>NC_138727.1:42799696-43474696 GCF_965113295.1 Leuciscus leuciscus | reverse complement strand
GTCTGTCATAGTGGGGGGTATTTAATATGCATGGAGTGATTCCCATCTTGTGCATTTTGATGGGCCTTTTTAATCACTGCTGAATGATGTACCTCACAGACATCATGCCTTAATGAATCCCCCCGGGGGGAACACCATCTCCTCTTTTTTCAGTCCCCTACTGTGATGTGTCAGAAATGGCAAGTAATAATTTACAAATGTAATTAATTTCACTTCCAAATTAATTGGAGGGCTGACGCTTACCGTAAAACACATCCGTCCATCCGAATCCAACTAAGGTAGTAATAGAAACAGCACTTTGGTTTCAATTGTTTCAGCGGAGCAATGAAAAAAAAAAAGAAAAGTCCATTAGCAAACAGCATCCCTTCCCTTTCACTTATTGGCTTGTTCTGCATTAGCGGCATAAAATTGATGGTAAAAAAAAGGGCTGTGCGGCATGCAGCCGGGGAACCTGCTCGTGTGAAATTTATGTATGGTAAATATCTTCTTTCCTGAAGCGAAATGATAGTAATTTGACTGTCAACCTGATAGCTTCATACACCCCGCTCTGGCCACCTGTCACCCCGCCTGATGTATTGCACAATAAAAGAGCCTCATTGGACTTTTGAAGCCACCCCCATGGACCATGACAGAGAGGGAGAGGGGTAGCTAAGGAATTAAACGGGTTCTTGTCGGCATTTTCAGCAAAGGACAGGGGTCAACGTCGGCTTGACCTCCAGCTGACAGGGCGGTGAGATGGGTAAGCAGGCTGTCAACCATTTACCACTCGCCCACCTTCACACATATATGCTCTCTCTCTCTCCCCCACAGCTGTTTCATTGCCTCTTCAATACACTCAAATACTTTAAATAATGCAATCAGCAGACTTTTCAGCCACTTTTATGCTCACAGCCATTGCTGCCAAAGGCTGTTACGGTATAAATGCAGTTTTCAGGCCCATTTTAGAGTACCCCCTCCCCCCCTGTGGATTGAGAGGAAGAAGAGAGGAGAGACCCATGCTGATTTGGTCTGATTCTGCTGTATTTACCTCTAAAGAGCTTGTGATTACATGCACTCTTCTAGTGTAACCTAGAAAAGTGCATTCATTTATTTATTTATTTTGTGGTATAAATATTATAAATCAAAGTTGAATCAATGAATTCATTTTTTTCTGCATCAAAAAAAAAAATGCTACACCATGAACAGGTAGTAAGTACTGATGATTGAGCCCTTTAGTAACACTTAAAATGATGCGAGAGGAAATGTTCTTGCGGTTTCTTTCTAATCAGCACAACGTCCTAAATTCCAGAATACTTTAGGAAATAAATGAAGAGAACAGCGGCTTTAGAAAATCCACAACAAACATGCTTTGAGCTTCTTAAAACATATTGGAGCACATTTATAGTTGCTCTGACTTCACAAAAATGTGGTTTGGTAGTAAATTGGCTGCAAACGCAGAAAATTAGATTCTAATGCATGTCTTTGTTACCGTGTTGAACAAGTCAAATAATTCATCCTGAAAACATCACACGATGGCAGACGCAAGGAAGGTCCAAAAGAGAGCGAGGAGCTGCTAATAGACAAGAAAATGAATTAAACATGTTTTCTTTTTATAACTTCAGGGTGGGTGGGGGGTGGGGGTGGGGGGGGATAAGCTTTTAAGAATAAATCGGCAAGGCAGAGCTTGGTGTGACCTTGCTTTTCGCTTTCATTTTGTTCCATTTGTCAAGCTCGTCCTCACTCGATTCTCCAATCCAGCTCATTTGAAAAGAAATCACAGCTCAAATAGGGTGCACCATTTCCTTTCCCGTAAATATTACGCAGTAAAGTGTTGACCTGAACTGCAATAAAGACCACCGTCTGAGTTAGGACATTTTTATTCTGATGTCCTCACCCGCCCCGGAAAGCTTGTTGCGTCCATCTGCCGTAGTATTGATTGCATTAGTTTTCAGCCTAGGTTTAAAGTCATTTCAACATTTCGAGTGAATTTCTGTCTTTCAGACTGTGAGAAGCAGCAAATGCATCTTGTCACCAACAAGAAAAAATCTGCTTTAGGTCTTGCATTCACAGAGCAGAACGTATCGAGCAGAACTTCATGTTGATTTTAGCAGCCTACTAACTGATTTCCAATTACTTTCAACAGTCATGGCTTGCCAAGAGCTCAAAAACCCAAAATCCCTCACCTCAATCGTTCAGGACTCATGAGCGTGAGAAAACATATTTGAGGAAACGGGCTTCAACAAACACTTTGTAATGTTTCCTCTGATGGCCTTGGTATGCAGTGCACAGTTTCGGCAGTGGAAGCTTTTGCTTTGTGCATCCTGCACAGCATAATATGTTCCACCACTGTTCATCCTCTTTGTCAGGCCTCCTTTTTGTGCTTGTGTGTGTGTGTGTGTGTGTGTGTGTGTGTGTGTGTGTGTGTGTGTGTGTGTGTGTGTGTGTGTGTGTGTGTGTGTGTGTGTGTGTGTGTGTGTGTGTGTGTGTGTGTGTGTGTGTGTGTGTGTGTGTGTGTGTGTGTGTGTGTGTGTGTGTGTATGACCTTGCCCCAAGCCCTAGTCCCCCTATGTCTCCCTAGTGAGGTGAATAAGTGAGCAGAATTGGCCCAGAACTGCTGCCCACTCCTCTGTGTCTGCTCAGGAGGCAGTGGCTCCAGCCGCTCATGCATTATTGAGCTGCACTGTGACAACAGTCGGTACACCTGAATGCCTTAAAGAAAATTAGACAACCTGGACAGCTAATCAAAAAAAGGAAAAAAAGAGAAAAATGGAAGGACAAGGGGCAGCGGAACTCTCTAGAATTCATTCAATGGGGAAAGTGCACAAGTCTTTGTGAACAGGTGTATTTTGAATGAATCATTATTTAAATTGTCCGATTTAGCACTTGAACAGATTGCAGACCAGGGGTCACATTATACTTCACCGCACAGTTGGGGAAGAAGTAAAACTTTTGGCTAACATTCTGTTACCTTCAATGCACACCGTGAGCACCGTAGAGGTCATTAAGCATGATTGTTATGGTCGGGAAATACTGCTTTCCTGTGCTCTCAAGAAACTCGTGTAACTATTTTAAAAAATACAAATGTTCAACCTGGTCTCATAGGAAATACGTAGGCCTACCTCTGTAGGTATGTACAAAATATGTACAATCAGGAACATATCACTGCAGTTTCTAACAAATGAACACCGGAGGCAGCAAAACAGCAAGCACTTTTAATTGTTTTCACACACAATTATGATTACAGGGGCAGATTATGGATTATGGAATTATACAGATTATGCTCGATTGCTCAGCTGGTAAAGAATTGTACTTGTGATGCGGAGAGCTCAGGACGAATCCCGGTAAAGACGAGTCACGATAAAAGAGCTCAAAAACGAGCTAAAATGCCATGGTTGCGAGTGCCTTTTTATGTCACATTTGCTTTTGTTAACACTATCGGGTAGTTTTAGGGTTTAGTGTCAGTGTACATTATATTAAAATGGAGCATTAAGCTTTTAGCGCCACTAACCCAACATTTCAATTCAGAACTGCAGTGATACGTACAAACTTCAACGTAATAAAACGTTGCCATATTCACGTTCATCTGTTCCAGAAAAAAAATAACATGCTTTTAGTGCCACTCACTGGACATTTCACTTTGAAACTGTCGCGAAACGTGCACGACGCAACGTACTTTGCAAAAATGTTGCCACTGGTACGGTTTTCTAATGAGACCAGGCTGAAAAATTTGCAGATGCATTTGACATTCTCTATTCATTATTTGGCATCATTTCGATGTTAATATCCACTATCAAATCTCAAATCCCAAAATTTGTTGACAGAGAATATACTACAGGGACTACAGATAAAAAATTGCCTTTGGGGCTAATGCTGGCACATTACAGGAAGGTTTATTAATGTGCAATGTCCCTGTTAATCAAAAAATTTAATAAAATAAAGTAAAATAAAATATAAAATAAAATAAAATGTTGCCTTAATTGAAATCAAGTTGAGTTTTCAATGTGCTTTGTGTATTTGGAGTTGCTGGCTATGTGGAGTGGAGCTTATGCATATATGTATATATCTATCTTACAACCCTTTTGATCTCAGATGCCTTGTTCTTGTATCTTGTTATATACTGTACACTGACAACCCTGCTGAAAAATCCAGCATTGCTGTTCACCAGCATAAGGTATGTCTTTCATGCTGGGAACCAGCATGGGATGCTGGTTGCAGGTTTGCTGGACACCAGCATGGGAAGTGGGAATGCTGGTAGACCAGCAACTCCAGTTCAGTTTTGCTTGAGAACAGCATGACTTTGGTCCACCAACTAGAACAGCACTATACCAGCACTAACCAGCCTGGAAAAACATGGAATACATTATGCTAGATTTCCTCAGGGAATGCTAAGGCTAACTTTGTTAAATCCTTGTGCAATTGATAGGTGTCACTCAACAAATCTATTTCTCTGTCCGCAGATCCGTAATGTGGCATCTGGTTTGTGCATCGATTCTAAACATGGCTCCACTGGCACCGAACTGCGTCTGGACAGTTGTTTAAAAGAGGGCGCAGAGCGAACATGGGCACATGAGCAGGTAAGGCTCCTTTTCAGTACATTTACCACATTACTCAGTACTGATTAGTATCAGACATGTTGGAATAATGTGAACAGCAGACTATTTAAGTGTTGTTTCTTAAGTAACTCCCTAAAAAATTTACTGATTCTTTGATGAAATTAAATCATGATATGGCGCGTATTCCTTGACAGTCTTTTTTGAGACTGAGAGTATTGCTGTTCCCTGTGGTGGTTAGATTTTCACGTTTGGCTGGAGAGAGGACATCAGGCCTGGAGATCCCCTGCACACCAGAAAATTCTGCTTCGATGCTATAAGTCAGAACAGCCCCATCACCCTGTATGACTGCCATGGTATGAAAGGCAACCAGCACTGGAGCTACAGGAAGGTAATGCAGTAATACAGATACACTACCAGTGTTTGAGGAACTACTATATGTAGTGACCAAAAGCATATCAAAACTATCTTATGTTTTAACTTCTTTCAAGTAGCTTCTTCAAAACTTTCCTGTGCCTATTACAGGTTTGTGCCAAGGGGTCAAGGTTTGTCTGAGGTTTCACTCCTACTAGCCACTTTGACGGGTTGAATTTGATATTTGACTGAAACGCTTCCAATACTAATTTTCCACATTATAGATACATGATACCAGCTGCGCTTTCTCGCTCTCTCGTGATCTCTCAGACAGCGAGTTGACACACAAATCCGCCTTCCCTCAATCACTCCTTTCATTTTCTCCAGAAGAATATCACTGGTATTACAGAGCATGAATTTCGGCGAGGGATTGCGCATATTGCCCATCACTTTACTCATTCCGCAGATTTTGTGCTCACACCCAAAGTGTGTGCACATAAAGCTGCCTCTCAGTGCTAAATGTAGGTTGTTGTTTTTTTGCTACTTATTGCTCTTAGGCCCGGTTTCACAGACAGGGCTTAGATTAAGCCAGGATTAGGCCTTAGTTCAATTAGGACATTCAAGTAACTTTTATTAATGTGCCTTAGAAAAAACATGATGTGCATCTTGAGACAAAACAATGGCACATTTTTTAAGATATGTCAGTGCAAGTTGCTTTCAGTTAAAACAGCTCAAACATGCATTTTAGTCTCGGACTACCTTAAGCCTTATCTGTGAAACCGGGGGTTAAACTGTCACATAAAATAAAATACAAACAAAATAATGTAAAAATGAAAGGCCTTTGCGAGTATTCGACTAAAGTATTCGTCAGTTATGTTTTAAGTGAATGTAAACAGTTGAGGGAAAAAAAGCATTTGTAACAGTATAATGGATCCGTGGCCAGTGAAAATTATTTTATAACTTTAGAAAACCGTGTGTGTGTGTGTGTGTGTGTGTGTGTGTGTATGTGTGTGTGTGTTCATATATACATTATGTTCTAAGAAAAAGTAATGTAAGAAAAAATATTTGGCTATAAAACAATTTAAATATAACACAGACAACTGACGGAGTACGTTATTGAGATAAAATCCATTACAGTCAGCATGAGTAATGTTTTACACACAGGTGTTACGTTTTCATATCTCTTCATACATTTTCATACCATCTCTAAGAAAAAGCTGCACCTGTCTTCCCCCATATTCCCTCTTCACATCTTCTTTAAGAGGTCAATAAAGTATATCTACAGCAACAGAGCAGCGGTGGGACCGAACGTACACTGTGTTACAGAAGCCCCTGTGGACTAATACCTATCGCTCTGGGCCCATCACGAACGACAGAGCCTACTACAGAAGCACAGTTTTTCTAGCCCTCTAGCGAGGTACTATGAGCCTAAACTGAGATATTCCGTCTCGCACAAGGGCTTTAAGGTGTCAAGCAAAGAAATCACTGTCATTGCAGGATAGGTCAATGACGGCACTATATAGAGGGGAAATATACAGTTGAAAGGAAAAGGTGGTACCTGGAAGTGGAGCTGCCTGAGGCGCAGAGAACAGTAAATCAACCCAGGGGAGAGCAGCACAGAACTGGAGCCGAAAGCCCGAAGGCATGTCCCTCCTCTGCTCAGCCTGATCACTCCCTTAGGGACATATCCTCTATTTTTTCACCGGCTCTGTTTGGCATACTCAGTAGTTTCTAGCTCAAAAATATACATGCCCTGTGTGCTGTGGAGAACACTTCCAAGTGGAGACTTTCTTTGAAAAGCCATCACTGGGGCGGTACCCTTTCAAAAGGTACTCATTTGTACCTAAACAGTGCATATTAGTACCTCAAAGGTACATACTGGTACCAAAATTGTACATATTAGTACCTAAATGGTGCATATTCTGGTGCTTTTCCAGTGCATGGTATGGCTCGGCTCGGCGCGGTATGGCTCGGCTCGGCTCGCTTTGGCTCGGTTTACTTTTTCACTGCAGTTTAGTACCGCTTCAAAGTGGGTGGGATTATAGACTGATCATCACCGCATCCTCTCGCTGGATCCGCTCCGTCTACGTCTACAGTAGAACGTCTACACCTTGTCTACTGACCAGTCACAACGATTCAGCCATTTCTTTTTTCAAGTTTATTTTCTATTTTATTTTTCAAACAAGTCGTTTAAAAAAATGTGCGAAGAAATAACACTGCGGTGGCTGTTGCTGACTATTTAAATCTAGCGGGTTTGGTGTCTCGTGGTGCAAATCCAATGACGCTGGTAGTGACGATTCTCTCTGACCAATCAGTGGTCTGTAGTGTTTTCATGTCACATTCTAGTATCGGTACGGCACGCTTGGAACCTCAACAGAGGTGGTACCACTTAAAGCGAGGCAAAGCGAGCCGTACCGAGCTGTACTATACAGTGGAAAAGTGCCTTAAGTGAGTCGTACCGAGCCATACCATGCAATGGAAAAGCGCAAAAGTGAGCCTTACCGAGCCATACCGAACCGTACGATGCAGTGGAAAAGCCTATTTAACCTTTTTAAAAGGGTACCGTCCCAGTGACAGCTTTTGTACCATTTTTTCTGAGAGTGTACCTACCGTTGTGCAGTGGTGTTTTGAAATCATGAGGCAAAGTCATCGCTGTTTTTAATGCTTAATTGTAATCCAATGTAAATTAATGTTCCAGTTAAACTTAATGTTGAAACATTTCCAGGTTAAATAAACATTACTAAGGGCCTGTTTACACAGAACGCATTTTTTCCATTCCACTGCGCTTCTATTCCATTGTTTTTCAAAGTCATTTCAAGACAAAAATCGGTGATAACTACGTGGGTGAGTTTTTTACTTACTTTTTAATTAGTCTTTACATTAACACCAATATAATTATTCATTCAGAGTCGATGTGCAGATGTGGAATGCATACAAAAGTTATTGCTTGAAGAAAGTGATAGGCCAATCGGAATTTATCGCTTGAATAACATAATAGGCCAATCAAAATGTGATGGAGGCTCTCATGTGACTTTTCTCCATTTATTCTCATTTACCCCCCACCAAACCCATTGCACTCTCTAGAGTTCTGTTAAAACTCAATGGGATCAGTGGAGGGAAGAGAGATGCTGCCTCACGCTAACTTTAACCACTGTTGTCGCTGTGTCACTTAAAAAAAAAAAAGTGATTTATACACAGTTTTAATGCCATAATTATTTCATAATATTTGCATTGTACATCATTTCTCAATGTCTCATGTTTCACTTCCAAACTCAAGCCAAGAAATAAAGTCCGCTTTTCTGATTAGTGCATTCCATGTTTGGTTCTTCAGTTCCACTCATGTAATCCGACTGAAGGCTAGAGGGAGATTGCAGGATTAGACCTCTGCCGCAGTCACAGTCACAGTCACTGTTTCTTGTTTATTTCTTTTTATTTCACCCTCCTTCTCTCTTTTTCTCCTTCCCATCTTCTTCTTGCTCCAGGACAAATCTTTGTACCACCTGGTGAGCAGCGGTTGCATAGACTGTAGCCCGGGTGATAAGCGGATTTTCATGAACAAGTGCGACCCCGAGTCTGAAACACAACAGTGGATCTTCCAGAAAGTCAACGCCACCGTTCTGGACAAATTCAACAGCGCCTCTAGCTCATAGGACCTGGGGTTGTGGTCAAGCCAATCAGCTGGCTTCCACACATTCACACACCTCCCACAATCCTAAATGTGGGCCTGGATGTTCTTACTGTCTGGCTCTGGGTCCCTCTCAAGGTTCTGCAGCAGTCTGAATGAGGGGACTAGAAACAACGAGAGACATGAGGCTGGTGGAAACGCATCCACAATGAGCACCTTGCTGGTCGAGGAGAATACGGACAGCCCGACTCTCTCGTAGGGGTCTAACTTGGGCCCTCAGTTGCTTCATATACATTGAAAAACAGAGCAGCTTTAGGACTTTGGAAGTGGAGTCCAATGAAAGAATGTTCTGTATCAGTCCTTGAAGATTGCATGGTGGATTTGTACAAAACCAGAAACTGGAGAGAATTTTTTTTTTTTTTATTGCTATTTATTTTTTTCTGGGATCGTTTCAAATGCATATTTATTTGTATTTATTTGGTGCCTTTCCAGAATTAATTTATGTGTATTGACTCTGTTTTATCATCTCTTGTACATGTAGAGTCAAACTTGGGTTGAGACAGTGAACTAATTCAATGAAATATTTGACTTTTTCAATGGAATCTATCTTGTTACAGAGTTTCTCGTCAATAAATAAACCAGAAAATGAGTGGATGTTTGTTGCCTTGCCTGTGTGTCTTTTGTCATGCTGATGGATGATATCATGCTTACTGTCTTATCTCAAAAGTGATGGTTTGTCTCCCTCTGGTGTTGAGCCATCTGCAGAAGATATGTATACACAGTATTATATATATGTGTGTGTGTGTGTGTGTGTGTGTGTGTGTGTGTGTGTGTGTGTGTGTGTGTGTGTGTGTGTGTGTGTATACTGTATATATATATATATATAGAGAGAGAGAGAGAGAGAGAGAGAGAGAGAGATTTGTGTGTGTGTGTGTGTGTGTGTGTGTGTGTGTGTGTGTGTGTGTGTGTGTGTGTGTGTGTGTGTGTGTGTGTGTGTGTGTGTGTGTGTGTGTGTGTGTGTGTGTGTGTGTGTGTGTGTGTGTGTGTGTGTGTGTGTTAGCTATCACTATTACTTTATAATATATTATTTGACCTTTAAAGGGGTCATGACATAAGAAAACAAATTTGCCTTGATCTTTTGACATATAAGAGGTCTTTGAACCGTTGAAACATCCTGGAAGTTTCATAGCTTAAAACATCCCCCTCATTATAAACAAATTATTTATTATTATTATTATTTAATCAAGCTCAAAAAACAGCTTGTTTTGATATTGTGGGATCTGTGACATCATACGGGAAAATACATTTGCAAATGACTGACTCCTGAGCAAAACATCAACGAATAACATTCATCGATTCAACATCGCACCATAGGCCCTGCCTACTGCTGTTCAGTCACTTAATGGCTGACATGTGCCTTCACTGGATGTGAGCGTCGCGCGGACCAGGCTCTGTTGGTGTCCTAGGCAAGATTTTTAGATAGCGCAATAGAAAGTGAAATAAACTAGCCTCTTACCTGTCTTCCCTATTTTAGAGCATACACTGGAAAATTACATGAACTGATTGCAAATCATGAATGCTTTAGACTACAGTCAAAGGCATAGTTTGTTTTTTTTTTTTTTTAAAGAGGACACTTATCATTTTTTTGGTCAAATAAAAGCAAGTAGCAATATAACTGAAAAAAAGATTACATTTATTTTAAAGAAAAGACATTGCTCTTTACTTGCAGTTTAAAACAAGCAAAAACGGCCCACTGTATTAGTGTTGCCAGGAAAGAGGCTCTAAAAAAGCTATATCAGAATTGTACACAAACATCAATATCAATGTTTTTTTCAAAGTATACACTCTCAGAAAAAAAGGTACAAAAGCTGTCACTGTGGCGGTACCTTTTCAAAAGGTACACTTTTGTACCTAAAGAGTGCATTTTAGGACTAAAATGCACTCTTTAGGTACAAAACTGTACCTTTTGAAAAGGTACCGCCACAGTGACAGCTTTTGTACCTTTTTTTTTCTGAAAGTGTTAAGTGGCGAATGCTAATGGCAAAACTAATACTGCGTTGTCCTGCATGTATACCATGCTGTGGTGATTTATTATAATGGAAAGAATTTGGTCTTTCGTGAAAATAATTATATGGGTTTTAAGATGAATAGGAAGGAATTGACAGCTATGATACAAACAGCAAACATTTATTTTAAATGTAAGGTCGAGGATCGATTAGCAAATTAAGATGAAAGGAGTGCTTGGCAAGGTCTGCATAAGATGATGGGGCATGAATCGAGAAGTGTAAATGATATTATAGACACAGATATGTTTAAATGGATTAATGATTTGAATTTGTTTTATGGAAGATATGATGTATCTGACAGTAGGAATAAGGTCGCTTGACAGTTGAGGTCAGAAGGTGTCTTAAGTGTATTAGTTCCTGTAAAGCACTGGGTCCAGATGGCCTTAAGACTTGTGTAAATGAACTAACTGACCCTTTAACAAAACGATTTATGTTTTATTTAGATGTACATGTTGTACCAAATACGTGGAGGTTATCATTTATATGGCCCCTTCGTAAAAAAAAAGTGGGAGCTAAAAATCTTGAAGACTTTCGTCCGGTGGCCTTGACATCAATACTTGCTAAATGTATGGAAAGGTTCATTAGTTATCTTAAGCCATATATATCAGAGCAATTAAATACTTCAATTTGCATATGAACCACAACGAGGGACAGAGGATGCAACGCTCAATATGGTTTATACAACAAGCAAAGGCTTATGTGCGTGCTCTTTTTATTGACTATACCTCTGCCTTTATGCAGATACATTTACTTTTAGAACGTCAAAACATTTTAACGAATAGACCACAAGAGTTTGTGCTCGGGGGGTTAAATCAGATATTATGTTTATAAATACTGGGGCACCTTAATGATGTGTTGTGTCACCTCTGTTGTTCTCTTTTTATACAAATTAAATAAGAAATGCAGAGTGAGAATTTTAAATTATGTAAATATGCTGATGACATGCCCTTGTTGCACTTTTATGGAAAGAATGTAAATTCTGAGTATGAGGAGCAGGTGTTAAAATGAGAAAAATGGTGTAAAGTGAGTTCTTTATTGATAAATGTCAGTAAGACTACAGAATTGGTTTGAAACCATCCAGAACCCCTTACAGAAATAATGTTATGTGATTAACCTGTTGAAATTATGAAGACTTTTAAATATTTGGGAATTATGATTGACTATAAATTTAATTTGTATGATAATGTGGGTCTTATCTGTAAGAAAGCAAAATCAGGGGTTATTCCTGGTAAGGAAACAGAGAGAATTTTCTGTAGTTTTTTTTTTTTTTTGCAAAGACTATATCAGTTCAATTGAGAGTGTTTTCGGGTATAACATAACTGTGTGGTTCGGACGAATAACATCTGTGAATAAAGTCAAATTAAACAAGAATTATAACAGCAAAAGTCTGTCAAGCAAATGTCTGTCGATCAATTACATTGCTGTTCACGAGAGACACAACACACGCTCTGAATCATGTCTTTGAATTATTAACTCGTCGTCATTATACCAAAAGCAACTAAAGCAATAGCCTACAAACAAACTTTTGTACCAAATGCAATTGGTCTTCTGAATAAGGGGTAGGAAATATTTTAGCTTATTATGTTGAAGTGGCTGTTTTATTGTGTATTGTTGATTGTATGGCGAGAGCCGCGAGACCAAAGACCAATTTTCAACCAAGGCTGGACAATAAAGTAGCCTACAACTAAAATAAACTAAATTAGTCCAACATAACATGTTGTCAACTTAAGTTTTTTTTATTTTTTTTTATTTGGCATAACATTTAAAATCACAAAAAAGCTGTCACTTATCTCAGACTCAGTTCATTGCGATCTAGCTCCGTTATAAACAATGAAGCTGTCTACACCTGAGGGTGCTCTTGCTTTAGTTTGAGGAGGGTGATTATAGCACCATCTAGCACCACCGTAGAACCGGGCCTGCTTCTCGTGCAGCGTCCTCCTGTATGTATGTCGCCTATGCCACGGGCCGGCCCTCGCGTCAAAAACAAATAGAACCCATTATAATCACTGATGCTGTCTACACAGTATACAGGATACAGGATACAGATGCATATTCAGTTTCTGACATATAGGGGCTACTCCACGCACTTGAGTCTGTCGACAACAGGACAAATGGAAGAGTGAAAGAAGTCTCTGTACAGACTTCAGAAGGATCCAGCATCGGAAACAAGTGGATGGTTTATTGTAATTCCATCTTGGATGGCATAAGAGGATTAGGCTATACGTATGTTTGTGCAAAGCATTTTGCTTTGTAATTAAAGCACAGTGTAAAGGAGAGTTTGCAAAGAAACTTTTGTTGAAAGATGAAGCAGCCAACAGTATTGGATCTGATAGCAGCTGCATTACAAACCGTAAGTAAACTATTTATCAATGCTTTATATATATATATATATATATATATATATATACACTGTATATGAAGAGTTCAGATGCAAAAGCCTCTAAATGCCATCTGAAATTTTCTTATAGAATGATCATTTTTATCAAGCTCGTATATTTAAATCCAACAATTTCACTTAAATGGCAATGAAGATTACCTATTAATTATCATTTAAGTGAAATTACTGAACTTAAATATACAAGCTTGATAAAAATTATCATTCTATAAGAAAATTTCAAATGGCATTTAGAGGCTTTTGCATCTGAACTCTTCATATATATATATTTATATATACAGTTATATACAGTATATATAGTGTTGTTTTGTGCAAAACATTATACATTATCAACATTATATCAACATATATACAAATCAACATTATAAGTGAACCTCAATGAACATTAAAATAATAATAAATTAAAAAAATAGTAGGCTACTAATATTCATTCATATAGTAATGCTTCACGAGGATGATTACAAGAACAATTCAAACAGGCTAAATGCTTAGCAGATCATGATTTTTAAATATTTAATTTGTATATTTCTTTACCATAATTAAACAGCAAATATGTACAGGTACAGCCACAGTAATACCACTGTTATTTGTGTGTGTATTGCTGTAAGGTGCTTTAAAGGTTCTGAACAATTTCTTTATAGATTATAAGGCTATAGTAAAATGGGGAAGTTGTCACAAGTGCTACACCTCAGTAAACATGGTTTTAAGTCGATTCATTTGTGGTTGTATGGTTCAGTCCAATTGCATTTTAATTCCAATGATAAAGAAGACATGTTTTTAATTAACCACCTTTTCCAGTAATGGCGGAAATGTTCAATTGTTGGCTGGGGGAACGGGCCCCCTGCCTGTCTAAAAATGTGTGCTAATATTTTCAGAAAATTTTATGCAACAACATAATTCTCATTTGATGGTATTTTTTTCTAGTCTGGCTGAGAGAGGACTTACTGGCCTGCTGGATCAATCGCTGATAAGAGTAGAAAGTAAAAAAAAAAGTCCTGAAAGTTTTATATCTGGCGATAAAACATCCTACTGGAAATCTGAGGTCTGTGTTCTCAATCTTGAACACTAGGGGGAGCTCATCTCCTACAAATATTTTCTTATCTCACTGCAAGTGATTTATCACTGAGACAGTCAAGTTTAACGTTACAGATAAATGATTAATACAGAGATTTGTTCAGTGCGAGTTTTTCCTTCTGTCTTATGTTTTTTTTTTTTTTTTTTTTTTTTTTTTTACGATAGTCAGGCCTACTTAATGTTAACAATTTAACATTATTATTACAACATAAAGTGTAAGTCACTTAAAAGTGTGGAACAAAGAGATATGTGCATATGACGTCAAGCTCCCTCTAGCTTCAGATCTGGATTTTGCACTCTGGACTTAATTATTAACTAAAAATGTTTACATGTGTGTAATATTGTTATGGTCTACCATGAATCATGGTAGACGTTATGGTAGACATGGTATTGGTAGACATGGTAGACGTTATGGTAGACATGGTATTGTTATGGTCTACCATGAATCATAACAATATTACACACATGTAAACATTTTTAGTCCATTATACTAAAATTGGTCCATGATACACACAATCCTCCTGTTCAGAAGAATCTTTCTCACACATAAACTAAGGTTAATGAGAACATACCATAAACTTCTATTGGTTTTACATGAAACTATTATAATTAATGGCTACTATGAGTAATCCAACAAAAATGAAATTACAAAAACATTAACTTTATTTGTGATTTATATATATATATATATATATATATATATATATATATATATATATATTTTTTTTTTTTTACTACTGTTCAAAAGTTTGGATTCTGTAAGATCTTTAATGTTTATTTAAAAAATATATATACTTTTAAAGAAGTATGTTATGCTCAATATGGCTTCATTTATTTTATATTAAATATAAAACATTAATATTGTCAAATTTTCAGCAGCCATTATTCCAGTCTTCAGTTTCACACGATCCTTCAGAAATAATTCTGACATGCTGATTTGCTGCTCAATAAACTTTTCTTCTAATTATCAATATAATACCAGCTAACAGGATGATTCAAACCTCCGTGGTTTGCGATGCATTCAGAGCACATAATACATAAACTATAGACACTCCCATTTAATACAGAGCATGAATGACAGATGATGTGTTTATAAGCTGTCAGAGTGAAAACACCAATCTGACAGGTCATGTTCTTACAAATCAGGGAAAGGCTGGATGACAAGATGTCCCGGTTTAACAGTCAAAGTTTCAGGAGGTGTGTCTCAGTGCACTGTCTCTGGTTTCCATAACAATAACTAACTTTATTAGTCCCCAAGCTTTCAGGACGTCAAGACAGAAGAGAAAACTGCTCGTTAAACAATTTCCACTTCAGCATGGGGATTTAATAGGCTATACATTTTGTATGTGAACTTACAAATAAATATTTTTTGGTTCTGATGTTTGGTTCTTGAAAATCTTCAACTGTAAATTTACATTTCAAGTAGGCCTATGATAGATCATAACATTATTATAGGCCTATACATGACATGATAATTGAGAGAATAGCCTACATGAATTTGCTAATATATTTGTTACACAAGAAGGCTCTTTAAGTGAACTGCAAATAACTGTCCACAGCAAGATTCGGATCCCTCTATTTGTTTATTATATAGGCCTATGTGTGCTATTATATTTGTGTAATATTGAACCCATGAACACAATAGATAGGTTTTCATTGTCAGAAGGTTTTTCGCGTAAAATCAAATAGTTTGGGAGTTGTACCCATGCAAGCGACGATTTGGCGACATCTTGTGTTTGAAAACGACTACTACAACTCTACTACAACTAACTATTGAAATAAAAATGACCTGAGGACATTTCATTTTAAAATAAAATGGGTTCTCCCAAGGTTTTTTTTCTCCATTAGGTCACCCGATGGAGTTTTAGGACACCATTAGGTCACTTGATGGAGTTTTTCGGTTCCTTGCCACTGTTGCCTTTGGCTTGCTCAGTTGGGGATATTTTGGGGATATTTAATTTAATTTTATCAATCAATAAATTCCTCTTGAAACAAACTTTGTTGTATTATTTAAATTTAATACTGTGAAGCTGCTTTGATACAATCTGTATTGTGAAAAGCGCTATACAAATAAACTTGACTTGACTTGACTTGACTTAAAATATTGTCGGTGAGCATAAATCCTTTATTAGATGGCAAAAAAAACATTAATAATTCCTCGTTAAAGCAGGAAAAACAGCATCGCTCGGAAGAACAAGGAACTGCCAAGAGACGGAAAGATCTGAATGAAAGAACAACTGAAAGGGATAGTTCACCCAAAAATGGAAATGATTCATTTACTCATTATCATGTCGTTCCAAACCTGTATGACTACTTTTTTTCTGCTGAATACAAAAATGTGATATTTTGAAGAATGTTGGTAACCAAACAGTTTTGGCCACCATGTTCTATGCACAGAAAAATAAATTCAAGTTTTGAGCAAAGGATAATTAAGAATTAATACACCGGGGATACACTGCTCTACAGTAATTTGAAAGTTATTGCAGTACCAGTTTTGGCCACAATCTTACATACGGCTCCTTTAAGACATTACACTGAAAAAAAACTCTCTTAAAAGCAACTAGGAAAAACAGTGCTTGCATAGGGCTATTGATACTTTGCACGTGACGTCAGTTGTACTGGCTGGCGGGCAAGAACGTCATTCTCTAGCAACGAAAACCAGTAAACTAATCAAGGATCTTGCCAGGACGTTGCCAGTTTTAATATACAAAAGTTGGTGTTTTGAGGTGTACATATGGAAGAAAAATAATGTCAAATGTTTTTGAAATAAAAAGCCTGTTGAATTGCACTACTTGAAAAAAAATAGGCATTACATTAACCATGCTTGCATTTTAATGCATTGTATTTTTAGGGCTTGCATTTTTATGGGCCGAAATTCAATATGGTTGAATATTTAAGCTGTGAATATTTCAATTAAAAACATTTCAAACACATTTACATTATTAAAAATTCAATAATCCATATTCACCTTTCATATTTCACTTCCAAAATATATATTTTTTTTTTTAAATACAGCCTATAATATTCAACAGGCATTTTTCGGTCCATTTTATTTTGCTTTGCAAATTCGCTGCCACAAATTCAGTGGTTCAAATTCGACAGTAAATTCAACATAGACATCCAGGAACTGCAGGAAAAGCAGTAGATTGCCGAACATACTCTCCATCTGCTGTTAGTCGACCTCACCAGCAGGGGGTGCAAAAGCTTGTGTTGTTGACGAAGACCAGCAACAGTTAGAACAAGCCATTCATTCATAAAATGAAAATGATTATCTGTGTCAGTATATAGGCCTATATGCGGAAAAGAGGATAAAGACACAAAAGGTGTGTTTATGTTTCATTCAATAACTTCATTGTTACTTTCCCCAGTAATATCACTAAAATGAAATAGAAAGCTGCGATTACAGACGCTTAAATCCACACATGTAAACACAACACTGACGTCTTCACTTCCAGGTGAAGAAGCTGTCAGTCAAAACCTCAGTAACCAATGAGAACACACTGCCACTAGCCCCGCCCCCACGAGAGAAATGTGTCAGAACGGCGAACGAAAACTCCAGAAGCGTAAATGAAAACGTCTCGGGTTACGACTGTAACCCTTGTTCCCCGAGAAGGGAACGAGACACTGCGTCGTCGTCGTGACGACACTTTGGGGAACGCCCTTAGCGTAGCGCGTCTGAAGCATGAATGAAATCCATCCAATCCTGATTGGGGCTGCGTCATGACGTAGTAGATGACGGCATACCCGGAAGATACAAAGGGACGCCGGCACACACACACGTTAGCTCCTTTGCGATGAAGCAAGCGCTCTGCCCGTGATAGGTGTGGCGACGAGACGCAGTGTCTCGTTCCCTTCTCGGGGAACAAGGGTTACAGTCGTAACCCGAGACGTTCCCCTTCGAGGGAACTCGCACTGCGTCGTCGTCGTGACGACACTTTGGGGAACGTAAGGCCCACTATGCCACACCGTAATCACGCCCGCCCTAGTATGAAGCTGGAAGACCAGGCATACCTAGGACGCGAGCACTCTGGCGCCAGGCGTCACAGGGAGTTGCAGACTGTAGAAACGTATGAAGGTGTGCGGGGTGGCCCACCCAGCCGCCTCGCAAATCTCCTGAAGCGAGACACCAGAAACGAGGGCCACCGAGGAGGCCATGCCCCTGGTGGAATGAGCCCTCACGGTCATAGGTGAAGGCAAATTGCGCACCTGATAAGCCGTGGCTATACCCTGGACAATCCAATTGCTGATTGTCTGTTTAGATGCAGGCAGCCCTTTCTTAGGTGAACCAAAGCACACCAGCAACTGGTCTGACTTCCTCCACTGAGAAGACTTCTCCAAGTAAACCCTTAGGGCTCTGACTGGGCAGAGCAGGTGAAGTCTCCCCTCTTCCGCCGTCACATGAGGTGGAGGATGGAAGGCCTGAAGAACCACTGACCATGCCACACTAGACGGCACCTTGGGCACATAGCCCGGTCTAGGATGTAAGATGGCCTTAACTCCGCCAGGGGCAAACTCCAGGCAAGTTGGCGTTATAGCCAAGGCCTGGAGATCCCCCACTCTCCTCAGAGAGGTGATAGCAAGGAGAAAGGCCACCTTGAAGGTCAGGTTCTTTGCCTCAGCCGACTCCAGTGGCTCGAAGGGGGCCTCAGCCAACCCTTCAAGTACCACCGCCAGGTCCCAAGTTGGGACTCTGGAGTGAGCCGCAGGCCTCATCCTCCGAGCCCCACGGAGGAAATGTACAACCCAAGGGCCCATCACCTACAGGCGAGTGGAAAGCCCCAATGGCAGCCACATACACCTTAAGTGTGGACGGGGTAAGACCGGCGGAGAAACGATCTTGGAGGAACTCCAGCACTGAAGCCACTGGGCAGTTAACTGGGTCCACCTCACGCTCTCTACACCAAGTGGAAAACACATTCCACTTCAGGCTGTACAGTCTCCTGGTGGAAGGAGCCCTGGAGCTGAATAAGGTCTCGACAACACCTGCTGACAGGCCAGCCTCTAGGTACCGAGCCCCCTCAGGGGCCAGACCCAGAGGTTCCACAGCTCTGGCCGGGGGTGAAATATTGTGCCCCCTGCCTGCGACAGCAGATCCCTCCTCAGAGGGACCTGCCACGGGAGGCCGTCCAGCAGTGCTACAATGTCCGAGAACCATACCCGGGTCGGCCAGCGGGGTGCTACTAAAAGTAGGCTGATCCCCTCCCAGCGGACCCGCTCCAAGACTCCCGGGAGCAGAGCGATCGGGGGAAATGCGTTCAGACGCAGCCTCGGCCACGTCTGCATCATGGCGTCCAGCCCCAGCGGAGCTGGATACCTGAGAGAGAACCACAGTGGACAGTGGGACGTCTCTTGAGACGCGAACAGATCCACTTCCACTGGGCCGAATCTCACGCACATGGCCTCCACCACCTCGGGGTGGAGTCGCCACTCCCCGGGCCTCAGCCCCTGCCTCGACAGGACGTCTGCTCCCTGATTTTTGGTCCACAGAAGGATCTGGTGTGCCAGTCTGCATAGAGGGTGCGACCTCAGACCCCCCTGATGATTCAGATACGCGACTACGGATGTGTTGTCCAAGCGTATCAGGACATGGTGGCCGCGGAGGTCCGGGAAAAAGCTCCTCAGAGCTTTGTAGACCGCCAGCATTTCCAGGCAGTTGATGTGCCAGGAAGAATGCCAGGTCTCCCACAGACCTCTCGCAAAGCGGCCGTCCATGACCTTGCCCCAACCAGTGAGGGAGGCATCTGTTGAAACGGTTTTCTGGCAACATGATGCTCCCAGCACCGGTCCTTGGGACAGGAACCAAGGTTTCTTCCATATGACAAGGGAACGAAGGCATCTGCGCGTTACCCTGATCATACGGAACGGATTTCCCCTCGGGGAAAACCCCTTGGCTCTCAACCACCACTGTAGGGGTCTCATGTGTAGCAGGCCAAAAGGTATGACGTTGGACGCTGCTGCCATGAGCCCCAGCAGTCTCTGAAACTGCTTCACAGTGAGGTTGCGGCCTAGCTTCACTCTGGAGACCATCGCCCGTATGGACTCAACGCGCGCAGGAGACATTTGTGCCCGCATCGTCGTGGAGTCCCATACAACTCTCAGGAACATAGTCCTCTGGGAGGACGTCAACACACTCTTTTTCGTGTTGAGTCTCAGCCCCAGGCACCTGATATCGGCCAGAACGACATCTCGATGCCAACTGCCATCTCGCGCGACTTGGCCGATATTAGCCAGTCGTCGATATAGTTGAGTACACGGATGCCCTGGAGTCTCAACAGAGCCAGCGCTGCACCCATGCACTTGGTGAAGGTGCGAGGAGAGAGAGCTAGGCCAAAGGGAAGAACCCGATATTGGTATGCTTTGCCCCCGAAAGCGAACCTCAGGAACTTCCTGTGACATGGAAGGATGGAAATATGGAAGTATGCGTCCTTCGGATCTATCGTGACGAACCAGTCCTCGAACTGGATCTGACTCACAATGGCTGGAATTGTGAGCATCTTGAACCTGAATCTCCTCAGAGAACGATTCAAATGCCTGAGATCTATTATTGGACGCAACCCCCCAACCTTCTTGGGAACTATGAAGTACCGGCTGTAGAACCCGGACTCCCTGTCTGGCAGAGGAACACGTTCTATGGCCTCCTTGACCAACAGGGATGGAACTTCCTGTTCCATAACCCGAACCTGCTCTGGGCCGACCACAGTCCAGACCACCCCGTTGAACTTCGGGGGAGGGGAGCTGAACTGCAGTCTGTAACCCAGCTCTACAGTACGCAGGGCCCACGCAGATATATTCGGAAGGCATGACCATGCGCCGAGATAATCTACTAAGGGAACCAGCCTCTCGAGGCTGGCCTCGGGTGTCAACCGAGCCTCGTTCCCGACCCCCTGAAGCGGCTGACCGGCAGGGAGCAGTCGAGAATGATTTTCGGTGTGCGGACGCGTTCGCTGCCCAGCGCAGGTCTTTCTAAAGGCGGCTGGAGCGGCGTGCGTGCGTGGGAAATCAGTGTGGCCCGAAGCGTACTGGACGGCGGGAACACAGCACTGATTTCCCGAGAGCTCCGGGGGGAGGCGACCTTGATCGCTCCGCCCCGGGGGGGGACAGCTCTCAGTGGTCCGGCCGCAGCTAGGACCGCTTGGCGGAAGCCTTCTTTGCCTGAAGGACGGTCCTCAGATCGACCTTAGGCTCAGAAGGCTTGCCGCCAAAAACACTGGATAAGTGAAACACGGTCTTGATGGTAGGCTGAATTAAAATATCTAACTTCTTAAAGTCAGATAATATTCCATCATTTTAATTCCATAGAATTAAATGCAGCCATAATCACCAGACAATACTGTTTAATATTTATTTATACGGTTTCATAATCTACACGCTGCCTCGGCAAACGCGAGATTCGAGCCGTTACACTATATTTGGCTTTCATCCCTCGAGAAGAAAGTCAACAGGTGCGAGGTTGAAACATCCGACAGCGCACAGCCTTTTCTATGCACGTGCGCCGATATATTTCTCAATGAACACTGCCAGCACCCTCAGGAGCTGACTGTGAATGCCTCGCACCCAAACAGTATTATTTCACAGATCGCGCGTGTCCCTTTTATTGCAGACTCGTAATCTACGTGCTGCCTCGGCAAACGCGAGATTCGAGTCGTTCACAATATATTTGACTTTCATCTCTCGAGAAGAAAGTCAACGGGCGCTAGGCTGAAACACCCGAAACGCACGGCTGTGTGCGTCGAGATATTTCTCAATGAACACAGCCAGCACCCTCAGGAGCTGACTGTGCATGCCTCGCACCCACACAGAATCTTTATCGCAGAGTAGCCCCGTAACCTACGCGCTGCCTCGGCAAACGCGAGATCCGAGCCACTATAAATTCTGTATTGCAATGCAGACCTTTAAACTACGCGCTGCCTCAGCAACGCGAGATCCCAGTCACAGAATCTTTATTGCAGAGTAGACTCGTAATCTACGCGCTGCCTCGGGAAACGCGAGATCCGATCCACTAGATCTATATTGCAATGCAGACCTTATTTGGGACAATTCTTATGGGACAAACAACACCAAATAGGACAGACAGTTTCACACAGAGCGCTTGCTGAAGAGCAAAAAGCTAACGTGTGTGTGTACCGGCGTCCCTTTGTATCTTCCGGGTATGCCGTCATCTACTACGTCATGACGCAGCACCGTTCCCCAAAGTGTCGTCACGACGACGACGCAGTGCGAGTTCCCTCGAAGGCGAACTCCAGTGCTGCGTTCCAGTCCACTTTTAGACACGCACTTGCGAACTTCCCTAAGCACTTCCCCTTGGGGGAATCCCTGACGCCATTTTGAAGTGCGTTCCACTTCGTGAAGTGGACGAGGGAAGTTTATATGGACAGACCCTCGTTCCCTCGATTTTGACCGAGGGAGCGAGTCTGCTTCAAATGTACACTTCAGGCACCTATATGTCCCACAATGCAGTACGATTGTGACGTCACCACATATCTCGTCTAATCACCACCACACAGACAACTCTATGATATATTAATTATAATGTTTTAAATTTAAAACAACCCAAACACACCTATAAACATTTGGATGCTGCATTAAACAAATTATTAAAGGGAAAAAAAATTAAATAATAAATCAACTCCACTGCTGATTCCAAGTGATCAAGGGCTTAGGACGTTCCAGTTCAGCCCATTGCAGTTTCCGCCAGTAGTAGGCACTCGCAATGACGTACATCCGAGTGAACAAGACGAAGGGAAGTTAGCGAGTGAAGGGCATGACAATTTTGGACTGGAACGCAGCACAGAAGCGTAAACGAAAACTTCAGAAGCGCAAATGAAAACTCTGGAAGCGCATTTGTAAGTTCAGATCAGCGATTGAAATATGAGAAATAGTTAGCAAAACATGCAGTACGTGTATTAAAAACGAAGTAAAAAAATTTGCCTGTGATTTATTCTTTTTCAGTTTCAAAGTTATTTTAGTCAGTTTCAATTTATATTTCCATTAGTTTCTTGAAAAGCTACGTTCATTATTGGCACAAGAATAATTCCATATGCATCAAGTCAGCCACCGATCGGTCTGCGCAGAGCTGCATGAAGTCGAACAAGCCTACTTACTGATGGACAAAATCCAGTCCAGCCCAAAAATGATTATTGTTCTATCTAGACTAGCACTGATTCTTAAAGTGTGGTACGCAGGCTCCCTCTAGTGGTACGCAGAGGAATCACTGAATTTCGCACGTACGATCACACCGCTGTGATCAGTCTTGGCTGGTCCCTAGAGTGTAAAGCCTGGAACACACCAAGCCGACGCCGACGAACTAGCGCTGATGAAAGCCGACTGTGTTGTCGCCTCGCGTCGGGGTTAAAAGCTGCACTTGAACACACCGAGAGAACTACTGCCGACTGTTAGCTAGAATGCGCGTTCTGCGCCTGCGTGTAAATGAGACAACTGTCTATTTCTGCAGATATATTCGTCTATATTCGTCATTCAAAAAGGGAAACCGACGGTGCCGGCTGCAGATACACAAACCGTAAACAAAGCAGTGCGTGCTTACCGTTTTGAATATCAATCCTGCTAAACACTTTCTTTATTCCAATCCTCTCGTGTTAATATTGAAATATGCGCCAAGGAACACTCAGGTAAGATGACATATCATTAGAACAGCCTTCTATCTGTACCGTTTTGACTTTACTCGCTGTTTTGCTATTATTCTCGTGCACTGCCTCGTTCACTAAGCTGAACAGCCAATCAGAGTTCCCTCTTTCACCGACGGCCCGACGCCGATTCAACATGTCGAATCGGCCGTTACAAAGCCGACAAGGACCAATTTCAGCCGACGGTGCGGAACACACTGAGAAGATTTAGTCGGCCGACGCACGGAAACTGCCCGACGGCCGACCGTCGGCTTGGTGTGTTCCAGGCTTAAGATAACACCGGTGTGAACGGTCAGTGCATCACGTGATCATCAACTGCTAAATTCAAATGTAGGCTACTTTTGCAGTTGACTGGCGCTGAGCCAGAGACAGCGCTGTCATACATAACTTCAGTGTTTCCAACCACCACATAATGTTTATTTTAGGTTTCAGACATTTAAATTCACATAAGTAGGCTACAAAAAAAAACCCAATACATTTAGAGTTTGTAAAATACACACTGCTGTCTATGGAAGCGGCAATACTAATCCTTTCCATTATAATTAACTTAGATTACACGTTTTATTCATATCAGATACACATTGTGTAAGTAACTTTAAAGTTTACTCTATTCTTCTCCCATTTCACCGGACACTTACTTTCATGTATTTCGGGAGAAGTGGATGAATTCAGGTGTTGTTAATCCAACAGATACGATTCTCTGAACTGCGTCTGCGGCACAAACTCAGCGCATGCGATCGTCATAAAGGTGTTTAAACCACTGGCGGAGCTGTTAGCCACCCCTCTCACAACTGCTGTTTCTGTCTCTTTTTTTTATTGACAAAAATTGCGTTTTTTAAAACGCTGAACCTCTTTAAGACCACAAAAAACTTGAGACTTTTCAGACTTCACCTCAGTGCCAGGCGCAAGTCAAACGAGTGCGGAAATGTGCAAGTGCCGAATGAGCTTCAGCAGAACATCAGACAGTGATATGCACATAGTAAACTATATAGAGTCAATCTTTCTCAACTGGTGGGTTGCAAGACCGTTTTGATTAAGTCGAATAGTGTGCAGTCAACAACAAACGTAATTCTCTTTTTTTTCTGATGCTACTTTTATTTTAGAAGATGTGTGTGAAAGCTTGTGACACTTCTGTCAGATGCTGAGAAAAGGGCGTTGTCCTTATTCAGTTGGCTATCTTCGGTAAGATGAGATGTTGTCAGGCCAAATGTCAGTAAAACTAACTAACTTTCCTGTCATACGGCTGATAGCCGTTGTACTGTACTTGCGGTACGCACATCACGCGCAAATGCGGCGTAGTAGCCGAAGTTGTCGTCAATTAACTCATGTAAGAATCAAAAAGGCGATTAAAGCAGTCAAAACTGCATGCATGTATTTGTTATGCATCACATGTGTCTGGATTAAAATATTCTGCTATGTGAGATCACAATATAAGGCACAAACTGATATGTAATGTTTTAATGTCCAAATAGGCCTAAATGTGAGCACTGTGCATTTGTAGGCCTTACAGTGGTTCTCAATCCTGGTCCTGTGGACCCACAGCTCTGCACATTTTAGGGCGTTTTTCCACTGGGTTCGTTTGCTGCGGTCCGAACCCGAGTGCGCTAGTTCCCGGCGCCCCCCGCAGCGTTGGTCTGGTTTCACACTCAATTAGGGCGCTTTCACACTGGCAGTTTAGTGCGGACCAGGGCACGGTTCGCATGAAAAATCGCTAATGTGAACGCTGTCATCGGACCCGGGTGCGCACTAGAGTACCGAACCCGAGACTACCTGGAGGAGGTGGTCTGAGCTCGGTTGCTCCCGAACCGTGGTGCGGTTCGCGTTAATGTGCAAGCAACACGGACTCGGGTGCGCGCTTGTTCAGGAAGTATAGTATCCCGCGCATGCGTATCACTGTCGATATCATTGTTTGATTGCGTTTGCGATGACGTAAGATCACTGCAAACGCACCTGGGTTCGATACAACTAATTGAGTGTGAAACCAGACCAACGCTGCGGGGGGCGCCGGGAACGAGCGCACTCGGGTTCGGACCGCAGCAAACGAACCCAGTGGAAAAACGCCCTAAGTTGTATCGAACCCAGGTGCGTTTGCAGTGATCTTACGTCATCGCAAACGCACACAGAAAACGCATGGAGAATACAACTCGACTGAGCATAGCTGTAATTTGTCTGTTTTTTTGGTGCTATTATGCACAACATAGTGAGAGACAACTACGTTTATGTTCATTACATGGTGTAATTCAGCACATATCCAGGGGACGCCGTGTTTCTGCTGCTCGCAGAAGATTTTTCACTGATGCGACAGTGATACGCATGCGCGGGATACTATACTTCCTGAACAAGCACGCACCCGAGTCCGTGTTGCTTGCACATTAACGCGAACCGCGCCACGGTTCGGGAGCAACCGAGCTCAGACCACCTCCTCCAGGTAGTCTCGGGTTCGGTACTCTAGTGCGCACCCGGGTCCGATGACAGCGTTCACATTAGCGATTTTTCATGCGAACCGCTTTCACACTGGCAGTTTAGTGCGGACCGGGGCACGGTTCGCATGAAAAATCGCTAATGTGAACGCTGTCATCGGACCCGGGTGCGCACTAGAGTACCGAACCCGAGACTACCTGGAGGAGGTGGTCTGAGCTCGGTTGCTCCCGAACCGTGGCGCGGTTCGCGTTAATGTGCAAGCAACACGGACTCGGGTGCGTGCTTGTTCAGGAAGTATAGTATCCCGCGCATGCGTATCACTGTTGCATCAGTGAAAAATCTTCTGCGAGCAGCAGAAACACGGCGTCCCCTGGATATGTGCTGAATTACACCATGTAATGAACATAAACGTAGTTGTCTCTCACTATGTTGTGCATAATAGCACCAAAAAAACAGACAAATTACAGCTATGCTCAGTCGAGTTGTATTCTCCATGCGTTTTCCGTGTGCGTTTGCGATGACGTAAGATCACTGCAAACGCACCTGGGTTCGATACAACTAATTGAGTGTGAAACCAGACCAACGCTGCGGGGGGCGCCGGGAACTTGCGCACTCGGGTTCGGACCGCAGCAAACGAACCCAGTGGAAAAACGCCCTAAAAGCACCCTCATATGTCTCCTTTATCTGACACACCCAGTTCAGTTCATAGAGCTCTTTCCTAACGAGATGATGATCTGAATCAGGTGTGTTAAATAAGGGAGACATACAAACTGTGCAGAGCTGTGGGTCCCCAGGACCAGGATTGAGAACTTTTGTTTTCCTTTTTAATTTAGGTATGATAGAACTGTTGCAATTATATATTTTGAAAAAAAATATAGAAAGAAAAACTCAGAATTGGTTGAAGAGTTCATTGATTATATAAAACGCATTGAAGGTTGAATAATCTTTGGACTACAGTATTTATCTGCATGTTATCTCATCCATGAAGAGAACAAGCTATTGGATATTTTGAGAACCAGAACCAAGCTAACTGAGCAAGTTGAACTTTAGCTATAGTGTGTGCCCTTTTATTACTATTTAATTAATTTTAATATGAGGTGGTGGCTGGTGGGTAATAATAAAAAAATATAAAATTCACTCAGTATTCCATGATTCCTAATTCACTACTTTCTCAATTACAATTAAGTACAAATTAACTTTATTCAGTTGTGTAGGCACTAAAACAGTCCAATTCATTATCAAATTATTTTTTTATGATAAAATAATTAAGATCTCTGTGCCACCCCAGACTGGTTGCTGGCGGCCCTTGCCTGGCTACCCCTATTAAAAAATCCTGGCTCTGCCACTGTTTTAAACAACAAAACACTTCCACATGCACATATTTGACAATCGGAATATCAGATATTTCATGCTATAGCTAACAAATTTGTGAATATTTTGAATAAAAAGGAAATAAAAGCAGACCATCAGTCATTTAGCGCTATTGTGGCAGCGGTGTGTCACGTGACAAGCAATGACGCGTCACCTTGGAAACAATAAAGTGATTAGGCTTGTTTGACCATAGACAGTATATAAACGTGTTTGATAAAAGGACACATTACCCCACAGGTGGCCCTCTCTATACACCCAGGGTTTTTCCTGCATAGAGAATTAATAGGTGGCCGCCTCCGGACTTGTGACGTCACACTTCAGCTTTGGCCCCGCCCACTGGAGCTAATGAACAGTGACATGAGAACGAGAAAAGATCAAATCTTGAAGTGGGGGGAAAAATGTGCCGGTACTCTCTTGCATTGGCAAATTCAATTACTCATTCATAAACTGCCTTAATTCTACATAAATCAGCTGTTTGAACGAATCGTTTGAATGAATGACTCAATGACTCACTCATTAAGACGGTCGCTTGTCGCCACCTACTGGCGGTTTGATTGATTGATTGATTGATTGACTGACTGATTGATTGATTGATATCTGGATCAAGACGATATAAAACAGTAATCCAAAGGATAACATGCTAAAGTAAAATACGTATTTCCAGCACTGTCCTTGGTGTTACAAGAAACAAGAAGCAGACAAACCAGATTTAAAAAAAAAAAGGCATACAGTATGAGGAGGGGGATAAAAAAATACATAATATAAAAAAATATAAAAAATACAAAAACACTGTAAAAAACTCAATTTATCAGTAAATATTCACCTTATTCCATAAAAGTTTCTTGACCTGTGTTTTAAACATCCCTCGAGATGATAGGAGTTTTGTAGCAGTAGGCAAACTATTCCATGCCATGATACCAGTATAAAATAAAAAAAAATTTATTGCATTAGTAGCTCTAGGAACTATGCGAGAGCGGATGCTGGCCCTATTATGACTATGCTGCGTATGGACAATGGTTAAGTTAGAGCATAAATATTTGGGGGTATGACCATTAACAATGTAATAGGTACAGAATAACATTGTTTTGCAGCACTTGGAATTTGTTTTTGAGTTTCACAGTCAACCCAGAAAACCATGCAGAGCAAGCAAAATCTACATGGCATTGTATCAGAGTTAATACCAATAATTTATTTACAGAGAAATCCGAAGGCTTTGTCTTGCGATATAAAAACTTCAACTTACAGGCACATTTGGCTAAAACCTTGTCTGCAATGGATTCACCTATAAGTGATTGATCCAATGTTAAACCCAAATATGTGACACTTGATCTGAATTTCAGACCCATTACACATCACCTTTAAAGTATTTAATTTTGCCAACTTCCTTTTTGTACCAAACAGGATTGATTCAGTCTTGCCCAGATGCATAGAGAGCTTATTGTCTACTAGCCACTGATTGACAGACTCAAGCTCTATGCCAAGAGTATTTTCAATGTCTTTTACATTACAACCTGGGACAAGCAAAGCAGAATCATCAGCATATAATAGCAACTTGCACCTTACCGCAGCTGATATGTCATTTATATATACTAAAAATAACCCCAGGATCGAACCTTAGGGCACCCCGCATGTTATATTCTGTGGATCAGAGAGGGTTCCCTCAACATCACAGACTTGAGTCCTATCTAAGAAGTGAACCATATGAGTGCTGAGTTACTAAAACCCATGCACTGTAATTTAGAAATCAAAATCTTGACAGTATCGAATGCTTTTTGCAGGTCAAGTAGTAGCATACCAACATAATTCCCTTGATCAAAGTTCTTCTGACGCACATAATCGAAAAGGTGAATGAGAGGTGTGGGTAGAATATGCAGCCCTAAAGCCAGACTGGAGCTCATATAATAGATCAAGCCATGTTTAGTTTCAAAGTATCATTCTTTTCAACATTCCTTATTTGTATATTCAAAAAATATTTAAAACAATCTCATAATCTCATTTAACAGTATACAGTTGTAATTATTCAATGTAAACTAATTAATTTGATTGGTAACAACCTATCTTATCTTACAACCTAACCTATCTTCTTCTAATTGAATGTATTGATCAAATTTAAGAATTTGAAATGAAAGATAGAGCATACATTAAATAAAATTAGGGGAAATATGCCCTTTATAAAAAATTTTTTTTTTAAATCTGATAAGAGTGTTTTCCAACAGTGATGTAATGAAACATTGACAATTTAAGTTTGAAGTGAGTAAAGCCTCTGTTTAGGTTATTAAGGAAATGTAATTTTGCCAAAAGAAGAACTTTTATTTTAAATAGATGTTAATTTTAAATCAGCCTACTTCAGTGTGATATTTTACCATATTATCATACTTAACACTGAGAATTTGAATAATTGTAATGTGATGATCAGATGCAGATATCTAAATGTTTGAATATCAAAGAATATCATAGGTTTGGGTGGTTAGCGGGAGGATTATTTATTTTTAACAGTGGATTCGGGTGACTCAAAGTGCACCAGATTAATGAATTTATCTTTAAAATGTACAAAATTTTCTTCTATGAAAAATACAAATTTAATTATCATATTATTAAAATACATGATCAGGATTTTTCCACCTCAGCCTCGTTTTGAGCCAGGAAAAACCCTGACACCTTTACGCCTTTTCTTCGGTAGCTCAGCTCCGTCAGGTCATCAGCCGAATTAGGGAGGATAGATGCTCGATTTTACTCCTGGCACCCGTGGTTCATCCTGGCATTAGCAGCTTCATGGCCAATCCCTTACCCGGGAGGACATGAACACGATCTCTGAGGCTAGGGGGCTTTCTACCAGGCACCTTAATGCCCAAAAATGGTCTATTTTCGTTGCCTGGTGCTCAGCTCGGAATGTAGACCCCTTTCCTTGTGAGATTGCTCATGTTCTCGCATTCCTACAGGAGCTGGACGGCGGCGGACACACCCTGTCAACGCTCAAGGTATACACAGTACCACGCTCATATCGCTGGCCAGTCAGTTTGGAAATACGACAGGAGCCAGGAAGTTAAACCCACCTCGCCCAACAGAGTTCCATCCTGGGATCTGTCCATTGTCCTGAGGACACTTTGTGGCCCCTCCGTTCGAGCTGCTCATGACATCCGACCTTCAGCCTCTCTCGCTAAAGTGCGCCCTTCTGCTGGCTCTAGCATCGGTCAAGTGAGTTGGTGATCTGCAGGATATTTCAATGGACGATTCCTGCCTTGAGTTTGGGCCCAACGACAGCCAAGTTGTCCTTAAGCCCAGACGAGGCTTTGTGCCTAAGGTGCTTTCTACACCTTTTAGGGCACAACTTATTTCACTCTCTGTTCTCTCCTCTACTGAGGATGAACAAACGCCACACCCACTTTGCTCAGTTTGGGCCCTTAGGGTGTACATTAAGCGCTCTAGCCAGTTCAGGCAGTCAGAGCAGCTGTTTGTATACTTCAGCGGCCACTCTAAGGGGCTGCCAGTTACGAAGCAGAGACTATCCCATTGGATAGCGCAATGCGAGTGAACCGTATCAAATGGGTTCCTAACATGGGAACAGTGTGAGCTTCGTTGAAAAATGTTATCGTTTAAAAAATGCTCGCAACGTTTATTTCTTCTTAGACAACTTAGTGGCCATGGAGTTAGTCAGCATATTTTAGAACTTGTGTACAAATCCATTTTAGAGAGTGTATTAACTTTTCATCTCCCTGCATGGTATGATCACTTAAACTGCAGATCTAAGAACAAACTCACCAGAATTGTGCCAATGGCAAGCAAAATAGTCGGCAGTTCACAGCACAACTTTATGCTGAAAGAAGCTTCTTTATGCTTTATTATTCGCAAAGAAGAAGGCGAAGATTATTCTTGCAGATAATTATCACCTTCTCTTTAGTCAATTTGAGCCCCTGAAATCAGGTAGGTGCAACTTAATCCTTCTAGTGCAGGGGTGCCCAATCCTGCTCCTGCCGATCGACTGTCCTGCACAGTTCATCTCCAACCCTAATCAAACACACCTGCCTTTAATTTTCAAGTGATCCTGAAGACCTTAATTGGTTGCTTCAGGTGTGTTTGATTAGGGTTGGAGATGAACTGTGCAGGACAGTCGATCGGCAGGAGCAGAATTGGGCACCCCTGTTCTAGTGAATAAAATGTGTTTAAAGGGGTCATATAATGCCATTTTTGTACAAGTTATTATGATTCTTTAGGGTCTAAATGAAAAGTTTGTAATACACTTTAATAAAAAATTCTCATTAGTATTGTAAGAAAACACTAATTTTACCTGGTCAAAAACAGCTCTGTTTTCAGCACGCCATTTAAGTGCATGTGTCTTTAAATGATAATGAGCTTTGCTCACCCCGCCTCTCTGTTCTGTGCGTACACAGTTTGTAATAACACAATAACCATAACGCGTTGTTCATTATAAACTTGGGATTATGAATTATATTGAGAACATGAACATGGCATAGAAAACATGCCCTAATGTACCCTGAGTGTAAACCTTAGCCGCATTCATCGTGAAGCGTGCAAGCGATTTACAAAGATTAATATAAAAAAAATATATAAAAAAAAAAAAAAAAAAAAAATGTTTCCTTTCCCTTTGAAACATCACTTATCAGGCTTATGCTACTCTGAATAATACCTGAACTTCGTATTTTGAGCACTTCCTGCGTTGTTGTTGCTTTTGCCTCTTTATGATGACTCGCTGAATTTAGTCCTAATTTGTAAGTCGCTTTGGATAAGGGCGTCTGCTAAATGACTAAATGTAAATGTAAATGTAATATAAAGGTTATTATAAAATGGTTAGTTCCAATCCTTGATTCTGATTGGTCAATAGCTGTGCTTTATTCACGATAAAACACGGCTATGACCGCTTCACCCAATGGTTCTATGTATCACTACAACACCCCTAGCAACCACTCTTAGCAACTTAAACACATGTGTGATCTCATTGATATTGTTCATTTGTATTGTGTGGCAACCGTTTTATAAAAGCAATAAGGTACTTATTGCTTACATAAAACGTTACACTGACTTCTTCTGGAGGTGCAGCAGGAACACGAATAGTTGGTACCGATCCTTTTTTCAGGAGCAGCTTCTTAGCAAAACCAGCTTTATACTGACCCTCCTTTATAAAGCAGTCTGGTGAGAAATGATTCGCGCAAACATGAAAGCATTGACGTTGATCGTGGGGAATATTCCCTTCGAAAACAAAACTCAGCCACTGCGTCTTCAGCGGTTCGGATTTAGGAACATCAAAATGACTGCTGTGTTCCTTATTACTCCCAAGAACAGAACACCACAATCGCTTAGAATCCATTCTGCTCCAAGCGTATCAACAATGTCCGCGCGGACTATGATGACAGCTCGCTCAGGGCGGGTCACACGGTCAGAAGGCTCGATTTGAGACGGGAAAACATATAAGGAGATTAAAAAAAGACCACTGGATGGATTTTTATCATTAAAATGATGGTTGTGTACAGGCACTGCCAACACACATTTCAGTACAATCAACTTGTAAAAGTGCATGTACCATTATATGACCCCTTTAAGAGGTATTTTATTCCAATTATTAAAATTCTTAACTCTGCAAGTGATTGATAAACCAAGTGGCATGAACTGTATTTTTATATCTATGTAATGTGAATCTGTCTGTGTTTTTGTTTTGTTTTTGTTTTTGTTTTCTTACTACTGCCTGCATAGTTATTTCATGTGCTGGTGGGCCAAATACAATTTTCCACCTTTGTGGACAATAAACACATACAATACAATACAACATAACTAACATAACCTCGGTTCGCTGAGATAATTGGAAGGAGCATTGCGTAGCTTTCGTAGCCATAATTCTGACTAAAAATGGCTTTCAGCGCAACCCAAATAGGCAGTCTGCCTCGCCCGTTTTGGCGGGCTGAAGTAATAAGAAAAAAAAAATATATATATATATATATATATATTTTTTTTTTTTTTCTACAGTGTGAACATTGAGATGCCTGAATGTTTTTTTTAAAGTATTTGCCGTGTTGTAGGTGGGTCAATGACGTGACGCCTACATTTTCTGTCCGATTGCATTTTTTCAGCCAAAAATGGTTTTAAATGCATAAAAAGATACTGTATATTTGTAGTAGCCTACCTCTCCCATGTATGTACTCACTTTAACTTTTCAAAAACCTTTACTTATTTTTTTATTTTTTTTGTTATTTAAAGTGTCAAAACATCATGTGGTGCGACCGTCCGGCCATAACTTCTGTTTTGAAAACGTCTTTGAAATTACTCTGAATTTATTCAAATTTATTTTCTGCACTATTTGGCATGATTTCCAAAATGTTTTGTAATCCTTTAAAAAAATTCAAAGCATTTGTATTTATATTTCCATCATAATATACAAACAAACTTTGTCCGATGATGTCCATTTTATGAAATATCATGTGGTGCGACCATCAAGGAACTACAATTTTGGGACTTTTATGTTGAAAACTATTCAAACACAGGAAGTTACATAATAAACCAATTTACCAAGGACCCATGGAAGCAGCAAGCAGGTTTGTAATTCTCTCAAATTGAAAAAAAAAAAAAAACTTTGTAATGGTTGGTATGTAGTTGCCACATTTGGGTGTCATGTGGTATGACCTCAAAAAAAAAATTTAATATTAAAGTTATTTCTACAAATATATATTTTTTATTATAAATTTCATAGTGACCTTTTTTGGCAAGCTAGCTTGTTTTGTTTAGGTGGCCAATTCTGTGCCTGTAAATTTTGACTGAAGTTGAAAATATCATGTGGTGCGACCAAATATCATGTGGTGCGTCCACTGCAGACTGTTTTCCATGATAGATATATATCCTAGATTGGCAGTTTTATGCTTTTATATTTAATTGACGGTTTATATAAAAAAAGTACTTTACATTAGTATCATTTGGAATAGATTTGTATGCAATTTGGGATATATTTTTATATATTTCAGACAGTTTATGTTTACTCTTTGTACAATATGAGAAAAAAAAAAAAAAAAAAAATTAGAGCATGTAATTTCAGTTTACTAATAATGTACAAGTATTTATTCTTGCCTATTTATTTGTTTTAAACTATTTTAATCTATTTTACCAGATGCCACTGCCATGCGAAAAAATGCTGACCCTGCAGCAAGAGGAGAAGAGTGAAATATTATTACAGTTTAAAATATCTGTTTTCTATGTGAATATATAGTAAACTGTAATTTATTCTTGTGATCAAAGCTGCATTTTCAGCATCGTTAATCCAGTCTTCAGTGTCACATGATCCTTCAGAAATCATTCTAATATGTAACCCTAGACCACAAAACCACTCAATGAGTCAATGTCACATGGGTAAATTTTTTGACATTGAGATTTATACATCATATGAAAGCTGAATAAATAAGCTTTCTATTGATGTTTGATTTGTTAAGATAGAACAATATTTGGCCGATACAACTGAAAATCTGGAATCTGAGGGTGCTACAAAATCGAAACATTGAGAAAATCGCCTTTAAAGTTGTCCATTTATGTTTGCGATATTGCTATGTTCACTCACAAAAATAAATGTTTATAAATTTATTGTAGGACATTTACAAAATATAAAACATGATCTTTATTTAATATCCTAATGATTTTTGGAATAAAAGAAAAATCGATAATATTGACCCATACAATGTATTGTTGGCTATTGCCACAAATACCCTGTGCGACTTGTGACTGGTTTTGTGATGCAGGGTCACTAATGATTTGCTGCTCAAGAAACATTTCTGATTATTATCAATGTTCATATTTTTTTGGAAACTGTGATACATTTTATATGTCAGGATTATTTGATGAATATAAAGTTCAAAAGAACAGCATTTATTTGAAATAGAATCTTTCGTAACATTATAGCCTGCGCCTGAATGTGACACTGAATGTGTCCTTGATTAATAAAAGTATTAATTACTTAAAAAAAAAACTATTGACCCCAAATGTTACCTGTATACAATACTTTTATGACATAATTTATATCTATAACATTATTATTTGTTAGAAAGAAATTCTAAGTCAAGTTAAATTAAATGGTGCACGTGTGTTTGTGATGTGATTTTTATATTAAAAAAAAATGTTTATAAAATGTTTATGTTCAGGAAAATTCTGTGAAATTTGTATAAAATCTGGTTTAAATCTATTTTTTTGTATAAAATGTATTGTTCATTGATCTCTTTAAATAGATTTTTAACTAAGGTCTTCGTGTCATTTGGAGCGACCACTTATCATGTGGTGCAACCAATAAAAGCAATCACTGTATTAAATTTAAAATAAAATATCTTATTTCTGTGGCTGAAATATGAATCACTGATACAGTATGCTTTAGTAAATTATATTTTTAAAACATTTATTATCAGTTTTATGTGATTTACAGGAAAAATAAGTCTGTTAACTAGATTTAAGAAGGCAACTCAGAAATTATAGAACAAAAAATGAGATCATTATTTACAAAAACTCAAAAGAAATGCAAATACTTGGTTTCTAAACACTTTAATTACTAAGAACTTGTAAAAAAAAAATTAAGCATGTTAAGGAAATTAATTAATTTTAAGATAAATCACGGTCGCACCACATGACATTTTTTAAGGCTACGGACAATTCATCTAGATGTAAAAACACTAAAATCACTTAAATAAATTTTTTTTAATGAATTTAGGTGTACACAACATCCTTAATGTTTGAACAATTGCAACAGGTATTATTTTTTTTTTTTGTATTTTAAAATTGGCCTGTCGAAAATCCTTATACGTCATTGACCCAGGTACATTATAATAGACATCCAGTTTAATATAGTATCTACAGACCTACATTACTCTGCATTGTGAAGAGCCAGCGTCAAGGTCCAGCACACTTCTGAATGGTTGGTGCCAGGTTTCATAATGCATTTCGAAATAGTAGGTGTCACTTTATAATGTTTTGTGGCATTTTCTGTAATGCTAGTTTACAATACCTAAAAAAATCGTCTGGTTCCTGTTGTTCCACCACAACTCTGCTTTTAACTAGATGTACCGCATCGCGGTACAAAATATGACCGCCGCTCAGGCCTGCACTGGCTTTCCACAAAAATAAATGACGTGGAGTAATTTGGCTGTATTGCGTGTTTATGTATATACCTAAAAAAAGTAATAGTATGTGCATGTCTGTCTGTGTGTGTGTGTGTGTGTGTGTGTGTGTGTGTGTGTGTGTGTGTGTGTATGTGTGTGTATTTGTGTATGTGTGTGTCTGTGTGTGTGTGTGTGTGTGTGTGTCTGTGCGTGTATGTATGTGTGCGTACATGTGTGCGCGTGTGTGTTTGTGTGTGTGTGTGTGTCTGTGCATGTGGATTTGTATGTGTGTGTATGGGTGTGTGTCTGTGCGTGTGGATGTCAGTGTGTGTGCATGCTTGCGTTTGTTTGTATTCCTGCATGTGTGTGTGTGACAGTATCATCCTAAACCAGCAACCCTTCGCTCAACAGCACCATCTACAGGCCGATGAGTGTACAGTCACTAAATGTGCACATAAATGAATTTATTTTATACCCCCCCATGGATGAAATTCTACAAAACTTAGCAGAGGATACCCCCAGAGGTTGTCAAGTTAATCATACACATGAAATATGGTGCAGTTCTGAACATCTCCACTGAAGATAGGGGCGATTAAAGCAGAATAATATTGCATTTTCATTTTTTATGGGAGGGGCGCAAATCACAAATGAGTGATTATGGGCTAGGTTGATGTGCCATAAAAATTTCTTCATCCTCGGTGCCACGGTTCAGGTAGTTATTTAGGAAAAACTGAATTTTTTGGGGTTTGGGGGGGCCCAGCGCGGGGGGGGAGTGGCCCCCGGGGACCAAACGAAATTTTTCCTTAGAAGTCTAGTGGGGCTACATGCCCACCAAATTTCATGTTCCCCGGTGTTTCGGTGTCCCTGGTATCGTTGACGAAAAATTTAAGGGGGCCCCAGCGCGGGGGGGGGGAAGTGGCCCCCGGGGACCAAACGAAATTTTCCGTAAAAGTCTAGTAGACCAACATACCATAAAAATTTCTTCATCCTCGGTGCCACGGTTCAGGTAGTTATTTAGGAAAAACGGCATTTTTTTGGGTTTGGGGGGGCCCAGCGCGGGGGGGGAGTGGCCCCCGGGGACCAAACGAAATTTTTCCTTAGAAGTCTAGTGGGGCTACATGCCCACCAAATTTCATGTTCCCCGGTGTTTCGGTGTCCCTGGTATGGTTGACGAAAAATTTACGGGGGCCCCAGCGCGGGGGGGGGGAAGTGGCCCCCGGGGACCAAATTAAATTTTTCCGTAAAAGTCTAGTAGACCAACATACCACAAAAATTTCTTCATCCTCGGTGCCACGGTTCAGGTAGTTATTTAGGAAAAACTGAATTTTTTTGGGTTTGGGGGGGCCCAGCGCGGGGGTGGAGTGGCCCCCGGGGACCAAACGAAATTTTTCCTTAGAAGTCTAGTGGGGCTACATGCCCACCAAATTTCATGTTCCCCGGTGTTTCGGTGTCCCTGGTATCGTTGACGAAAAATTTACGGGGGCCCCAGCGCGGGGGGGGGAAGTGGCCCCCGCGGACCAAACGAAATTTTTCCGTAAAAGTCTAGTAGACCAACATACCATAAAAATTTCTTCATCCTCGGTGCCACGGTTCAGGTAGTTATTTAGGAAAAACTGCATTTTTTTGGGTTTGGGGGGGCCCAGCGCGGGGGGGGAGTGGCCCCCGGGGACCAAACGAAATTTTTCCTTAGAAGTCTAGTGGGGCTACATGTCCACCAAATTTCATGTTCCCCGGTGTTTCGGTGTCCCTGGTATCGTTGACGAAAAATTTAAGGGGGCCCCAGCGCGGGGGGGGAAGTGGCCCCCGGGGACCAAACTAAATTTTTCCGTAAAAGTCTAGTAGACCAACATACGATAAAAATTTCTTCATCCTCGGTGCCACGGTTCAGGTAGTTATTTAGGAAAAACTGCATTTTTTTGGGTTTGGGGGGGCCCAGCGCGGGGGGGGAGTGGCCCCCGGGGACCAAACAAAATTTTTCCTTAGAAGTCTAGTGGGGCTACATGCCCACCAAATTTCATGTTCCCCGGTGTTTCGGTGTCCCTGGTATCGTTGACGAAAAATTCAGTAAGGTGACAAAAAAAAAAAAAAAAAAAAACTTTGACAATCCCTATATGACCGGCTAGCTACGCTAGCGGCGGTCATAATAAATACTGTGTGCACATAAACCTGTCTGTCTCCTCCTGTGTTTGTGACAGAAGACCAGACCATCATGCAAAGTCCTGTTGGAACCAGCATGGAACATGTGCAGGCGGTTCAGCAAACTCTCCCCTCTGCACCACCCGCTCCTTCGCCACCTGCCTCTGCCAGTCCCGTGGCCCGACCAGCGACATACAACGTGAGGCGGAAGATTGCAGTGGGTTCCTTCTACAATGTTCGCTATATTTGAGATGCAACCACAGCTTTTCTCCACCAAACGGGCTTGTATCGCCTTCATGGTTTCCCTGCTATCCGGACGCGAACTCCATTGGGCCCAATCCATCTGGCACGCCAACGGCCTGGTTACGACTTCATTGACTTCAACAGTCACTACAAGGAAGTCTTTGGTCAAACCACCTCAGAATTATCTGTTCATGATCAGCTATTCAACTGCCATCAAGGTAATACTTCTATGAATACTTATGCTCTGCAGTTCCGCACGTTAGCGGCATCTAGCGGTTGGAACGAGACAGCCCTGTTAACAGCCTTTTGCCAGGGTCTGAACCCGGAAGTGCGCCACCAAATGGTAATTTATGACGACATCGTCGGTTTGGAGAGTTTCATTCAGAAAGCTGTGCGAATCTCTCAACGTCTTTCAGCCCACTCATTTGATCAACCCGCTTCGCATCCTCCACTCATCTCTCCATCTTTCGCCCTTCCAGCACCAGAACCCATGCAGGTAGACACTTACCATCTGTCCAACGCTGAGCGTCAAAGAAGACTAACACAGCACTTGTTGTGTCTGTATTGTGGGGGAGAAGGTCATATCATCACCAACTGCCCGATATGACCACCACGCCCAGCGGTGAGTACCATCCAGTTTCTGCTCAAAGTTGCACCTCTCACTCGCACGCCTGTCCAAATTCTAACCCCAAAACTTCTCGTTTCAGCGCAAGCGCTCATCGACTCCGGGTCTGCTGGAAACTTCATCTCTCATCAAATTCTCCAAAGACTCCAAACGCTGCTCACAAGAATTATCCATTCACACCATCCTCGGCAAGCCGCTGGGCCGTGGTCATGTCCGCCACTTCTCCCACAGTCACGCTACGTGTCGGCTGCCTGCATGATGAGAAGATTTCGTTCTTGGTGCTGGAAGGATCCACCGCTGACATCATCCTGAGACGCCCCTGGATGGCCCAGCACGAGCCCACCGTCAATTGGAACTCTGGAGAGATTCTACAATGGAATGATTTCAGAACTGTCTGTCATCTGTGATCAAACTGTCTTCACGTCAAACATCTCTCAAAATATTCATCCAGTCTCCAGTTGAACTCCACCTCCGTCGAAAGCCCAGAGACCGAGAGTAAAACTGAAATCCCTCTAGAGTGCCGGGCGTTCCAGGATGTATTCAGCAAGCGGTTGGCAACCCTTCAACCACCTCATCGGCCATAGGACTGTGCCATCGACCTGCTGCCTGGGGCTACTCCACCTAAGGGTGAGGTCTACCCACTGTCCATCCTGGAACAGAAGGTCATGGAGGAGTACATTCAGGAGGCTCTCAAACAACGTTTCATCCGTCCGCCTGCCACATCCAGCTTCTTCTTCCTGGCCAAGAAGGATGGGGGCTTGCGGCCGTGCATCGACTACCGGGCCCTTAACACACAGATTGTTAAATACAGTTATCCTCTTCCTCTGGTCCCTGCCACGTTGGAACAACTCCGTGGGGCTCACATCTTCTTCAAGCTGGACCTGCGGAGTACCTAAAACCTCATTCGAATAAGCAAGGGTGACGAATGGAAGACGGCGTTCATCACTCCGGCAGGCCACTATGATTACTAGGTGATGCTGTATGGCCTGTCCAACCCATCCTCCGTATTCCAGGTTTACATGAATGAAGTGTTCCGGGAGTACCTCCCTCCAACGCGTCTTCATCGTCTACATCGACGATATCCTGTTCTCCCCCCTGGAACCTGGCCGAACAACGCCACCACATGACGCAGGTCCTCAAGAAGCTGAGAGAACACTACCTCTATCTCAAGTTGGAGAAGTGCAAGTTCTACACACCATCTGTCCAGCTCCTTGGGTACATCATTGACCAACAGGGTATCCAGATAGACCAGAGGAATGTGGACATCATCCACAACTGGCCCCAACCTGTCACCGTCAAGGAACTCTTACTCTTCCTAGGCTTCGCCAACTTCTATCGCAGGTTCATCCGGAATTACAGTCTCCTCAGCTCACCTCTCACCTTGATCCTCAGGAACCGGCCCAAGTCTGTGTCCTGGAACCCCTTGGCCACCGAAGCTTTCCAACATCTGAAGGATGCCTTCACGACCGCTCCAATCCTGGTACATCCCAATCCAGAACTCCCATTCGTGGTCGAAGTCGATGCGTCTACCACCGGGGTTGGAGCGGTGTTATCCCAGCGGCAGGGTGAGCCTCCTCGACTCCATCCATGTGCCTTCTATTCCAAGAAGCTGTCCCCAGTGAAGCAGAACTACGACATTGGAAATCGTGAGCTGCTCGCCATCAAGCTCTTTGGAGGAATGAAGACACTGGCTGGAGGGAGCTCATCACCGATTCAAGGTCATCACCGATCATTCATCACCGATTCATTCATCACCGATTCATTCATCACCGATCACCGTAACCTAGAGTATCTCCGAGAGGCCAAGCGGCTCAACCCACGACTAGACCGTTGGGCGCTATTCTTCACACGGTTCAATTTCACCGTTAACTACCGACACAGTACTAAGAATTGCAAGGCGGATGCCTTGTAGCGTGGTCACATAAGGGAAAGCTTATTTGTATTAATTGACTGAGATTAAGTTTGGTGTTATTTTAACTACTTTTCCCTGTATTCTGTATTTGCCTTAACTGTTGTATATTTGACCACGATCCCTGTTCTCGCGATAGTATCTCGTGTCTTCATGTCACGTGAGGTTCCTGTCACCCAAACAGGAAAATACTATTGCTGATGTCATCAATATCATACACTTGCATAACTTTTTTGAGCTCACACATGAGAAGTGGCATGTGAATGTGAGCAACATTCTACATTTTATTAACAAAAATATTATTAACAATAATCAAATTATCAAGAATATTTTGCCTAGCAATCATTAATTTATTTGACTTGCATTATCTAAAGTAGCTATTTCTCTAGTTTAATTTGATGCTTTCCATTCATGCTAACTTCAAACCCACATGCTAAAAACAGTAAGCTAAGTTATGACTGTTAGAGGTGGGGATAGTTGTAACAGTTAATTAAAAATGTTACAACCAACCCCTTATGATAATTCCAGTTATCAATCACATCCCCTGTTAATATAAAATCATGAGGTTTTTTTTTTTTTTTACATTGAGGAATTTATAGTAAATAATATGTTTCCATCATAGTTTATTCAAGTCTTCTTGTCTGCCTCAATTGAGCACATACATTTTTTGTGCACATTTTTTGAATTTATGCACATCTCTGTATTTCCATACAGCGTTTTTTATGTGATTATGTGATTTTTTTATGTCCAAAAATTCACATAAATTATGTGGATGGCAACATAGTGACTGAACTGTTATGTGACAGGAATACAGTAGGCCTACACTCAAACACACACAGCAATCGTTTTTGTGCTAGATTTAAAGTCCTTAAAGAAATACAATTTTTGCCTTAAAGAAATACAAATTGTTGCTTTAAATTGCTCACTTTATTCAAAACTGGTTATACAAATGTACATACATTTAGATTGTCTGGATCTTATTTCAGCAAATCACCTCTCATTGCTACATCTATGCCAAGCCTGTGTTACAACTCACCCCAGTAGTGGGTTAGGTTGTAACAACGGAACTCTTTGTGTTTGACATTAACTCACATAATTTGTGATGTACATGCCCATGCTGTGAGTTATATTTGTAGCTGACAAATTCCGTGTATCAAATTTTTGAGAGATATATAGCACAAACAACCATGCACTGAGTTACTGATGCTCAAACAAAATGTGTTACTTCCATCCCCGGTCTCCCCTACTCCAAAATCCCGTACAAATGAGAATTGTCCATTTTGATTTCATTCCGACATCCAGAATACTGATCTCTGACCCTTGTTCATCTCGGTCTCTTCAAAAACGATAAGGAGAGTTATGTGTGCGTGGCACAAAGCGAGAAGGGTTTGGCAATTAGTTGTGCGTATAAACGCCTATACTGCAACACTTGTGTGGAAGTCTCCGCCCCGCACATCTCTACGGGCCTTTTATTTTCGATCAATCATTCCGCGCACGTCCGTGTGTGTTCATTCACACATCCGTGTGTTTAGACCTCATGGCTGCGTGGCGCGCGCTCGCATGCACGCACACACGCAACTGTTTGCTTATTGTATGACTTTTTTTTTCGTGACTGAATCATAGAGGATAGTGGGAGTTTTATTGAATAAGGGAGCAGACAGAAGGGGGGGAGAGAGCGAGAGAGAGAAAAAGAGAGTGAGAGGGAGGGAGGGTTTGGATGTGTCCATACAGGCTGCGGAGTGTTTATTTATTTGTGCTAGATACCCTTTTTCTTTCTTTCTTATTATTTTTCAACTGATTTTTTTCCAAAATGAGGTTGAAGGTTGGATTCATCCTTCGAAGTGTACTGGTCATCGGCACATTTTTGGGGCTGGTTTTGCTTTGGTCTTCCCTGACACCGAAGGCAGGCGACGATAACCCGTTCGCTGGCGTAGTGGTAAAGTATCACTTTAATGGCCGTTAGTTATCTGGAGACGAGAGTGTTTTCGCTGTGTTTGCTGTTAATTTCACCATGTTTTAGTATTCAGGAGGGTCGGCTAGCATGATGATTAGCATGCTAACTGCTGCGGTTGTCATGGAGATGAGCAGCGAGAACTGACCGATGAATTGAATCAGACACAGGACGTTTTTATTAATCTTGAGAAGTATTGAAATATGTATTTCCATTTAAAATAAACTCAAAACGCAGATATGGATGTCAGCTACTAGCATAGAGAGCTAAATGTCGCTGTCAGTGTCTACATCATAAGTAACTGTTAGCAGCAAATTCAGCGAAAACCCGGAAGGTCGTTTCTGTTGTTATGGTTGATACACGCATAATTAATTTAAAATAGCAGTTATTTAATATAAACATTTAATGTAAAATATATATATATATATTTAGGTGATCAGTCTCTAGATGGTTTGCTGTATCAGTAACGTTACTGATTATGGACTAATGGTGTCTTCGAAATCGAATAGGTGGTCGATATGCTAGCAGACTGAATTAAATGATCAGCTCGAGATGAATAAGTGTAACTTACATGGACACACATTTCTTTGCTTTCAGAAGAGATTGCACAGAAATGCAAGTGACACGTGGCACATTGACACCTTTCTGTCAACACCAGTCTGGTGTAGTTTGGCTTCTATGGAATAAATGATCGCGGATTTATTTGCACTGCTTTTGTACGGAGCATACATTATTTGTACAGAGTTTCTTCTTTGTTTACTCATTTCACCTCAGGTTGTCTTTTGCGTAATGGGTGCTTATGTAGGCTAAATGTTTACTTGAAAGTGTTTGTCTGTAAACCTGTCATTTGAAATTGGGAAATTTAGGAAATTGAGCTTACATTCGAAGAGGGGGAAAAACACCTTAATGTTATTCAGAGGCTTAAACTGAGCAAAAATAAGCAATTTGGTTCAGTTTCTATTTAGATGGTCAAAAAGTAATATGAAATTCTGATAGCTTGTAAATCAGTGAGGTTTTATGACAGTATAGCAATTAGCAAACTACAGTAAATGTCCATCTTGAAATATTATTACTGTAAATGGTTAGTTCACCCAAAAATGAAAATTATCCCATAATTTATTCACCCTCAACCATCCTAGCTGTATGATTTTCTTCTTTCAGCCGAACACAATAGGAGTTGTATTAAACATATCCTGGCTCTTTATAATGGGAGTAAATGGTACCAATTTTTTTGAAGCCCAAAAAAGTGCATCGTGCTTTTTTTGGCTTAAAAAATTGTACCACTAACATTCTCACATTATAAAGCTTGGAATATAACTCCAGTTGTGTTAGGCTGAAAGAAGAAAATCATATAGGCCTACACCTTAGATGGCTTGAGGGTGAGTAAATTATGTGATAATTGACATTTTTGGGTTAACTAACCCTTTAACAACATAAACGCTATTGTTACGTTTACTTTATTAAAATCATTAAAGAATTCACATCAAAAAGTGTAAAATCGTGTGTACCACAACCTGTAGGGGAGCATTTCAATGGAATTGTACTTGCTAAAAAAGTATGAACTATCAGCCAGAGAGCAGAAAGCATGTAGTAGATATGGCTTTATAGGGTTAACGTCTAACAACAAATTTGTCTCATTTCATAGGTAGGAAGAGATGCAGATAAACTTCTGCAGCCCATCCCTCCCAATAATGACATCGCTGACCAGTTCAAGCCAGTTGTTCCTTGGCCCCACGTTGAAGGAGTTGAGGTCGATCTTGAGTCTATCCGCCAGAAAAATGGTGACAAGCCAAACCCTGAATTAAGAGCCCAGAACCAGCAGAATGTCATTCAAAAGCAATACGTCACCTTTAAGCCCCACACCAATGTTTTTAGCGAACCTGTGTTGAAGAAAGGGATTCTGGGCAACTTTGAACCTAAAGAACCTGAGCCTCAGGGGTCCCCGGGCGGACCAGGAGAGGGGAGCAAACCGTTTGTGTTGGGACCTGAGTACAAAGATGCGGTTCAGGCCAGCATCAAGGAATTCGGATTTAATATGGTAGCCAGCGACATGATCTCCTTGGACCGAACTGTCGGTGACTTGCGGCATGAAGAGTGAGTATGACGACGCACGTCACTCGGATTTCAGAATTTATTTGGGTGTGTGTGAGGGGAGAGTGTGGGTGTGGTAGCAACCTCTGTTTTTTGTTGTTTTTTTGGCAATGTTTTGTTTTGGTGTTTTGCTTCATTAGACATTAACCAGTTGGTCCTATTTTGTTTCAGGATGTATTTGACTACAGTAGGCTATCTATTTAAAACATAATTTACATTTATTTTTTAGATGCTCAGATCACACACTATAGACAGTCAGGTTTGACATGTTGACTTTCTGAGTTATTTTTGTCATCACACCCAGAAAGATGAAAACGATAAGGACACGCCTTTTCAAACAAGTTATTTCAGTGGCGTAATAAAGGAAGAAAAACGTCCTTTTGAGCCACGTCATTTTCCATTTCTCCTTTATTCGGTACACACACACACACACACACACACACACACACACACACACACACACACACACACACACGCGCGCGCGCAAACACAAAAAAAACTATGGTAATCCTTCATTTCTCACATAATTTTTGTCAGGTAAGACCATTGAACATAGAAGTTCCTTGGTGTACCATGTATTGTAAACACCATGTAGCCTATGCAAATATCGAAAAGTACCTTCAGATATAAACACTGTACTGTTTTTTCATCAAGGAATGTATCTACCCTTTTCACTGAAAGGATGGTTAGTACTGGGTAGATAATGTGCTGCACTCTATTACTAATGTTCCAGACATTAAATAGGATATGCATTATGGCCATAATTCAGCCACCAAAATGTTGTTTAGCCATGTCACAGCTGAATGATAAGCCGCAGTCTCTCTCATTAACTCCCCTCCAAGCTGGAAAGCTGGATTATCTGCCTGAGACTGCTTTATGAGTACATACAGCTTCAGAAATGTCCTACCTGAGGCTTTGACTACAGCTTCAGCTTCATATTTGACCACTGTAGGTCATCCAGTTTGCACACAAACTCATTTTATTTTTCGACAATATTACATGGTTACATATCACACTTGGTATACATTGGGCAATAGTTGATGGTATAAAAAGCATGCAGTGTTTTCACCATCTGCAGTTTAATTATTAGTGCATTTTATAGCGCTGTTTCTTTTGCAGATAGCCTGAATGGTGGCTTTTAAAGGGATAGTTCACCCAAAAAAGAAAATGCTGTCATCATTTACTGACTTATTTACTCATGCCATTCCAAAACTGTATGACTTTCTTCTGTATGACCTTAAAAGAAGATATTTTGAGAAATGTTTCTGTGTTTAATTGTACAATGGAAGTCTAAACTGTTTGTTACCAGCATTGTTTGGAATGGCATGAGGGTGAGTAAATGACAGAATTTTTATTTTGGGGTGAACTAAGCCTATCCCTTTAATGCAAATTTTATTTAACTTGACCAGCTTATTATCAAAAATTCAAGGTATACACTTTGCCAGTTTGCTTGTTCCCTGGAAATTGAACACATGACCTTAAAGGTACAATGTTGTGCCCTTTGAGGTACATGATCCTAAATATAACCAAATTCAGTCATGCTCATTCATTCAGCTGTGTTGTAATGTCATTGCTACATGTTTTGACTTGATGCCAGGATGCTTTTAATACACAAATACGCATGTTCTCTCAAACTCGCTTCCTTCAGAAAAAAACTAATTATTTTCTAGTAAAGAAATCTGGATTGTGTCTGGATCCAAGTTAGGGCTGAAACAATAGACACCACTGTTCTTTGGTACAGGCAGGGTGTAAAGGTTTTCAATAGCTTATGACCTTGGAGTATGGCACTAAATGTTCCTGGGAAAAAGAACACCGCTGATCTTAGGTGGTATTATTATTAACATTGGTTAGTAGGCTATATAATATATATGGCCCTTTTGATCTGATCACTTGTGAGCCTGCAGGTGTGTGACTTCTCAGAGTGCAGCAGAGCTCAGATATATTTTTAACCTTTCACAGACGTAATTATGATCATATAGATTGTAGCATGATTACGTTATGGCATTTGTATTGGTTGTATTTTCTTTGGCAAACTAAATTGTTGGTGAGTGTATTCGGTGATACCAACTTTTGTCTGAAGATGTCAGTGTTTACACACTTAGTTTCTTAGTAGTGATGTTTTGCTTCATTTCATAATTTAGTCATGCCTTCCTCATAAGTCAAACACACTGCAGCATGTTAGTCAAGTCAAGTAAGAATAGCTTTATCAGTTTTGTAATTTAAATATTTGTTTGTTGGCACATACAAGTTTTTTGAGCCAATAACTTCCCTTTTGAAAAAGACAATGCTTATTGGCCAAGAATGCATAAAGTCCTGTGACATAAAAGGAAGCAGACGAGGACACATAATCATCCATCTATTTCCTGCTTTTTCGCCCAAATATTCTAGCCTATACTATATAACTATATATATATATATATATATATATATATATATATATATATATATATATATATATATATATTGCAAAAAAAAAATATTTCGTCTGAATTGCATTTGAATGGCCGTCAATGGAAAATGCTTTTTAATTTATGAGTAAAATAAGGTGAGTGGTTTACATTAACTTGTTTTGAAGACTATAACCACCACAAGGATCCGGGTTGACGTGCTTCATGATTCTGACAACCATTGTAGTTCTTCTAGAATAATTTTTTTGCCTACTATTTTTAAAACTCACATTTGACGTATAACTGTATAATTTAGCCTATATTGTAGAACAAAACATGAAAGTCTCTTCAAGTGATCTTTGCAAGACCCTATTTTAGACACAGAGATAGCTGCAGGTCGATATAATGGGCGTGCCGAAAGGTGAATTGCTTTAACAGAAACTAAACCCTAACCCTACCCTACACCCTGACATACAGCTTTTGCTACCGAGGATAAAAACCTTTATCCACACCCCAATACCTTTCAGCACGGCAATGAGGCAGTGGAAATTCTCAAGGGACCTCGTGATGAATTGGCCCTCTGAGTTGGCCTACAAATGGACGTCACAACCGAGCAGCTCCATTACCTCAGAGATTCAGTGCTAAAATTAGCTAAAACATTTAACTAAATAGAATCCATGTAGTTGAGAAGAACAGTTAGTATTAGCGCTCAGATGGTGACAACGTGTTTACAAGTAGTGCAACACACCTTGATCTCCAGCGAGATTGAATGCCATGGGAGTGAGTTGTTCTTTCAGTTGAGTGGCTTTACTGTGTTATGTAACACACAAGTTAGGCCTCTGCACACTTAAGAACATTGAAACCTAAGTCTGATGCTAAAAGAGGTTAAACCACCTTAAGAAAGAAAGTATTGCTCTGGCAGTGTGTTGTGTTGCAGGCAGGAAACAATATATTTTTTATGGTTTTATGGGAAATGTTGTGTTTTAATCACATGCATAGGCAAACCTATGTCCTATTTACTTAAGGCATCAAGAGTTTCCTCATCAGTAGATTTTCTATTTTCTAACCTGATCAAACTTTTACTTTAAAACTTCTGTTTGCACTATGTAAGAACGTGTACATATATTAAGCCCTTGTGCAAATAACCCACCTGGAACCTACAAACAAAGCCAAATTGTTTGTGCATGCATATCCTTCTGTTTCATAGCTCAAATAGGCGCCTTTTCCCCACCACCTCTATATTTCAAATATGTTAGAAGTGTCTGGAAGCTCAAACCTTCATAAAATAGCATGAAGTTTGTGCAATTCATTCAACAGCATTTCTCCCCCAGTCCCACACACAACTGTATTATTTACTGCAAGTGAATGAAACTGGATAAAGAAACTTTAATTTCGAGCTTAGAAAGAGAATGAGGAAGTGTAAATGGGCATTGCTTTCCCCCTGTGCGGAGGAAACCGTGAGCAAAGTTGCTGTTTCCTGTCTCACAAATTTCTTTCACTGGATGGAGGTGCATGCCAGTCTGTAATAATCTACCACTAACACATGATAAGCTGTGTATTCATGTGCAAACCCGTGAACAGTAATACAGACCAGAAACGCACTTATAACATCAACGTTCACTTCCAGTACAGAGTGTGTTTTACAGCTTTTTATATTGTCTGCAGGTGTAAATACTGGCACTATGATGACAACCTCCTGACCTCCAGCGTGATCATTGTCTTCCATAATGAGGGCTGGTCCACCCTGATGAGGACGGTGCACAGTGTCATCAAAAGAACCCCAAGAAGATACCTGGCTGAGATAGTCATGATTGATGACTTCAGCAACAAAGGTAGTGTGAGCATTGAGCATTGTTTTCATTTCTTCATCAAATACTCTAAATAGCAAATATGAATAGCACTCTAAATAGCACATGTCTGTGGTTTGCACTTTTTTTTTTTAAACTCAGCACAGTGCTTGTGCAAAAAAAAAAACATCAGGTCTGACAACTAAAGTCATATTTACACCACAAACATGGCAAAGAAAAAGTGCACTGATGCTGGTAGTTTTTTAATTAACAATCACAAAGGAACTATATCTATATCTATATCACAGTATTGTGACAGTAGCTCTCGGCTGTTTTCAAATCAATGTAGATGTAGTAACTGGAAGTAGTGTCACTGGTTTTTATGTTCCTTGCACATTTTATTGTTGCAACAGCCAAGCAAACAGGCAATAATCAAACACACTTCCTGTCCTCCTCAAATACCAATAAGTCTGAATCGTTTTATTTTATTGGTTATTGCATCCCATTTGGTAATTTAGAAGAAACTGAAAAAAAGATTCACCAATTCATTTAAGTGGAGTGTTCATTACTGTTTTCTACTTATAACTTTCTAGTTTTAGTGTATTTAGTGCTAATTAATCTGTAAATTAGATTAGAAATTAGATAAATATAATATCATCTGATGCTGATTCCCATTGACTAAAGGTAGGGACACACCAAACTGACCCCCGAGAACTAGCATTGATTAAAGCCGACTGGGCGGGCATACACTGTGCGATGTCTGTGCGATTTCAGCAAGGTTACCTACTCACACTGAACGAGTAGATCGCATGCGATGTAAAGCCAAAGCTCAGGATTTATGTGCTCACACTATACGGTGGCGGGTTGCGCCTATACGATATCATGTATCCAGAAATATTGTCAAAACAAGCATCAGCTATCAATATCAAGATGATTTAGCATTTCCAATTTATGTATTAAATTATTATTATTATTATTATTATGGAAGACCTAGGCTACTTTTATTATTAAATTGATAGGCTATTATAATTAAATTGCCACGCAATAATTTCATAGCGCATCACCACATAACCAATGTGCTGTGAGGATAATAAAAGATTACATAGAAGCTTACTCCTCCTCATTGAAAATTGTCTAAAACATTTAGGTCGATTACAATGAATTATAGGCATATCATTAATTATTAACAGTCTATAATATGTCTGAACACTGCAATAATTCATCAATGAAAATTAAAAACAGCTTTATTTCAAAAACATTGTTTAACAAATTAATAAAAGAGGCAAAGTGTACATCGCAGGTGGCTTGGAAGAAGTGGGTGATGGTTAATCCATTTTGCAACACGAACTGGAGGTAAGCAACAGTAATTTGTAGCTAGTTTGAACTACAGAACTTAAAGATCTCCCTCTTTTCTCTTTTTTTCTTTTTTTTTTGCTGCAGATGAAACTTCTGTTTTCGCGCAGGCGCAGTGAGGGAAAAAATAGGGCAGTTAGGGCAATCGGTTCGTAGCTCTGCTTCAACTGTGCGATATAGTCACGAGGAGCGACCAAAATTTCGAACATGCCAGAAATTCATCCGACCATCCGATTGCCGGTCGGGAGAGGTTAATTGCCTCTTGTTTCCCCCTGTACACTGCACGAACACTGCACGACAAACGACAAAGCTGAAAATCGTCCCGACCCGAAAAAGAGTCGCACGAGTCAGAATTTGGCTCAAAATCGGACGAAAATCGAGTTCGGACACTCGGGAGGACATGAACCATTGCACACGTTACGAGTCGGTTAACCTGATAATCGCCTCAAAGTAGCTGGTACACGGCATGACTCACTTCATGGCGATCTGGCGACAATCACATGAGCTTTCGCGCTAAACACAGAGACCTTTCAATGTTGCTGCTATAGCGTTGGATAGAAAAAGAAAGAAAATATAAAGACTAGTGTGCAAATGATTTGGTGAAAAGCAGAGAAAAGCCATTCCTTTCAACAAAAACAACCAGAAAGTGTATTTGTGTGTCAGTGTATGCGCACGCTGTAGGTTGCAGCCACTGGGCTGTAGTAATATTCATAGATCTAGCCTGTGTGAAGTGGTTGTGTTGTGATTGTGATTATTTTTTTAACATATTTTGAAAATTATCGGGAGGTGCTCGTAACGTACTGTACATACTGTAACGTGTATGCCCGCCTGCTTTAAGGCGGGCATACACTGCAATTTTTCGTCCGATTTTGAGCCGAATTCTGACTCGTGCGACTCTTTTTTGGGTCGGCCCGATTTTTTTTAGCTTTGTCGTGCAGTGTACAGGGAGAAACGAGAGGCGATTAACCTCCCCGACCGGCAATCGGATGGTCGGATGAATTTCTGGCATGTCAGACTCGTGACTATATCACACAGTTGAAGCAAAGCTATGAACCGATTGCCCTAAACTCATTGTTTTTTCCCTCACTGTGCCTGCGCGAAAACAAGTTTAACCATTTCATCTGCAGCAAGAAGGAAAATGAAAAGAGGGAGATCTTTAAGTTCTGTAGCTCAAACTAGCTACAAATTACTGTTGCTAATACCTCCAGTTCGTGTTGTAAAATGGATTAACCATTACCCACGTCTTCCAAGCCACCTGTGATGCTGCTACACCTTGTCTCTTTTATTAATTTGTTAAACAATGTTTTTGAAATAAAGCTGTTTTTAATTTTCATTGATGACTAATTATTGCAGCGTTTGGACATTATAGACTGTTAATAATTTGAATTATATGCCTATAATTCATTGTAATCGACCTAAATGTTTTAGACAATTTTCAATTAGGAGTAGCTAAGCTTCTATGTAATCTTTTATTATCCTCACAGCTCGTTGGTTATGTGGTGATGCGCTATGAAATTTTTGCGTGGCAAATTATTTATAATAGCCTATCAATTTAATTATAAAAGTAGCCTTCCCTAATAATAATACTAATAATACTAATAATAATACAATAATACTAATAATAATGTAATACATAAATTGGAAATGCTAAATCATCTTGATATTGATAGTTGATGCTTGTTTTGACAATATCTCTGGATACATGATATCGTCTATTGGCGCAACCTGGGTTTATCGGGCATATTTCACACATAGTGTGAGCAGTCAAGTCGCAGCTTGACGTTCGGACCGTATAGTGTGAGCACATAAATCCTGAGCTTTGGCTTTACATCACATGCGATCTACTCGTTCAGTGTGAGTAGGTAACCTTGCTGAAATCGCACAGACATCGCACAGTGTATGCCCGCCTTTAGTCACGAGAAAACTGAAGTAGCGACAGATTTGTTTGTTCCATATTGTGCTGAGTGAAATGGATGTTTCTGAAAAAAAAAGAAAAGTAGGGCAGGCCAGGGACTTGTTTTTATCAGTTGGTTGTTGATTGGATGGAGGTAGATTGCCAGAATATAAGTTTGCAGTTGATAATAATAATAATAATTTGTTACATTTATATAGTGCTTTTTCTGGGTCCTCAAAGCGCTTCACATATGGAAGGGGGGGAATCTCCTCAACCACCACCAATGTGCAGCATCCACTTGGATGATGCGACGGCAGCTATATTGCGCCAGAACGCCCACCACACACCAGCTTATTGGTGGAGAGGAGACAGTGATGAAGCCAATCAGATTATGAGGATGATTAAGAGGCCATGATGGACAGGGTCCAATTGGCAAATTTGGCCAGGATGCCGGGGTTACACCCCTACTCTTTTTCGAAGGACATCCTGGGATTTTGAATGACCACAGAGAGTCAGCACCTCGGTTTAACGTCTCATCCGACGGTGCTCTTTTGACAGTATAGTGTCCCCATCACTACACCGGGGCGTTAGGACCCACACAGACCACAGGGTGAGCACCCCCTACTGGCCTCACTAACACCTCTTCCAGCAGCAACCTGTTTTTTCTCAGGAGGTCTCCCATCCAGGTACTAACCAGGCTCAGCCCTGCTTAGCTTCAGTGGGCAACCAGTCTTGGGCTACAGGGTGATATGGCTTCTGGCAAGAGTAAGGCTTCGTTTACACGGAAACGATCTGAAGAGAGAACGCAAAAGTGATCACTTTCTATTCTGCGTTTAGACGAGCGTTATCGGGGGGGAAATCTGCGTGCATATGGTGACGCAAAAGTGTGTGAAATTCAGTGTAGTATGCACTCCAGGCGGCTTGGTGGCAAGACTAGCAGACTTTTGCGTTTTTACCATTTAGACGGAAACGCGATGGTGGAGCGTTTTTAAGATTTCCACTCTGGAGGGTGGTTTCACTTTTTTGCGTTTTTAAGCCCCAAAAACGCTGTCGCCGTCTAAACGAAAGGCACATCTGATAAAATATTTTTACGTTTTCACCCGCGAGCGTTCTCGTGTAAACAGGGCCTAAGAGTAAGATGGTAAGAGTCTGGCCAAAGTTCCCAAAACCCATTCACTTGGTACTTTGGCAGCAATATTTGCAACGGCTTTCGGCAACTATTTTGGGCATCCAAGACTAAGTCCTATCTACTTGAATAGGGAATCCTGAAATCTCAAAAACTGCTTTCCACACTCACATTTAAATAACATTTATGAACTGTCCCATAAATGTTGTTTTTTTTATGGTTGAATATTAGCAAACCTAAGCTACTTAAGCAGTGTCTCAGGACACTGACTGTTTCTATTGCAACCAGAGCCTCTAACAGCGGCTGCAGTGATGTGAAGACTTAAAGGGATACTTCACCTCTGGAAAGATGAATGTGTATTTAAAATAGGTCATTTATGTAGAAGAAATGTGAAGAAATATTTGAATTTGGAGCTTTCTAGACTGAGAAAAGCCCGAAAATGTATTTTTGGCTTATGTGGATGAAAGACAACAACTCCCAGAATGCACTTGCTTCGCTGCTCTACGAGGCCACTCCCAAGCCACGCCTCCCGGTTAGAGAGCGCAGTTGTGCGCTCTCTTGAAGAGAGAGAGCAGTTGAAGCGCAACCTAACAAGGTTAGGCTTCTAGTTAGTCTCCGTGACGAGTTTGCCCGGGATATCGAGATCGCCCAAAATGTCCGGGATTCGGCTTTTGCGTTCTACAGTCGCCATTCATTATGTTTACTGTGGCAAGCAGGACGAGGCTGAGGGTCTGTGGCGAGCAGGACGAGGCTGAGGGTCTGTGGTGAGCAGGACGAGGCTGGAGGCGTGATTACTGAGACGCATCGGTCTCCTATCTCTCACGGAGGAGCGGGAATTTTCTTAGCAATGTTAAAACGCACATCAACCGATCACTTGTTTAGCATTCATGTAAACACTACATTCAGATTCACCAATCGGAATGAATTCAGTTAGATTGAAACAAAAGGTGTGCATGTAAACAATGAATGGTGACTGCAGAAGGCAAAAGCCGAATCCCGGATATTTTGGACGATCTCGACGGCCGGACATGTCCGGGAAAAAGAGTATGGTAACCCCTAATACTCAGCTTTCTCCTACTACTCAGCTTTCTCCACAGAAGAGCCTGCTAGCTTAGCTTCCAAAGAAAGACGGCTGAAACTGTGTACATTCTGTGTGTCAGATCCCACCCTCTATGGGCGGGCTGAAAACATGCGGGACAGCCCCTCCTACTGGCTGTAGTCTTTAGCCTCTGGCCAAAAAATCCTCTGATGACGCAAAATTACGATTTTTGCGTCATCGGAGGATTTTTTCCAGACAAAAAATACATAAATCTCTCATCTCAGGGGGATATGAGGGTGGAAAGCACGGTAATTCGAAAATACTACAGGTTTTCTACTAATACAAAGCTTAATGCTAAATCCTGAAGTATCCCTTTAACTTCATATACGTATGCAGATGAATTGTTCACAGTAAGATCAATAACATGCATTTAGTAAATCAGTTTAATATCACTTGATTTAAATATAGAACCTGTAGTGCACCAGTTTTTTTTTTTTTTTTTTGCCTTCTTGTCTTCTAAATGCTCTGGGATTTGCATGTTCCGGCTGTTTTGGGTTGTAACTGTCTTTCAGCTGTTACTGGTTTTTCAGGTTTAAGGAAGTGATGAATGGCTTTAGTTTTTTGATATCTCTCTCCTGGGAGTCTATTCTCTACTCATACTGAAAGAGACATATCTTTACTTTGCCACAACCTGTAGGCGGTCTGCCTGAAGACTAATGCTTAACGCTTGTTCATTAATATGGGGCAAGCAGACTGTTACTGAATGGAGATCATTACTCTTTAAGAGATCGCTCACAGGGGAACTATGAATGAATGCAGTGCTGCAGAATTAGCCGATAAGAATCAATAAAGAGCGTATAGGCTCAGAATGTTTTATGCGCTTTCTAGTAAAGGTCAGTAAAACTTTGTTCATGCTGCACACAGTTTCGATTTGTTTTTCAAATGCAATCTTTAGGGCTGACTGTCTGCACTGTTATTTTGCAAGTGGTCAAATCGGATCCGCTTGCTCAGACATAATCGATGTCTGCTATATCTACACTGGCTGCTGTAGTAATGATGTAGGTTTGAACAATATGCCAATAACCTTCTTTTACAACTGAATAGCATGGTATAATTAACAAGTGCAGCCAGAAAGCTGAAAAGTTTGCCATTTGCTCATGTTATGTCCCCATGGAGCTCATGAGGCAATTTGGACAACATAAATAAAAGTGACATTTTTGTGTCTGTCAGTGTAGACAAAGCCTGAAAGTGTTTGTATGTGTTCTCTGTTTAGTTCATCTTAAAGAGAGGCTGGAGGAGTATATAAAACAATGGAATGGGTTGGTAAAAGTGTTTCGCAATGAGAAGAGAGAGGGTCTGATCCAGGCCAGGAGCATAGGAGCCCGCAAAGCCACTCTGGGACAGGTATGGGCCGCATTATTAACATGCTGTTTAATGGTACTACATAAATGTACCTGTCTCACGCTGTGGTTCTGTCCTCAGGTGCTGATCTACCTGGATGCTCATTGTGAAGTTGGGATAAACTGGTATGCCCCACTGGTGGCCCCCATTTCAAAAGACAGGTATGACTTAAGCGCTAGGCTGGCTTTGTGCTCACTAAAAAAAGAGACTTTGAAGATAGATTTATCTTTGAAATATTAAAAAATTGTTTAATATTTATGTGTTGGCTTTCTAGAAATGTTCTCTTCCTATTCATGTTGGTTTCATATTTAAAAAACACTAACTTTTTTTAAAAGAAAAGTTTAAATTTAATGAATTTAAAAAGGTCATGTGGTATAACATAAAAGTAAAACGTAGGATTTACTTTGCACCTCGAAAACATGTGAGTGCACACATCTTAATTAGAGCTGTAACGGCGTGTCAATGTAATCTATTATGTAGATTATGCTCTGTTTATGTTCATTCCTAATCCACTGTTGTGTTTCATACTAAACAAAAATAGATACTAATGGCTAGTATGGCAGCGCCGCTTATTACAAGCCTATACAGTTTCAGGACTCTCAACCACATTCAGCGACAGTAGCAAAAATGGCGATATCCATAACATTGGGAAGTTTTATCACAATTGACAGTGTGTTGTTAAATAAAAGGGGTCCAATCAAGGCGTGAGTTCATCTATCTGATATTTTACATAACCAACAAGGACTTTAAATGCTTAGTAACCAGTAATCAGTTCAGCGAGTATGTTTGAGAAGCGCGCCTCCGTCTCCTTAAGTGAACTAAACCCTTGATGATATACAGTTCACTGTGGCTCTCACATTATATGACGTGAAAGACAACTAGATGTCCAGTGCGGTTCCGTTCATTCAGCGTGCCTTTGTCGAGAATGCGGTTGTGAGTCCTGAAAATGTGCAGGTGTCAAGTTCGTTTATGGAATAGGGTTGTCACGCTCGTGAAAAACAAAACTCTGTATGAACACAACTAAGCGGTGCTGCCTTAATAGCCATTAGTATCTGCTCTAGAGTTTAGTTTTGTGTGAAAAATGACAGCGGAATAGGATTGAACATAAACAGTACGTAATCGACATAATCCATAACGTCGACACATCGTTCCAGCCCTAATCTAAGTCATTGTTTTAAAAATAGATTTTAAAAGATAATTTTAGGCAAACACATTTAAAAAAAAATAAATATCATGAATTAATAAATATCATTAACTTTTTTTAAACATCCAGTCTGATCTAATCTTCCCTTGTCATAAAAATATAAAATTATTTAAAAGACTTTAAAGAAGGGCTGCAGTCTCCTCTATGATATAGAGATTTTTTTTTCATATTGGTTCGACCACATGACTTTTGGTTTTGTGGACAAGTTATTCAAATATTAATATATATATACATATATATTTTTTTTATATATATATTTCTAGTACACTACACAGGTGTGGTATTTTTTTTTAATCTTTACCTAAATGTATTGTTAATACTGTGTTGTGTTAATGTTGCAGAACGGTCTGCACAGTACCGTTGATAGATTACATAGACGGCAATGATTATACCATAGAGCCACAGCAGGGCGGGGACGAGGACGGCCTGGCGCGAGGCGCCTGGGACTGGAGCCTCCTGTGGAAAAGGGTCCCTCTTAGCAGCAGGGAGAAGGCTAAGAGAAAGCATAAGACACAGCCTTATCGGTAAACTTCCACACTCCTATAAGCATGATCATTAAATCCATTCTGTCTCTCTCTCTTGTTTTGTCTCCCCCACCCTTTTGTGTGTGTGTATGTGTGTCCATGTTTGCTTGCATGGACGTCCCCCTTGTCTCTCCTCTATCCTCCGTGGCCATGTTCAGAACGGTGTGCACAGTGCCTCTCATAGATTCTATTAACGGCAAGACTTATACCATCGAGCCCCAGGGGGGCGGGGACGAGGATGGCTTTGCCAGAGGAGCATGGGACTGGAGCATGCTTTGGAAACGCGTGCCACTGGGTGGCAAGGAGAAGCAGAAGAGACTAACTAGAACTGAGCCTTATCGGTAATTTAGAGCCATAATCTTGAGCGGATTAGGGCTGACCACAACACGCTTAAGTGGAGAGACTTTGTCTCTCTCTTGTAAAGATTGGTGGTGGTCTGCTTGTCTCTGCTTTTTTTAACAGTTCAGCTCTTTTGATGCTCATGCTGCATACTAACTGCTATGAAGTGGTCATAAAACAATGAAGTGATTTTGATAAAATACTTCATATATTATGACTCCAGTATGGCTGTTCTGGTTGAGTCAGTCAACTACTAGAATTTAGAAACTAACCTTGCTTCTGCTTCTCTATGCATGTAGTCTCCATTCTCTCTTGTCTATCAACTAATCTCTTCTGTGGTAGTGACTTGGCATAAGTCTACAACCCAAGTGTACCAAACAAGGGAAAGTGTGTATGCGGTTGTTGCTTGAATTTTAACTAGATCTTCATCTTTACATTATGCTATTTTCTGTGCACTCTTCTGAAAAAAAATCTCTCTGATTCTATGGTTAATATAACGTAAAAAGAGACACCAGAATTTTGCAGAATTATGTAGGTGCTGAGATGGAAAAAAATGGAACATCCTGATAGTATAATGGAAACGTCTTGATTGGTTGTCAGCATTTTACTGCTTGGTTTGGTGTCTCTTCGGTTTTGTTCACGCTGCTGGGTAAATCCTTTTTTTTTTTTTTTTCTTAAATTCCTTTTGTTTTTATATATATATACTTTTTTTCCAAAGAGTAAATTAATTTTAGTCAACAGCCGTGATGTGCATATTTTGCAGTTTGTTGTGTCTGTCACTGTTTTTCATTAATTCAACAAAAACTAAATTGATTTCAGATGTTTGCTGCCTGTCTGAAAAAGACCTCGTCTCTTAATGTTGTAAAATAGCGTATTGTCTGTGTGTGAAAAGGAAGGGGTGAACATTCCTTATGAGTGAATTTGTGTGTCAGGTCTCCTGCCATGGCTGGAGGACTCTTCGCAATAGAAAGAGAATTCTTCTTCGAGCTGGGCCTCTATGATCCAGGCCTTCAGATTTGGGGAGGAGAAAACTTTGAGATCTCCTACAAGGTAAACTTTTAGATATAACTTCTAGAAATTGGTTGTGGTCTCAATTGAAAATTGTACTCGATTTTCTTTTTTCTTTTTTTTTCTTCACAGAAGTTTGCATAAAGGTTAATTATGTGTTCCTAAGTTTGTTTTAAAGGTATGGTAGGTAATTTTGGAGAGCTAGCTTTGAAAGCATGAGATCCCACCCTCCCTTCAGAGCGTCTACAAAGCCACACCTCCTCCTCCAAAACACATGAACGCTTACAGCAAGAAGCAAACAAAAGCGTCACGAGAGACTGCGTTAAATCACCTCATGTCTCAAAGCGCATTAACATCACAATAATAATGAACATAAAAAAACGTAAAGCACTGACCTATATCACCTGACTGCTGCAGGTTCATTTCGCCGTTGATCGTGTTGCCATTGAAACGTATAAATTTGCATCAAGAACCACTCCGACAATAACATCACAGGTTTCGATCTCTTCCAAATTACAGTAGTTATGGCGTTAACATAGCATGAGCTTGTTGTTTTGGTTCAGGAGGAACTGTAAAAGGTGGCTGCTGTTTCTGTTGCGGTGCTCGGTGACTGACATCTGTCTAATTCGTAGCATGAAACGTGCTGATGTTGTGTGACGTCTGCACAAGCAGGGTGTGCAGAGGTATGCAAATACATATGCTAACAGGCAGATATGACATCCTATCATTGCATTCGGACCGAATAAACAAACATTTTATGGTCCTACACCATCCACAGACAAGATATATACATATAAATACATTTACACCACTTAACTTAGTGATTACTATCAGGATGTAAAGAGACTTTCAACCAGCATAAAACTTTTTTTTTTTTTTTATCTGAAACAAAGAACCTACCCTGCCTTTAAAATCGTAATGAAACGGAAGTTGTGATAGTCTTTTCTTCCCTATTGTGATGCATTTGGGTAAGTGAAACAAAATGTTGGGTGGGACTTGATGAATTGATTGGTTGGTTGTATCATTGTGGTTCTCTTACGAGAGGTCTCTCGTACTGCGTAAGATATCTTACGCTAGGGCAAAATCCTTTTCCGCGAGATATTGAAGCCAAAAATTATCCTTAATTTTGTAATAATGCAAAACGCGTTGCAGCAGCAATGCAGACTTAGGCGAGACAGCTCGCGCGCCTATTGGCTGCTCTGCGGCAACTGCAGCAGCCTATCGAGCGAGGCCTGGCGTGACGTCAGACCCAATCAGGGCACTTCGCGCCCGCTGCGTCACTTCCCGCCGAAATGGGCGTGGTCTAGGCCTATAAATATCGCTCGCAGGCAGCTATTATCTGATTTTTCATCCTTCAAGCGAAGCACACGCATCGCTGGAGCTGGATTAGAAGCCGCGCCGTCGAGAGAGAGCACCTTCAGCGGGACGAGTCACTGAAGTCGCTGGCCGCGCCGCCTTCCTGCTGCGCTTTCCGGCGCTTATATCCTTCTCTTTTATTACACTGTATTTCTGTGTGTGTGTGTCGCCGCCGCGACACACATTCTAAAAGAGCTAGCGTCTTTTTAAAGATGCCTTCCTGCGGCTCGTGCAGAGCCACACTCAGCGACGGGGACCGCCACGTGATCTGCGTTTCCTGCCTGGGTGAGGAACATGCAGCTCTCGCGCTCGCTGACGGCGGATGCCCTCACTGCGAGCTGATGGCAATGGCGACTCTGAGGACTCGCCTAGCCGTCTTCACCGAGACTGCTCCCCCGCCCGCCGCGGCGTCGCGCCGTAAAAAGCGCCGTGCCCAGCGGGCCCCGGAACCCTCCCTCAGCCGCCAAAGCTCGCCGGTTCGCCCGCTTGCTTCCCCGGCTTCTTCTGTTTCGCTTCCTGACGGACAGCGGCCGCCGTCTGCCGCCGCTTCCGTTGATATCGCGGATGAGGAAGCCCTGCTGGGAGAGGATGATTCCTGCTCTATCCTGGCGTCAGGCAGTGAGGATTGGGCGGGCTCTGAGGACCCCGCACCCCCTGCCCGCACGTCGTCAGGCAAGAGAGCTTCCATTGAGACGGAACTTATGCGAGTACTCGCACAGGCCGCGGCGAGCCTCGGCCTCGAGTGGTCTTCGCCTGAGCAGCCCGCTCACAACCGGCTGGATGGATTTTTCCTGCCTGGGGAGCGCGCTTCGCCTGCGTCCAGACCGGCGCCTTTTCTTCCTGAGTTACATGAAGAAGTCGCCAAGTCCTGGAGCGCCCCCTATTCTGCTAGAGTGCGTCCTGCTGTTTCTTTGGCATTCTCCGCCGTTGACGATGCCAAGAACAAAGGATACCTCTCGCTGCCGGCGGTTGACGAGGCGATAGCGGCCCACTTATGCCCGCCCTCCGCTGGACGGCGCGCTAAGCCGGCCCTGCCCTCTAAAGCTTGCCGCACGACGTCAAGCCTGCTCCGCCGCGCTTTCTCCGCCGCCGGGCAAGCTGCGTCAGCGTTGCACACCATGGCAACGCTCCAGATCTTCCAGGCCTATCTCCTCCGTAAGCTGGATGAGGAAGGACCTGACGCGATCTGCGTGCCGGACTTAAGGAGTGCCACGGACCTCGCTCTTCGTGCTACTAAGTCCGCAGCACAAGCCATTTGACGGACTATGGCTTCTCTCACCGTGTCTGAGAGACATCTTTGGCTGACGCTCTCGGAAATGGCCGAGTCTGAACGCACCGCGTTCCTCGACGCCCCGCTTTCCGCCACAGGCCTCTTTGGATCCTCCGTCAAGGACTTCGCGGAGAGATTCGCAGAGGTACAGAAAGCGTCTCAGGCTATGAAGCACTTCCCCCCGAAGCGCTCCAGCTCTGCAGCAGGCCGTGCGAAACCGTCTGCTCAGAGCTCACAGCCACAGCCACCGTCCACTGCCTCCACCTCACAGCGCCGCCAGGCCAGAAGCGCGAGACCGCGCTCCCGCTCATCCGGTCGCCGCCCCGCAGGACGTGGCTCGCGACCTAGGATCACGGTGAAGCCCGAGGCCCCGAAGTCGTCCTAGCACAGCTAGGAAAACGACGGTGTTCCAGTCCCGCTGCGGCCGGACTCACACCAAAGCTATTCGCTCGTCCAGTTCCAGAAAATGTGACTGTTCCAGTGTTTTCTGCAGCCAACAAGTCGGTTCTGTCACCCGCTTGCCTGCACACAAATGCCGTTTTCACGGCTACCCAGATAAATCCCCAAAAGAGTGTATTTTCTGGTGTCCCGGCCACGGCCGATGGTGTTTTATGTGTAGTAAGATTGCCCACTGCCCAGTGCCCATCCCTACACACAAGCACAGCCTGTCACACAGGGCTCGCGCACATAAAACCGACTCAGATCGGTTGCGCTTCAAACATGGTGAACGTGCCCACTACCCAGTGCCCACTAACACCACGTTATGCATGTCTCACGGTTTCTGTAAAAACGAAACCAACGTGCACTCGCTTCACGCAAGCGAACGATGCTTTCGGTGTGATAAATGTGCCCGCTGTCCCGCGCCCACATCCACACATAGACATGACAGTTCCCACGGGAACCGCCCAGCCCTCCCCCTCTTGGTTAACCACCGCAGAGGAGTCGAGCGCGGGCAATCTGCCCGCTGTCATCAGCGCGCCCCATGCCTCAAACGTCACGAGCGCCACGCTTGTGTTACAGCACACCGAAGCTTCTCCATCGCTGAGCGAGCGGAGCGCGCTTCGTATTCAACCCCTAGCTATCCATGCAGACGCATGGGCAAAGCTACCCGGGGTTTCGAAGTGGGTGCTGAACATTATAGAAAGAGGCTATTCGCTGCAGTTTCGCCGACGCCCTCGCCGCTATGTGGCGCGCGTCGAGACCACGGTAAAAACAGAAGTAGCACATCTACTTCGAGCCGAAGTGACGAAACTATTGAGCAAAGGGGCCATAGAGCCTCTTTCTCAAGATCAGAGCGAAGGAGGGCTATACAGCAGATACTTCCTGGTACCGAAAAAGACGGGGGTCTCAGACCCATACTAGATCTAAGGCAACTGAACAAAGTGCTTGTGAAGCGACAGTTCAGGATGCTCACGACCAGGCAAATCCTTGTGCAGATTCGCCAAGGAGATTGGTTTGTGTCAATAGATCTGAAAGACGTGTATTTTCAAATACAGATAGCGTCACGTCACAGGCGATATTTGAGATTCGCCTTCGAGGGCCAGGCATATCAGTACACAGTCCTGCCGTTCGGTTTGTCCCTAGCACCCCGTACATTTACGAAGTGCATGGATGCGGCGCTCGCACCCCTCAGAATGAGAGGCATGCGAGTGCTGAACTATTTGGACGATTGGCTGATTCTAGCGCAATCTCGCGCAGTGCTCATAGAACACACGACCATTTTACTCGATCACCTCGAGGATTTGGGTCTGAGTGTCAACTGGGCGAAGAGCTCCCTGTCACCCAGTCAGAAAATATCTTTCCTGGGCACAGAACTGGACTCACTATCCATGATAGCGCGACTATCACAACAGCGCGCGGTAGACATTCGACGCACAGCGAACTCTTTCCGCTGCGGCGCGTCTGTCCCGCTCAAGAGATTTCAGAAGATGCTAGGTCTCATGGCCTCAGCATCGTCAGTGCTCCAGCTGGGTCTGCTCCGCATGCGCCCGCTGCAGTTTTGGCTGAAAGCGCGAGTCCCACGCGAAGCGTGGGCACCCGGTTTGCTTCGCCTCAGGGTCAATCAGAAATGCGTTACAGCTCTGAAACCCTGGAAAGCGAACGACTGGTACCAATCAGGTGTAAGCCTGGGGACTTCCTCGAGGGTGAAAGTGGTGTCCACGGACGCGTCCACCTCAGGATGGGGAGCGCTGCTCGAGGGCAGACCGTTCTTCGGCCAGTGGTCAGAACGGGAGAAGCTCCTGCACATAAACTGCCTCGAAATGCTGGCAGTAGACAACGCGCTGACGCGTTTTTGTCCCCAAATAAAAGGTCACCACGTCTTGGTCCATTCGGACAACATGTCTGTGGTGTCCTACATAAATCGCCAGGGCGGCATCAGATCCGAGAAACTGTACAGGCTGGCAGAACGCCTCCTGGTATGGGCTCAGTGCAACCTGCGCTCGCTCAGAGCAGCGCACGTGCCAGGGATCTTGAATATAGGACCGGACAGACTGTCCAGGAACAATGTTCCGGCAGGCGAGTGGTCTCTACACCCACAGACAGTCCATCTGCTGTGGAAGAAATTCGGCAGAGCGGAAGTGGACCTGTTTGCGTCTCAAGAAAACGCTCACTGTCAAGAATTTTTCTCCAAGAGCAGGAGCGCGCTGGCCCATGTGTGGCCCCGCCGCCCGCTCTATGCTTTTCCCCCCGTCTCTCTCCTGCCTCAGGTGATAGAACGGATCAGGGAAGAAGGATGCTCAGTACTGCTGGTAGCACCGTTCTGGAAAAACCAACCTTGGTTCCCAGCCGTGATGCAGTTAGCAAGTACTGCCCCGTGGCCAGTACCAATGAGGAGAGATCTCCTCTCACAGGCCCGCGGCTCGATCTGGCATCCTCACCCGGAACTATGGTCCCTTCATGTCTGGGCCATCAACGGGTACATGTTGGACTCCCTAAAGGAGTATTAAACACGATCACGCAGGCTAGAGCTCCGTCTACAAGACGACTCTATTCTTCGAAATGGTCGGTGTTTTCGGGCTGGTGCACAGCCCGTGGTGTGTCACCCACAAACTGTGGTGTGACGGAGGTGCTTTCCTTCCTACAAGTGCTGTTGGATGGGGGCAGGGCCCCCTCCACGCTCAAAGTTTATGTGGCGGCTATAGCAGCGTTCTCAGAAACAACGCTTGGTCAGTCAATAGGAAGGAATGATTTAGTCATCCGCTTCCTTAGAGGGGCTAAGAGACTGAATCCTCCCAGACCTCCCTCAGTCCCCGTATGGGACCTTTCTACGGTTCTGGAAGCCATGAAAGGTGCGCCATTTGAGCCTTTACAGTCAATCGATTTGAAACACCTGTCTTTCAAGACGGTGTTTTTGCTGGCTCTCGCTTCAGTGAAGCGCATAGGGGATCTGCACGCGCTCTCTGTGAGCGCGGCGTGCATGGAGTTTGGGCCCAATGACTCAAAAGTTATACTCAAACCTAAGCACGGTTATGTTCCAAAATCCCTCAACACACCGTTTAGGGCGCAGGTTATCTCCCTGTCAGCCCTACCGGTCCCTGATGAGGAAAGAGACGCGAGCCTCCTTTGCCCAGTCAGGGCATTACGAGCTTATGTGTCTCGCTCGTCTGTTTTCAGACAGACGGAGCAGCTCTTTGTTTCGTTTAGCGGACATTCTAAGGGACTAGCCGCGTCGAAACAGAGCCTATCCAGATGGATAGTTGATGCTATAGCGCTGGCATACGCCTCCAAGGGCATGCAGTGCCCATTGGGTGTCAGAGCGCACTCCACGAGAGGCATGGCCTCTTCGTGGGCCTGGTCAAGTGGGATTGCCTTGCAAGATATTTGTATGGCGGCAGGCTGGGCCTCCCCGTCTACATTTATAAGGTTTTATAACCTAGAGGTTCCCGCCCTGCAGGCCAGGCTGCTGTCGGTCTAAATTACCAGTATTATCTGACCTGATGCGATCAGCTCAGAATGCTGCGTCTGCTGAGCACAGCTCAATGTTCGACAGTATAAAGCTGGGCAAACTGTGTAAGACCCACATTTTCCCCATCAGTTCAGGCCGTACCCCGCCCTGTCTGTATGACGAAATTCGCGTCCCATCGACGCTACTATATGTGGAAAAGTGAGGCTGCACCCCTCCCTCTTCCCGGACTCCCTGTGAGTTCCCTGAGTGATTGTGCACTATATGTACCCCGGGCTTTCGCTCTTGGGTCTTTGGTGTCAGATCTCAGCATGCACAGCGTTTTACATTGGGTCCCCTAGCGTAAGATATCTTACGCAGTACGAGAGACCTCTCGTAAGAGAACGTACTCGGTTACTAACGTAACCTCGGTTCTCTCTAGAAGAGGGAACGAGTACTGCGTATCTTGCCGTGCATGCACACGCTCTGGTTGCTTCGATGATGAAAAACCAGATAATAGCTGCCTGCGAGCGATATTTATAGGCCTAGACCACGCCCATTTCGGCGGGACGTGACGCAGCGGGCGCGAAGTGCCCTGATTGGGTCTGACGTCACGCCAGGCCTCGCTCGATAGGCTGCTGCAGTTGCCGCAGAGCAGCCAATAGGCGCGCGAGCTGTCTCGCCTATGTCTGCATTGCTGCTGCAACGCGTTTTGCATTATTACAAAATTAAGGATAATTTTTGGCTTCAATATCTCGCGGAAAAGGATTTTGCCCTAGCGTAATATATCTTACGCAGTACTCGTTCCCTCTTCTAGAGAGAACAGAGGTTACGTTAGTAACCGAGTACGTTTGCTATTACTGTGATCTCATGCAAGTGACAGGTTGCCCTCGAGCTGGTAAACACATCATCACAGAAGAGAACAAGAGATGGGTTATAAGAGGGAGGGGTTATAAGTTATTTTGATTAAAGATAAGTAAGGAATAATTGACGACAGTTTTTTCTAATAATTCAACGGCCTGAAGTCAATTATTCCGCTTATACTACAGTTACCACACCTCGAAACATTGTTCAGATTATGTATTTCAAGACGTTTGTAAAGTTTTTATCATTAAAACGCTCTTGTATGTAGGACTAATTTCTTACGCATCTAATCCCATGCCTCCGTTGCTAATTCCAAAACGTCATTTCAGAGTTAGTAACGGAGGTTTGAGCCGCTGATAGCAGACTAATGCTGGGGACACACGACTAGCTGACACATTCTCTGACTGTTTCATCGACTGCAGCAGATTTTAAACACCGACTTTGAACACAGACTGAACGTGCTGAACACGCGCGGGCATGATCAGTCAAAGTATCAAATTACATTCATAACCGGCCTTAAAGTGTGTTCCCGGCTTTATGCAGTTATTAATGCAGTTATTAGAGAGAGATGTTGCATAAATGAGACAGAAAAGCATGTGCGTCAATATTATTATTTATTAATTAATTCAATCGTTTTAATTAATTCGTTAATTCTTTTTTTTTTCTATTATTGACAGATGACAGTAGACTAGCCAAATAAATTAAACCCAAAGCCCTTTTAACAAGTAGGCCTATCAATAATTATTTATTTGTTATTATCTGCAATAAAAATCCGTGCTGCAGGACTATCCATTTATTTAGCCTATATTCAGTTTAATTTTCTATTGATTATAGATAGGACTTTATAGTTTATTTATTCAAATTAAACTGCATGTTTCTATTGATTGTGAAGCTAGACATTGAAAATTGCAGATCAAGCGCATGGGGCGAAATGCTTTTTCTTGTTATGAATTGTATCCTATTTTCCGTTATTACAGTTGACTACGCGAAGTGATATGGAACTGTAATGCGGTCAAGACCTGCCTGGAACTACTTTAGCCGTGCGTTTCCCTGAAAATAATGCACACCTTAGAACGTTCGTCAACCAATCAGATTCAAGCATTCAACGGCCCTGTAGTATAACATACAATAATGATGTGCACAGATAAAGAATTTATAATAACTACTGCGATATTCCATAAAATATTCCATATTTTGATTTAATGGTGACTGTAAGATTGATTTGATTTTGTTTGTTTGTTAATCTTTTTGAATGACATGGAAGTGACCAATCATAATCAGTATTCAGAACAGTCAGTTATTTCTGAATAATGATTTTTTTCAAGTGTGTAACACTTTGTAACTCAAACTGACTGCACAAACATTTTTCTTTTGTAGCCGTGCTTGTGTTCTGTCTTTTCAGCTGGCTCTACCAGCAGAATAATAAAACAATTTCTACTCAAATCAATACTTAATGCCCATGTTTTTAAGTAGCAAAAGTAAGGAATAATAATGTACAGTCAGAAATACAGTCATTATCACAAAATAAACTTCTTCAGGGTGATATTTCTTCTACATTAATTGCACCGAGCAACATAGTTAGCCAACTTGAGCAGTTTGTTTGTACGTGGACACTTTCTGAATCCCTGCCATGTGTGTGTCCTGTGTAGATATGGCAATGTGGTGGGCAGCTTCTGTTCGTGCCATGTTCACGGGTGGGGCACATCTACCGTCTGCAGGGCTGGCAAGGAAACCCACCTCCTGCTCATGTAGGCTCATCCCCCACACTTAAGGTCAGTTTTACTCTTTTTATTCTATAATCAGACCTTTCTGAATCTGAAAATAAAACTGGGTTAAAGCTATACTTCACTGATACACTTAAATCCAGTCTGTAACCTCCCTTCTCCTTATTGGCTGCATGTAGAACTATGTGCGGGTGGTGGAGGTGTGGTGGGATGAGTATAAGGACTATTTCTACGCCAGTCGGCCTGAGACTCTCACGCTGGCCTACGGGGACATCAGCAGCTTGAAAAAGTTCAGAGAGGAACATCGCTGCAAGAGCTTCAAGTGGTTCATGGAGGAGATTGCCTATGACATCCCTCTACATTACCCACTTCCTCCAAAGAATGTCGAATGGGGAGAGGTGAAAATATGTAGTTATTCAAGAAATGGAGAAAATGCAGTTGATTAAAGTGATAGTGAATGTTGTGGAATTTGTCATTATTCAGTCGCTTTTTCTTTGATAGATCCGTGGGTACGAGACCAGCTACTGCATTGACAGCATGGGCCACACCAATGGTGGCAATGTTGAGATTGGGCCTTGTCACAGAATGGGTGGAAATCAGGTATTGGGAAATGTTTTAGCAGCAGTACTTTGCTTTGACCGTTTTTAGAACAAGTTTTTGATCTCGTATCAATTTGGCATTTCTTCAGCTCTTCAGAATTAATGAAGCAAACCAGCTCATGCAGTACGACCAGTGCCTGACAAAAGGAGGAGATGGATCTGCCGTCATCATAACACACTGCAACTTGAATGAGCACACGGAGTGGAAATATTTTAAGGTATGTCACAACAGGTATCAAGAGATGACAATGAAAAAAACGTTTTCATTTATTAAACATGGTTAATGTTAAAATTGTATTATTATCTGTAGAAATGATCATTTCAAGTCTCTTATGTTCACCAAAGCTGCATTTATTTGATGAAAAATACAGTATAAACAGTAATATTGTGAAATATTATTACAATTTAAAATAACTTATTTTTTAATATATTTTAAAATGTAATTTATTTCTGTGATGGCAAAGCGGAATTTTCAGCATTATTACTCAAGTCTTCAGCGTCACATGATCCTTCAGAAATCATTATAATGTGCTGATTTTGTGCTTTTATTATCAATGTTGAAAACAGTTTTTTTTTTTTCAGGATTCATTGATGAATATCGTTTATTTGAAATATATGTATATATATACTTTTTTTTTTTTTTTTACTGTGTAGAAAAGTCCCTTTTGATCATTTTAATGCATAGTAAAACATAAAACTATCCCTTAGTTAACAAACAGTAACAATTTTTAATATTTGATAAATTAATACATTAATAATGTTGTAAAAATATTTTTTTTAGTTCATGATACCTAATTTATTAACTTTATTGTAAAGTGTTAGCAAGCTTGAATTCCGTACCTTTCTGTATCAATTCTTCAGTGAACTTTTCCAACGCTTCTGATTTCTCGTAGGATCTGCATCGATTCACACATATACCTACAGGGAAATGTTTGGATCGCTCTGATGTATTGCACAAGGTTTATATAACTGACTGTGACAACAGTAAGAGCTCGCAGAAGTGGGAGATGAACAACATTGTGGCAGTCTGAGGAGCTGGCTTTACTGTCTCAAATGTGCTTCAAGGAAAACCACTGACTACAGAAACATGTTTTACCTGTATACATGTGACTAATGAAGTTTTAGTCTTCGCCACAATAACTGAACTCTGATCATATTTGTTTTTTCTCTCCATTGAAGACAATGTTTACATCGGTTCATCCCCAGTGTCCATTGCATGGGTTTTTCTTTTGAATCTGTGGATTGGAGGGGTCTACCTAACAGAATGTTTTTATCTTTTGTAGAATGTGCACAATGTGTGCTGAGATAAATTATCTAATACCACTTCTGTTGCTGCTCCATTATAAAGTAAAGTTTGTCCATCAAGTACTGGGATGCATATATTTTTTTAACACTGGAACTTCGTTATGTTTGAGATGTCAACCTGCCACTTGAACTTTTTTCGTCTTTGGCACAATGGCACATTTGTTTGCCACATTCTATGGGTGAAGAATGGGAGTGGAAAGACAAGGGAAATGAGGACATGGGGTCAACAATTAAAAAAAAGGTGATACATTTATTTTTGTCTACTGCATAAATGTTTGGTTGGTTGAGGGAACATTTGTTTACTTGTTTGTGAAAATCATTGATTGATTATTCTATTCATGGCCAAAAATCACAAGCAAGTGGAGCAAAGTTATGTTTTAAGGGCGGGAATGATTGCAATGTGTACATTTTTGTTTGTTTTGTACAATGTAAATATGATTATTTCTAAATTAACATTTTGAGATATGGTGGGTTTCTGAATGAAGGTGTAAATATCTAACTTATACTGGCTGTTTTCTCAAGAAAATAAATGGAACATTTTTACCAGTATGTTACTGTATTAAAGTTTTGTTTTTTGCAGGTTATAAGCACTGATATTTCAACCATTTAGATGATCAAGGGAACATTTTTTGGTTTCCACATATTTAAAATGATCATTATATATATATATACACATACATACATACATACATACATACATATACAGTACCAGTCAAAAGTTTGGAAACATTACTATTTTTAATGTTTTTGAAAGAAGTATTTATGCTCATCAAGCCTGCAGTAAAAAAACAACAAATAAAAACACAGTAATATTATGAAATATTATTACAATTTAAAATAATGGTTCTCTTTTTTAATATATTTTAAAATGTAATTTATTTGTGTGATGAAAAGCTGAATTTTCATCAGCAAGTACTCCAGTCTTTGGTGTCTTATGATCCTTCAGAAATCATTCTAATATGATGATTTGATACTCAGTTATTATCAATGATGGAAAAAGTTGTGCTGTTTAATATATTTTTTTGGAATACTTTTTTCAGGATTCATTGAGTAAAACGTTAACAGCATTTATTCATTAAAACAGCATTTATTCAAAATAAAAACATTTCTAACAATATAAATCGTTACCATCACCTTTTATCAATTTAACGCATCCTTGTTGAATTAAAGTACTAATTTCTTTAAAAAAAAAAAAAGTTATTGTTCCCAAACTTTTGAACGGTAGTGTATATTGTTACAAAAGATTTCTATTCTAAATAAATACAGTTCTTTTTAACTTTTTATTCATCAAATAATCCTGAAAAAAGTATCTCAGGTTATAAAAAAAATATTAAGCAGCACAACTGTTTCCAACATTGATCATAAATCATCATATTAGAATGATTTCTGAAGGATCATAAGACACCAAAGACTGGAGTACTTGCTGATGAAAATTCAGCTTTGCATCACAAAAATAAATTACATTTTAAAGTATATTAAAAAAGAGAACCATTATTTTAAATTGTAATAATATTTCATAATATTACTGTTTTTTTTAACTGCAGGCTTGATGAGCATAAGAGACTTCTTTCAAAAACATTAAAAATGGTAATGTTTCCAAACTTTTGACTGGTACTGTATATATATATATATATATAAACTTCCAGCATAACTTCAAGTTATTAGTTGATAAATTGTTTTCTGAGTTTGCGAATTTTAAGCACCTCCCTTTAATGTAGAAGTTATAAGCTTGTTTGCACAGTGTTCTTGGAAAGTGCCTGCTAATGTGGAAGTGATCCCAGTATACTGTTCATATGCAGATTAGGTTGTTCAAGGCAGTAGACTGAGCTTTTGGATGCAGGTGAGCAGATGTCAAATGTACGATATACATCTATTGTCACTGCATAGAACAATACACCCAACCTATATAGCGGACCACGTGTCACATGACCAAGCAGAAGGACATCTCAGCCCAAACATAAATCATTAATGCACTTAATCATAACTCTGGTTACAGATAAAGTTACATGTGCATTTATGCCTCTTATTTTTCAGATCAAATTATTCACAGGTGAGATTAGCATTTCCTTCTGGGTAACCTGATAACCAACAATTAAGAAACAACCCTCTATATAAAGGTTTTTTGGTTCACCCAAAAATTGTAATTGTCACTACTTGCTCACCCTGCTCATGTTGTTCCAAATTTGTATGAGTTTCTATCTTCTGTTGAACACAGATGATATTTTGAAGAATGCTGTTATCCAAACAGTGGACAGTAGCCATTGACTTCCATAGTAATTTCTCCCTACAGTGGAAAATGGGTCTGTCACCAACATTCTTCAAAATATCTTTAGTGTTCAACAGAAGAAACTCATACAGGTTTGGAACATGACAATTTTTCATTTTTGGGTGAACCATCCCTTTAAGTCAGTAACAATTACACTCCATAGTTATGGTCTAACAATAGCATCATGGCCAGTCCACAAGAAACTAAGCCTAATTTAAAACACCACAATTTTAAGCTGTCTGCTTGAAGTAAAATAGTGCAAATAGTGTGTAAAACTGCCAAAGCTGAACAGTTTCAATTTAAACTAAAACACTTGGTTTAATACAATTTGCTTAGGCAATGATTAAATTAGTTTATACCTCAATGATATTTAATCAGCACCTGTTGCCATGAATAAATGCGGTCTGACAATATGCAGTATGAACAAATTCTGCAAAAATCTTTAATAAGTCAAATAAAGTCAAAATTGCACACAGTGGAAAGGGAAACTGGTCATAATATACAAAAATTTAATAACACAAAAAAAAAAAAAAAAAAAAATTCAGTCTAGACAACTTTTAAAGCTCATTTTAAAAATTGAGACACTACACAAATTGTTCCTCATTTGTCTTAAAATGGCAGTAGAAATAATATGAAACAGGGAAAGAAAACAAGCAACCACAGCTATCAAGACAAAAAGCAGTGCTTAAAAAAAAAGCTGTTACATTTACAAAACAGCACATGACCTCAATATGTATTCAATTATACACATTTCTGTACAGGTCTTGAAAAATTTAAATGCATTCACATTGTTTTGCAAACAACTCAGCTCAAGTTTTCCTGATAGTTTAATCATCATCATCATCCTCCTCCTCTTCCTCGTCCTCTTCTTCCTCATCATCCTCCTCCTCGTCGTCATCATCATCATCAGCTTCCACCTTTTTTCCTGCTGGCCGGCCAGGTCCACCCTTCTTGCCACCCTCTGCTTTTGCTCCTTTGGCGCGATATGCAGCAACGTCCTGGTACACAAATACTTGTTAACACGAGCAAAATGCCATCAAAAGTACCTGAATTGGGCCAACCTTTACCTTTTCATACTTCTCCTTGAGCTTCATGGCCTTCTGCTCATATGGAGACTTTTCCTTCGGTGAAAGCTTGGACCACATTTCCCCAAGTTTCTTTGCAATGTCACCAATAGAGATGCCAGGGTGGTCACCCTTCACCTTCGGGCGATGGTCAGAGCAGAAGACAAAGAAAGCCGATCTGATGATGGAAGAAGAGTTAGACTTAAAATAAATATTAAAATAAAATATAAATCTCAGGGGTCTATTTGTGCACTACTTACGGTGGTCTCTTAGGAGCATTTGGGTCTTTCTTCTGCTTTTTCCCTCCTTTCGCACCTTTAGGAGGCACATAAGTTTTCATCTCCCGTTCATAGCGGACCTTGTCGGTTTTGGCCATTTCTTCAAATTTGCCCTTCTCCTTAGAGGACATGGTCTGAAAAACATGGGACTATGATTAGATTGTGCCAGGCAGGCGCAGTGTGTCTCCCTTTATCCTCCCGCCCTACATTTGCCTCAGTCACTTGAGTAACAGATGCATCGTGTAATTCTGCCCCACCCCCCCCTCCCTAACAACCACCACCCCCCGGAAAAACATTGAAGCAGCCCTTCTGTTCAGCTCACCTTCCATCTTTCAGAGCACTTCTTGGAGAACTCTGAAAAGTTCACCGATGTCCCTGGATTTTTCTTTTTATGTTCCTCCCGGCAGGTTTGCACAAAGAAGGCGTAAGAGGACGTCTTTCCCCTGGGCTTAGTAGGATCCTTACCCATGGCTGTAATGTGCTAAAAGTGATAAAGAGACAAAAACCTCTTTAAAAGAAAATAACCCTCAGAAACAGCAGCATGTATTGTACAGTCAAAACCTGTGTTGTTGCTTTGTGCGCTAGCAAAGCGACGGAGAAATGATCGCGCACTAAACGCTAGTTAATCCGATCAAGTTCCTGCTTCGTTTCCACCAGATCACTCAACTAGAACAATAAGCGTCCCTCCATTTTGTTTTCCCGCCTAAACTGCAGGAAATATGCACTATAATGTATGAAGGCTATTATGTTTCAGACTCTAGTCGTTGAAAGTAAATAAACCAAGTGTGCCAAGTAACGGCACACAACTTTAGAGCACTTTTAGCCGCTTCGGTCTCACGAGCGCTGCGCTCCATTACGACCTCAAACTCAAGCCAGCCATGGCTGCTTACGCTCTTAACTTCACAAGATCACTAAGCTGGTGAAATCCTTTAAATATACTTGCTCACGTAACCAGCTACAAAAAGCTACAGCTGAGATGATAACACGCTTATTTATTTTTTAAATAAACAACACTTTTCTTGGTTTCAACTGTAGTAGCAGTAAAAAGTATTAAAAGTATCATACAAAAATTCTAATGCGACCGTGTATGTTAACGTTATCTTTCTCAGACATATTCTATAAAAGCTCAAGTTTAATGGATTTATCGGGTACATTAAGACATGCAGCTTACCTCTATTCAGCCTCAACTGCTCAACACGTACTCTTGGTTGTAAACTGTTGTTTTGTAGCTGTGTGCTGCAGGGCGCACAAACTTGATTAAATGCCCATAGACTCCACCCTCAGAGTTCTCGTCTGATTGGTTGGGACACGTTCGAATTTGAATCAGGAACGTTCTAGACGCGGTATTGAATTCTTATTGGCTGTCTATGACCGCAGTCAAGTTTCTTCGTGAAAATTAGATCCAGATGACGACGCCACTGATCTCGTTAGCTATTGGTTGAACTAGGGATTTAAAATAATGAGCGGTAAGTCTTTGAATCAAGGAAATGCGCCCCAGTTTCGTTCTTCTATCCAAATGACTTTATGTAACAAATATTAATACGTTGCACATTCTGAGTGAAATTGTTTGAGGGAGGATCACTATGACAAACAGAATCAGGGTTCGAAGGCTTTAGGTTTTAAAGTTTTAATTGGCACAAACAACGTCGCGCCATATGGACAAAAGCTGAAGTCTGAGTTGATGCGGGTTTAAAGAAGGCACGCCTTGGGTGTCTGCTCACACCTCCTAGGTTAAAACCAAGTCATGGCTACTATGATTTTTCATCACTATGATTTTTTTTTTACATTTAAATCTAAAAATCTTGCCCCATGTTTCCAACGCATTTATTATATATATATATATATATATATATATATAATTTTTTTTATTTTTTTTATTTTTTTTTTTTATATAAATTTGTCTAGAAGATAAGTATTGCAGCAGGGTAATCTACACATTAGGACGATTATTGCGTTCGTAAACACATGATCACGTGATACTTTAACCTTTTGTGGGGGAAAGGGCGTTCGTTTGTCGTTAGAGTAGGCTACCATTGAATGTTATAAAGTAATACATAACCCAGAAGACAAAGATGACAAACAGAAGACAAAGATTGCATAGTTCACTTAAACATACTTAAAACTGTTATAGTAGCAAGCAATTATTTTCTTCTATTTCTTAATATATTTAAGTGAAATCTGTAAGAAGATCTGCTAGAATCACTATTGGAGCATTAATGACAGCATGGCCTGGAAAAAATATAAATTGCTGCTGTTGTATTATACAAGTTATGCTATGAAATTGTGACAGTGCTAATGTCATTTAACACACACACACACACACACACACACACACACACACACACACACACACACACACACACACACACACACACACACACACAAGACAAATTCTAATCTGAAGTGTTTGTCTGGGCAGTTCAAGCCAGTTCCATGAAATATGTGCCATCAAGATTCATTGTGGAAAACACTCTCAGCTGTTCAGACAACTGAAAGGCCAAGGGGGGATGGACAACTGGAACTCTGCTGAAATGTAGCCTATATGAAGAACAAGAGCAGTTTGGTGGTATTTAAAGAAGTAAAACTTGTATATGAAAGAAATGGTGTATTTATAAGAACTTTAAAAAGATCACTTAAAGCTGATATGTTTATACACAAAAATCTTAAATATATTTGCACAAAATTATGTATTTCAGACTGTGATGGATAACTAAATGAGGTCATTCGCATGACACTGTTACCACCAGCATTAGAGCCTAAAACAGCACCTCACATTCAAATCTATCTACATTTTCCCTTTGGATTTCAATAGGTTAGGACAATAGAGGTGTAAAACAGTTCTAGAGAATTAGCCAAATGGCTGTCTAAGTACCCTATAAGCACAGTTTGTCTGAGTACAAAGGGCATGATCGGGGATAACTCAAGTCTGAAATGTGGTCAAATAAGAAACTGAATAAGAATACATACCAGCTAGACATTAAATTGCACTTTTCAGATTTGACGTTTTAACAAGTGCAAGAGAAAATATATTATTTGTGAATAATCAGGAGTGCATTAAGTAGGCTATCCCAAATGTGACTTAGAAACTAGCTCAACAACTAAAACTAGTTTTTGTTGGTCTTTGTTTTTCAGTATCTCTCTGTTGTCAGACATACCTAGTCTTTGGACTCATGCTAATTTAAATGTGTCTTCCTTTAGATTTATGCAATTAATAGGTAGGCCTACAGAAAAATGGACAGGTGAAACACTGTCCTCTTTTCTTTCTTTTTGTAACATGGCCTTCCGTTAAAATTTCTGCATGAAACACATCCTGTTCATCTGTGGTGTGGTGCTATATAGACCTTGTGTAGCCCCGCCCCTTTTCAGCGCTGCGCTCGTTGTCTTTTGTCTTCCGGTCTGTACTGTATTTTCAAAGTGATCTTGCGGATTTATGAATGAACGGCTCGTTTTAAAATCTTCCCGGTCTACTGACATTTGTTAAGACATATGCTCTAAACATTACAATCCTCGTGATAACTTTGGTTAACTTTACAATAAGTAAATCCACTTAACCAGCTAATTACTCCTCGACAGAGATCATAGAGATAAACAGAGCGACAGCAAAAACGGAAGTTCAAAGACAATATATAAATTCTAAACTTGGCTGCGCGCTTTTTTCTCTGTCGCATAAGGTCTGAGAGTGCTCCAAGCTGGCAAGAATTGACATGCTGATACAAACCAAAACTATCATCTTATTGCAAATGTGAAGAGTGCAAGAATTGGTTTAGGATGACTGTACAGCGCCTCTTTGCGGGGTTTTTTAAATTTACAAATTGTATTGTCAGCAAAACAATTTAGGGAAAAGTAATTGAGAAATGAACATGAATTGCAGGATTAGTTTTTGGTTTGCCTCCCTTTTGCTTTTTAATGACAGCAACACTAGAGCTGCATTAACTCTCTTTTTAAGTGTTTGTTTTTTTTACCTATTGAGTCACCAAAATCTATTTTTAAAAGCTTTTTGTATCAATTGAAATGTATCCTTTACTAAAGTTAAAAATAATGACATACATAGTATCTTTATATTAAAAATTGTCTTGTTTTTTCAGTTGACACCACCTATTTTGTCATGTCCCTCATGGCCTTCTATGAAAGTGTACTTGGGATATGAATAATATAAGGAAAAAAGTCCATACATTTTGCCATTCCCATGAATATCTATCTGTGGTTTTTTTTTTTGCTGGTAATGTTTTTTTTCTAAGTAAACTCATGATTATTCATTAAAATCACATCATTTAGTTCCGTCCTTCAGTAATCCCTCAACCCCGTTACACAAATCTTTTTTTTTTTTTACAATAGATTTAGTGTTTTACATATAAAACCGCATAATATATATCCCTGGGTGGGGGCTTCTTACCCCAGTATGGCCCATCTTACCCCTCTTAATATTTGACATTTTCTGCTATAACAACTAAGTTAGTGAATGTTTCTATTTATTTCAATAACACATTGGCTGATGCATCAGCATCCTGCACATGCTAAACGTATATCTAAATATGTTACAAAGTAAATCCACATTGTTCATCTTCCCCCATCCTACCCTACTTTGCAATAAAGCTCATTCTGACTCTGATGTCATCTAACCTTAAATAGTTAATGTCACTTAATCATTGTATAATTTTTCTAAATCTTACAATTTCAAGGATTACATTATTTTAAGTGTGGACTGTTCTATTAAACATCAAATGAACACAGTGCTTTTCAGATGTAACATCGAGATAAGGCTACACAAATTAAAGACAGTAAATGCCCAAAACTTATAATTTGTTGTGTTTATTATTTAAAATGTCCACATCTGAATTCAGGTTAAATTGTTTTGCATTAGGCAAATACAATATCACAATTGCACCCTTTTTAAACCATTACATTTCAAATACTGCCCCCTAACGGAGGCTTATTTGTTCAAAACATTACCTCACACTTTGTGCTGCTATCCCCTTCAGAGCCCGTCTGTAAAATTTAGGTAAAACGGAGTGAAACTTGTTGTTGCGCTGAGAGCCAGTTTAATTATTTAATCATTTCTTTATATTTCGCATTTTCCTCTCACTGATTTCCACCAAACCATTTCCTTGTGCGGTTGGATTTTCTCACTTAGAGAAAAGGCTCAGAAGTTCTTGCAAGGAATTACAAAAAAAGATTTTCGTCCCAAAGAAGCTGTGCCTGTAACAATTAGCTCGATTAAAAGAAAATGTCCAGTCCCGTTATTTAGTCAGTTATCTAATCGTTACAATGTAACTTACATAGAACAAAAAAGCAACTGTAGCCTATATATCAGTCTACCACGCTGGCGCTGTTAGTCATGTGCATATATTAATAGATGGTTCAAAATAGCAGCTACAATGACGCCTCTGACCGCCGCTGACCGGATCCGGTGTGCCTACCTGTAAAATTAACTTGGCGCCCTCTTGCGAAATTACTAAAGCCTACAATGGCGATCGAGTCTGAGCTAATGAACGTTCATTTCGCAAAGCTGACCTTGCCTAACGTTCCAATGATAAATGCTGGAGTAGCATACTGAATATTAATTAGATAGCCTAGTCTACACGTTGCCAGAGGACTCCTGACCAAGAGGACAGAGGTTTGCACTTGCCAACAGAGTAGGTCTAAGCTTAGCTCATGAATTATAAATATTCAGAAGCAATCCTTCACGTCAAGCCCTTCCCTACCAGATCTTTAGCAAACCACTGAAACCAGATCTCCGCTGCGCTCTAGCGGCCAGATCGTGTAATTACAGACTTCGCACTCGTTGCCCTCCCAAAAATGGTTCTGCAAGGTGTCAATTTGTCGCATCTTCTTCACTCCTTTTGTAATGCCATGGCAGTCTCGATCCTGGAATATTTTTTTTGTAGCATACCAGACGGTTTAGAGGGAATTGCACAGCTGTTGTGTCTATTCTACTCAGGAAATAAATAAATTACAATACCTGCATTTTATTGTAGAAAAAAGAAATGAAAAGAAAATGGATCATTCATATTTGTTGTTGAATGCTTACCTTTATATTTTCTGTAATGAGAACCGGATTTATGTTGGCTGCGTCTTAAGTGGAGACTTTGACCACTGTAAAGAACCTTTTGTGTAATGGAAAGATGGATGTTAAAGGTTCTTCATGGAACCATAGATGCCAATAAAGAACATTTATTTTCAAGAGTGCAGGATGTACAAATCACAAAACCTGATGATGGCTTATGGAACAAAATATTGCATGTAGGCCTACATGTTACCAAAGTCTCTTTAAGATTTTAATTCAACAGTCTTTGATGTTAGCCTTCTACAGCAATTGCTAATGGTAAATATCACGAATGTGGGTGGGTTAGCAAATAAATATTAGTAGGCCTAATACTAATTTAGGCCTACTAGGGCCTACATGTCCCCCCCCCCCCCCCCCCCCCAAAGCGACAGGGATGTCAAGCGATATTGCATTTTGTTAAGCTTTTTTCTAGCTTAAGAGGTTTTAAGTTTTAAGAATTTAGCATTCATTTATATTGCATATTAGTCACTAAGTAGGGCTGTTAGCTACTTGTAGCTACTTGACTTCACCCTATCACTTGGCATCTTTTTTTTAGCAACATTTCTCTAGCAGTGTGTTAACAATGAATGCAAGGATATCGTTTTGTTGTTGTTGTCGTCGTGGTTGTTGATCTTTGTCTCCCATATAAATCGCACGAATGGTCAGAAGCTTTAGTTAATTTACGAACGCATTTGCTTAGGTAACATAATGAAGTTTTGAAAAACGTTCTGTAGGCCTACCTTATAAGTTTATTTACGTTCTAGGGCCTACTTTGTGCTTAGACAAAACCCAATGAACTTGCACTAGTCTATAACACGCAACAACCACAAGATGGCGCTCTTAACCTATGTTCTTATACTATTTTCCAAAAGATCTGGATCACCAACAGCTATGGATAAAAAGACTCGCAATTTATTCTACACAAATCCTTAATCAGTGGTTTAGAAATATGTATGCGGCCTGTTATTCATATTGTATACAATATGATTTTTATTTTATTTTATTTTTTACTATAGAAATATAATGACATGTGGCCTATATTTCACTTTTGGAGACTGTAGCCAATAAAATACACGTTTTTCTTTTCTTCTAAAGACATGTCTGGTTACACGTCGATGTGCAGTGTTTTCAGGCAACTGTTGATAGCCTATAGTTCCACAAAAGGTAAGCACTTATGAGATTCATTCAGTTTCGTTTATTGTGACCGCATGGATGTGGATAACTGTATTTAGCATATTGCCTTCATTCTCCAATAAAGTGTTAAAGTAATAATGTTCTGCAGAACAGAGCACTATTTTTCCACCATGAGCATGGTGACCGTGTAACCTTAATTGATCTTTGTTGTGGAAGGAAAATTGACGATGCTGTTCAACTGCTAGTGATTGTGAACAGTGACAGTTTCAGTAGTGGCTATTTGACAGCTCTAATCACACAAGGTTTGTGCTCTAATCACTCTGAGATCAGTGTCATAACAGTAATCATTTTAAAGCTCCCGCTGAATCACTGACTGAAACTGCGCTTCTGACCATTACAGTAGCTTAGGCTATGCAGTTTATGTTTTTTTTGTTTTTGTTTTTTTTTTTTTTCTTCTTATTAAAAAGCTAGCCTACTAGTCCGCAGTGATTTTCAAAATTAATATTCAACATTTTATTAATCTAGTCTCACAATTTAGTAGCCCACGGAGACCGCATACTGTTGCCTGCATTAAAACAATATTTAGTCGTCTTCATAGCATTATTATCGAATGGTTGAAATTTCCAACTTGGAAATACATTGTATTTTTCCAAAAACATCTAAACCCCAAGCAGATTGTAAAAACGAAAGATCAACGAATAATCGATGTAGGCTACATTGCAAGGAGAATCACCTGCAGGACAACAGCAAAATTACACTTAATATAGTTCCCTAATGTATCCAGTGACTTTTTTATTTTTCATATAGTGTGAATTCAGGTTTGGGACACGTTTCCCAAATCATCACAATGGCAAAAAAGTGTCCCAATCAACCTGAATTCACCTACGTTATTCACGAGTGTTTTATTTAGCTATTATGGTGTATACAATATTTGTTTTTATTTAATCAATTATTTTAAATGATAGCCTGTTAAATAGCCTAATGCATAAAATATAATAAAAATAGGCTAATAATTAAATAGCCTACATAAAGTAGGCCATACCCTGAGCAGAAGACCATTCAAAAGTGCTTTACAATGCTTCCTTGCCAGTCTCAGGGCTTCAGTGACCCTGCAGGATTGCACCTCGACCTAAATCTGAGAAATCGCAAATGGCATTCAGAACTGTCACTGTGTAAAAGTAGGGCAATATAATGTCGTTCTGCACAAAACAATCAAGTGTTTTGGAAGAAAATAAGTTGAATATTTAAGAAAATATGTTTAGCCTATACCTTTCCCTCCAGGTAAATAACAAGCAAGTAACTAGTAAATATTGCGTCTACATAACGCAACGCTTTGTAAAAACGCTATAGGCTATATTATATTATACTAATGACTTTACATATTTCAGCATGTCATAAACAAACAGTGACTCTTGTTGCACTGTTCGCGCGTTCTCGTTAAGTACATTTTAGGGAACTCCGTGAGTTATGAATGGCTAGGTTACCACGCATGCAGAGGATGCTCCTTAAATCTATTTGCGTTGCCATCACAGTTTGGGATTACCGAATTCACTTTAAAAGCATGTGATCCAAAATAGGCTAATAAGATTCCCATAGACATTGAAGTTGACCCTGCGTCAGAATTTATTTATTTATTTGTTTTTGCTGCTGTGTCCTAAAATTGTGCCAGCAACATGACCACTCTCACATTGAATCAAGGTGTTACGTTTTCCTTTGACTATGATCAAAACCATTCTGCGGCAAGCAATGAAAGCAGTGGGGTGTGGTGTATCACAGTGGCCTGGCCACCCGTGAGAAGTCCTAATACCCTCAGACCTGTGGACTTGTGTGCCCAATAAACATGGGGCCACTACAGTCCCAAATCAATCTGCCACCCACTTCCTAAATCAATAATTGTACGTGAGTGGGATAAGCAATGAGAAAACGGCAAACAATTTAGTTGCACTTGATAGTGGGTGTATTTTACTTTATTTTTTTTAAATAGTGTTTTTCAGTAGGCTTTAGTATAGGTAGGCTATAGCTTATTCAGCCATGACAACAACAAAAAAGTATGAAACATTTAAATGCGCCGTATCGTTTATGTTTTACCTTCTAAATGAGGTCTAAATGTTTGGATCAAGAAAGCTACATGCAGGATTGAAAACATTTCAATTTCATTATTCAAGGCCTCTTGATTAGAATAGTTTATTTGTTGGCGGAGGAAGTTTTTATTTGTATTTGTTTTATCTTGAAGTGTTTTCCTATTTGATTGAAAGGTTTACAGCTATTATTTTTTGTAAAAATAATTAATTGCTCATTACGAAAATTGGAATGTTACTAAACATTTACTTCTTTTAACATTTTCTTTCTTTTAATATTCCGGCCATTTAAAAAATGCATGAATGAATTATAGGTGTGAAAGACACAAACAGTGTCCCGTGCCCGGCTCTTTTATATAGGAACATTTTCAATCATATTTTTATTTTAATGGTTAGAACTGGGGCTGTTTCCCAAAGCACCATCAAGCAGAACCCGAAAATTATCTGGAGCAAGAGACTAGTGCTAAGTGCATCGTAAGGAGACCTATGCAATCATTTGCAGGACAAACTCAAAATCACACAGAAACTTAATATCAGAATCAGAATGAGATTTATTGCCAAATATGTTTGCACAAACAAGGAATTTGTCTTGGTGAAAGAAGAAGCAGTGTACAAAACAACAATAACACACAATAAAAATAAAATAAATTGAAATGAAAAGATAAGATAAGATAAGCGATTAAAGAAACATATAACACAATAAATAAATTACGTAGACACATACATATGCAAATATGGCCTATGCAGTATAATTGCAGTCCATAGGTCGACTTTAAATGTGACTTTAAAATCAGTAGGCTATTCTTTTAATTTAACCAGTGATTACAGTAATGTTATATAACTGCAGTTAAATAAAAAAGAGAATAATAAATGTAACAAAGTAATAAAGAGATAAATAAATGAAACACACTGATTTTGGTACAGTCAAAGGAGAGGCATGATTGACAGCCAAATAAATTAAATTCAGAGGAACTGAATATGTTTAACGGGGAATGATCTGAGCTTTGCATGCTGATGAAAATATGGATTTGGCGAATGTCCCAAAAGCGCAGCTTCCAGATATGCACCCCGCATATGGCAACACGGTGAATGTCGAACTCGTATCCTTATCATTGGCCCTTGGTCTCCTATTCATTGAAGCTTGCACCTCGACCCACCAATGTAGGCTATTTGTGAAAATGAAGCATTGCAAACGAAGCAGTGTTTGTGCTAAAGAAATTTATCGTTCTGCAAAAAATCAGTTACATTGAACATTTTACATTAAACATTTTCCGGCTATGAAAATTGCATATATTTTTAACATAATACAAAAAAATATATTAGCCCCAATGAAAAAACTGATATTATAATATATTGATTGCTTAAAGTAAATGTATCGTGCAGTTATAGAAAGCATTCTCGATGTAAATCTAGAAGGTTTAAGAACTCGTTTTTTATAAAAGAAAAAATTTGTCTTTTAAAAAAAAAAATGTCTCAATAAACTAGGCCTGCATTAAAAAAGTGCCGAAGGCTATATGATAGTGACGTGTTCATTAGGCTTAAAAGAGAGACCATATATGTCATATGGACATCTTATGTTTGTTCCATAGAAAAAAAATCCGGGAACGCTCTGAATGTGAAGGGGAACACAAACTGAAAATGTAGGCCATATCCAATGTGATCCATGTAGGCTTTGCGGTGTAAAAAAAGAGGGTATACCCTTTGTAAATGAGAATGCCTGATGAGAAGTGAGAGAGAAACGGAAAGAAAGAAATATAAATGTGATAGTAAATGTAAAGAGAAAGAAGGGTAGCTCAGAGCTGGAGAGCAGATAGCTGTCATCGCTGTGGTTTAACACAGTCAGCCACAGACTGCTCCAGAAACTCTCCATTACTGCCAATGATGGATGGGAGAGGAACCTATCCCCGGATATACTGGCCTGAGGGGCCCCTGAGTGACAGGAGAACCTGGGGTTGCCATGGTACCACTGTTTCCATGGTTACTCACTGATCTGCTCTTCATTATTGATACATGAGTTTGCTGTCTTTACTTAGAAGCCACTCTTTCCAAAAGTCGTAGCTTATGTAGCACGTTTTAGTTGGACACCGCACCATACTCTCAACTCCATACTTCAATGTATAGCCACAACCACAAGCAGTGACTGAACGTTTGTATTTGACCACATGCCACATAAGGTTATTTTTACAGTCTATTATTGCATATGCAAGGTCTGTGGAGTGCAAAGTAATAGATGTTTTCGTGACTGGAAAACTGACCGTCCATATTGCAGATACGTAAAGAGGTCTGATAATTGGCTAACCAAGTGATAATGCTAGAATGCTGGTTTTAGCTCTTGGCCCATCCATCTCCTTGTGTGAGATAATTCATGAATGAATTTTCAGACTCTACAATGCCTGACGACATGATTTTTTTGTGAGTTTCGTCATTTCAAATCCTTTTCCGATGTTATTACATGAGCAGGAACATTTCAAATTTGCGAGCAAAAACATTTTACATATAAAGACTAAATACCACCAGTCAGTCAGTGAAATACGACCATAATTTTATGCTTGCTTTTTGCACATTGTACACTGGATTGAATAAAGGACACACAACACGTAGGTAATTCATTTGATTTGTTCATTTAAAAAAAAGTCCAATAGCCTATTGCTGCATCTGCCTGCATTCATGTGATTTCTTTGAAAGTCACTTCGCTGTTTCCCCCTTCGATAGTTAGATGGCTAGAACCATGAAAGTATCAGAGGGAGATTAAGATATCTTTATAGACCATCAGCTGCATCTCGGGGCCCCTGGGCAATAATGTAGGTGTCTTCTGACTGGCGTCTATACTTGAATGTTTCTCTTTGTGCTCGACGGTAGATTTTGTTTTCTAAATGTCAATGATTGGCGATACTGAAAATAGACGTCTATGTTGTAACCAAAAGCAATTTTCGGGTGTAATTTTGAAATAAAAACTGTTAAAACTGGTATCCAATATTTGCGGAGACCATATTTTACACCATTTTATTATTATAAAAATACAAGTTAACATTTGACATGCATGCTTGAATCGATTGAAACGTCAACAGGCCACAGGTTTATAGTGAACGGTTGGTTCCATCAACATATTCACAAAATTGCAAAGACAAGTTCAAGGTCATAAATGCTATTTTGTATAGAATTACAATCAAAAATCACATTGTCATAAAATAGGCTGTTAAAAAGTAAATAGCAATGGCAACAGATTGTGCAATTACTGAAATAAGGTCGAACGTTTTGATGTAGATAAAATCTCAACATTAGGATAAGAAAGCCTACGAGCTTAAGTATTAAGCGAGGAGAGTCTATTCCAGCTATAGGCCAATGATTTGAATAGACCTGTATTCAGTTTGTTTAATTGGTCAGTTTAAAAGGTTAACACTGTGAGTAATTTGTGTCTGTGATGAACGAAGTCTGTTTATTATTCACTGAAGATGTATTGCACTACCACTCCTATGAGTTCCATTTAAATAAATGGGATAAAGAAAGCGCGAATTTGGTGAGGGTCAGGCAATGTCAATCCTGGACGTTTAGCTGAAAAAACATTACTATTAGGCTTAATAGATGGTAATATAAGGCCTACCGTTAATGATTTGATCGCCATCTCCTCACACAACCAACAGTGCATCTATAGATGAACATAGCCTAGCCTATAGGACATTTTCACCGTTGGAGCGCTATGGAATTAACAACCATGATGTCCGTAAATGAATCTTTAACAGTAGGCTACTAACATTTCCCATTACAGCATCCCTACACTGCATATTACACGAATAATAATTAGCCTATATCTCCACAACAATAACTGCGTAGCCTATAGGCACATAGGCTACATGTTATTTATTAGTATACCCTTATATTGTGTATCACTGAACATTATAATGTAAAATGTTTGATAAGCATTTCTAGAAGGCATTATTTATTTTTTAAAGGCCGTGCATACTTTCTCGAAGACTGCACCCGAATTCATTTGCATATTTTAATACTTGCTCAATTTTAACATATACATTTATCCTAATAAACGATTATTTACGAAATGAACGTCGCCTGTTGATCTATCCGAAGCGCATTTCCGTATTTATTAGGTCGGATTCTGAAAATGTAGCCTTTTTCATGTGTTTTTTTCCCCCCATCTGGATTTATGCTCTCGTTTAAAGGTTTTAAATGTTTATCACCGACAAAACAGAGCAGTCGCCTCATGCTCGCAGGGATAAATGGAGTGTTAGAGGACTCGCTTGAAATGACACGCATGCCCTGACCACTTGGGAGGTCTTCCTCTCCTCTCACAGGCTCAATAGGATACGTGACGCTTTTTATGCAGTTTACGCTTTTTCTGAAATGTTTCTGAAGGAGTCGTTGTACTCATTGCTGAGCTGTGATGCCAAGCTGTTCAGCACGAGTAACGTAGGCATTTTTTTTAGCTGATTTGAATATTTTTATTTACGAAATATTTATTGGGCCTATGTAACAGTTTATATTTAAATTATATTTTATAGTCTTAAATTAGGCTACCGGTAAGTTTAAACCTTGAAGAACATACAATATGCTACATGCAACACTAGCCTACCTCATACAATATGGCTTCAATGGCATTGCCTACATTTTAAAGTGCAAATTAGGCCATTTTTAATGTGCAATAACCTACATACATGTATTATGTTTATTTAAATGTTTTATGTGTGTGTGTAGCCTATATATTTAGGCTAAATTTATTTTTGCTCTCTGAGAGCTGCCACTCTAAATTTCGCTGTACCGTGTACAAGGACAACTCCAGCTTTGTGTTGTGTAAGATGTTCTTTAAAATGATCTTGTAACTGAACTGTGAAAATTAAATAACATTTTACAATATATTTATATTACAAACATATTTTGTTTAATGCTGGATCTATTACATATAAAAATATCAAATATGCAATATTTGCCAATAGTAATAGGCTACAGCAAATCGCGTAACGGCAAAATTATTTTTGTAATTACAACATTTAAAAAACGTTATCATTGTTTAAGGGCCATCCATAGACGCATTTACTGGTATCTGCCCCTGCCAAGTTAAAAAAAAAAAAAAATATATATATATATATATATATATATATATAAAAAAAGGTTAATGTGTAAGTAGCCTAAACATTTTTCAAATCATTTTCGCAACGTTGTGCACCGCCATATAATTAGGCGAGTGCAAAACCAATAAAAGTATAGCTAGTAAAATTGTAATGTAGCTAACTACCAGAAAAAATAAAAACAGCACAAAAACTATACTAGGCTAATTATTTAAAATGGCTGATTTTCTACTGACCGAAAAATTATGCTCTTGATAAGAGATCCTTATGATCAAAAAACAAAGCTCTTAGTTGTGTTTAAGTTGTCTGCCAGTTGCTAATAAAACCAACAAATCACTTTACACATTCAAGGCAAATCCAGTTTACCGTAGTACCATCAGTGATCCTGCCACTAGCTCTTCAAGCAGATGTATAGCCATCTCTTCTCGTCAAGCATATATACTCTGATGAAGCGAAGCGTCTTTATTCCTTCAAACCTCCGCTCATTCTTTCCGCGTTACCGATGTTTGAGGCGTCGGGGCGCAAGAGTGCCTGAAGAACTTTTGGAGGACGGTTTGGAAGAAGAGGGAGTTGTTTCTGTGAGAAACTCAATCTCGCATACAGTAGCGGCCTCCATCTGGGAACTGTCACAACTGACAGCACCACGGGCACTGGCCTGCTCTTCCGCGCAACATTCAGCAAGACACAGGACAGTCTCTCAAAATGGCTCATTGTCTGGTTGTTTAATTTTTGGGGGGAAACAGCTGACAGTTTATAACCTGATACGCTGGCGCATTTGTATTGTATGGGAAATTTAGCAGATTGATATTGCTGTCCTTTCAATAAACTCACGGAAAACGTTTTGGGTCAGTGACTGAGATACACTCGGATTAAAAAATGAAAGTGACTTTTTGGGTAGTAAATTACACATTTACGTTTAAATATACATTAAGATTGCACTTTTAGGACTAGGCCTACATGTGACAAAAGGGTGTAGGCCTAAGAACATAAACTGCCGTGTCGATGTTTATATTAGGCTAGGCTAATTCAAGAACAAACGAGGAATTACATTTTATAGGCAACTAATTAGACTATCATGTTATTGGAAATAATATAAAGTGTTTAATTATCTAATTCAGTCAATATCAGACTTCATTCAACCATCAAAATGGTTGCAAATGTCGGCGAAACGCAAGCAAAATCTTAACTAAGTTAGAATGCTCCGTTATATCGGTACACATTGAGGATGTGGGACAAAAATGTAAAATATAAATTATGCTACATATAATTACACTGAGGTGATCCAGTCTAATCTCCCATATTAAAATTTGATATTACGCGTTAGGCAATCTATATGGTTCCACGAACCTTTAACATGAATGGAACCTTAACATTGCACAAAAGGTTAAGTTATAGTGCAAAATAGATTATTAGATGCAAAAAAGATTAATTATAATGTTCTTTACACTCAGGAAAAAAAAAGAAGTATTTTAAGAACTTTTTTTTTCAAGAGATCTGTTCGGAGACATGTAAAGAGCTATAGTAGCCCAGCCTTATCACAACATTTAAGAATATATAAGACAGTGTCCAAAGGAAATAGGCCTACATATAGCCATGAATTTCATTTTAAATGATTAAGACTTCGACATCTATTTTTTTAAAGCACGAACAGACTAAAACAAATATCTTAATGCTGTAGGCGTGTTTGTGGCACTTCAAACCATCATTGACTATATTTTTTCGAAAGCTTAGAGTGTCTTTATCATAAGTTATTTCCACTGAACGGGTTTGATGCAAGGCTTTTTGTTGAGTTAGAATCACAGGCCTCGTACGTGATTACGTTTAGCATATAGGCGCAGGATGGCTCTGTTCTGACGTCAACATGTCTACTAGCCACTGCCACAGACAGAAAAAAAATGGAGGAGGGCCTTATGAGTTAATGGTTTACAGATGTCTGTAATACTAAGAAATAGATGCTGTTTGGTCCATGTTTTTAAATATTATACGACATCATTCGAGAACGTGTTTTGGACAATTTCACGTAAGAGACCAAATTGATTTGTTATTAGGCTGGTAAGTGGCTTAGAATTCCATTGTCGAAGCAAGTTGAAATAAACAACACTAGACATAGGCAACTGAAATTCAAGTGTTTTTGCTGGTCAGAATGTGTAAGTTTAGAATTGTATGGGACATGATGTGAGGGGAAGTGAGAGATAAAAGAGCTCTGTACCAACGAAATTGTAGGCTATATTCCAGGATTAGACGACATCGTTTGCTTTAGTGCCAGAAGAAATAAGGGGTCCTGACTATACTTTGGGCCTTCAGGAATCATGGTGTCGAATGTAAGATATGTGTTCTTTTCCATTTGGAGAGCCATTCATGTTACAGCAGCAGAAGCAGGTCAGAGTGAGGTCACAGTATTATCTGTATTCTTAATCAAGGGAGTATGGACGGTTAATTTTATCTGAGACGCCATCTTGACACTCTCAACAAATTATCTACAATTATTAGCGCATAGGACCTGTGGAATCAGACAATACAATGTAAAGTAGGCTACGCGGTAATTTAAAGCAATTGGATGTGTCTTAAATTGTCTGTGTGTCTTCCTATCTAAAGAGATTTACTCTCCCGGAGATGTCAGTTTAATTGCATGCCTTTGCGTAAAGAAAAAAATCATACGAATGAGGCCTGAACCAAATAGCATAGCTCACGTTAGCATAGCCCCCCCCCCCAAAAAAAATACCTTCACAAAAACGCTATACTGGTAAAGAAAAATGTTGGGGGGGGGGGATTTATTATTGAATCTATTTAGTAATAAACAATTATTATATAAATAAATATATTTAATATAAATAAAAACTTTGCAAAAAAAAAAGAAAAAAAAAGAAGAATTTATTATAAATCACGGATGTTGTAGCCTATTACGCCATAATTCCAGCTGATACTATTGACTCTTGTTATTGCCATCAGAGCCAAAATTCGGTTCAATGAATTGTGGTGCTAATTGTGGTGGTTATCAATCAATTGCACATCCGAGCTGGCCGTTACTCCGAAAGTCCAGCCCTCCTCCGTATTTTGTTTTAACGTCATTTTGACATTTTCCACTGGCTCCAGTAAGTCTACTCAATCAATTATGGAATTAAACTTCATGCGTCTAAGCGACCCTGCAGTTTCAGAGTTAGAATTTGGTTTATTAAAATACTGTTAAGGGCTGTCTATATGTAACAGCTACAACAATACTTCGGGATTCAGATTTTATTAGATTTTTCCCTTAATCAGTAGATTACTGTGATTTATTTATTAATAAATTTTTTTGTATTATTAGCCTACATGATCTAGTATATTCTTTATATGTCACAGGCATTGAGGCAAATCATCATTTTGATTAATTAAATTAGCCTATAATTTTTCTTTTGTGGCACCTGCTGCATATCACCTGTTCAACAAACCTGTCCATTTAATTATATGATTAAATCAAATTTCATTTGTACACTGGCAAATGTATTACAAGTGTAGGCAAATGAAATTGGCATGCAATTCTCATTTTGAGATAATAATGATAATAGTTATCGCTTATTTTTATATTGTAATAACACGAAACTACAGACAGTGCTGTTACCTGAAGTTGCTTATCTACATCGAATTGTAGGCATGCTTGTAAAAATGAATTACCTGTACATTAGGACGATAGCTAGCAAGAACATTATTTTTAACTAGGCTATATATTTTTTTGGCGTAGCCTATCCAAGTGTTGCACGTAGATCAAAAGGCAAACTGTGCACATCAGCCACATTGCTGACACTTAGCTCACAGCAACTTTGTCAAATGTAACTCGTCTTTTAAACTCTAGAATACCTTTTTAAAAAAGCCAAATTGTCTCGAAGCGGGACACAGTTTGGGCTGTGAGAATCATTCTGTTTGTGCTCGAGGAGCTGCCGGGTATGCATCGCGTGAGTGCTGTTTGATTTGACTGTCAAGTTAATGTAAGTATAATTGAAAATACGTTCAACAGCCTCTCTAGGCTCTGAAACGTATCATTAATTTCTATACTCTATGTTCACGAACAGCACTTTTCTTCTGTGAATTGGCTACTTAAGTATGCAATTTACTAAGTGGCACCTTTAAGTTAAATTACATTTCAATACAAAAAAAAAAAGGTCTAAGATCGTTAAAAACACAGTGGTTTATTGAATTAATTACATTGTTTACATCTCCAATATTATTTAAATTTCGTGTCTCTGGACGGAAGTGCACTGGGTGGTTTCAGACACCAGCATTGTACGACCACAAAATGACATTATAACACTTCATGACATTTTCAAATAAAACATTTACTATATCATAACATCGACTAATCTTCCTCATAATTAAAGGAGAGAAAGAAAGAGAGGGAGACAGAGATAGATACCGAAAGTGATAGAGAGGCAGAAAAAGACAGAATTTCACGTACTCCTTAGTGGCAGATATCTCATTTTGATTCACAATGGGACACGAAAACAAACAATGATAACCCAATATCAGACAGCAACATACAATTTCTTACCAAGAGAGTATCCTCCTTCTAAAATGGAATGGTTTTTCCTCAAATATCCACTGTCCGTAGCGGGAAATTGCACATAAATATTCCATTAAATAAAGTGAGAGAACAACTAAAATGAGTTCAGAGGGCCTCATTTCGTGTCTTTTGCATTAGTCTCATTGTTTCAGTTCCAATGCCCATACATGCTGCGGCCAACCAGTTCTCCCTTTAGTTTTCTTGTCATTGCTGCTCCCTGAACTTTTCAAAACGTCATTCTGTGAAAAAAGAACACAAAAGAGATTATTTATATACCTATTGCAAATTACCAAACTTCATCAATACGGTAAAGACAGCAAATTGCTTTTACGCAACAAAGACACAGGAACAACAACGTTCACAAAATAGAAAGTTTTTGCACAGAATAATATTGAAGATTGTAGCCTATAGCCTATCAAAGTCAAAGCAAGTTTCCATTATATTTATGTCTAATATATCGCAGAGCTGTTTATCTTTTAACTTACATATTTGCGTAATAAATTATAAGTCTAGAACATAATATTTATTTAAACTAAAGTTTAAAGTTTATTGAGATCTTACCATTTCCTTCTTTCGCCTTTCTTCTTTGCCGTCTGTCTTTTTGAATTCCGCCTTGAAGGCCTCTGCTTCGCCGTTCTGTTCGTCTTTGTCCAGAATGTCCATAAGGTAAGCAATATAACTGGTAGCCAAACGAAGGGTTTTGATTTTGGACAGCTTCGTATCCGCGGGCACGTTGGGAATGCATTCCCTGAGTTCTGCAAAGGCGCTGTTGATGCTCTGAGTCCTGCGCCTCTCCTTTCGGTTTGCCGTGGGTCTACGTTTCACTGGTCGGGGTTCCATTCCAACGGCGCCCGGTACTCCTCCGTAGTGCGAGTGGTCAAGCCCGGGGGCTCCTGTTGAGTATTCGGGGCTATACGAGGGTGCCATCGTGTAGTCTGGAGGAGACATCTCCGGATGGCTGATAAGCCACCCATGAAAATAGGGGGGTTCTTCATGACAGCGACTGGCAGCAGCTGCAGCAGCGAAGGAATAGCCGTCATGATGCATCACCGGGTGGTGGGGAAACCCTCCAACTAAACTCATGGCGACAGATTTGTGTACCCTACGGCGAACCACAGACGGAGTTCGCTTTGGCTCTCAGATTGTGCGTACTTTGACTTGATGATTCAAACACTGGCTGTCTCCCCATAAAAAAAGTATATTTGTTGCTTTCAGACAGAATGTAAAAAATACAGTCCTACTTATTTGTCCATAACAAAGATATCGCTGAAAATATAGCAGATCATTAACGGATACACAAAACAGGCTTCGGGTGTGGGCTAACTGCAGTCGAGTTACTACTGAAAAATCATTTACTCACACTTATATTTTCCACTGCAGATATCCATCACGGAAAAGTTCCATTGCTAATGGTTATTATTGTTTTAGAAGAGTTCACAGCCTTTTTCTGAATTTCACACCCGTTGTGGAATCAATGTGCGTTGGATGGAAAAAGATCCAATCCCAGTCGATGTTGTGCCCGCAATTCGTAGCCTGATTCACTCGGTAGAAACAGGCGAATTCCGCCGTTTGATCTCCATGTCAGCTACATCTTTAGAGCGGCTTGGGTTCATATATGTCGTCAAAACTGTTCTCAGCCAATAACGTTGAAGAGGAGGAGGGACATGAACTGCATCGTTAGGGTGTTTACGCTCCGAAATTGCACAAACCCTTGCAAAGCATACATAAAATGTAGAAAACTATGAAATACATACAAACGTGGTTGGTAAATACTGCCATGCCATGTTTATATTAGCTATATATTTATTTTTATATAGGCCTATGTAGCATGTGCAAAAGCTAACAATGACATTTCGGCCAATTTGTTTTTTTCTTGTTTTATTATACATTTAAATAGTCCTATTTGTGTGTGTGTGTTGCACAATACCGTCAGTCTTTTGTACATTTAATGTAGTAATAAAATAGCCTAGGTAAAATAAAATAGCTTTTTGAGTAGTTATTAAACATTGGTACAATAAGCTGTTTTTATTTATTTTATTTGTATTATTATTATTATTTTTAACAGATAGCTTACAGGAACCAAAGAGATGGATCGTATTTAAAATAAAAACCTGGTTAAGAGTAGAACTTGTGTGTATGTGGGTTTTATCACTGCCTCTTGAAAAAAGGAAGGAAAAAGCAAGGTGAAGAGCAACAGATTTGCCATTTAAACGGACGTTAAAACTTATAGGTTATTATTCATTCTCTCATAGCCACTGTGTAGCTATGCATCTTTTGACCTAATTATCTGTACTACTTTAGGTCGTCTATAAAATAAAATTTCTCAACAATAGACTATCGCTTTTTGACGCGTTTTTGGGAATAAAAATACAAACGGATTCATATAAACACAAGCACAGCGTAGGCTATTTATTTATTTATTTATTATTTTTTTTTTTTTAAGTATAAGGCCAATATGCTGAAATATCTCGAAATACTTCTAACATAATCTAAATATTTAATCTATATACACATTCAGTATATAAAATGAGAAATGTTTTTCATTTAGAAGTTGATTGAATGTAGGCTATTTTCCTTTCCGTATTAACTAAAGTGTTTTACATGAAAATGTTTAATGAACCAATAAAAGCACAAGCAATATACATAAAAGTATAGAAAAAAAATTATAATAATAATAAAAATGTAAATGTAACATAAAATGCATAAAATTATATTGTTAAATCATTTAATCTTTTTGACTGCATTTGAAATTTCTGACAAAAATAATCACGCCATCGTCAGCTTATAATAGATTTTTTAAATCAATAGGCCTATCAACACTGTTTCATCATGTAAAGTCCAACTGAGGGCGTAGTTGAAAAATTATTTGTGCCATTAAAATTGAGACATCATCAAGAACAGGCCAATGTAATATATGTTTATGTCGTATGTTTGTATACGAAACACTTCACAAGAATTATGTTTCCTGGATCTGTTAATCCTCAATTGGCCATTCATTTTTCAAGACATCCATGTTTGAACACATATTTTAAAATGTGGTGTAGAAAAGTGTAGAATTTTTTAACTGAATCCAAAAGACATGGTAATTTTGAACAGGATTGGTTGTAATACCCTTGTACCGTGCAAGTAGCAGTGTTGACTGCATGTGAGCCGTTTCAGGGGACTTGGAATTGACTCGTTTTATATGGACAGTTCACAGTGTATTCCTCCAGTTGCCAAGTATAACAGCTATGCTAAACAATGTGTGAATATCTATGGGCATAGCTATTATTGTGTGTGTATGCGTGTGTGTGTGTGTGTGTGTGAATGAGAGAGAGAGAGAGAGAGAGAGAGAGAGAGAGAGAGAGAGAGATGAGGGGAAAGGCAAGAGGAGAGTGAGAGAAAAAGGGAGTGGAATAAGTGTGTGTGTGTAAAATTTCACAAATTTCACAAAAGAAGGCTCATGATTTATTCGTGTTTAAGTGTTGTTGTGTGGGGTTCAGGCGTAATTCATCTGTCTGAATGGAAGTTCTCGAGTAATTTAAATAGGCCGAGTCTCCAGTTAATGACATATAATCAGCCTGTAGGTCACTTGGTCAGACTCCTGGTACAGACCCCTCCTCCTCCTCCTCCTGATCTCCTTTCAAACTGAAATTTAAAAAAATAAAATAAAGTTATGCAGAACCAAATATTTGAGCACGAGAGAAGTGCTTAATAGTCGTAGAATGAATCAAAACTAATAGACTCTATGATCCGAATTGATATAGCCTGTTATGCCATTAGCACTATAAAGGTAAATTATGAATGGGGGGGGGGGAAACCCCAATAATGCTTATAGCAAATAACAATAAAGGCCTGGCTGCAGTTCTTTTTCCACTATAATGTGTGTGTGTGTGTAGGCTATATATAGCCTATACATAGCCTATATATATATACATATAATAATAAAATAAAATAAAATAAAATAAAATAAATACAATTTAGAAATGTCACCATGGAGAAGAAATTCTTAAAACCGAAGTGTCGTTTTAAACGTCCCCTTTTGCAAGCGTCCGCGTTTCTGATGGATATTACAAATTTTAAAATCGCCTATATATATATATTTGATGATTATATTCCAACTCTGCCTTCAGGTTTCCTGTTAATTTCTGAAAGTTCATTGTTGTTGTTTCGTGATTAAAGGTAACCAGAACTATCATTATGCTATCCTTTCTAGACAGTCTGTGAATTTAAGGTTTGTTAAATGAACATTTTCTTAATTCACATAGCCTACCTGATCCTGCAATGGGTTGAAGCCTATGTCCCATCCCCCAGTCAGTCAGTCCAGTGACCGGTGGGCACCTTCTTTCCTCTGGAGGTCTCATTAAGAGAGTCGTGTGCTATTTTCAACATTTCCTCAATCCAGTGACTTTAAATAAAGCCGCTCAGTCACACCGGCGGAAAATCCACCCAAATCACGTTAACCGACTTCTCTGCCAGACGTTTGTTCTCTTTGTCGTAGTAGTTGTGATAATTGACGGTCTCGGAAAACCGACATGTTTTCCCACCTTGCCTCTCCACTAATATGCCGCCAGGTAAGCCATAACAAGCGAACCAGCTTAATTTATATCAGTATTAAGCCCATCTGATATGTCAACTGATATGGAACAGGCAAACGGCCAGATTTAGGGGACATTTACGAGATTTTAATACAATTCATCTGCCCTCATGAATCACAGTCATTATAAACAGGTTATTCCAAACATATTGAGGTGGCACCTTTCTTTCTTTCTTTCTTTCTTTCTTTCTTTCTTTCTTTCTTTCTTTCTTTCTTTCTTTCTTTCTTTCTTTCTTTCTTTCTTTCTTTCTTTCTTTCTTTCTTTCTTTCTTTCTTTCTTTCTTTCTTTCTTTCTTTCTTTCTTTCTTTCTTTCTTTCTTTCTTTCCAGAAGGAAAATAATTAAAATAGGTAGCTACAATATGTGTTATAGCCTAAAATTCTCGTTAATATTGAATGATTTAATTAGGTTCCTTACATTTATTTCCTTATTCCCCCTTATTATGAATTGATCATAACGGAGGATATTGATATTTGTAATTAAAAAGCGCAAAGAGTTTTTGTTATTGTATTCGTGTATTCAGCTGTAATTTAAAAAAAGTGTAAGGGTGATTAATTCTCCATAGTTTTTTAATTTTTATTTTATCATAATTTTTATTTTATTTTATGCGAACAGGTATTAATTGAGTTATCCTTAATTATTAGTCAGATAATCGGTAATGATCAATGCAACGTTGAATTTAGCAAAATATTTAAAAACTAAATTACACATTAAAAATGGTTTCTTTTTCTTTTTTCTTTTTTTACCAAGGATATAAAAGAGAGAACGATGGGGAAGTTTCTGTGTTTTGCGTGGTTTTCTTCAAGAGAAAAACATTAAATGCTCCTTTTAGCACTTGTAATTGTAAAAGTGCTATCAGAATAAAAAAAAAAAAAAAAAAAAAAAAAAAATATATATATATATATATATATAAAAAAAAACTGCTATCAGATATAGTAATTTTACAAGTTTCCATTCATTTTATTGGTATTTTTAAAAACAAAAACAAAAAAAACAAACACATTTAAACAACATGTTCCATTTAAAAGCTATTTATATTTATGTAGGTCTTAAGCAATGATCACACCAATATTTGTATTATTTTTTTATTATATATTAAATAAATATATTATAACTGGATATAACTTTAATGGAAATTTAAATATAAACTTTAATGAATAAGTTATAGAATATTTGAAGTTATTTGGGACTCATCTAGGGAAATTTGATAAACAGGTACAACTAGAAGGTAATAGTTTCTGGTGCACACTTGCTGAAGGGTTATTATAACACCAAATATAACATGTAGCAGTGTTTGTTACAGTATACATTTTGATATATTTCCAAATCATGAATTCTGTGTTCAGATACATCCATGTGCACAATGGATGCTTAAACGAATCACTTTTGTCGGCAGCTGTAGGTCCTGTGAATTCTTGCAATCAATTTTCAAACATTCTATTTCCTGTCACTCTTTTCCTTCTCTCCAACCCATTAATAATTCGTATCTATACTAATCATCACTCAGAAGCCCATGTCTTATAACACCTGTTCACCCCCTAACACATAATATCTCATCCTCACTTTCAGAGCCAGCCTGAATAATACACTCTGGAGCTCCCAGAATGCAAATGATTATGAAGCAATTTGCGGATAGGCTGGTTTTACTGGTTTCCAATGATGGTTGACTCTCTGTCTGATCAGAACCAATGCCACTATCTCCATCCGTCTCCAAGTTATCTTCATTCTTTCCGTATGTTTTTGCAGACTTCCCCACTGACCGCAGATTTTTTCCCCCCCTCCTCTTCATCTTTTCATCACCACCCACTTCTGTTTTCATCCCCCCTTTCTTCTTGAACTGTTTTTGATGGTTCAAAGTCTCCTCACCTCTCCTTCACCAACACTCACTTCCTTTCACCACACACACACACACACACACACACACACACACACACACACACACACACACACACACACACACACACACACACACACACACACACACACAGAGAGAGAGAGAGAGACAGAGAGAGAGAAACGCAGGGTCAGCCCTTCCATTGTTTCTTGCCCTACTGAGTTACTCTCTGATTACGTAAAGCAGAAATGTGTGAGAAATAGGGCCAATCTGAATAGAGGGTTAATCTCCATGTGTCTCTTGATCAGGCTGCTGTCCGTTTCGTACCATTGAGGTCAATGTTGAAGCCCTACAGACAGTAATACGAGCAGCACACCTGACACATGTGGGAAAAACAGGCCTCAGAGCCAAAGCATCAGACAAGCCCCAGTGTAACACGTACAACTCATCCGTTCACACACCAGACTGAAGTTCATACTGTATTCGCTCGCCATGCAGCCATTTCCTCCTGATGTCCATTTGCAACCACATTAAGTGCTATCACCAATCAATCTCTACCCAAATAAAATGAGAGTGAAAAATCATTACACTAATGAGGACAGCTTATTTTCAGTCAAACTCACTTTTCCAATCATCATCATCATCATCATCATCATCATCAGTCTGCCCTCCGGTGTTTCTGCTGTATGCTTCTCTAATGCGGCTACACCTTCTAAAGCAATTTCACCCCCCAGAGTCTCTGCTTTTACTGACCGGCCTTTTTTTTCCGGAGCTCAGAGTAATTTCAGAGACAAATGAGATTCATAATTCACATTCTTTGGCCCTAACACAATACTACTAACCAGTTTATACAATACATCCCAAATCCAATAAAAAACAGAGAATCTGGGCTTTAATCAGAGCCATATGTGCACATGCTTGCGGTGCACATCGAATGCACAACAACATGACATCTTATGCCATTCGGTAGACAACGCAATATGCTCTGAATGACCTCTTCTTCAGTTTATGTCACAGTTTCTGAGACAATAAGGTTTTTCTGAAGTGGTTGTGGCATTGTTCCTCCATTAAAATTTAAAGGCATAGTTCACCCAAAAAATGAAAGATTATCATGTTTCTCTAATCCTGTATGACTTTCTTTCTTCTGTGGAACACAAAAGAAGAATTTTTGAAAAATGTCATGACATAATTTTTATTTTTGGGTGAACTGTCCCTTTAACGGCTACATTTGTTTTAAGAGTAAGAAGCACAATGAAAACCCACAAAGTCAACATTATGGAATCTCCTTTCTCAGTTCCCCATAATATTGTCTAGCTGTTAACAAGCTTTGGTTTTATTGTGTCCCTCAATCAATCACACACTTGTGGATTACTCTGCTCTGCATCACATCCTCCTGGACTCTGAGCCACACATGTCTGAAAGCCCTGCTTATCCAATCATGCCACACGGATGAGAGGAACTGTTTGATGATCAGCTCATTTCTGTAGTGTTACTACAGCTGGTGTATTCCATATATAAGACTATGGACTGTTGCACGTCTGATTATTATAAAAACATTCAGAAAGGAATTGTGAGGCCATGAATCACTTTATCTAATGCAGCTGTTTAAAACCTTTCAAAATGTGACACTATGTTTGCGGAGCCAAGTTGCTGTAATTTTTTATTTAATCATCATGTTTGAATGCCAATAGACCAGCTCCCTCTTTGGTAAGATGATGGATGGGAATTGCCAAGCAAAAGCGTGGCCTTTTCCCAATTGACTTCATCTTTTTGCAATGGCTGTGATATGCCAAGCAAAACTGGGCTTTTACCTTGCTTGTCATTGGCTGTTCCCTTAACAGGTGCTTACGTGGCTTGCTATGTGCTGGCTGCTAAGCCCGCAGGTCTGCTTTTGTTTTCCTTATGGCTTGGATTTGTCTGTTTGTATGACTTTGCACTAGGATTTCCATAAAGTTTTCTTTGAGTCCTATTTGGCAATGCTTGTGTTTGCGAAGCTAAAAAAAAAAAAAAGTACAGCAAAACTGTTTGAATGGAATATATTACAGTCAATGTTTAGACTAAGTCAAGTCACATTTATTTATATAGCTTAACGCTTTTTATAATACAGATTGTTTCAAAGCAGCTTTACAGAGATAACAGGAAAATAATGCAAAAAAAGTTTGTTTCCAGAAGAAAATAGGGTCACAGTCCAGCTTAAGTAAGTTCAGTGATGTTTCATTTTTGTTTAAAAAAAAAGTTATTAATTTAGTTCATTTATATATATATATATATATATATATATATATATATATATATATATATATATATATATATATATATATATATATATATATATATAAAGCCACTCTGGATTAAACTGTGATGTCATCGTCCAGCTCAGTTCAGTTCTTGTATAATAGTGTCAATGCAGGCAGATCAATATTATTGTTGAATATTAAATTAAATGTTAAATTTAATGTCCCCAACTAAGCAAAGCAAGCCAATGGCAACAAAGGTGAAAAAGGCGACAGTGGCAAGGAACCAAAACTCCATCAGGTGGCAGAATGGAGAAAAAAACCTTGGGAGAGACCAGGCTCAGTCGGGGGGCCAGTTCTCCTCTGGCCAATGAACGAACACTGTTTGATTATGATTCAGGCAGCATTATAGGTCAGAAGTCAGATTGGTTTGGAACAATCAGAATACTATCCAGTTCCATCTGGTTTAAGATCAGAGTCATCACACCGGGATGGAGACGGGTTTGTTAAGGATCAGTGCTGATGGCTGTCGTGTTGATGAGGCCTTCGATGAGAGTCTAGTTGACACAATCTCTGCTGACACTTCAGGGATGACCTAATTTATGCAGCCTAATAATCATTTAAGTGTTTGGGGTTCAGCTGACTCCACTGGACTTTTCCTTTATTTTTAAAATTGGTACCTTCATCTCAGGGGCATGAGACTCTGTGACTTTTCCTAAATAATCAATCAAATCACACACAAAAAATCTGGGCTTGATTTGGTTGTTCTAAAGGTGTGAACAATTTTTTTTTTTCTGTTTAAAGTGTTTGGGGTCAGATTGACCCCACATTGAAAATGAATGAAAAAAATAAATAAATAAAAAATTCTACATTTAAATCAAGGTCTGGTCCTAGAGCATAAACACAAAGTGGAACGAACTTTCTATCACACACACACACACACACACACACACACACACACACACACACACACACACACACACACACACACACACACACACACACACACACACACACACACACACACACACACACACACACACACACACACACACACACACACACACACACACACACACACACACGTGTGTGACTGCAACAGAGAGCATTTTTATAGAAATTGGCAAATAAAATCAACAAAACTGCCATAAATCAGAAAAATGTCCATACATAAATGAAGGAGTAATAGAGCACACACTCTTTTGTTTTGTTTTGTATTATATTGGTTTTATTTACTTTTTAAAATTCATCTCTTGTTCTAAAAAAAAAAATCATTTGTGATAAATAATTTTCTGAAAAAAAAAATAGTATGTGATTACAGTCATGTCTTTTAGTGGTGACTTGTAACGTTTCTGCAAATTTATGTATAATAATTTGCAAAAGCAGACAGTTCAAAATATATCCGACAACAACAACAAATTCTAACTTTGACAAAAATACAGATTTTTAATGTATTTTAGAATGTTTAAAATTCACAAAATATATATCATAAAGTTGTGAGGAGAAGTTGAAGCATCAAGAAAAATGAAGTGAAAATTAAATGAGTCCCTATGGACCTCTACTGGAGATATGTGGTCATTGCACTTTGTTTCTTTAACTATAATTCCTAAAGTTTTTCCACAAATCTGCAGATGGCAGTATTCTATCCCTAACACATAGAGCAATGTCCAAAAACAATTTAGATTTAATTAAGATAATCATCTAAGTGATTTTTTTCATAATTTTTTTTTTTCATGAGCCAATTTATGGCGTGGTTAAGTAATTGTGCAGTAAATAGGTAAAAAACTACCAAATATCCACAAAAACACAACATAAATGTATAGTTGAGAAGTAAATAAAAAAATGATATATAGTTTGCACTGTAAAAAATGTATATTTCCTTATGCAATCGCTCTGTAAATGTTTGGGGTCTATCTGACCCCAAGCACCAAAAACGTAAACCCTACAGCACTGATTAAGGGTTAACTGTTTTGAAAGTCTTCTATAATAAGGGTCATTGCTAAAAAGCCATTGTTTTTCCTTTGAATGAGTGTGGAAACCACTTGTTGCTCTTTTAGTGCAGTGGAAAAGTCTTCCTATTGCTGTCTTCTCAGATTGTTCTTGTTCCAGCTCTTTTCTCTCCATTTCCGCCTCCTCTGTTTTCACTGTGGAATAAAAACAAACAGGAATGAGTCTGTTATTACACTTTCACAGCTCATTAATAGACATGTTTTTAATGCAGTTATGGCAGGACAAAAGCAACTCAATTCCAGTGTTTATTTGACTAAACAATGGATGTGTGAGTGCCTGTATTTTCCTTCCCTCTGAGTGGAGCCAATAGGCTTTGTGAGACTTCTGTGCTGGGTCATCATATCAAACCCTAGTGGACAGACACCAGGCACACCAAACATCCAGTCCATCATTAATGCGGTGAGGGTAGACTGTCACAGCAGGGATGATGGAGAGCTTTTCTTGACTCTGCAGTATTTCACCTTAGTGCATCCATGCCTTTCACCAATAATAAAGTGTGTCTTGGTTTACACGAAATGGTCTTTATTCACCAGAGAAAGTGGGTGTGTCTTTCAATGTGAATGTGTAGGAAAGAGAGACAAAGAGGGCTGCCAGAGAATTCCAAAAAGATAAATACCTAGATATGAGTCAAATCCCAGGCATCCAGTGACATCTTTACCAGACTGTTTGGGCATTACTTGCCCTGCGTTTGTGGTCCAGGACGATTTATAGCAGTGCTGCTCGCGTCAAAACCAACGTATATCATGGCGGGGCTCTCTTGGCGGCCATTATCCCCCCCAACAATGTAATCCATGCACACAAGTGTGCCTAGCGTTAATTTATGGCATACTGATGGATTTACACCACTTGCCCCATTAGTGTGTACATTACCTTGGGCATGTTATGTAATGGTGTTAGGGAGATTTGGAGAAAGGATAACAAGTAATAAATTTGAGCTCTTCTGCAGTGAGAATGAAAAGTCTGGGTTCAGACTGGACCTTAGCTCACTGACAGTGTTGTTTTCATTGTGTATTGTGATGAATTCTGCACCATTTAGGTGTTGGTACTGGAAGTAAGTAGAGAGGCATTGTGTTGAAAGTGCTAAAACTAAAAATCATCATGTCATCATGGCAGGACTTGTCATAATGTTAATTTCGAATGGTCCCTCTTTTTCTTTAATAAAAGCAAAAAAGCTGGGTTAGCATGAAGCATTTACAATGGTACAAATGTGAACATGAAATACTCACTTTTGCAACAAGATGTAAACACTGCCTGTGTCAACATGATTTTAGTGTGAATAAATCAACAAATTTGTCTGTGTAAATTTATATCTAATTTTACAACTTCATCGCCATGACATTGCGACACCTAAAAATGCAATTATGATTTATTCTGCAATACACCTCAATTAATACACAAACTAACATACTCTAAATACTTTAAATACTCTAAAAATGACTTCCATTGTGTGTTTATCACCATATAATTTTTTGCTCTTTTTTTTATGAAAACGAGGGACAATTGATTTTATTTTTTTTAGTAGTATAATCAACATTATTCCACAAATGTTGTTGATTAAGCTTAATTTCTATTGAACCCAGAATATTCCTCTAATTACTATTGGATGAAAAAAAGTTGCCTTAACACTGGTGCAAACAAGCTATAATTAGCTATATATTATTTTTATGCATTTTTTTTTAAAAAAGTTAAAAGCGAGAGGACACAATCATTATAGTTGTTGTAATTTTGACTGTTCGAGCTGTTGGCAATTGTCTCTTTTTTTCTCCTCCTTGTTCTCCACCTCTGTAAAGCGACAACATAAAAAGCAAGAGATGATGCTGAATTAGCAAAACAATTGTGAAAACCGACTTAATTTCTTATTCACCAACTTTAATTAAGAATTTCCAAATTGAGATGGTACAACACAGCTGAGGCACATTAGGCCATTATTTTGTACGAAATCACTGCTATTGTGGAACTTCTCAATGATGTACTTTCCTGCACTTTAGTGAGCCATTATGACTGAAAAAGGAAAGATAGGAGAGAAGAGATGCATGAATTCCCATTCATCCAATACTTAGCGCATAACTGAGCAAATAAACACTAAAACAATATACTGAAAGTGTACATAGTAGAAGTGCCAACATTAACACTTCTCTGTTGAACCACAGCCAGGTAAAAAAAAATCACAGCAATATTTAATGTGAATTAAGATGTCCTGTCCATTTAAAGAGTAATAACGGCCTTTTCTATATTTGACCAGGGAGTTTAGGTCTTGAGGTTGATGTCCATGATACCTAGTTTCTCATATGCATGATGAATTTCCTTCATTTATTTGTGTACACCTGGCAGTTTTAGTGTTTCTTTGATAAATTTGGACACTATTGGCATACTTGTGATGCCAAGCAGACCCAAATGACACATACTCATTGATTCATATTTTCTAATTAGCCAAAACTGTCAGAAACACAACGGTAAGAGTGAGCGCCCCGGAAAGTTCAGTAATGGGACTCATGGCAACCGTCCAGGTTGCCAAAACCGGTAAGGTTTAAATGAGAACCTGAAACACCCTGCTTAGAGATACAGTTAGAGAAGACAGAGATCTCTGTTGATAAAACAGTGCATTTTAAATGTAACAAATGGCATGAACCATAGAGCTGATTTGGCAGAGATAATCTAAAAGAGGTAAAAAAAAAGAAGTGATAAATGAAGCTGGGGGAAACTCTTTGGCACTGCGTCAATGGTACAAATAGTAAAAAGTCTTTGAAACTCTGTTAACCAGAGGATGGCATTGGCTTCTGCAGTGAGGAGCAGTGAATAATTCTTATTCTTGTAAAGGGAGTGTTTTAATTTGTGAAGATGAACAAAATAAATTATGTATGATGCAGTCCTACGCATTTTAAAGAACACAAATCTGGCTCCGATGATTTACAGCCATGGCCATAACTTTAAACAATGTGCTAAAATCTTTTGCGGTGAGGAAGTGTTCATATTTATGTCGACATCTCCCCAAAGATATGGTGACAGAAAATAATCCGTTCCGGTATTAGGAGACATATTTTCTCAGGATATAGAACTCAACCGAAGGTCATGTGCATGCTAAAATATTTTTTAACAGGAACACATACATCAGTGCAGTGGAGCAACACCCAGGAAAGTGTTTTTGGGCATGCTGGACATTCTTTCTCAGGGCTTCACACCAAGATCTCGCTCTTTTTTTGTGAGGGCCTTAAAAGCAGCACTTTTAGGAGTGTGAGCATATCACGGAGTGAACTCTTACGTGTCAGAAAAAAGTAGGGAGAGGATACAGATAACCGCTAGGATTGAAGAGGAGTAACTGTGGGAATTATGACCAGCTCACATGGATGGTGTTTGCATGAACCACACTGACACCATGTTGCCTAAGTTGGAGATGCCAGACCCCTGTGATCACACCACATGTGCTCTTGTAATGTTTAGAAGGTGGTTGCATTAAAGGGATAGTTCACCCAAAAATTTAAATTAGCCCATGATTTACTCACCATCAAGTCATCCTAGGTGTATATGACATTCTTCTTTCAGACGAATACAATCGGAGTTATATAAAAAAAATGTCTTTGCTCTTCCAAGCTTTATAATGGCAGTGAATGGCCGTTGCCTCTATCCATCATAAAAGTTCTCCACACGGCTCTGGCGGGTTAATAAAGGCCTTCTGAAGCGAAGCGATTAGTTTGTGTTAGAAAAATCTTCATATTTAAAACTTTATAAAGTAAAATAACTTGCTTCCTGCGAAATGAACATACGGATTCGACTTAAGTCTAAGCACAACTTATTCGAGTAATGCGACGTACGGCTGAGATTTATGTTACGCCATGAAGCACTGCGCTACTTCTGATGTCACAAGTTGTGTAAGTTGCGCTTTAGGCGTAAGTGGAATCCGTATGTTCGTTTGGCCGGAAGCTAGTTATTTTACTTTATAAAGTTTTAGTTATGGATATTTTCCTTACACAAACGCATTGCTTCGCTTCAGAAGGCCTTTTTTAACCCCCCAGAGCCCTGTGGAGCACTTTTATGGACTTCAAAACAGAAATGGCCATTCACTGCCATTATAAAGCTTGGAAGAGCCAGGGCATTTTTAAATATAACTCTGATTGTATTAGTCTGAAAGAAGAATGTCATATACACCTAGGATAACTTGAGGGTGAGTAAATCATGGGCTCATTTTCATTTTTGGGTGAACTATCCCTTTAATTTCCCCCCATTCTAGAAAATGGTGCTAGTGCACTTTCTTTGTTTTCTTGACAAGTTAAATAACACAAAAGTGTAACACACTTCACATAGTGAATTTTTTTAATTCAAACATAAACTACATTTTAGAGAGGTGTGAGAAAGCAGTGTAAAGTTGTATCTCAGAATTTTTCTGTATATTTCAACGTTTCATATCCACAGTTACATGGCCAGTATTGTAGTTGCTCACATCTCTGTAAAAAGCAAGGTCACATGGCTCTTTTTGAGATGATATAATCTTTCATTGTGAATTATTTGAAATGGTTGCACTCATGATTTTGAAAATGCGTTTGATGTTTTGGTTTTATGAATCCCACTTATCTTTCAGACCACTTCAATGTCCCACATCCAAACGTTTTCTGTGTTTACATCTGAATCCCTTTTTCCAGGATTTGGTCCAACTACATGTACAGGGACTGCTTGCTCAAAGCCGAAAAGGGGAAAGATATATTTTTTTGTTTTGCCACAAATCATAAAAGTTTGAGAAGGCTCAGGATGTGGAACTGTAAAGACAAGCAGACTCTGATTATTTTAGTGTTGTCACCACATGAAGGAATGTGCTGCTGAACTCTTAACATAACAATATATGTCTCATAAATAATGTTTTAACGGGTTAGTGGAATGTAAAATCCATCTTATTCGAGAAATAAATAAAAGAGCTTTCATAGATACATACAAATCAATACATTTCATACATTTATAATTGATATATGAATCATTGAACATCATTGAACTATTCTGATATTAATACAAAATGACAGATAGAAACTTTTAATACCAAATTATTTGAACATGACCAAAGGACACATACTACCCCTATGCAACTGTAAATATCCACAGTCCACAATGCTCACAAAGTATGTAAATTATAGGTGTAAGTGAGCTTCACAAGCAATTTCACAAGCTTTAATTATCTCTGTTACTATAACAGACACACTTTAGAGACCTTTATCAATGGCACATGTGGTAAACAAAGAGTTAGGACTTGGTGTTCCTCAAACACAATTTTGTTTTATTTCCTTCGTTTTTTCTGGAATTTAAGAGCGTCTTAGATCTAAAGTTCTGGAAAATCAGAAAACATGACTGGCCATTTAAAAATGTAGTAAAGTTTTATCACAGCATAGACCTCTTCCAGTTGAAACAATGTCTGAAATTTAGTGAAACCAATATCCCATTACTGTTATTGCACATTGCTGACTATGCACCTAAGAGCTTTTTTAAATTCATAGATTATTGTAGATACTAGAGATAGACAGGTTGGTTTTACAGATGCAGATTAATCTGTGTCTGTAGTTGCTTTGCTAAAAGCGACATAGATAATGCAATAGAATTTGCAAATAGTTATTCTTAGCAGTTATTCACACACACACACACACACACACACACACACACACACACACACACACACACACACACACACACACACACACACACACACACACACACACACACACACACGCACACGCACACGCACACGCACACGCACACGCACACACACACACACACACACACACACACACATGATTTTTTTTAAATGTGATTGCAAACCATTTTTCATTTAATAATTTATAGACAGCATTATTTTACATTGTAACATTTTCAGTCACATTTTTAAATCTTATTTTTACAATCAGAATTATTATTATTATTAAAGAAAAACATATGATTAATTCTGTTATATTTTCCCGTTATTATTTGTTTTAATTGTTTTATTATTCAGATTTCAGGGATCTGTATAAAATGTGTAGGACCATATTTTTAGGATTCAGGAATTAACTTACAACTTTACTTTGAATAACAACTTTTCTTTGAATAACAACAACAAGCCAGTTATTGTGGAAAGTTTGTAATTGTTTTTGATAGTGGTGATAACTGAACTAATATATATATATATATATATATATATATTTTTTTTTTTTATCATGAAATCATGTATTCTGTATGTAATAACTGTCAGCAAAAATGTACTGACTCTTGTTATGCAGAGCTGTCCGATTGTAACCACACATATAATAATTCTCCCTTCCCCTCTTTGGCTGCGATCAGATTATTCCTTTTGCTGAAGATGCCATAGGATGTTACTATCAAGGATGTTCGCAGTTCAATTACCAGAGCCTCTCCCACTGTACATGTTTACGTTCACATGGAAGTTCAGGGAAGAATGTCAGACAGATAAACCAGTGCGCTTCATTCTGGCATAGTATGATAGCCGCAGCCAACATGTCCAACTTGTAAACAAGGCGGCCCATCGTTTGAGGATGAAGAGGGAGTACGTCTCCCTCTTTCTTTGTCTCGCTCTCTGCATGAACTTTTCTCCTTTCCCTGGAGGGCTGGAACAAGCCTCTGGATGCAGAGTTCTTTTCTATTTGAGAGATGGATGGTCATGTTCTAATTCACTATAACTGATAAGCTCGTATTTGTTTGGAAGTTTTAAAGGTTAGGGAGGAAAACCTGACCTCTAGAACCACAAAACAAGTTTGAAGTACTTGAAATGACTAGTTCCAAGTAAAGGATCCACATAGGGACATCAAAGATGGTAAATATATGATTTGGTGTATGCGATGCTACACACTGGTGTATAATTCCTCTCACCATTAATTCAGCTGCAGCAGGAGGTTTTCGCTGGTGAGTCTCCTTTGTTTGGCTGCCCAAAAATGAAATGAAGCATTTTGCAACTCTGATCCAGGCAGGATGTATTGCTCATCTGCAGCGAGAGCAAGACATAAACTCTGGCACTTTCCAAATGCTGCTTGGCGCCCCTTGATTTATTAAAACTTCTGTTCTTAGAACACAGTCCAATATGAACCAAGAGGCCCATATAGATACATATATAATGTACTGGTTATATACAGCAGTGATTCATGTCATGGTATAAGCGGTACTCTAGGTGAATGTTTGTCAACCTCATTGGGTGAATGGCGAAATATGGTATGGAAAGATCCAAGCCCCCAAAATCAAAGACTTATTCAAGAAACAGGCCTACTGCCACCACAGCATCTCTCTTTGTCTGGCGCCGGTCAAACTCTGCGAGTGCAGGGCTCCCATGATGTTTAAGTGTTGTTGTTCACCCAGGCCGAGTGGCAGTCGTGTTCATCTTGCTCGAGCAGTTTTATGATGACTTTATTTCTAATGACTTATTTGGTGGGGGTTTATAGAGAAGCGGTCGGCAGAGAAAGGAAATGAATTAGACTCTGCACAGATGGCTTTTAAGGCAAAAGACTGCATGACAAATGTTCCCTGCCCTCCAGACCCTGAGCCTCAGTATAACAAATTGAAAGCGACTATGAAAAAACAGTAACAGGACACTGACTTCACAGTGCCATTGTATCTCGCGACTCACTACACAACATAAAAATATATAGTAAAAACAGGAGCCTTTAATCTTTTAATATCCCAGCCCCCCACCCCCTACCGCCTTTGTGCATTTGTGTGTATGTAGGCTCTATGTGTCAAGTCTAGCTCATGCTGAGGGAAATAGTGAGCAAGCTCAGGAAGTTGCATAGCCACACAACGCTTATGGTGCTTTTGACCTATGTTTCATACAGAATGAGCTCTTGCCCAGTTTCGTATTCAATGATAGGGTTTCATGTGATGTGGATGTGATCATTGGGTACTTGGAGATATAATTTATGCGTTTCTGTGGAGCTTCCACTTGGAGGAGAGGTTTTAGCCTGGAGCTGTGTCTGCCACTTGCACCTTCTGAAATTGGAAACCGGCTGGTTCTCATTTAGAATAATGATGGAATCCTCAAACTTTCAAGGTTTGGCAATGAAAAAAGATCTCAAGATTCTCATGTTTGTGTTTTAGGAATAGATTACTAGATGTCAAACGTAATTTCGTTTGAACGTGATTTCACCAAGTACAACATGTTCCTGGATCAACATCTTTGTTGATCCTGGAAGAACATTCCAATCAACCAATCAGATTTGAGGGATAATATTACAGTTTATGTCAAGTTTAGGCTTACAACCAGGTGTTTCTAGATCAGTGTTATTCACCAACCATTTCCCTCTGATTTTAGGAATAAATTATGGGTAGGGTTAGGTTTAGGAGTAGGGATAGGATAATTTTTGGACAGGAATGTTGTTCCATGATAAACAAGATATGTTGATCCAGGAACGGGTCTCACTTGGCAAAATCATGGTGATCATGTCAAACTATCCACTACAAGGTGCAGTGATCATGCATGTATTTAAAAAGTTAAATTTGAGTAATAATTGGTCTTCTTTTAAAAAGCAAGTGTGTCCAATCCTGCTGCTTAGGGTCAAGTTCCTGGAGAGTTTAGCTCCATCCTACCCCAACACACTTGCCAGTAATTTTCTAAAAATCCTGAAGACCTTGATAAATAGTGACCTTACAGGAGCAGGATTTGACACCCTTGTTTTAAAGTGTCACGCAATCAGTTTAATCCAACTGAAATCATACCAATATTATAGTCCAATATTTCTGAAGTCCGATTAACAGACCTGGATAACACCGGACAGTAGCTTGGCATCATCCAACATGTTAATCAAACTACAATTGTCCTCAATGTTGTGCACTTGCTGTGAAAAAAACAATGTGTAGGCTTTATTTAATCCTTCATTATTCAGTTATGAAGACAGATAAAAAAAAAATAAAAAAAAAAATAAAAAAAATTGTTGCTTGGTTATAACTACACATGTAAACATACTTATTTACTGACAACTCTGGAAAATGTCCTTCCTTGAAAGGTCCATTCCATTCCACAGAAACATCCAAACATAGCAGTTTGGATGCCTACATTTTGAGTAAACCTTTATTAATCTGGTCCATCATTCAGAAGTTTCTTAAGGAATGTTCTTCAGCTCTGATGTTGAGGTTCATCTCCCTCCTGCTGGTCTCTGGTGGTGGTCCCAACAGGGTTGAGAGAGTGCTGGATCTGTTCGGGACTTTAATGCTCCACTGCCCAGGAAGAGTCTCTGATAATGGCTCTTGATCTGTGAGGCTGTCTCTGCCTTGTTATCTGGATGAGAGGCCGACTGGAGGCCGTAGACTTATCCTAACGACCCAGTCACTCCGGAGGGGCCACCCCCTCGCCTTCTCTTTCCCCCTCTCTTTGTGGACTCTTTCAAACTCAGATTGAGGCTCTTTCCACTTCCAAATTCACTCTAACCAAGCAAATGATGCCATTATTTCCTTAACAGCTTGTTGTTCTTTCTTTAATCTTGTTGTTTTCTGACTTATAGAAACCATAGTATCAATCTTTGGCTTCTGTGGTCATTTTAGTTTGCTGGTCTCCATTTGAAAGGGAAGGAAGAAGCAGGTCAAAGACATGCCATATCTTTACTCTGGACGAGATTTGACGGCTATTATTATTGTCTCACTGGGTTATCCTCCGGTGCTCAGCAGGGCTACATTGGGGTCTCTAACACCTGCTGGGTCTGTTAACAGAGTCCTGTTGTTCTGCCACATGCCAGGAAAGCACCGTAAACCCATAAACATACTTTCAAAGGCATTCAAAGGCCCATGACACAGGCTCAACCTCAAAAAGAGGACAATGATGAAGAGCACAGAGAGGGATTGAGGAGGGAGAGGGAGGGTTGAGGTATTCATTTTGACACGTAGTGATGTGTTAAATAGGCTCCAGTGCTCCTGCTAACTGCTGCACAAACACAAGGTGTAATTTTTAACACAGATGCTGTCAAATTAGCCACTTTGTCCACATTAGCACTTAGGCTAGGTAGCATTGATTAGGCAATGCTGATTGAGACCTGTCTAAAGCATCAGTGGTCGCATAGTATTAACATCCATCAGTCTGATCACAACTGGACAAAAATGTGTAAAAAGAATCAAAAACAAATTGTGATCTGAGCACTTAGATACACATGTAAATTGCATTCGTAGTGTAAACACTAAAGCTTCCTGAATGTCCTTCTCGCCTGTCAGTCATCCATTGCAAAAAGAACCGGCAAGATTAAAATATTTGTAAAAACCCTGATTTCACTTCAACTTCAACTTTTATTTATTTATATAGCACGTTTACCCGCAACGTTGTTGCCCAAAGTGCTTCACAGTTACAGTAAAAAGACATACATATATAAAAACAGAACATATCAAGCCTAGCGGATGAAGGCATATTTCACACTCTTAAACATCTCCCTCACCCACCAGCATAATGAGATCAGTGTGTATGAAGAAATAAAACTAAATAAAAGTGTATACCTACAGTGTCACTGAACATTAGTATGCCATGTACAGTGACACAAATAATTTGCTTTAGATTAACATGTTTTATGAAAGAAAGAAAGAAAGAAAGAAAGAAAGAAAGAAAGAAAGAAAGAAAGAAAGAAAGAAAGAAAGAAAGAAAGAAAGAAAGAAAGAAAGAAAGAAAGAAAGAAAGAAAAATAATAATATATATATACATAATTACAGCCCCCCTTGATGAAAGTGTTCACAGGAAGTGCATTTGTCAAATGCTATAGGTACAAAATGCTGTCAATCTTTAAGTTTTTATTTTTTAAATGTATTTTATTTTTTATTCTTTTTAAAGAAATAGGCTAACTTTTTTTTTTTTTTTACTTTTTTTGGATATTCAGGATTATCTTGAGCACTGAAGGTTTTTTGAAAAATACTGCTGTTAGTTTCAACAGTAAAGCATGAACTCACATGTGTAGTTGGACACATGTACTCTATAACTCACAGTGGGGCATTTCAGCAGGAGTCTAGGACACTGAAGGCCTTGATTAAATTACCACATCTGACTCTACAGGGTTCCATGTTCAAGCTCGTAGCTCATACTGTTTTCCAACGAACCACAGGTTTTACTATAATTATTTCCTAGTCTTTTTGTTAATGTGTTCTTTGTTAAGTGGTAAAAAATATATGTGACCCTGGATCACAAAACCAGTCACAAGTCGCACGGGTATATTTGTGGCAATAGCCAACAATACATTGTTATGGGTCAAAATTATTTAAGTAAAATTTCAAAATTAAGTAAAGGTCATGTTCCATGAAGATATTTTGTAAATTTCCTACCATAAATATATATAAGGTTTATTTTTGTGAGTGAATGCAGCACAATCGACTGGACAACTTTAATGGTGATTTTCTCAATGTTTCGATATTTTTGCACCCTCGGATTCCAGATTTTCAAATAGTTGTATCTCTGCCAAATATTGTCCTATCCTAACAAACCATACATCAATGGAAATCGTATTTATTCAGCTTTCATGTGATGCACAGATCTCAGTTTTAAAAAATTGACCCATGTGACTGGTTTTGTGGTCCAGGGTCACATGTACAGTATATAAATAAAAGTTTTGTAGGTTTGTGAACTTTTTTGTTGGATTTACCTTTTCATCTTATTTTTGTGTAATATTAATTGATCATGAAAATACAAAGGGAGCACTGGAGAAACTGAATTATAGAGAAACTATAATCAAAAGAGACACTTTGTTTTGTCTGCAGGTCTTAGCTTGTTGAGTGCACTGATGGGAACCCATAAAATCGCTCTTGACTCAAACAGCTGCTTTACAATTTTATGAGATTGTTCTCATATATAATACCATGCTAAACATGGTTGAAATTCAATAAATTTTTAACTTGCACGTCATCCATTATTTATCCATTATTCATCCATTATTCAAACTATTCTGCACATGATTACTAGAGGCCTCTTTCTGTCTTTATCATTATTGGTCTATCAATGAATTTTGGCACATATCATTTTATAAGATGGCAGATAATTTTGTAGTAGTCTGTGATTTATATTTTAGGTCGGATTCATGCAGATTTCTGCAGAATGGAACATTGCAAATGCAACTTGATTCATGTTCCACTGAACAAATGGCAAGTCAGCAAAAACACATTAAAGTCGCCATATGATATATGTCAGATTCAACATGAGCCAAAAATGTCCAAAGAGTCTTAAGAGAGATGTTGTTATTAATTTAAAAATTCTAAAGATTATTTATCTAAATGTCTGGCTAAGTATACAGACCATAAATTAATGTGAATTTATCTTAAAGTAAATTGTCAGCAATGTTCTTTTACTACATTTATGATCTACTAGTTGTATGTTTGCCACTATAGTAAATCTATCATAACTGCTAATGGGGGCTGTATAATAAAGTAATTGTTCATTACTTTGCTGTGTCTAGTACTAAGAGGAATCATACTCCGTTACACTCTCCTTTAAAGTTGATGCTCAGACCTTGGTTCTCACCTTTGACTAGTCTGGAACGTGTGAAGTGTTTCCAGATGTGTACCTTTGCCAACAATCCTAGACCCGGAAGGTTCAATGCTGACATATTGTGAGTGTTAGCCTTTTTTATTTTAGGCACAAAAACAAGTTTCATTACTAAATATGGGAAAGACAAATGCTGACCAGCTTCGGAGAGTCATTGTAGTGTCACTCACAGAAACAAAGCAATTTTAGTGTTTAATTTTCAGTGTTTAATGTGCATTACTTAGCATCAAACATAATTTAATATAGCTCACTGCTTTGTTAGATTGTCATGCATAATTAATTATCTCTTAGATGATGTCTAGATGTAGTCTCCTTGTAAACATGTGAAGAAAGTCCAGTATATTTTATTAGCAGCCGGTTTCATGACCTGATTCGCATCACTTTGAAACTGAAATCCGACAATAAGAAAAGCTAAAAGCAAAATTAACAATGTTTAATACAAATTTGCTTTCTTCAGAAATGTTTATTTTTACCGTTTTTAAATCTAGATTAAGCAGATTTAATTATTTTTTGATGTCTTAAAATGATAGTCTCCTATATTCCCGAATCCCGATATTGCTCCATACGCATAGGCCTACGTTATTTTTACGCATTGCTGTGCATCCCTTTGGTTAAATTTAATTTTCAGCGAGAGCGAGGAAGTCTTTCAGCGAGGTGCAAAATCAACAACATTCCTATAAGTTGGCCTGCTTCACATAGTTCAACATCTCACGATAAATCACAGGCAAGACAGTTCAAGTTAAACTGAGGTGAAAGTTTGGGGTAAATAATCCAAGTGAGACACCCTCAAACCCTCCCTTTTTAACTCTCTTTTGACTTGGCAGCTGAGGTTTCTGGGCTATAACATAATTAAAATGAAATGTTTTCACCTTTTCCTCCTTTGACTTCTGTTGATATATTGGAAAGCATTGCTCTGCGTTCAAGAGCATCCTTCTTGAGTCGGAACAAGAGGGTCCATCAGCAGATGGATACTTTAAGAGTGTTTGAGACAAAAAAATACATTTCTTTTTTCTTTCTTTTTTTACGATAAAGGAAAACTACTGCAAACATGATTTTGGTACCAGGATGTCTTCTCTGAAATACTTTATCCCTTTGAGGGCCCCCTAAGGGCAAAAAGCGTTCTGCTGGTTGATAGTTATTCCAACACTCATACATAGCCTTTCATAAACACTACACCAATACCTGTCATGCGCGCCCATCATTTTTCCTCCGGCTGCTCCATTGTTTATATTACACAATTCTTACATCTATTCAAACATTTGCTTTTCAATAAACACACATGAATAGGCAGAGACCTGAGCAGATTCATTTATAATTTGTCACCTGATAAATAAGTCCATTCAAGTTTTACTTTCTTTCTCCTTCTTTTCTTTTTTCTCTCTCCATATTTTATCCTTTGTTTTTAAACTCAACCGCCCCACGAGGGGCCTGTAAGCTTCAATTCACTGGTCACATTCAGCCATGCAGCCAGTGAATCAGTGAATGCTGCCATTTGTGGGATTGCACCCAAACCAAAATTAGCTTTAAAAGCAGTTCAACAAGAAGTAACTACTTATCTGTGTTTAACATGCATTCAGTTTAATCTATTGGGGGCATAAACATCCCATTGATAAAAAGTGCTCAGCGGACAGATTGCAAAATAATTAAAGGGAGAGTTTGGTACGGAATGTAAACTTTACAAGGGCCTCCATTTCTGTTTATTTTGAAACAGCTGTGAAGAGCCAGCCCGGCTGCCAAGTGTAAGCAGCTGTTTGTCACTTTCATTTTACCAAAGAGCCACTAGAAACAGAAAATCCACTTCAGCTGTCTGCCGCTCTTTCTTTTTCACTCTCGTCTTGCTCCAACGCTTTCTGTCACTCCCTCCACCGTTTGATACAGTGGTGAGCTTCTTGCTTGATACCACTGAATGATACGTTCTTGTGCATGACATATGTGACTCTATTCTGAAGGTCATTCACTGGGTTTCTTCTCTAGTTTTAAGTTTGAATAAGGATAACACCATCATTACACTACAGAGTGTGCACCAGCAATGGAAGACAAGCTTTTGGCTCAAGGTCTCAATAAGAAATGGAAATGGATTGAGGGAGAAGTAGAAAACGACGGAGAAAGAACGAGAGAGAGAGAGAAAAAAATATTTCCCTTTCATTCGTAGATGTATCTGGTGCTGCATGATTCCACAAACTCTTTCTCACTATAATCCCCTAAATTTACATCTCCACTTATAGTTTTCAACTGAAATGGACTGTGCCAGCAGGCTATAAATCTGCCCTGCCAAGACAACATGGAACATCGGGGCTCAAATCTGCCTTAACAAGTTATAACTACAGTAAACTAGATTAATCTTGCGGGTGATACAATCTAATTGTTGAGTGTCAGAGGAAACAACCTGGTCCAAAGGGAAGTCAGTCTATAATCTGCAAAGCTCAACGTGGAACAAAACCGTCCGAGACTGTTTACATACCTGCCCGCTGATTTATTTTTTGTATATGACGAGCAGTCCTGTGACTATCACCCGCACATTTTATTACAGCTCTGGAATGTTCAATCTCTGAGGGAACAAGGTTACCGTTTTATCTATTTGTCTCCAAATATGGTGATCGCTTTCTTTCAACCCTGTCATCCATCATAACCTTGTTCTAATGGCTTTAGGGATGGCTTTTACCAGACAGTGCTGTACAGCTCTTATGGCGACCAAGAGCCATTTGGATATAATTGTTTTTGGTGTTCTTCCATTTCTCAGCAAATACTGTTCAAAAGTTTGGATTTTTTTATGTCTTTGAAAGAAATATCTTATGCTCACCAAGGCTGCATTTATCTGATGAAATATACACTTAAAGTAGCAATATTATGAAATATTATTACAATTTAAAATAAGTTTTCTTTTTAACATATTTAAAAATTTAATTTATTTCTGTGATGGCAAAGCTGGATTTTCAGCAGCCATTACTCCAGTCTTCAGTGCAGATGTGGTGCTTAAGCACTTTTTGCTGCTTCATTTTTGTATAAACCATGATACACTATACCCTTAAAAAGTTTTGGGGTAAGTAAAAAAATTAGAAAAAAATAAATGTATACTTTTATTCAGCGAGGACACATTAAATTGATCAAAAGTGACAGTAAAAACATTTATTATGTTACAAAAAACATTTGTCAAATAAATGCTGTTCTTTTGAACTATCATGATTTCCACAAAAATATAATGCTGTCCACAAACATATTATCCGGAAAAACTACTTTCAACTTTGATAATAATAAGAACCATTATTAATAGGCTAACAGGACCATGCCACTGGAGACTAGAGTAATAGCTGCTGAAACTTCAGCTTTGTCATCACAGGAATAAATTACAATTACAAATTACACCAAATAAATGCAGCCTTGGTGAGTATAAGTGACTTATTTGAAAACCTTTTAAATATTTCAAACGTTTGACCAGTGGTGTAGATTAGCATCCTTGGCATCTCATTATCCATTTATGTTGTGCCTGCGCACATATTAGTATCATCCTTCAGAGTGTTAGCTAGTATACTTATCTACTTTAATTCTCGGCATGTCCCACATGCTAATGCTAGTGCTAACTTACAAACATGAGGCATGTGTACTGTATATGTAGTGCGTTCCAGAGGTCAATCTGTGGTCCTCTAGCTCGCTGGAGCCTTTTAGCCCTCTGCCCTGTCTGAGCACTGAACCCTCCGCTGGGTTGGGTCACAGCGGAGCCAGAGCTCCAGCCATCGATCAGCTCTTATCAGCTCACAACTGACAGTTCAGAAGCGCAGCGGAGGAGCTGAGTGAAAGAGCCCTGAGAGAAAGAGAGGAATAGAGAAACAGAGAAGAGAAAGAAAGATTATGCGCTATGCTGTCTGCACTGTCAGCTGCCGGCCTGAGCTGTACTGTCAGGCCAGGGCCTAAGTTATGGGTGCCTCAGGGCTCCCTGATAAGTCTGTAGGGGTTTGAGTAAGACAGAAAGAGGGAGAGATAAGCACTGAGGTAGAGCTCTTTGAGAACAGATGACAGGCTCTATGCAGTCTATGATTTTATGTACTTTCAACTCTATTTCCATGAACTGGAGATTGAGAGCCCTGCAGAATTATCTGTTGTACAGCTTTTGTACCTACAACACTGAACCTAAAAATGTATTTGCAGACACTGTGTTAGTTTATTTATCAGCTCTTTTAAATGAATAAATTATGCTCGACAACACCACACATCTGGATGTAGACCAGATCTCTTAAAAAAATAAAATAATAATAATAATAATAATTAGCCTAATTTCCATAAGTGTGAAAAAACTGAAAAACATGACAGTGACTTCATCTTGAATAATCAAAAGTTATATATATACTCCAGTCTTCAGTGTCACATGATCCTTCAGAAATCATTCTATTATGCTGATTTGGTGCTCAAGAAAAAAAAAAATTCTTATTATTAATAATGTTGAAAATGACTGTGCTGTTTTATGTTTTATTGGAAATCATGATGATTAAATTTTTTTGCAGGATTCTTTAATGAATACCAAAGTTAAAAAGAACAGTGTTTATTTGAAATATTTCATTACATTTCTTAGTGTCTTTACTTTCACTGATCAATTGAATGCACCCTTGCTGAATAAAATAACTAAATTCAATTCACATTTATTTGAGTAGTGTTTTTCACAATATATATCGTTTCAAAGCAGCTTTACAGAAAATGCATGTGTCTACATTACAATTTAAAGTGATCTGTTATCAGAGGTGACTGTGTCCAATAATGCATTTCAGAAATGTGCAAATACAAATCACACAGTTAGCTAACAATGTATTAATTTAAGGCAGAAACAACGAGCTCATTTCAGTCATTATTACAAGCCGTGAACATAATGATTACAATATACAGAACATTTTTATTAAAAAAAATACAAAAATGACCCCAACATTTGGATGTTCAATCAAGATTTAAAACCATGCATACTTTGTTATCTGTTATCAGCATTTAAAGAATAGGCTATGGTGAGTGAATACAATGACTGCCCTCAAGTAATATGAATACTTCTTAATACTATTTTTGGGTATTATCCTTGGTGGTCCTGTCCATCCCCGCCAGCAATATACAGTTCAGTAACAAATCCAATTATTCTCTGACCCTCTCTCAGCAGCAGGCCTGTGCCAGCAGAGCTTATTAGGACCCAGTGTCCACAATGGGCAGCTCAGACAATTATGAGTCGGTGGCCTCGCTAGAAGAGAATAAGTGATTTGTTTAATGTGCAGGCTTTTTGTGGCTCTTTGAATGAGAAGAGATGGACATGGTTATGGGGGGTAGTGAGCTGGGCTATTGCAGTTGTGATTTGCCCACTTGAATCTATGAATAGATTCAAGTTATGTGTGGAGTGATGGATTGACTTATCACTGGTCTGGTAAGGAGAGACTGATAGGCCGAGCAATCAGAATCTCCATCCACTTTGGCTGCCCATGGAATTTTTGTTTTTGTTTTGTTAAATATTTGTTTTGTATTTTCAGCAACCTTTACTCTAGTATCCTTACTTTAGTTGATCCTTCAGAAACCACTGTAATATTCTGATTGTGCTCAAGAAGCATTTTTATTATTATCATTGTTGAAAACAGTTGTGCTGTTTAATGTTGTGTTTTAATGTTTTAAGGGGACTTTCCATGAAGTAATGGTTTTTATACTGTACAAACTGTATATTATATCCCCTAACCCTAAACCTAACCATCACAGAAAACTTTCTAAATTATTACATTTTCAAAAAACATCACTTTGTATGGATTTATAAGCTGCTTTCCTCATGGGGACCAAAAAAATGTCCCCACAAGGACAAGGATTTCGGATATTGCCATATATGTGGGGACAAATTTCTTCCCATAATATGCAGGAAGGATTTATCTGGCGACACACACACAGGTCTTGTAAGGAGAGACTGAAGGGTCAGAATCTCCAACCATCCATATTGGCATCTCAGGGACAGGGACAATATATATATGTTAATTATTTACTTATTTTAATTAGTTATAACATATGTTTCTGAGCACAGTAAAAACAGTAATGCACTAAAACATGGCAGTATGGTCTGCTAGGTACACAAATAAGGAACATAATTTAAACTAGAATATTTTGTAGAGACCTATTTCTTAAGTCAAATGTAGGCCTAGATCTTATCAAAGCTGCTGTCCTTAATGGATAACATTGAACTCTACTGTTTAGAGACAAACCCAGAACAACAAGTGGGATGAAGAACAAAGTGAAACATAAGAAGATCAATCTTCCATAGAGAGTCTATTGCAGATCCAAGTACCTCATTATTCTCTGCCATTCTTAGCCTAGCTTGCTGCTTTGTAGCCCAAGGCTAACTGTAAATCCTAGCTTGTGTATAGACAAGTACATGTGTCAGTAGACTGATGAGAGAGCTAATCTGCGCTTGAACCTTTTTCCTGGCAGACAGACAGACTGACAGAAACTAGAAAGGATGGCTCCCCTTTGTGAGCCTTGCTGTGATGTGTCAAGTGAAATTTGACCTTTATTCCTCAAATGAGAGCCTCCACCCTTCATGATTCTGCAGCCTTTAAACTCTTTATGACAAAAGACTTCAAACGCTACCACACTTAATTCGTAATATAATTACTGTAGAAAATCATTGTTTGTTCATTTTATAGTGGCATGACAATTTTTTCTAACCATTTTGCAAGATATAGATTATTATTGACTGTGAAGTACTTTAGATTATCAAAGTGTCTGCGGTTCCCACAGTCGCGACTTTTCAAACCCCTGTCTCTCTCTCTCTCTCTCTCTCTCTCTCTCTCTCTCGCTCTATTCCTAGACGCCTTAGAGCCAAACAATGCTGAGACAAAGTCCTCAGTGGAGCCAGACTGATAAAGCTATCCACAACTGTCAATCAAATCACTAACAGAGTGATAATGAACACTTTAGCTTTGCCACACCAACTCCAGTAAACCTCTGTCATTCTCTCACCAACACTCTCTTGTGAGTGCCATTCCTTCTCTTACCTCATTTTCCTCTTGTCATCCATCCCATTCATTGCATCATGATACCACACCAGTATCAGACAACAAAACCAACAATGACTTGTCATTTTTGGGAATTAGGAATGTCGTTTTTAAGAGGCATTATGGACTTAGAGGCCTCTTCTGTTGCTGGAGAAGTTGAATGAGTGCCATACATAACTGGTTCTTTGGTATTTGCTGATGATCCATTTTGTAATCCATTTGATGAACCTTTTTGTAAACAATGTCTTCAGGGAGGTTGACTATAGGGCTCAACAATAAGGATCAGGGACCAGTGTGAGAGAGTTAGGTGCATTTCGACAGAACCATAATTTCCCTTTTTTAAATGAAATTTTACTTATTGTTGATCTTGTACTTTCAAATGTTATGCCTTGATTTAAACATTCTGCTTCGTCAACAAAATAATGTTATTTAGATGGCTAATATAAATGAGATTATTTTGTGATAGTCTTAAAAGCATCAATAAGAATCTGATGAAAACCTGTGTTGGGAATTTGCATTACTTGGTTATTTTTTTTTAGGAAAGTATTAAATGTGTTAGATTACTTTTGCTCATATTCAAAAAATATTATTTTTTGGCAGATGTAAAGGCCTATTTTTGGAAAATGTAAAATAAGCCTAAGGCTAATGAAATGCAACTTAACGTCTATACAGTAGAGGACCTTTCAGCTGTGCTGCCATTCTGGATCGCAGAAGAATAGGATCCAGGAGAATTGGATCAAATGTCAGCAGTAATGACCTTGGTTAATAAAGTGAGATTAAATACATAAAGTATATTTGTGTTATTTAACATATTTAATTATTGCTGGTTTGCATAATATGTAATTTTTGCATTTCACAGTTTTTATTTATTTTGAGGAATACTGAATTTTTGTGCAAATGATATATTATGCATGCTCACATTTAGTATCTATAACCATCATGTTGACAGTGCACATAATGCCTCTGCAACTTACGATTTCTCTCAAGATGGGGACGGAGGTGTCAGTCAATAAATGGGAAAACAAAGTATATTGGGTTACTTATTTAAAGTAACTCAGATATTTTTTTATATTTAAATGAACTTTTACTTTTTTTTGTTACTTGAAAAAAGTAATCTGATTACATAACGTGCTACTTGTAATGCATTACCCCCAAAACTGATGAAAAACAATCAATAATGTTTTGTATTGTATGACATGGTTTTCCAGAAAAGGGTATTTACCAATTTAGTGTTCATAAAACAGAAGAAAGAAACACGGGTAATCTCCAATAAACAAGTTTATTTGCAGGCTTGGCAGACAATCGAAGTAAGCAGGTGAAAAACTGAGAAATTGGTAGAAGGAATAGCAGTGGATAACTGTTGCTAGTCTTATCTGTTGCTAATGCAGAGTTTTGGAGATGGTGGACCGGATGGCTGAAGCTGAAGGCAAACAACTGAAGAAGGGTGAATATTACAGGAAAAGTGTCTCTCAAGTGAGTGGTCAGGTAAGATGTTCAGGTTTGAACAACAAGACCAGAAAGTGTGTGTGTGTGTGTGTGTGTGTGTGTGTGTGTGTGTGTGTGTGTGTGTGAAGTGACCTATTATTTTTTTCTTCTCCTCACTCTGTTCCACAGAATCTCTTATTAATGTTCATGTGCGTAGCCTTTGGACAGGAAATTAATCCAGTGCTAATTTAAACTGTGCTATAACAAATGTAATATTCTGTTGCACAGAAATAATGAGCTAGTCAGGAGTTTCCCAAGCTTTCAGTGAGTCAGGTCATGGCCTAAGTTGGCTAACAAAGATCCAGGTCTAATCCAGGTTTGAAAAAGAGTAGTCTAATAGCTGAAAGCTGCTGCTGCTTTGACTTCAGACGAAAGGGACACACATTCTTCAGAATAGGTCCGGAAGGTCCCTTGTTACCATTAGGGATAATTACACCCGCACTGGAGCTGCCATCTTTTTTTACATATCAACATCGGACAACCCCCGCAATCTCCACAGACAAGAGCATATTTTGAAAGCAATTAAAGTTAGGGGAAATACAGTGGTTTGCCTCTGCTGACTTGACACTTCATGGTTGATTTTGTTCAAGGCACACCTGGTGGCCAAACCAAGGGTCTCTAGACATCTAAGAAGAGCTTCGAAAAGGGAATAGGCTACATTTACACTATTAAATCTATTTTTCTTTGTTCCGGGAATTGTTTAAGAGGATGTCCAAACTTCACTTTTCCATACAATGAACGTGAATAGTCAGCTTCATAAAACAGCAGCCTGCTAAATAACTTCTTTTCCAAGAAAAACAAAGATCATATGGGTTTTAGTGACATGTAAGTAAATTACTTTTGGGTGAACAATCCATTTACGTAAAAAGTGTTTTAAGTTTCAAGATGGATCTCATTGTCATGCACCTTGTGGAAAAAAACAACAACTTTGTTTTATGAGGAAACTTTTAAAAGGTTTAAGTTGTGTGTTTTTGGTTGTGGTTGATAGACATATTTGCAGATATCAGAAGAATGTTTCTCTAGTCCTCCTTTCTCACCGCAAGTACACTCATTCACAGCTGTTGTGATACTAAATGTCTCCCAAACGAGAAATATAAAATATAATACTTGGGAGTTTCTTATGAGTTCATGTAAGGAGTATTGCTCATGGAGGACAGCACATTTACATTGGTTGAAAGCCCGCTGATAAAGTCTGGATGAGGCTAACGAAAGGATTAGCAATCATTTAACCCTTGTGACCGTGTAGTCATTAGCAAAGGGCTGAAATCTTAATTATCATGAAATATTACTAGTAACAGAACCCAGACCCAATTGAGACACTAATTTAGAAACATCAATACCTTGGCTCCAGAAATATTGAGAACATGTGTTCCTTCCCAATATCTCTTTTCCGTAAAACATAATATCCTGTCTTCCTCCTCCATGAAACTCACAGAGGATGACTGCAGGGTGAATCAGACTGTCCATTAAACAGACTTGATTCCTCAGAATTTATGCAAAATGATCTATCTATCTATCTATCTATCTATCTATCTATCTATCTATCTATCTATCTATCTATCTATCTATCTATCTATCTATCTATCTATCTATCTATCTATCTATCTATCTATCTATCTATCCATCCATCCATCCATCCATCCATCCATCCATCCATCCATCCATCCATCCATCCATCCATCCATCCATCCATCCATCCATCCATCCATCCATCCATCCATCCATCCATCCATCCATCCATCCATCCATCCATCCATCCATCCATCCATCCATCCATCCATCCATCCATCCATCCATCCATCCATCCATCCATCCATCCATCCATCCATCCATCCATCCATCCATCCATCCAGTCCTCCCTACACTGGCTACTTATCAAATTTTGCATTGATTTTAAAATATTAGTTTTAACTTTTAGAGCTTTAAATGGTCAGGCCCCACAATACATCGCTGACTTGTTATGCACATACTCTCCAGGTCGTGCCCTTCGATCCTCAGGCCAGAGTCTTTTAATGGTCCCAAAGACTCGTTATAAAACCCGGAGAGAGACCTGTCTTTTCAGGCGGTAGCCCCCAGACTGTGGAACAGGGCGTTCCACAGGGCGTTCCACAGTCTTGGGGCTACCGCCTGAAAAGACAGCCCTTGTTCCTCCGTGTGGCTGACTCTGTCGATTCTTTTAAAAGGCAACTGAACACACTGTTATTTACAGTAAACAAGCTTTTAGTTGACTGGGTTTTATTTTATTTTGGGCTATTTAAATGTTACAAATTTTATTGATTGTATATTAATGTGGTTGCACCTTGTAAAGCACTTTGATTTTATCTGTGAAAAGTGCACTATAAATAAACTTTACTTACTTACTTTCTATCTATCTATCTATGTATCTATCTATCTATGTATCTATCTATCTATGTATCTATCTATGTATCTATCTATCTATCTATCTATCTATCTATCTATCTATCTATCTATCTATCTATCTATCTATCTATCTATCTATCTATCTATCTATCTATCTATCTATCTATCTATCTATCTATCTATCTATCTATCTCTATCATCTATATATCTATCTGTCTGTCTGCCTGTCTGATCCATCCATCATCCATCCATCATCCATCAATCCAGAAAGATTAGTACTTGTCCCACCCCTCTTTATGCTGAGAAGTGCCTATTACATTTTATTTTTCTCAATCGCTTTGGCACATTTTTTTAAACAATCTTAACATTCTCTAAACTGTAACTGCAATTGTCACAACTGTTTGCTTGAACATCAGACCTCTAATGCATGCCTGTAAAATGTAGTTACTCACCCAAAACATTTAATTCATGCTTCACAACCTAGTTGTTGTGTCAGTAATAAATGTGCCTTAGAAAAACATTACTGGTGTGCATCTTGAGACAAAACAATGGCACTGACATATTTTAAGATATGTCAGTGCAAGTTACTTTCAGTTAAAACAGCTCAAACATGCATTTTAGTCTGGGACTATGCTTAAGCCTTGTCTGTGAAACTGCGGCCAAAATTGTTTTAGTCATCGTTTGAGCCACACTGGTTGAAATGTTTAGATGTTTTTTCACCATGGAAATATTTGTTATATTCAAATGTCATGTTTGTTCAACATATTTGTTGCTTTCAAGACTGTTAGTTTTGTCTAGCTGAATGCTCTTGTGTCTCACACTGAGCTTTTTAAATGCAGATTTCCACAGTAGGCAAAGTTTTACTAGGAAAAGTCAAAAATAATATGGACATTTGGTCACACTTTATTGGTGTCCTTAACTACTACTTACATCATAAAATAAGCAGTGTACTTATTGTGTTGATGTCGCATTGCAAAACACTTTTGCTGCTATTGAGGAAGGATACGGGTAAGGTTAGGAGCATGTTGATGGTATGAGTAGGTTTAAGGGTGGTTTAAGGGGTAAGGGAAGGGTCAACAGTATAATTATAGATTTAATTACAGCTGTCATTACATGTAGGTATTTTTTTCAAAACATAAGTAATGTAAAAACATAAAAGTGCACAATAAGTGCATTGTATCAAATGATTAATTAAAATTGTAGTACATAGATACCTAATATAAAGTGGGACCAAACATTTTTATTTATACAGCACATTTATTTTTGTAGAAATGTGTTCCATATAAATTACAGATTTTCTCAGTCGCTTTGGTGCATTTCTCACATCACTATTTACATTTGCACAACAGTTAATGCAGTTCTCAAAACAATTAGTACAAACTGCAAAACCTAGTTGATAACCTGCAAAAGTGTGTCACTTGCTCAAAATGGATAGCTCGTTCCTCAAAAGCTAGTATTCATGTCAATGAAAGTGTCAGTGTCATCAAGATGAAAAGTCCTGACACCATTGTTTATGATCAAGATAGTCAAATGGCTTTGTCATGTTTACATTATGACAGTTTACTCTGTAAATGTTTTCCAATGCAAAAAAGTCAGATCTTGGTGACACTACCTGAGAATGCTCAAGACAGCACTATATACTATTTGCACAGCCATTTGAAAAATACAGTAAAGTTTCACATTACTGTATTTAGTGAGGTAACTGAGTAAAAGACACTGAATATGTATGTTTCACATTTTTACTGCATATGCTCTTTGCAATTCTAATTTGTTCACAGCATTGTGCAAAAGAAAAAATACACCCTTATTTACAACAAACATAAACTCCCTTTGGGTAGAGCTGTGCACAACTGGAAACAATATTGCAGTACATATTGGAACTGAACATACAACATACTACTGTAATCATTCATGCACATCCAGACGTTCCTCTCTGTCTGGCCACATAATTTCATCTACATCACAGCGAATATCATCTCTTGCAGTCAGAAAAAGAGAAAGGGTCTTGCTTTTTTTCAGGAAAAAAAAAGATTAAAAAAAATGTGTAAAATTTGCTTGACCCATTTTGACAACTAGTTCAACATTTTTGTATGTAATGACTCAAGCAATGAAATGAGGACTATTAGTTTTATATGGAATGACTATTCAGCATTCACAAGTATAGTTAATTTTGACTGACATGACATAAGCAAATGATAATGTTATAAAACAGCAGAGAGTTGTATGAAAGCAATTGATTCATGTCCAAAAGCATTTGCAATTTGTTGGAAGGATGTGCACAAATGATGTGCACATATGACTAAATGTTGTGGAGGTTGAACTAACTGTTGTGCAAATGTAAATAGTGATGTGAGAAATGCATCAAAGCGACTGAGAAAAACTGTAAATGATGTCTTCCCCTAACACCATTACCACACATTCTTACATATCTTCCCATTGCTCTTCCATGACAAGCAACTGTGAATTTTCATTTTACATGTAACACGTTCCTACAAAAATAAACTGCTGTTGCTGTTTAGGGTTGTGACGTTCCATGTTCAAAAATGGTAGTGATTTTCTAGGCAAACCACTGTATGCTTGCAAACTTGATTGGTTGTGATTACTATTTTATTACAATGGCAGGCCATTTTCCAATTGAGCAAACATTGTCATAGATATTTATTGAAATATACATGCATGACAGATTTTGATAATTTAATGGATTATTTTGCATCTAATGGCTCACACAATGAAAAAATGTTTAGAAGATGTGAAGAGTTTGATAATTTCATTGATAATCAGCCATGTGCATTTAGTATTTGTGCAAACTGTAGACATTTGCACGCACTCTATTGCACACGTGACAAAACACATGTAATTTGCTTAAATCAATAAGAAATTAAAATCTGATGTGAACAAAAAACGAACTTTTCAGAGATCTGAACTTATTGTTTTGAGAGAAAAAAAAATCTAATTCGAGAATTGAGCCAAAGCAATTGAGAAAAACTGTAAGATTTCTACATGTTATGGAAACATCTTGGTGTGTCCTTGAGATGGTGATGATCATATAGAGGATAGAGATCAGTACTGAGTAATGGACTAAGTGGCAGTCATTGGGTCCATTTTTGGACTACGTTACACCGTTTCCTGTCCTTTCTGTCTCTTTTTCCATGGAAGGTGGCTGATCAGACTTCAGTGAGAGCCTTAAAGAAAACCCATAAAAGGGCTTTTATGGATACTTCCCGACCTCATTCCTTCATCTCTCTATTAGAGGAGACAGTGCTCCGATTCAAGGCCTTGGTTTTCATTTTAAACAGCAGTCTGCCTAATCGACCCAACAGCAGCAATAACTGTGCTGTGAAAACAAGGCCATGTAGCTGTAAGACACATCACACTTGTTGTGAAAACACGTATGTAACTAGATAGCATTGTGTTAGCCACATGGTAAAAGTGATTTTTAGGAGTATGTTTTTGCACAAATGTGACCCTGGATCACAAAACCAGTCACAAGTAGCACGGGTATATTTGTGGCAATAGCCAACAACATATGGGTCAAAATGATAGATTTTTCTTTTATGCCAAAAATCATTAGGATATTAAGTAAAGATCATGTTCCATGAAGATATGTTGTAAATTTCCTACCGTAAATATATAAAACATTTATTTTTGTGAGTGAATGCAGCACAATCTTGAACGTAAATGGACAACTTTAAAGGCAATTTTCTCAATGTTTAGATTCTTTTTCACCCTCAGATTACAGATTTTCAAATAGTTGTATCTTGGCCAAAAAAAATTATATCATAACAAACCATACATCAATGGAAAGCGTATTTAATCAGCTTTCAAGTGATGTATAAATCTCAATTGCAAAAAATTGACCCATGTGACTGGTTTTGTGGTCGAGGGTCACAAATGGTTAATAAAATACCAATTGAGTAATATAAACCATAACTAACATAATCATTATTCTAGGCATGACATGTTTTAAAAATGAACTAATTACTAAACTGCTCTTATCTCGATATGTACTTCTGCCAGTCTTAAAGTCTTAAATGATGTCAGTTACATGAAATCATTTATTTGTTTGGGCATGAGAGGAAATCTCTGAATCCTTCAATGTGGCACAGTAAGTTCTGTGGTCATTATTATTAAACATTATTCCAGACAGAACATTATTTTTGATGTGTGTTATCAAAAATTTGAATAGGCATTTGATAGTGAATTCAGACATTACCTCAATGGCGGTGTTCTACACTGAAAAAAATTATAATTGCTGTACGCTCTTAAAAATAAAGGCTCCAAAAGGGGTTTTCTCAGCGATGCCATTGGAGAACGACATATAATATGTGTAACAAGGACACTGTAAAATAAAGTGTAACTGATTTTTTTCTTATTGTGAAGAACATTTTATAATCTAAAGAATCTTTCTCCAAATAACCTTCTGTGCAGTGGAAAGGTCCCATGGATTTGAAAGGTTCTTCATGGAACCATCAATGCCAATAAAGAATCTTTATTTTTAAGAGTGCAGAAACATTTTTACTCTGAAGTATTTTTCACGAATAATTACTAATGGCAAGTAATATTGAATTAAACATGAAATACTAGAAAGTAGCATTTTCTTCTAAAACATTCTCCAATAATTATAACTTTGAAAAATTATGTTTCAAGTGCAGTTTTTGTCATGATGCGAAATTACAGGCATTCATTGATTCGTTTATTTAGTCATTTATTTACCTCTCTCGCTTTCTCCCGCTCTCTTTCCCTCCTCCCCAAAAACCCTACACTCCCACAAAAAAAGTACTATTCATTGTTTCCAGTCCTTGGGAAACAAGGGCGATCTTTAGAGCAAATTATATGGATGCATTCCACCTCATATATTTGTCAGGCATTTCAGCAGTGGAACACTCATTAGGAGAGGCAATAAGGAGCACTGACAGGCAGCTTCAGTCCACCTCAAAGCACAGTCCATTTACGCAGGCCCTCAGGAGTGCACATATACGCTGCTCCTTAAAAAACACACTCTCGTTACACTCTCCTCGCTCCGGAGTGTGTGTATTGAGACACATTCGACACAGATGTGTGATTTAGATGAGGTGAGTTTAGGGAAGTGATTGGTATAGTTTGACAAAGGTCAGCAGAGTTGTCTCCGGTGTGTGTTGGTGATTTATTTCGGGAGTACTGTGGTTTGGGCGAGCCGGCCGGAGCTGTGTGAGAAAGACATATTTTTGTGGATAGGAAACTGGTTTTATTGGTTGACGAAACCTCAGAGTTCCAGCTGTTTCCGAGCTCTGAGTAAAGGCCGACAATGTTACTTCAACTCCAGACAGATTTAGGAGAGACGGAGAAAAGCTGGGAAATGGAAAATGATTTGGCAAATCTACTTTAAGATAAATGCTTTCAGATCCTGTAGGTGTATCTTCCTTAAGACATTCGCTCTCCACACTAGGACAATTTATCTAATCACCTGATTTATAAATAGCAGCTGCAATATTTCCATCAGAATGGAAAGTTCCGTTTTTTTTTATACCTCTGATGTAAACATTTCACACACTATTGAGTCTATAACTGCATATCGACCCCAAAACAAAGACAAAATGGGCCATTTCACATAGCATTCTCCCAATGAGCCATTGAGCTACATTACGATTCAAAGGTTTTGTCATTATCATTGAATAAATAAGTCTGAAACAACAGATAAAGCACTGAAAGACAGCAAGCTCTCAGTATTTCCACTGGTAAACACACTTACGTCACCAGTCTTAGATCAACTTTCAGTCATATCATGGGAAAAGTTGAGTCAAGCATTGTTTGAGCTGGTTCTGCTATCTCTCTCTTGTTGGTATACAGCAGTCATGTCTATATTCAGTTCAGCTGTCACACTGTTGCCACTGAGGACTATTGTCTGCTTATGTGATTACAACATATAAAAAGTGTTATCAGGTTGCTTACCATAAATTCTGGAAGAAAAACAATGTATTGCAAATTATATTACTGTAAATGAATTGTCACCCCAAAAAAGAAAAAAGAAAAAGTAATGAATTACTCACCATCATGTCGTTCCAAACCTGTAAGACTTTCTGTCCCTCCATAGACACTTACTGACACTTTGACGCTGCAAAAGTTTCATAGAGAGATTGTAAAACTAATTCATAAGAATTGAGAGGTTTATTCCAAATGTTCTACACAATCGCTTTATATAATGAATAGATTTAATTTAGGCTTTTATTTAAATATAAACATTCATCAACTCACACATAAGTTGTGGTAAACGGAAGCTCAAGCATATTCGCTTGACGTACAATCTCGTGTGTTACGCATCATGTTTGAGCTTCCGCAAGAACCAATGAGGTTCATTCTCGTGTAATGCATCATGTTTGAGCTTCTTCAAGAACCAATGAGGTTCATTCTCGTGTTACGCAGCACGTTTGAGCTTCAGCAAGAAGCAATGATGTTCATTCTCATGTATTACGCATCACATTTGAGCTTCCGCAAGAAGCAATGAGGTTCATTATTGTGTGTTACGCAGCACGTTTGAACTTCTGCCAGAACCAATGAGGTTCATTTTCATGTATTACGCATCACGTTTGAGCTTCTGCAAGAACCAATGAGGTTCATTCTCGTGTTACGCAGCACGTTTGAACTTCAGCAAGAACCAAGGCGGTTAATTCTCGTGTTACGCAGCACGTTTCAGTTTCCGCAAGAACCAATGAGGTTTATTCTCATGTATTACGCATCATGCTTGAGCTTCCGCAAGAACCAATGAGGTTCATTCTCGTGTATTACGCATCATGTTTGAGCTTCCTCAAGAACCAATGAGGTTCATTCTCATGTATTACGCATCATGCTTGAGCTTCCGCAAGAACCAATGAGGTTCATTCTCGTGTATTACGCATCATGTTTGAGCTTCCTCAAGAACCAATGAGGTTCATTCTCGTGTATTACGCATCATGTTTGAGCTTCCTCAAGAACCAATGAGGTTCATTCTCGTGTATTACGCATCATGTTTGAGCTTCCTCAAGAACCAATGAGGTTCATTCTCATGTATTACGCATCACGTTTGAGCTTCCGCAAGAACCAATGAGGTTTATTCTCATGTATTGCGCATCATGTTTGAGCTTCCGCAAGAACCAATGAGGTTCATTCTCGTGTATTACGCATCATGTTTGAGCTTCCGCAAGAACCAATGATGTTCATTCTCATGTATTACGCATCACGTTTGAGCTTCAGCAAGAAGCAATGAGGTTCATTCTCGTGTATTACGCATCATGTTTGAGCTTCCTCAAGAACCAATGAGGTTCATTCTCATGTATTACGCATCATGCTTGAGCTTCCGCAAGAACCAATGAGGTTCATTCTCGTGTATTACGCATCATGTTTGAGCTTCCTCAAGAACCAATGAGGTTCATTCTCGTGTATTACGCATCATGTTTGAGCTTCCTCAAGAACCAATGAGGTTCATTCTCGTGTATTACGCATCATGTTTGAGCTTCCTCAAGAACCAATGAGGTTCATTCTCATGTATTACGCATCACGTTTGAGCTTCCGCAAGAACCAATGAGGTTTATTCTCATGTATTGCGCATCATGTTTGAGCTTCCGCAAGAACCAATGAGGTTCATTCTCGTGTATTACGCATCATGTTTGAGCTTCCGCAAGAACCAATGATGTTCATTCTCATGTATTACGCAGCACGTTTGAACTTCTGCAAGAACCAATGAGGTTCATTCTCATGTATTACGCAGCACGTTTCAGTTTCCGCAAGAACCAATGAGGTTTATTCTCATGTATTACGCATCATGTTTGAGCTTCCGCAAGAACCAATGATGTTCATTCTCATGTATTACGCATCATGTTTGAGCTTCCGCAAGAACCAATGAGGTTCATTCTCATGTTACGCAGCACGTTTGAGCTTCTGCAAGAACCAATGAGGTTCATTCTCATGTATTACGCAGCACGTTTCAGTTTCCGCAAGAACCAATGAGGTTTATTCTCATGTATTACGCATCATGTTTGAGCTTCCGCAAGAACCAATGAGGTTCATTCTCGTGTTATGCATTATGTTTGAGCTTCCGCAAGAAGCAATGAGGTTCATTCTCATGTATTACGCATCACGTTTGAGCTTCCGCAAGAAGCAATGAGGTTTATTCTCATGTATTGCGCATCATGTTTGAGCTTCCGCAAGAACCAATGAGGTTCATTCTCGTGTATTACGCATCATGTTTGAGCTTCCGCAAGAACCAATGAGGTTCATTCTCGTGTTACGTATCACGTTTCAGCTTCTGCAAGAACCAATCAATTTTTATGTCCGTGAGTGTGAGTGTGTGTGTGTGTGTAATATAATATAATATAATATAATATAATATAATATAATATAATATAATATAATATAATATAATATAATATAATATAATATAATATAATAATACTTTTTTTTATCATTTATAATTATTTATAATTTTTCAGTTAGAAGTATTTTTTTATGACAATTTTACATTTTAAGATTTTTTAATTATCATAAAAAATTGCGTCTGTAATCAAATACATATTCCATCCATATTATAACCGCCTATCCTCTGTAGTGTCACAGGGATTCTGGAGCCTATCCCAGTGTCTTGGGCCACAGGCACAAATGCATATTATTCTATAGAATTTATAATTATTTATATATTTTTACTAATTTATATTAATTTATTTAGAATTACTATTCATGATCATTTTAAATAAACCAAATAAAGTTCCAACTGTATGTCAGTATATATATATATGAGGAGTGTGCACAATACTGTGAAAATGCAGTGGATAAATGTCCCTAATTTTTACAAATGTAAACATTCATGGAATGTGTCCATTAAAACACATTATGGAACACCTGTCATCATGTTATTTATAATTTAAAACCAACCTGCTCTCCAGGTGTTCGTGTTTCATTGCTACCAATTGGACGTGTGCATTAAGTGTGTGTTTGTTTGCATCTCCGTGTTTCTGAGATCCCTCCCATCCTCAGGCAATGTGTGTCAGGGTGAAAGTGCTGTTGGTCAGAGAGGCTAATGTTGACATCTGCCCCCTGCCAGCTGACTGCCCTCTGGGACAGAGATCTTAACATGCACAAGCCACACACATACAACCTCTTTCCCTCTCTCTTTTTCTCTTTATCTCTATGGCTTAGAGCAACAGGTGTTCCTGCAGCTCTTATTAAATGTAATGGGACTATCTCTTAACCTGTCCTCCTACTTTTCTCTGCTCTCTTATCTTCTATCAAAAACAAAGGAGTAACTCAATCACTATAGCTGCTTAGATCTACATGGGATTAAGGTAACAAAGTTTCAGGCAGCGCCGTCTGTAGGCGCGTGCCGAATCAGTGGGTAAAGAGTCTTGGAGGCGACCTTTTCTTGAGCATCTCACGGCCCCTGAGGGCTCCAAGGAGGGGTGGCCTCTGAGCCAAATTAACTTATCTTGTCCATTTGTTTCTCCTAAAACAGATTACAGCGAGGGAGCCCACACTGGATGCACTTGGGCCCCTCACTCACTCACTCACTCACTCCCCGACTGAAGCCCATGGGCGCTTGACGGGCTTTGTTCATGGTGCATTAACTCTGTCACACATTAGCTCTGACCACAGCTAATTGACTGCACTTGAGTCAATTGCTGTATAGAGTCAATATTATCAGCTTTAAAGGGTCTTTAGCTTAAGTTCCTTTTAGCTAACCATGCTCCTATAGAGTCACTTGGAAGCTCTGTGGGAGTAAATCTTTTTAGGACCTTTTATGCATATTTTTGGATTTTGGTCACTAGTATATCAGTCTAATATGGAAACACAGAAATGTGGTTTATTTCAGGGAGCTTCCAGAAGTTTTCTTGGATAGCGCTGTCAGGAGAGCAAACAGTTTAAAAGACTGCTGGCAGGGAATCAGACGTGGGCCTAGGAAAATTGATGAGTGTCAAGGAGCCTGAGCTTCAGCGCACAGACTAAATGGCCATATTTATTAGACGTTACAACAACAAATGGATGCTTATTGCTCTAATGGCCCTGATTTCCTTCTTGTCTCAAGGAAATCCGCGAAGAGCAGATGCACAGGGCCATTATTAGTCAGTCATCTGACCTTAGCTTCAAAACATTTAAAACATGCACTCATGCACTTAGACAGAAAAAAAAGCAAACATCAGTCACATAAAGATTTTTGCATGTTTAGGATAAACATAGTAAGGATGTCGATTTAATTCAGAGCAAATAATAAAAGAAAATGTTTTTTTTGGAAAGCCAAAGATGTCTGTCAGCACATGTATAGACCAACAATGAACAAAATTGCGCACACGGAATGCTAAATGTTTCCTGCGTATATGGCCAAAAACATCTGTAGGATACAGAATTTTATATGGAGATTATATTGACACATCTTTCGCATTTTATATGTTATGGCTCTTTTAGATAACAATTTGCATATAGTTATTCATAGGAAGGCAGAGTATTTCTACTAGAACAACAGTTCATTGAAATTATCATGTTTTATGTTTGCACATGTAGATCCCTAAAATCGATTGCAAACAAGATGGATTGTTGTGTGAATTTGGAATTTTTACATGGAAAATATACTTTTTTAATGTCTTTTTTTTTTTTTTTAAACACAGCAAAAAATTCATTTCCTACTCAGTGTTTTTGTCTTGTTTTCCTTTACAAATATCTAAAACCTAATTGATATTATGTCTTGTTTTCTGAAAAAATAAATAAATAAATAAATAAATAAAAATAAAACATCTAAATTAAGTGTGTTGTTGCCGAAACCAAGAAAATATATCTGCCAATGGGGTCAGAAAAATCATCTTGTTTTCCCTTTGAATTAAGTTTATTTTTCTGACCCCTTTGGCAGATTCTTTTTTTCTTGTTTTAAGCCTTAACTTCCTTGATTTTGATTCATTTTTCATTAAAAAAAGTCAGTCAGGACTAATGTCTTAAGTCATTTTGCTTCTCAAACAAATGTGTCTTTGATTGATAAATGTTTAGAAATTTGGAAAACAAGACAACAATACAGAGTAAGATAATCATTTTTTGCAGTGTATAATAATGTAAAGTTTTTGAATCATCTTAATGCGAGGGCTTTTCTCAGAAAATATTTTCTGCATTATTTTATAAGATTTATGCATTTATTTGGAGTTAATTGATGAATGAATCACCATATTGTGCAATTATTTTATCGATTATTTATTTGATAATCGATTGAATGTCCTAATTCAATCCTAACACTTGTTTAAAAATGTCCTTTGAATGACCAAAGCATCATTCAAACAACATAGGCATTCTTTCAAAGGAGAGTGTGCATGTTTACATGTGTTCGCAAATAATGCATATTAGCCTCTTGTGAGTCTCTCCGTGTTCTATAAACAGCTCTATGCTATTTAAATCTGGGTGTGACTGAAAAAGCCTTGCAGCACATTAAAATAGAGGCCTCTCAGTGCAGTAATTACTCCCAACAGGAGGGATTGTTTGACAAGGCACAAGGCAGGGGTCAAAGGTCACGCCCTGTCTGCCTCCCTTGTTTGCCAACATGGACACAAGATCACAGCCCGCCAAGGCGCTGCACGTTCTGTCACATTTTGCCTCCTTGCAAACAACAACAGCTCTCACGAACCCTGTGTCGTTTGGAAACACGAGTCTCAGACCTTCAAGTTCTAGTTCTATTATGAAGTCACTTATACATTTGCCATTTTCTTTCTCTCTCTCTCTCAGTCGGCCTCAATGAATGTGGCTGATTAGTAATTATGATAAAACGCTTGTTGCCGCGAGCAAATTGAGTCCTGGGAGTCGGCCGTCCAGTCCGTGATTGATCATTAGTCTGTAACTGGTTGTGTCTCGAACCAGAGGTGTATTTTTAAAGCAGATCACTGGTAAAGAGAAATGTGGCGTGAGGCTCGATGCCTGAGGCCTCAGTCAGAGAGGAGATTGAGAGTACCTTTATCTGCTGGTATGCTGACTGATGGAATATGGAAATACAAACATGGTCTAACAGATAGTAAAGAAGTAATTATGTAAATGAATGGACCACATGCACATCATTTTCTACATTTTACTATGGCTCTTTTAGATAACAATATTCAAGTGGTTATTCATAGGAAGGAAGATTGTTTCTACTTTTTAGAGCTGTCAATTCACAAAAAATATCATGTTTTTGGCATTAACGAGACCAATTTTTAAACAGACCTGGTGCACTTCATCAAATTTAGGCTATATTTTTTATTTCCAAATGTAGTGCATTAGTACATAAATAATATACTGTATATTTTTTGCAAATAATATATATTTTCTAATTAATAGTGCTATTCACATATTGGTGATATTGTTTAATACTGAATGATAATATAAAATTCTACCATACCACTGCAAATTTCTTTGCTTTTGTTAAACGTCCCATATAGATTTGAGAATCAGTTTACTGTTAAGAAGGCTAGTTTACGCCATCATTTACTGATAAGTTTTGTGTGCAATACCATTTAAAAATGTGGGGTTCTGATGTTTTTCATTACTTTGAAAGAAGTATATTTTCCACACCTTCAATACATTTGTTTGATACAAAAATACATTAAACAGTAATATTGTTGAATATTATTACAATTTAAAATAAATTTTGTTCTATTAAATATATTTCAAAATGTAATTTATTACTGTGGCAAAGCTGAATTTTCAGCATCATTACCCCAGTTTTCAGTGTCACATGATCCTTCAGAAATAATTATAATGATGTTGAAAACAGTTGTGTTGCTCAATATTTTTGTCGATTTTTTTTTTTTCTTTGATGAATAGAAAGTTCAAAAGAACAGCATTTATCTGAAATGTTTTTTTGCAACAATGTCTTTACTGACACTTTTAATCAGCTCATTGCATCCTGGTGCTGGTGCAGTTATTTTAGAATCTTTAGAAACCAGACAGTATGCAACAGTTGTAATGTCAGATTGAATAAAAAGATTGAATATTTCAATAAAATTGACTGTTGACATTAATCTCAAACTGTAAAGTGTTAGATTTGGCAGTCCTACTACTTTTACATAATGCTGTGTATACAGACATGATTATCAATTATCTGTCATTTACATGTCAACATAAATAATTGTCAATTAAAATGCACAGAATAGTAATGAAACATACATTTAGAGTCAATTCAACACTCTACCACACAGTGGAGCATTGCAGTTTTTGAAGGGTGAAGTTGTTTTACTGAAAGTGCGCTGGCACTAATCCTAATTACTAGTCTCCTTCAACTCTGTGATTTGTGGTTCAAGCTGATCTGTGGTGAAATGTTTGCTTCTAACAAGAGGTCAGAATTTGGCTGGTTAGCCAGGTCCAGTTAGCCCCTTCTGGTAGTTGCTGAAACTACCAAGTCTAAATACTTTCTATCTTTCAATCTGATTATCTATGTCTTGCACCCAATGTGCAACAGGCCATTAAGATGAATGGGAAGGATAACAGATAACTTTTTCCAGTTCTTTTTCAGATCTCTTTGACTACTAGTCTTTAATGTTCGAGGGAGCAGTGAAATGGTCTGGTGTGTAGGCCTATGTACAGTACCAGCCACTGCTTTTCTCAAATCGCTTGGACTGGAAAGCTTGGAAAATGCAATATTCCATTGAATTTTGAAGGTGCTGCACACTTCTGTCGCTGAAAATATCTGGATATGAAAACCCGCTCGCAAACATTCATTAGAAGTTGCGATTCGGGAACTAGGCAACTGTGGCAGATTGTAAACACACGTAACCAGAAACAAATGAGTTGCAATATTTCAAATTGAATGTGCGTCATGAAACCCACAGCAAGTAGTCCGTTCAAAACAAGTCTAACAACAATCTGTTTCAGAGTTCAGTGCTAAATTTGCGAGGTGGATATGGATGCACTGCTGTTTTCTAGATCATGAAGAATTGGTGTTTATAAGGCAAAATCAATAATTGAAATATGTAATGAAACTTATTCATAAAGCGCGACTAGTACAAATTTCTGTTTTGAATTCATTTTGAATTCATTCCAGCCCAATTTAAACGCTACAATTTACATAGCCTACACATGAATTCTGTTTGTGCTTCATAAATACATACCAATGCATTTTATTTTGGAGAAAATAAAAAAAGCAACAAAAATGTATCAGTATAACAAGCGACCACCTTGTAAACACACAATACCCATCAACTGGACTGCCTGCTGACCTTTGCCCACCAAGCAGTATTTGCGTGCATTGAAGCTTAGGACTGCAGGTGAGAAAGCTCTGACCTGTCAGCGGTGCTAGAACCCTCTTCAGGACGCCAGAGCACATGTGAGGCTGAAGGGAGGAATGTTAACAGTCGTCATTAGTATCTGGGCTTCTGAGGGGGAGAGGGGCCCAGCGGCCCTGCTGCGAGGATGTCACCGGCTCGCGCCGCTATCTCTGTTTGGGTTTTCCCACGTTATGTCATGCATAGACATGCACGTATGCACGCTAAGTCGTGAGAAGCAGGTAGGGATTTTATTTTGTGTTTAGAGTCCATGACTCCAACTGAGATTTATGCTTGCAGCAATGTATAGATTTCACAGGGGAGTATGTAGTTCATGTCCAGTGTATTTTTAGGAGCCAAGGCACTTAATTGAATAATTGAAAAATTCAATTTAGTACAGTTTATGAAATGGTTCATAATAGAAAAAAGGAAGCTAAAAAAGAAAAAGAAAAAAAAAGCCTTGTTTCAAAGAATTTAAAAGTGGCATGAAACCAAAAAGTGATCCTATTTTATTTTTAAGTTGCACAATTGAATTGTTCACAAGTTGAGATATATATATATATATATATATATATATATAAGGACATTTGTTGTTATACACAGACCTTATACACAGTCTGTGACATTTTTCTTTTAGATTAGCATTTTAATCAGGATCCTATGTTTAGGTTTAGTAATCTCTCTTTAATGGCAATGAAAGGGTTATCAGTCAATTATTGAAATGCCTCATTTGCCCCAGAGTAAAATTATCAACATAAAAATGCTCATTTCAAAAGAAAAATCACAGTTTCTATTAAATACTAAATATTAAGCAGCACACTTGTTTTCAACATAATAAGAAATTCTTCTTGTGTATCATAATAGTGTATTATAATTATTTCTAAAAGATTATGTAACAATGAAGACTGCTGAAAACTCAGTTTTGCCACATGGTGAACATAAGAGACATAAAAATAAACTTAAACTCTAAGAAAAAAAAAATCAATGGGTTTCTATAAAGATATATAGTTCCCCTGATGGAAACCTCTTAAAGGTTCAATATATGAAATGCCTGACAGAACCCTTTAAGCTTATAATCGTTTATAATAAAAGAGAAATAAATAAAATGCAATCTTCTATTTCCAACCCCATTGTATGTTCAAACAAGGGTTTAAGAGGGATATAAACCCTAGGGTGAATACTAATAAACAGAAAATGTATCTTTATAGGGAACATATTACCCCATACCCTGTGTGACCACCTTCATGAACAGCACCATCTTGATTAGCAAATGTGTAACATTCCTTCGCACACTTTATGGACACTTGTGCGCTGAAGTCTGAAACCTCGCTCCCAGTTTGCAACATTAACGGTGTGTAGAGTGAATTTATGGTGCGGTAGACTGGAGGGTGAGATGGGCTATCCTGGAGGTCAAGCTGACCAGGGCAGATAACACAAGCTGATCCAGGGCACTGCAGGCCACTGTCCCCCCCTCTCAACCCATTCCATGGATCTTCAGCCCCATCCGTGGCTCTTTGAAGTACCTGTGATTTAAGGTTATGAGAAAAGGACTCTGGCGAGGCCTCATTGATCTCCAAGCGTATCGGCGGCTGCGACTCTGCCACGCTTTTGTTGTGAGGAGATTGACCCTATTTTCATCTCTCCGTCAATGTCTGATGACCGGACGGTGAATCCAGCCTCTGGCATCTGGCTTCTCTGAAGTGATGCTGTAGAGTGAAATACTGAGTGAGCGGGATAAACATTTGCTTTTATGCTGAAGGTGCCGGAATTCAGCAAGCAGATCTCGGACATTGAGGAAAGCACATGTGTGCTCCAATGGATGGTTGGCTTGAAGATGATTGCGTGTTTATGTGACAAATGGGATTCTTAAACAGCATGAGATTCTACAAATCCTAATCAGAAACTATCGCGGAGGAAAATCGATTGCCAAATTGTGGCCGATCCAGTTACTCCAATCAGATTGTAATGGTGATAAATGTATAACCAGAAAAGCACATGCCGCAATTGCACACATCAACATTACTAGCTAGCTTGTTGTTCCAGCATCACTCACAATTTCAAGCGTGTGAGGATGCGTGCCATGGAAAGAAAAATGGCTGCGGCAGTTGTTCTTGTCTAATCCATACAGCCGAGCTGCTTTGAAATTTAACAAGCAAAAGAATTACAGCTCCTGAATGTCAAGCGGTTTATTTTGTTTTAATGCTACAGGAAGCAGCTGCCATCTACTGTATGTACACAGCTCAGCCTCTATCATTCATACAGGAGAAAACACAGTACACTCTGCATTGCATTAAATCTCTTCTACAGTATAGCAAAGCAGTGCCATGTGATGCTCATTCTGAGCTGTGCGAGCTCAGAGAAAATTGTTTTTGCAATAAGTCACACTGTTCTATGGGCTGTTGTTATTTGGGTCAATGGCAAATAAGAGTAAAGAAAACAATAAAGAAAAGGACGTTTTGGCCACGTTTTTAGACATTTTCTCTTTGCGTTCAGGTTGATATTTCAAATGGCTTTGATAAACTTTTAATACTGTTTTCACAAAAAGTTAATATTTAATGACTCTTGAAATGTCATCTGGTGTAACCATCGAGTAAAAATAAATTACTGTAATTAGGTACTGTAATTACACCTTACTTACTGTAACTGTAAATAAGGTAAATTTTCCTACACATTGGAAACATTTGCGGGTACACATCTAAAACTTTGAAAACTTTGATGTTTAATAATATTTTTTATAAAGTTTAAATCATTAAATATCACAAAATATAAAATATGAACTAATCATTCATAAATATAATTAGATTTTGTCATAAAAATGTCAAATGATCTGATATTTTAAGATATTTATTTATTAACCTTGATATTATGAGGGTTTGCCCCACACATATTTGTTTTGACAGACAAGCATTTTATTAATAAGCAGTACAGTATATGGACAAAATAAATAATGCTTAAAAGGATGTATTTTCCTAAATTATTATTTTTTAATTACGCTTTGTTCATCATGATAGCAAGACAGTTGTCTTAAACAAACAAACAAACAAACAAACAAACAAACAAGCAATTTTAATACAAAAGTTATGCCTGTAAATGCCTGATGAAGGTTATGGGACCGAAATGTTGCTGAATAAATTGCGTTACTTTTTACAAGTTGGGATAGTGTGAAGGAATGTTTTGTTTCTATATTAATTTGTTTATTAAATACAAAAAAATTAAAACACGTTCATCATAGAAGAGGTGCATTCAAGTCTTGTAAGGATGAATTGCATTTTAATGAATATTTGAATAAAGTAGTTGATCTATATGCTTAATGGGCCTTTTAGCTTATTTAAAGGATCATTGATCATTAATATTTTGTTGTTACTAGTACAATAGAGAGGAGATGTTTTGCCACTTGAGTTTTAGACGTAAGCTAACGGCTCTGTTAGCATTTCCAGGAAGCAATCTTTAGCTATTGTTGTAACTGGATGTATTAGACTCTCAGGCTTCACAACAATTCTCTCAGGTAATTGCTTGTTCATAAAATAATTGAATTATGAAGTCACTTACCACACAAAGCTCCGCTAATTCCCCTTTGAACTCGGAAATAGTTTAGTGTGTAGCAGCACGGCAGTCTGTCATGGCCGTTGAGAAGTCGCTATTAAAAAAATTAGTTATAATTGTGGGGAAACATAAACTCTTCATGACCAGATAATCGCAGATGGAATCTCCATGGCAACATTTCCATGGAGATGGAGGTTGATGCAGAAACGAGAGTCATTGTGTTTACTTTGGTGGACATTGGTGTCCTTGGTGTCACTTCAGTGTTGAGATCCCATGCCTATTTTGAGAAAAGCCCCCCTAAAATGATTATATTCTGCAATATGACTTTCCAGAACAAATATTTTAAAAGACACAGTTCCCAAGGCCTCAGAGCTTAGAAACCACTCCACATTAACATTATTTTGCGGTTAAGTTCTGTCACCTTTCAGCAGAGCTCTAACCACTGCAATGCTTGATTTAGCTGTCAGTAGCACTTTGCACATTTTGGCTAAGGTACGCTGGATCCTCCACTGCAAATGTTCTGTTCAGTAACATCACTTCCTAAATCACAGCTGTTCCGTAGACAGAGGGAACAGAGCGACTAGACGGAACCAACCCTCAGTCTGAGATCAAGGTCTGTGATGTTGTTTGAGCTTCTCAAAATTGAGTGTGATTTATATGTCATGGGGAAAAACTGTCGGTTTTTGCAATTTTGACAATGATGACCTTATGAGTGGGGAATGGTGGACTCCAAAAGGCCTTTTGGGAGACAAGCTGCTGCTTCATTTCAGACAATGGAGCACTGTACTGCATTTCCTATTATTGCCTTGGATCGTTTTTAAACATATTAGGTCACTGTGATATGGCCGTTACATATCGCTGCTCTAAAGCTGACCCTCTGATCAGATTCAAATGAGTGATCGTCCTGAGATCAAAAGATCATCTGTTTTTCAGAGATGCTCATATGGACTGTGTAGAATAGTAAAATATGGATTCACAACTTTCTAGGATTCACATTCACATTATTTTTCTTCTGTTTGTCTATGGTTAATAGCTGAAACGTATCTCTCTTGAGTAGTTCTTCTTGGCAGTCACCACTCACTGGTCAGCAATGGGATGAATTTGGAACAGATTGCAGATTAAACTTGAGGAGGTAATTAGGACTAAAGAGGAGATAATTTTGCTCCAGCCAGGCTCCTGTTGTTTTAAGTCCTTCTGGAAAATGTGGATTTTCCAATGATGACCATTTAAAGGTGTCACTGTGGAGCCATGGTGAATTAAAGGGAGTCACTACATAGTCTAAACAAGCAATCTTCTCCATTATCAACAGCCTGACAGGATAATAGAGTACAACTGGTCATGTGACAAGGGCTATGGTGACAAAAGACCGGCATCTATCATTTAGCCGTCTGCAAAGGTGCCCACTTTTTATCAGCGCAGTTTGGTTTAAAATGAAAGAACAGGACATTTTGCAAAAGGGAAGAGAGTGTAGAAAATGCTTTGAATTTGTAAATCTCTCTCTCTCTCTCTCTCTCTCTCTCTCTCTCTCTGTGTGTGTGTGTATGTGTGTGTGTGTGTGAAATTTATTTATTTATTTATTTATTTATTTATTATCAAACATTATTTATTTATCGAACATTATTTAAATGTGTTTCCCTTAAAGGTATTTGTTATCATATTTTACATTTATGTTTGCAATTATGTATTCAGCAGATCAGATGCCTTTATCCACAACACCTTACAAAAGAGGAACAAAAGCAATTTGTCAGAGCCAACAATATTTGTAATATACAATGCCAGATGTATAAGACAACTGGACTAGAAAGCAAGAAGAGCAGAAATGCAGAGAAGAAATTAAATTTTCAAAGTTGTTCATGTTCTTGTTACAGCCTTAACACCAACTAATTCAGCATTGAGCATTGAGGTACATTGACGAACAAAGCAAAAACTACCATAAAAGTTCAAGAGGTTATAAAGGTAAATGATTTCATCTGCCTGGCCCAAACTACGGCAATGAACGCGGGCCAATAGCAGCACAATGAGCCGGTCCATTCCTCTCCTAGGTGGAAACGGCTAGTTAGAGTCCGTAATCTCCAGAGACGCCTCCAGCTCGCCCCAGTCCCGAACCCCCCCGCCAGGGGCTTTTAAGTGGAACCTTCTGAACATCGAGCCAGCGTTTGCTGGATAGCAGGCAGCTGGACTTTGTCATGCATGACCAGGGACATTCTTGTTAGTGTAGTGTAACCTTTTCTGCACTAACACAGATAACACTGGCACCTAGCTGGGTCCTAATCTGCGTGCAGTGCCCAAGCAAGGGGAGGGAGACTGGGTGGAAGCTAAGAGGTGGTGGTGGGATGAGGGGGGAGTTTAAATTATTCCAAACAGCAGGCCAGCAGCAGTGGCTATAGGGACCTTGGCACCCCCAGCACCGGTGGTGACCTCACTACACTGAGAAAACAGATTCCCATTCAGGGACATTTATTGCATATCTGCCTGAGATCCTGAAACCAAACTCCTACTGTAGAACAACATTGGTGCCGTTCCTCAGCCAAGTGCTTGACATTCGCTTCCCTTGTTTTCCTATCGGAATGCTTAGTTTTTCAGTTTGCATCTGCTTTATGCTATCTCTAAAACCTCGAAAATGCAAACTGTGGTTGTTTTTCAAAAGCCGCCCCGACAGCATGAAATATAAATGAGTTGTAGACAGTCGCAGTAGTCTGCGTGTTTAACTCTTCGCCGCTCGTGCATATTATCCACCAGAGGATCAAAGCATCGAGAGGTTCTCTATCACATCGCTAAAATGTTCATCTAATCTCAATAGTGCTGCAAGGGATTCACTGTTGGTGTGGAGAGCTTAGCTGCTTCAGGGAGAGGGGCCTTCAGACAGAGAGAGCCAACATGTGTACTCCAGATGCCCAAAAGCAGAGGTGGGTGTGAGCCACGCTAGTGCTGACAATAATTCGGGGACAGCGGGTGTCAGGCTGAGAGAGGCCTACACCTCATCACCCCGCCGGCTAATTGATTTCCAAATGAGCCGCGGTATTTCTGCACAGTAATCTTGAAAGGGGGTCATAAAAATGTCCGGGGATACAGGGTGTGCCGCGCTTTTATCTGAAAAGCTAAAATGTCTCTCGCTTTCCTTTCCTCTCTTATTTCTACAACCGCTAACCTTTCTCTCTTTCTCCTTTCTTCCACTCAAGCTTTTTCCTCTTATTCGCCTTTTCCCTTCATGCAGTTCTAAGCTGGCACACCTGAATTATATATATTTTTTTTTTCTTTCTCAAATGCAGCCCTTCTCTTTCAGAGCAAATGTCTGAGACGGAAGAACATCCAAATCAGAACCATATTGGTGCTCTCACCACACTCTGTGCAAAAATATGTGTGTATGAGAACAAAGTGAGTACACATGAAGAACTTCAAATCTTAATAGCGTTCCAAAAACAATGATACATTGTTTTTTTCCCATTTAGCTGCTGATTAGGTGATAAATCAGTATGGGGTTTGGTGTTGTGACATTGGCCATCAGTCTCCAGCATATTTTGGTAAATGAAAACCAGGGACCATGAAAACCCTGCCTATGACATCTTTATCTTGTGTTCATGTCATCTTTACCATGAAAATGTGGTTTAATATATTGAAGCGTCTTTAAGATACCTGACAAAACCATTTTTGATTATAGTGGTACAGCTGTACCATGTACAGTATTGTTCACTGTGAACGCACTGTGAAAATGTGGGAAAAGTAAGGAAATGTGAGCAAATGTGAGCTTCTTTTTTTTCAAATTAATTTAATTAGGTTTTTACAGTATTTTTTTTTTTTTTGTTTCAAAAGTTTGAACAGGTTAATTACCTAGATTATTGCTTGCAAAGATATTAATTCCACTGAGTTTGAGAAATGAACCGACAGTAAAACACGAAACTACAATAAAAAGGCATTTACCGGGCTCAAGTTGATTTTAGGGAAATAGTAATTCTCGGAAGTTAGCAAAGTGATAAAAAAAAAAAAAACGTTGAACTTCTAGGGAAATATTTATATTTATATAACATTTATTTCCTTAGAAGTTGAACAAAACATGATTTTTTTTAAACTAGTTGAAGATGAAACAAATATACATTTAATGTTTATATTTATATTTATTTTATGTTCTCAAAGCAAGAATATTTGTATTTCCAACAGCTGTGTTGTAAAATATTGTAAAATATATATTGCACCGATGCATAAATTGTACATTTCCAAAATATATTATTTTATAAATTAAATATATAAATTGTATAAAATCTGAAAAACTTTAGTAATTTTATCATTTTAATTTTGCTTAGTCATATAAATTACAAGCTATAACGCAATGCTTGATACTAGATGTTGATTTTTATTATTTACAGAAATTTAAGTGATGAAAGGTTATATTGAAAAAAAATAAAAAAAAATAAAAAATATATATATATATATGTTCATAACACTCCTTGCCTTGACTAAATTAAACATACTTTGTAATGAGCTCTGATGATCTTCTCATGGCGTAGAATATCTCAAAGCAAACATTTCCACAGATTACTCAGAGCTGTTGTCCTGAGACTGGCACTTTTTAAACTCGGCTGTGTCTTCGGGTAATTCAGAGGCTGGGTAGAGACATTATACCTGGCAGAGCTGACAACTTACTGACCACTTGTGGCTCTGCTGGCATTTTGCCTCTCTCCCTTAGAGCCATCCAAATGTAAATATTTCCTTAGTTACCTTGCTTGTTGATCTGCAGACTATTTCCATATTTATATTGCACTCAAAACATTTACTGAAGACAATGTGAACGGACTAAGGTGTTGTTCCATTAACAGTAACAAAACGTTTTGCACATAACTTTTTCCTTCTTTTTTAGCTACTGTTCCCCACTCAGATGAGGCAAATTAGTTCAAGAAAATTGTAGCACATTGATGCACTGTTTTATTTATACAGTGTCACCACAGCTGTGTGCATACAGGTATTTTTTATATACAAATATGTTTGTCCTGTAATTTAGTTATTTATATAGTTATTTATACTGTCTTTTTTCTTATTTGGTATTTTTTGCATAAAGAAAAAATTGCAGTCAAGCAAGTCAAGATGTGTTTTCAATGATTGTTTAATCCCACACACACTTAAAACTCCACTCTCTGCAGAGTCTACATTCTTTGAACCTTGTTTCCTGTTTGTCTTTATGACACTTAATACACAATCCAGACCAAACAGTTTAATACAGTTTAATCAGCAGCTTTCTGGAACAGAAACACAGTTCATCTAATGACTCTTACATGGAACAAAACTGACAATACAAAATTATAATAACATTGATAGTATAAGATCAATAAACCAGATTTGTCAGAAAGAACACATTAACCTTTTAATGTGTGTGTTTAATTTGTGTGGCGGTTTAAAATAAATAGAAACGAGAGAGAGAAAAAACAAACTAACAGAAAACTCTGTGGATGCACTATAAAATACAGGCCCTATTTACATTTTCGTTTTTAAGATTAATATAATCTTCAAATGTCAAATAAGTATCTCAAGCATATTTAAAAAAAAATCTATATATCAGAGTGTAAATTCCCTTTATCTCTGGCCTGATGGCTCCAGAATACGCAGAGCTTGGTGGCTCCTTCTTATCAGAGCCTTGCTGAGCCTATCATCACTTTTAGGAACTACAAGGTGAACTCTGACCTCTGATCCCTCTCTTCGCTGAGATATGGATAAGAAACCTAGTTCTCCCAAAACTACTGATAAATGCAAACTTTTAAAAGCACATTTTCACAGAAGGAGTGGGGTCTGGAAACTAGGAACTTATGTCTCCTCTTAAAAGTCAACAGACACATTAGAGTAAATGAAACATCTCCATCCAAGAACTTTATATGCGGAGGCTTGAATGGCTATTTGAAGGGTAAACAACAACAACAAAAAAAAACATTATGAGATTGGTAAAAGCAACATCATGCCATTGATTCAATAAATCACAGGCAGACCGCATTACACGATGCAGAATGGACAAATAACAAAGTCAGCAATGACACTGTGTCTGTTTCACATTACGATTAATCGTTGCATATACAATATAACCACGTTATCAACTCTCTCCCCTCTCCTGTTCCAAGAACAACCATATACGCTGGCATCAATTACCCATCCCAAAATTCGGTTAGCTCTTCTTTTCACAAAGCCGAAACAAAAGCCGATGGCTACACAGAACCACACTGGGGCTGAGGCTAAACAGATTAGCACCGGGGCTGCTGGGTATCTGGTGAGTGTCAGCGATTGCCTGGCCAGGGTTTGAGTTTGCGCGCGTGTGTTCGTTGGACTGGCTTTGGACGTCCTCTCTCAGTCCTGAGGCTTCATTCACTGATATGTTGTCTTGCGGAGCCGGTTTTGAAATCGGCTTAGGGCGACAGGGAGAGAATTCAAGCATTTGCTCGCTGATTTGATTTAGCGAGGGCAATCGGTCGGGCAGTTTCTCTGATTTATAGCTTCCTGCTTCCCTTTTGCTCCTCACGTTGCCCTCTCACATACAGTACTGCATCATGCTGCTAAACATACTGACCAAAACATACACACTCGCACACGCAGACTACTTATCAGTGGTCACTAAACACGGGGTCCGTGCTAACTGTATTTATTTTAAGATGAAGAAATGCTTCCCACACCGCAGTTAGGGAAATCCTCGATTGCTTTCTGGCAGTCCTCTACAGGCGGTATACGAGACTTCTCGACACAACAATATCATTTATTTCTGGCCAGGCAGTTGCGAGGCCGGATAATGGCCGTCTTTGACAATGCCACCCGCAGACTGAGAGGGACAGTGGAGATGAAAGCTGGCATGCTGCTAACCTTTGTGTTTCAGAGAGATGATTCCCCTAATTGCTTGCGACTGCACGAATAGCCTTGGAGACGACTACTGTCCCGGACAGTATTAGGGTGTGCCCAAAGCCTGTGTGCCCACACACACAGTCCCATACAAAAGGCCCTCAGAGCTGGAGAAACCAGAGTGGCCATTGTGCACTACGATTTACAAATGGAAACATGGAGCCTTAACAGTTTCCTAGATTGTCAATGACAGCATTTAGATCAAATACCACATCACAGCCAATAAACTCCAGTGTTCTCTTTTTTTATCATTCTTACTGTATATTTTATATAGTACACTGATAAAAATGAATTATTGATGCTGTAAGTGATAAAAACATTATTTTGACAACTAAATATTTGTTTGTTACTCTATTTGAGTAGGCCACTTTATATGGAGCAAAAAAAAAAAAAAAAAAAACTATTATATATTGAACGTATTATTCTGAGTGCACAAGGCTTTATAGGTGTGTGTGTTTCCAATATACTAATAAAGTTACATTTATTTAAAATATTTACTAGTGAATCCTGTAGCCTTTCATTACTCATCTATTGCATTTGAAATCGCATACACTGTCTATGTAGGTTACAAAAAGTGATGTAATATAGTGTATAGTGATGTATAGCGATGTATACAAGATGTGTTTAGTATGGAAATTATAGCATGAAAGTGTTTAGTATGAATGCAATCTGATTGTATTAGATCCGTCTCAATAGCATTGTCATGTGAGTTATTGAGTGAGTTCTGTAGTTTCTCTGCCGTTAACAATTATTGCTCTCCCATGGTCTATGAATAGTTCATTCCACGTGAACTTCAGAATCCTGGTGGAAATGGTGTAGTAGGTCATCCGGATACTTTTTTGTCTACAGTCTGTTTTATGAATACTGTGAATTACTAATTTCTCATTCTACTTTTCACATATTATATAGGTATATTAAAACAGTTGGTGCTGAGGCAAATAATTAGCTCAGAGTAAAAAAAAAAAAATCACAAAAGATTTTTAAGTAATCCATAGTTTTCAGAAAATAAATAATATTATTGACAAAAATGTATACAAAAATACTGTTGAGTCAAAATTCCATAGGAAATGAATATGGGTCCGTTTATCCCCCTTAGTAGTGATACAAAAATTATATATTTTTTCCGTCCTATGACCAAGAAATATGAAAATTGCATTGATGCAGGTCAGAAACAAGTTTTTTTGAATAAATCATTTTAACTTTAAATCTTTTCTTTGATAAAACATTTTAAAAATCACAGCATGCCGGGTCAATTTGACCCCCTTTATGCATTCTGTTAAGAACAACAGTAAATGAAAAGCATGAAAATATGTCGAAATCCTGCTCTATAATACAACCAATATATTTCTTGTTATTTATATTGCACATTCATTACCAAATAACTCAGTTTAGATTATTGTTAATAAGTTATTTAAAATTGTGGCTATACTGATAAAAGAATGATCATTTCTTATGTCACACGCAATATCACATGGAATTTTTTACAAGATTTTATAAAAATGTAATACTAAACCCTGTCTACATTGCAGCATGTTGAATTACTTTGCTGTTTATTATACATAGCTTTTGGCAGCACAGTGCAAATTGTAAATGTACATTTTAATTTCTATCATCGAACCCTCATGTTGCTCAATGACTTATTTTTTTTCTGTGGAAAAGAGTATTTTATTAATATTCTTTTTTTATTATTATTGTCCATACAATGGAAGTCAGTGGACTCGAAAACTGTTTTGTTGACAACATTCTTCAAAATATATGTTGTGCTCTGCAGAAGAAAGAAAGATATACAAGTTTTGAATGGCATGATGGTGTATAAATTATGACAGAATTATCTTCTTTTTTTGTTGTTGTGAGAATTAAATTTGATGGTAACCTGTTCAGTGTTACTCAAAGGCATAAGAGCAATGGGTGGTCCAGTTATGGCCCTTTAAGAGCCCTCTTATTTCCATCCACAGCTGTCCTCACCCCCAGCCTGCTGTCCAGAATCCAGCCACATATCTACCAGCTGGCCTTCAGTGCCGCTAAAGCCTCTGGTTTTAGGGTATGTGACATCAAGGCATCGGAGCAAAGGCCTAATCACGTTAACATCCACAACCAGACGCTCCACTCATTTGACTAATCAAAGAGAACAGCTCGTTCAGAGAGAAGAGAGGCACTGTATGAGGTACTTCCTATCTCTTTTTCTTATCTGTTCATCCCTGTACAGCACCTATGCAGCATGCACTTAATGTGGCCTGGACTCACTCATTAGCTTCCACGTTACCTGGAGTGCTCTGTATTGGGGGATGGTTTGCATGGCATATACTGATAGTTTTGTAAGGCAGTGGAGAAAAAAAAATACTGCATATAAGTTTATTTTCTTAACAATTTTAAGGCAATAGGTTTCCTTTAAGGCAATCTATCTATCTATCTATCTATCTATCTATCTATCTATCTATCTATCTATCTATCTATCTATCTATCTATCTATCTATCTATCTATCTATCTATCTATCTATCTATCTATCTATCTATCTATCTATCTATCTATCTATCTATCTATCTATCTATCTATCTATCTATCTATCTATCTATCTATCTAATCTATCTATCTACCTACCTACCGTCAGTCAATGATCTGTCTGTCTGAGTTAATTATGTTTGGAGTATGATAGATTTAATCTTATGATAATCATTATAAAATATACATTTTCACATTCTTTGATTGGTGTATATGTGCATTTTGTTTATTTATTGTATTTTATTGTTTTATTCTACAGTATGTTTTGCTGATATCAAATTGATACAGAAACAATGTTACTATTGGATAACAAATGAAGTTTACATGTCTGAAATGTACAAATCTGCTTCGTAGTTGCTTCAGTATTATCAAAGCTTTATTATACGCTTTGGTATTTTCAAATAAGGCGTACATTCTCAGAACTCTACTAATATCACAACAGATCCTCAAAAGTGCAAATTTTTCAAACATTTCAGCATGTTTTCAATTGTGTTAGTTTAATACATAAAATCACAAAGTATCCTTTTCACAACACAAAATAAGTGTTTCATCTATATAAATGTTTCATTCACAGTAACTGCCTTTCATAAAGCTCTTACTATCAAACTTTTAATTTGCATCTCTTCTCGTTAAGTTTACAGTTTTTCTCAGTCGCTTTGGTGCATTTCTCACATCACTATTTACATTTGCACAACAGTTAGTTCAACCTCCACAACATTTAGTCATTTGTGCACATCATAGTAGCAGTTTCTCATTCCTTCCAACAAATTGCAAATGCTTTTGGACATGAATCAATTGCTTTCATACAACTCTCTGCTGTTCTATAACATTATCATTTGCTTATGTCATGTCAGTCAAAATTAACTATACTTGTGAATGCTGAATAGTCATTCCATATAAAACTAATAGTCCTCATTTCATTGCTTGAGTCATTACATACAAAAATGTTGAACTAGTTGTCAAAATCTGTCAAGCAAATTTTACCAATTTTTGTAAATCTTTTTTTTCCTGAAAATGTCTCCTAAACTGAACAATTTCTTTCAGGTGAATCTCAGCTTTCACTGATGAGAAGGGGTGTGTGAAGCATTAGTTGCAACCAATGTTCAGTTCCAATATGTACTGCAATATTGTTTCCAGTTGTGCACATCTCTACCCAAAGGGAGTTTATGTTTGTTGTAAATAAGGGTGTATTTTTTCTTTTGCACAATGCTGTGAACAAATTAAAATTGCAAAGAGCATATGCAGTAAAAATGTGAAACATACATATTCAGTGTCTTGTACTCAATGTTACCTCACTAAATACAGTAATGTGTAACTTTACTGTATTTTTCAAATGGCTGTGCAAATAGTATATAGTGCTGTCTTGAGCATTCTCAGGTAGTGTCACCAAGATCTGACTTTTTTGCATTGGAAAACATTTACAGAGTAAACTGTCATAATGAAAACATGACAAAGCCATTTGACTATCTTGTTCATAAACAATGGTGTCAGGACTTTTCATCTTGATGACACTGACACTTTCATTGACATGAATACTAGCTTTTGAGGAACGAGCTATCCATTTTGAGCAAGTGACACACTTTTGCAGGTTATCAAGTAGGTTTTGCAGTTTGTACTAATTGTTTTGAGAACTGCATTAACTGTTGTGCAAATGTAAATAGTGATGAGAGAAATGCACCAAAGCGACTGAGAAAAACTGTAATACATTTGTCTATTATTTAATCCAACTGAGCTGGTCAATCAATGAATCATTTGGTACACATAAATATTTCTATATAGATATTGATTCCATAGACACTTTTTATAGAACTTGTTTGCATTTTCCAATATGGATAACCAAATGTAATTAATTAATTCCTTAATTCTTTTTACATAAGTGATTTATAGAAAATAACCACCACTATGTTCAAAATGTGTATGTATACATGTGTGTGTGTGTGTGTGTGTGTGTGTGTGTGTGTGTGTGTGTGTGAGAGAGAGAGAGAGAGAGAGAGAGAGAGAGAGAGAGATTATTTTCTAATGTGTCAATGATTATGTGGACTGAAATGTGTATAACATTAATGAAAGCATGGGATCAGGTTTTAAAATAATGACTGTTACAACTGTGATCAGTTTAGATTTTTCAACTAATAGTTTTGAAAATGTACAATTTACTTGTGAAAAAGTACCAAAGCTAATAAAAAAATACGGTAAGTCAGAGGAAAAATAATATTAATGTTATATTAATCATATAAAGTAATATTAATATACAATTATTTTTTACAAAAATCATATATATATATATATATATATATTATACACATTCAGAACTAAAAAAGAAAGAACATCAGTAAAAACAATCGTCAAAAATATATTATACCAATGATAGCAATATATATATACTGTATATATATAATGTAATTTATATAAAACAATAAAGGGTATAATTAAAAAAACTTTGCTTTGCAATTCCGGTCAGCAGTTTTGCAGCATGGACAGCATTCCAACATCAACACTTATCAGAAACTTTTCAGCAGGAGCCATTTCTGCACCGAGCGAAGATTGGTCCTGTCCTGGTGGTGAACGATGTCTATAATGTTAAGCACAACAAATGACAAAACCATCCAGGCGCGCACATCAGCGCAGGGGTCAGGGAAGGTAAGGAAAAAGAGGCCCTCTATGACATATCTACTGTGGGAAACGGGCCGCAGAGATAACCGAGCTTTAGTGTTTCATCTCTGCTTCATCCCATACACATTATCACTGACCTTTCACCCTGCAATAAGAAAGGCTATGTAACCCAGAGAAACACACAGCCGTAAATCTCTTTATCCAGAGCTATAAAAGTGTGGGATATTCAAACAATGTGAATTGTGTAAAAACGAGGGAAACTTAATTTATTAATATGTATCTATAATGTATCAGGCACAGTTTGCCTTTGTCCTTAAAAGTATCGCTCTTTTTTTTCTCTGTCCCTCTCTTTCTTGCCTGCAAAAGGGAAAGAATGCTGGAGACTGAAGAACACTTCATTAACCTTAGTGAGAATGAACACAGTTAAAACTGAGAAGACACGCAGCCACAGGAAATCCCACATATCCGCTAGCATACACACCACACAGTGATAAAGAAAAATGTGATAGTTAGATTGTTTTAGTCTTTGGCCTAATGAGACAGTTTTCCATGACAAATTATCCCACAGTGAGACGGTGGCTTCTGTTAATTAGTACACAATTATAGCATGAAATATATTCAGAATTGACTCTTTACAGATTGTTCACATCTACCTCTTCATTGCATGTCTCAAATGGCAATCAATACAGTAGATATATATATAATGTATGACTATGTAATAAAATCACATGCCTATTCACTGAGATTATATGAGATATCTATCCGACTCCTGCTTGTATTTTACTTATTTAGTCTTAGATTATGAGATATTTATCCGACTCCTGCTTGTATTTGACTTATTTAGTCTTATAAAAATAAAAAAATTAAAAATACTATATGTTGTATTATACACATTCAGCCTTTTTTTAATTCTAAATATAAAGCATAAAAACAGGAATTAAAAATGGCACTTTATTTCTAGAAATATGGTTGATACACTGAGTGATGGTTTACCTAAATATGTCATTTATTCCCCCTCATCCCGTTCCAAACCTGAATGCCGAGTAGGATGCCGTAGACAAAAAATAATTTAAACAGTTTTACATAAATTATGTGATCTAGGACCTTCATACAATTGCTTGCCTTTGTAGAGACTGCAAGTCTATCCCTCTTGTTTTCTTTCGTCTTAAATTCAATATGCATTGATGCATTCAACGTCTATCATTAAGGTCCAGCTCTGTTGATTTCCATTGATTTCCATTCTATGTTCCACAGAAGAAAGAAAGTAATTCTGATCTACATAAAGGTGAGTAAATGATGACAGGATATTTATTTTTAGGTGAACTATCCCTTTAAATGCAAACATTAAGCTTTAATGTTTGAAAGTCAAAGCTGGGACATAAACTGACACACAAAACGTACTTTATTATTGCAAAGGCAGGTAAAAATGCCCTGGCCTAACTCGTTCAAATGCTTGGATGGGTTTTATTTCAGCTAATGAGGTGTGAAAGCCTTACCCTGAGTGTGTGTGTGTGGTGCTGCCCATAAACCAAAAGTGAGAAACAGCTTGTTTGGTAGGAATTAGGGGTTTACGTTTTCCTTTTCCACTCACTGCCATGTCTTCTAATGTAAAACTATGCAGAGTGAATTTGACACACTAATGGTTTTTCAAATATACCACAGTTGTGTGTTACATTAAGACCATCAAAACAAATTGTAATGGAATTTGAATTTTGTTAATCAAGTAGACAAAATGATTTTGTAACCATCAGCTTGTTTTCCAAAGCTTCTCTTTAACGTGTCTATTTTAAGAAGGTATCGTTCTCAGTGGTTGATTGGTTGCATGGGCCTCTCTTATTGTCATCTCATTCCTGTCTGTGTCTCGCAGACATGGGGCCCCTTTGCAATGTAGCCATTAACTAAGGTCATTACAGAGAGAGGCTTTGTCATTAAGACCACATGGTTCTCCTTGAGTCATGCTAATGACTTTTTGCATTTTTTTTATTCAATTTATAGTTTTATTCTGTGATTTCTTTATGGGTTTAGACAAATCTGAAGTGATCAAAGTATCACCTTCAAGTGTCTAGAGAGGTGTCGGGGTCAATGTCATCCTCTCTTTTAACGGCCCTTTGAATAAGACATGGCTATTGTTCTGTATTGACAGCATATACTTGGACCTGTCAGTCAACGTGTCACAAAGTGCGTATTGACGAACACAGAGGTTGTGTTATCACTGAGAGTAATAAATCCGATGGCGTTTTAATGCAGTGCATTTCAAGTATTTTTACAGCTTTGTAATCGGTGTGATAGAAACCACCAGAGCTGTTATGACATGGGAAAGTTGCCTTACCACCCAGGTGCTAACACCCTTTTGAGCAGCTCTGCTTAGCATTGGCGTCTCCTCCAAAGCTTTCAACAGTGCTGTTACTTTACAGACTCGCAAAGACCTCTGGGAGGTGTAGTCCTTCAGAGTTTGGGAAACCCAATGGATGCGGATTTGCTTCTTTCATGTGAACTGAACAATCCGTCTTGCCTAAACTTTTGCTGTTGTGTTCAGAGTTTAGCCTTAAGCACAATCACAGGCTGAAAAACACAACAGATCCCTTACGCTCATTGTAGCCGAGCTGGTAAATGCAAGACGCCATCTGTTTTTTTTCAGTGAATGCCAAAAGTAACCCAAGGGGATGGGCGAAGTCTGTGATTGGGTCGGCACCCTGTTGCTTCAGAGGCCTGGTCTCTGTATCAAACGACGCCATGCTGGAGGAAAGACCCCATGGCACAGGGGATACTGTTATAGAGGCAGTGACCTGGATGTGTGTCAGTAGGGAGTGTGGTTTATCTCCTCTCTATTTGTCATTTGTTCTTTTCCTTTTTTTATCACTCCTCCCCCATTTCAAAAGGGCAGTTTAGTTTCCCTTCTCTACTCCTTCTTGTTTCCCCTCTGTTTTTCCATGAAATCACTCGTCTGTCACCAGATCCTAGCCATCGTACACAATTCAATTGTCTCGGCGGACGTCGCACAATGAGTTCCTTGTCCTCTTTGATGCTTTTGTCTGGAATGAGGCCCGAAACAAAAGCTGCGGTGCTTTTAAGCACGTTTTAGCCTGAGTTTGTTTTATTTCTGAATTGAAAGTTGACCCAAGTCTCATTCATATACCGCCATAAAAAGGCCTCATGGACTCCCGGATTTACAACTCACAGTGTTTCCCCAGGGCCTTGGAGGCCATAGTATACCTGACTCAACTGATTCCCCCTCCCGTCACCAACAAAATATTGAACCCAATGCATTCTAAGCCACTAGGCGGTCAAGGCCCATAAAAGCCTAACAGTCTATGCTGTGGCTGTTGGTGGTCTGTCTTGTTCTTTGGCCTTTGGATGGCAGAAGGGGCCTTTTTGTCTGTCTGTGTGTATGTGTGTGTGTGTGTGTGTGTAAGTACGTCTTTTGCAGGGACGTCTGAGAGAGAAAAACATCAAAAGGCAACATAATCCAGGTACAGGGCTTCACTTTTAACTTTTCAGCAGCTAGTGTCTGAAGCAGCTATAAAACTGTGGCCAATGGGACGAGAAACGTGATTGATGCTGAGCACAGCTTAATTGCTAAGAGATTTAGCTGCCTGTTCATAATATACTGAAAATATAGAGGCTTTGGGCAAGAACCTTCATTCAGAGTTGTATTTCCATTACTCAGCTCATTCACACTGGTGTTCTGAACCAGGCCACGCATATATTTAAGGTAGTTTATGTTCTGAAAATAAAGAATGTTTAGTTTAGCATTTAACGTGTTGCTGTTATACACTGTAAAAAAGTACTGTTGGTTTAACTTAAAAGTAAGTTATCTGGTTGCGTTCATTGATATTAAAATTTGAGTTAATACAATGAATGAGATTGGTTTAATAAATAGAAATTCAAAATATTATGTTATCCGAACCACATTAATTATCCAAGTTGATTTGACAAAAGAAAAAAAAGTTGTTTTTTACAGTGTTGCTTGCAGCTCATTTCCTTTTAGTATTCTTATTAATGGTTAATTTAATGTTTTATCAACTTTTACATGTATATTTCAAAGAGGCGGGGGGATGCAGCTGGGTAGACTTCATGTGACCACCTGGGTTCTTCTCAAGTCTAACCCACTTCCAGAGCACCCTTAGAGGTGAGTGAGAGGGCTCATTGGGATAACTTTTCCTGTAAGTATGCAAGTCTTGTTGGAAAACATAGAGGGAACTCTGAGGTGTGTGTGTGTGGGGTGGGGGTGGGGGTGAAGGAGTACACTTTGGAGATTTCTCAGGCACTGTCATAATCTTTATTGCATGATGTGATAGAAAATAAATGTCTCTGGATCATTGAGGTTGACGTGCCAGCGGAGCAGCTCACAGTTTAAGGGTATATGACTGCATAACATCTAGTTTTATTTTTCTCTTTCAGTGTCATTCACATGCAAGTGGGTTTATGGTGACCTGGTTTTATTTTGATCCAGCCTAGAGGGATGTTAAAGACAGGCACTTGAAAGCCTTCCACTGAACCACATGGTTGAAGGGGGTTTTATCTCCACCTAGCGGTTTAATGGTCTTAATGCTACAGGTGAATGCTTTGCAGTGAAACTTCTAAGTTATCTAATGCGTCAGTGGTGCATGCGCTTGAAATGCATCTATAGCCTAGATGCAAATTCAGAAGCAATATTAACTAACCCAGTACTGAAAGGAAAGTGGAAAAATTGAATAATCGGCTACATTTTTTGTAAGTAATATTTAAAGGAAATGCAGTTCTATCACGAAAGTTCCAAAAACGGCATACTATAAAGAAATGCATAGCCTATGATATTTTTGAAACATGTATGTTATTTTTTAATTATCCTCATTAAGGGTCAACAAGTAGGCTAAATGCTATTTTCTGTGTTTCTTCGGGATTTTTTTTTTTCTCTAAGCATAATGACTGGATATTAAAATAAAACAGTAATAGCCTAGTTTACTGCTACATTAAGATAAAGACAATACATAATTACACAAAATTATCACAAAAAAGCCACGATTTTTTTTAATAACAAACTGTTGCAAATAACAAAGGTGCAATAAAAACAAATGTACTGCCAGTGCAGTAGCATATTTGACAAATAGTTCAGCACAAATCCACAATTATGAATACCGCTCTAAATGACATATTCCTTTCCAAGACATAGAATCATGGATTAATTGTTTTTTAATATTTTTTTCTTTCACGAATTTACGGACTTTACAAAACCTAATCCGTAAAGGGCATGGATGTCATACTTTCCACTAATGTCCCGCTCGCCCTGATGAAGGAATATTATGCCCAGCCAATATATTTTAATTTGCCCTGGTTTTGATCTTTAAAAAAAAATGCACGCGCATACATAGATTACACACATTCATGAAAACAATGAAAATATTATTAAATCCGTTTGTAAATTAATGTAATAAGAAAGAAAGAAAGAAAGAAAGAAAGAAAGAAAGAAAGAAAGAAAGAAAGAAAGAAAGAAAGAAAGAAAGAAAGAAAGAACTTTTAACTATTTTGGACATTGGATATGCACTTATTATATATTTTTTCATATTTAATAAACATTTCATTTCTCCTGCTTATTTTACAATGTTAGCATTTTATATGTTTGTTTGTTTTTTGTCAGTTTAACAATGATAAACACCATGACAAATGTGTATGTCTAATAAGTAGCCCACCACATAACATGATTATTACTATATTTGTTTTTAAGCATTCAAAACACACTTTTCTTTCAGGTATTTAAATAGGCTATGATATTATCTCATTTAATTGGCAGTCTGTGGCATCATCGGCGATTACGTGATGATCTTGTACTCTTCATCTTTGGTGATAAATGTTTTAGACAAGCCACTCTTGACATTCTTACTCAATATCCTCGATGAAGCCATAAAGGAGAGCGCTGGAGCTGCAGCAGGACCTGTTCTTTCTCAATGCACAATGATGGATGCCCACTGCAAACTTCTTCACTTCAAATTGCGTCCCAAATATAGATTTAAAGGTGCACAAATATAAGGCAAATGTAATCAGTTCGCGTTTACCGAAAATTGCTGGCAGTTAATTCACCTCAAAAATGTATGTGTAAACAAATTATGACGTATGATAAATTCAGTAGGCTAATAAACGAAAGACATAGCGCTTAGTATGAAATAGCCTAGAGACTTAATTATTTTGCGAAATTTATTTAGGCTACTTATCGCTTTGTAATTAATTATATATTTTTTAGGCATTTTATGAAGGCTATGGGCTAAATGTGTCATATAGTTTTTATAGTGTTAAATATGAACCCACGAAGCTAGGCTATACCTGCTTGACACATTCTATTTAATTTATTTTTCTAATATTTTTTTTTTGTCAGTTTAACAATGATAAACACCATGACAAATGTGTATGTCTAATAAGTACCATATAACATGATTATTACTATATTTATTTTGAATAGAACGACAGTAATCGTGATCAATCGTGAAAGAGAAATGGCTTCAAGAGCCATGTGTCGTTATTGGCGCTCTGTCCTCTGAAGTCATTATGAATGTGCTTTTCGTGCATAATGCACACACACACCTCTGAGTTTTATTAACTTGGTTTCTTATTTTACAACGTATATAATGTGTGAAAATGGGGAGGGTTCATAGTCAATTAAGACTTGAAGCAAATCTCCAGTGTTGCACACTAAAAAAAATAAAAAAAATAAAAAAATAAAAATAAAAAAAATACTCTGATGAAGCTATAGCCTAATAATAATAATAATAATAATAATAGTATATTATAATTATAATAATAATGCAATCAAACAATCACAATTCACCTAAAACCAACGACATCATGAAACTGCCAAATTGAAATCCGTGCGCTGATATTAGCAGACGAGATAAGCATATTTATGATCATCAGCTTGATAAGAAAATTGGTTAGGCTATGAAATTAAATCCTTATTAGAAGTAGCCTACAAAGTTAAAGACTGAAATTGAGCAGATAAAATAGCAAACAATTATGCATTAGTAGTAGGCATGTGCGCAATTTTTAGGGTAATAAATAAATAAATAAATATCTAACAACAGCAAAAAACATGCAATTACAGTATCAAATAGTACAGCTGTGTACAACAATAGCTGTGTCGGTTATCAAAACAGTGAACTTGTGAATGTAGTGTGTTTCTCCAGCAGTGCTGCCACCAGAGATCAAACAGTTTGACACTGGCGCAATGAGCGCAGCTTATGAAGGGGGTCCGAGTGCTGTGTTGGGTGCTGGCTGGGGAAATGTTATGATCTTGTAATTACGGGTCTTGGACAGATGCATTATCCAGGCTCAGCGTTGGAGCCACTGGATATTATTGTAGCCAGAGAGCCGGAGGGCCAGACACCTACCATCGCGGAGAGGGGCTGACCCCGCTGGCCCTATACGGCTCTCGCGCCATATTGCACATTTAAGCACCAAGGTTTTCCCAAGTTCACCAGCGCTGTTGATTAAGCAGGCCAGCATTGAGGGGAGATGATTTCTGCATTCTCCAAACGAGTTCCCAACAATCCACACGCGGTGAGGTCATGCTGATCTATAGGGCGTGGGTTACTGGGAAGGGCAAACATATATTAACCCGCTTTGTTTCATGTTGTCCGCTTTAGCATAACATTTATTCAGATAATTTATTCAGATATGCAGAAGAACATCCAAACTACTTTTGTATTATTTCTTTCTCTCTTTCTTTCTTTCTTTCTTTCTTTCTTTCTTTCTTTCTTTCTTTCTTTCTTTCTATTTATTTTATTTATTTATTTTATTTATTTATTCATTCATTCATTCATATAGGCCTATATTCATTCATTCATTCATTCATTCATTCAGAAGTATATGGCTTGGCAAAAACATGAGTTCATTGCAAATGCACTATGTTGTTGTCTGGTTTACACGAGATTAACTAATTGCATTTAAGTTTATTTCGTTGCCTATAGGGAGACTTGAGAGTGTTGCAATATTTTTTTTTAATCAGAATTTAGAAATCTACATTTCCCTAAACGTCAGATATAATCTGCCACAATACTGAATTGTAACATCATTCATAAACATCTATATTTTTAAGTTGGTACGAGTGTTTCCTGTTAATTAAATAGCATATACGTAAAAATAATACTGTCATTCCACAGTAGTTATATTTCATTTTTCTATTTTAATGTTTTACAACATGATAAGCCTAATTATATATACATTTATATGGCTACCAAATTATTTAAGAGAACACACTGATTTAGATGATAGCCTACCATATAATTTGACATATTAATCTACAAATCTAAATACAACTCAGATTGTAATACCAAATAAATTCTCAAATTAATTTTTTTTGTAATTATTTGTATTATCATTCTGTAGATCCTTTATATTTTTACCCAGAGATACAGTAGCATATAGGCATATGATATGAGTCATTTCAACTTAAATCACATTAAACTGACTTATAACTTATAAAAGAGTTGAACATTTCTTTTTGATGATAAAGCAATGTAAAACATATGTTGTCATAACCCAATTATATCTTTTTTCTTTCTTTCTTGTTTTACAGTGTGAATATCTCCTTAGGAGGGTGCTCTCATAATGCTAAGATAATGTGAAGTCATTTGTGAACATAAACATTTTTAATCACTCACCCTCCTTATCATGGACTGTAGGCTACGGTATTCCTTGACAATTCCGTGCAAATAATGAGGCTATCAATTCAAATCCACAAAACAACGCGCAGCGGTTCAGTTAGTGCAGTGGTTGGCTATAGGCCTATACCTGTAGCCTATATAAGATGACATGCTCTACATGAATGTCTTCCATCGGCTCTGCGGTCCTGGAATAACTCTTTTCTTAATCCCACAAGTGTCAGACACCCGCAAACGTCAAGCGTCCTGTATGGCATGATGTGACAGTGGACAGCCCCTGTCAAAGAGATACGGCCTCGTGCATAAACAAACCATAAAACAAACCTCTGCGATAATATTTAAGATGGGTTTCAATAACTCAACGTGCTTGTGAAGGCCGTCTGTCCGTGTCTCACATGAAAAGCTCACCTCAGACAGGTAACGAAACAGCTCAGGAGCGTTTGATGCTCTTCGACTGGGTTCTAGCACAAACTCACAGCTGTGGCACACCTGTGCCGTTCTGTGAAGGCCGTTTATAGTGTGAATGACAGAAGACTCTATCTGCGCATCACGGACCTGAGACAGGCAACATACTCAGCTCATTTGGGAAGCTCATACCCAACTCCATTGTTATCTTAGATCTGATCTTATGATGTGCGATCATATATTAAAAAACTTTTGATCAAAGGAACATGTTACTAATGCTCCTCTGAGAAACAGTCCTACCCTTTGATAGTGTCTTTATAAAAAGTTGAATCAAGCATAACTAGTCTGTCTTTAGGTCTGTAAAAAAAAAAAAAAAAAAGCCTCCTGTTAACCCAAACGTGAATTAGCCTGCTCAGTGCTATGTTTTACTCATTTTCATCATAGTAAAAAGCGATCAATTTAAATACTGCACAGTTTTAGGATTGACTTCATCTTACAGGTCTATGCAAATACCTTCACTGTAAAACATTTCTAACCCTCCCAAATCAAAAATTTCAAGTGACCGATAACATCAAAATTTTTCAATTGGCCCAAGTGAAATTCTTGTTGCAATAGTCTGTTAACATTGGCTCAATGAGAAATAATACGTCAGACTAATTGAAAAATTTAGATGTTCTCGGTCACTTGAAACTTTTGACTTGGGGATGTAATTTTTTTTACTGTGTTTGTGTGAGTGTGTGTGCATATATATATAGGCTATATAGGCTATATGAAATCATGATATTACAGACTTTTTATTTATTTATCTGGATATACTGACCTTATTTGATTTTAAGGTCTATGAGGGATAGATGCAGAGTCTGTTTAATATAAGGTTAATTTAATGCGGCAACATTGCAAAGGGAAATGCTGCAGTTGCAGGCGCGTCCATCATCAGCACCACAGTTGATTGCACACTGGCCTAAATTCCTGCATCCAAATGAGCATAACCAACACGAGGTAAGACATTTTAATAAGCTAAATTAGGGCAGGCCTGTATTAAATCCTTCTTTGTAGGATTTTTAGAAGCGTCACCCTGCTGGGTAAAAAAAAAAAAAAAAAAAAAAAACCATAAGCGAGCCTATACTGGTTTTAGCTGGTTATTTAAACAGCCAAACATGTTTAAATTAGCCAAACAGCGGCTAAGCTGATGTTTAAAAGTCGTCTATAGCAGGTCTCCCAGTCTGACGAGCTTAAAAGTGCCCCTAACCTTTGTAAAACCAGCCTGACCATTATGGGAGATCAGCAAACCATTTCTGCACAGAAAAAAGTAATTCATCGCATTGTCTCAACGATGACACATGACCAAGGAAGCCAATCAACCCAAATAGTCACTCACTCAGAAATTCTTGATTATTTAGTACAGAAACCTATTGCGTTTGAGGCGGTGGTCGGGTGATGGTGGGGGTGGTTTGCAGGAAACAATTATAGAAACAGGGGCAGTCCCGTCCTCAATCATAGAGTCTGGGTTATACCCGCGTTATAAAGGAGGACACCTAGAGGACCAGCCTAAACAACCTGCCGTCATCAGCTATACCTCCACATCCAGGCTATTTGTATTATTTACGTAGGATTATTTCAAAACTCACATAGCCTATAGTGACTAGTGCGAGATCATAAAGACTGCATTTGGCTTTTGAAATCCAATTCATTTATTCGAAACAAATTTAGACGATATCCAGGGTAAATCATGGCTTAAAAACGAAAAAAGCAGACACGCTCATTGTGACCCTGTCTCCATTGGATCTGCATCAATGGCCCCTGTCTTTCAACACAGAAAATGTCAAATTTATCGACTTCAAAGACAGCAGATGTCGCCTACGTCGAACTCGCCTTTTCCATGGCCCAGACAATAAACTTTAATATTAAACTAAAACCAAAAAAATCCAATTACTCAAGACATTTATAAAAGCGGGGACCTTTGGTTAGGCAGTTGTGGTTCTTTTTTCTTCTTCTTTTTTTTTCGAGCATCATGACGTTTGGCATCTGCTTGGCATTCATGTCGACGAACGAGTTGCGTGAGGGTAACACTGTTAAAATACTCAGCAGTTTCCCAGGAGAAGCATAGCCTATCCAAAATAATATTAAGAGAACATTCATGATATATATATATATATGCCTATATTAGGGCTGTCAAAAAAGATTAATCGCGATTAATCTTTTGACAGACCTAAATTATTATTATTATTATTATTATTTTTAAAGGCTAGTGTTCCCATATCTCCGTCAACAGAGAAGTGTCAAAATCACAAGGTCTTTGCATTTTCTCTGGGGTGTCAGGTAGACCAGACGCAATTTCAGGCGTCAGAGAGGCTCGCGCTGCTGTTGAGTCAGTTGTATTGATGAAATGCAGTCATAGCGAAGGCATGCAAGGACTTCATCAATCATGCCAAATTATAGCCACAACTCTGCCATTAGACCTGAGAAACATAACGTCACCTCAGATAAACAACATTTTAACTACATGCCTTTGATAAATCCATGGACAAAACAGAAAAAAAGTATGGGCCTGTTGCTATAAGTTATCTACTTCTACATTCGTTTTGATTGAATAAAACTTTTATTGTTTTCACCACTGAACTGGTTGATGACATATTAGAGGTCGAGCAAAGTAATAAAATGAATCATATGTAGTTTATTTTATTATAGAAGTAGGGGAAACCGAGGCCAGTTGTCGTACTTTTTACATATTTGTTAGAGTAGGCTATAGGTTTATTTTTAAAGAGAATTTATGGGCGCATATGCCTAAAAGTTGTGGCTACAGCTACTGTTATTTTTTGTTCTCCTAATAGTAACTGCATAATAACATTTATCACACAACAACTCGCCCCAACTAGAAAACAGCGCAGAATTTTCAGTTAAATCTTCATTAGCCTTCTTGCCTAAATGTTCGTTAGTGTGTTTATATATAGCCTATTGAAAGTTTAATTTGGAGGATAAATTTCACAACAATTTTACTTTATATTTAGTGAGTTGCAAACCTTTGTTTATGTCAACTATTACTGCATAATAATCTGCAATCAGTTACTGGTATTCAATTTCAAGCAGAAATCAGTACTTCCATTTAAAAGTGAAGTCTCATTAAATCTCTTTATTTGCCCGCCACACATGAACTGGGAAACGATCATTCTTGCGGCGTCTTTCTCATGCAGAATCATTTTGAAAGCATTATACAAATTATTTGAAACAATCGCATTTAACCACAGTTTTCTTTTGTCAGAACCAAATGTTTGCTTTCTCTAATTTCCAGGAAGAAATAATCTCATATTACTTGGAAATAGCTTGTTTTAATAAAGGTAGTCGCACAATTTATGTAAATTCCAATTTCCCCCAAAAATAACTAATCAATTAATGCAATTTAAAAATTCATAAGTTTTGAAAATGTCGTATTTAAATAAATGCATTGCTTTTGAACTGCTAAGGAGTGGACACACATGCACACGTGACTATGCAAGCAGTGACTTTCAAAGTTTTATTTTCTTGATACAATCTATAAGTGCATTAGTCCAGTGTTATCATTCTGAAATCTATACTAAACATTCCTTCTGCTATTTAACTCGTTAAGCAGATTTGCTCAAATAGAATAGCATTTTCTGGATAAATACCAACAGAACTCTGAGCATATAGTAAAAAAAAAAAAAAAAAAAAGAACCAGGGAAAGAGGAGCTGTAATTTGTTATTAAAATTACAGTTAATTCAGCACTGGATAACAATGGTCAGAATTATGTAGCACTGTGACATGGTAAATATGCCCCCAAAAAAGTGCAAACGAGAATGAACTCTTTTAATTGAGGGGAAAAACCACAACTCTTAGTTAAAATACTCCAAAATAAATTTTAATGTTTATAAATCTCTATACTTAAATATATACATTATGTGCAAATAAAATGTTCAACATTAAATTAAACTATGCAGAGCGTGTGAATAATAATATCATTCCTTATTATTGTGTATATCTTGTTTAGTATTTAATCCTCTCTATTGGCACCCAATTGTAGAAAATCTAAATAAAAGACAAATCTGAATAAAAGAAAGAAAAAAAATACCCACATTTATGACCAGAGCAAATACTTAACCAAAAGACAAGATGTCCAATTCATTTTTTGGAAAAGTTTCTCTCGAGTACTCAGATGTTCAGATGATACATGATGATAGCTGATTTCATCTGCTTGTATATTAATTATTTGCATGTATATAATTTATATAGGATTGGGAAACGGTCTAACAGAATATCTACATGCAAAAAAAAAAAAAGAAAAAAAAAATAGAAAGGAAGATGACCAAAAAAGGTACCAAACCTACGAAACATACGTGATAAAAAATTCAGTGCATACAGTGTCTCAAAGGGTTTTACTCTTCTCAAGGAAGATGAGACATGTGACAATGCACAAACACAAAGCCTCCTAAAACACGAAAGTGCACACAGAGTTAAAATAAAATGCTTTTGTTCATTTTCAATAGTTCTGCTATTTTAGCCTGTCAATCCTTTGATATCACAGTGACTAGATTGAATGTCTTAGACTTGCCTGAATTTTGTAGATATGGCAAAAAAAAAGCTGACATTCATTTGAGAGGTTTTCAAATTAGAATGAGGAAGAAAATAGATGTCGTTGTAAATATGACGCAAGCCCCATTAAGTCTACATTCAGCTTTAACTGACTTCATAGCTTATCTCATATATCTTCATGTAGCTACATAGTTTTGCATGTTTAAGCGGTTTCTTGTAGGTAAACCTTGTCGCTACCATTGCTAGCCTGCTAACAACTGACTTGCTTCACTGATTCTTCACATTGTGGCCGTCCTCCACGTCTGTAATGCAGCACATCATATCTAGAGCTCATAGGACTTCATTTTAAAATGAGTTCTGAAAGTGTTTCTTCCAGCTTCAAGTGGAATTTTTCCTAGTGCACTGCTAATGCTTTACGTGCCAGCTCTCTCTGACGTGTCAAGCGCTGTAGTGCCTAGGCCGCCACGTGGCCGATCAGATAGATGTTGTCATAGAGGTGGCCTACAAAGTCCTCGCTGATGTTCTGAGCAGCCCGCCGTGTGTTTCGGATAAACTCCCTTTTGGACATCTTGTTCTTTACGTGAGGGCTGGTCAGATCGATGGAGAGAAGGATGAGAGAGTAGCACAGCACATACACAGCATCTGCAAAACCAGAAGAGAGAGAGAGCGAGAGAGAGAGAGAGAGAGGTGTGTGTTTATGTTATTTTTCATTGTAAAGTTGTAATCCCTACCTCAAATAAAAATGTTTGCATTATGCAGAAACAGTAATTATATTTCACAATTACATTTTAACATAATTGTTCTTTGTTTGAATATATTTAAAAGTTTAATATAGTCCTGTGATCGAAAAGCTGAATTTTTTATTACTCCAGTCTTTAGTGTCACATGATTCTTCAGAAATCATTCCACTATGCTGATTCGGTGCTCATTTAGTATCAATTATTATTGGTGCTGAATTATTAATAATGGTTCATATTATTATCAATGTTGAAAACTGTTTTTACTGCTTTATATTTTATTAATATTTTTGTGGAAACTGTGATACATTTTTTTCCAAGATTCTTTGATGAAAAAAAAAAAAAAAAAAAAAAAAAAACAGCATTTATTTGAAATCGAAATCCTTTGTAACATTATAGATGTCTTCACTGGCACTTGAATCAATTTAATTTATTGGTTAAATTAAAGTATTAATATAATATAATATAATATAATATAATATAATATAATATAATATAATATAATATAATATAATATAATATAATATAATATAATATAATATAATATAAAATTAAATAACTTAATTGCCCCAAACTTTTAAATGGTATTTTAATGGTATCATGACACCGAAGACTGCAGTAATAAAAATTCAGATTTGCCATTACAGGAATAAATTATATTTTATAACATATTCAAATGGAAAACAATTATTTTTGTAAGAATATTTTACAATATTTCTGTTTTTACTGCATTTTTTTCATCAAATAAATGCTTTAATTAATGATTCTATTTAATTAATTAAATTAATTAATTAATTAATTAGTCCAAACTTTTGACTGCCAATATATATATATATACATATATGTTGAAATGGAAACAATGTGAGAAGAGCACAACTCGGCTTGAACTCTGTCAGTAATTTATAATAAATCTTTCAGCTTGTACAGTAGCACACATGCACTACAAGTCACATGTTATTGCAGGCGGTGACTCTGATTGGTTGGACTCAACACAGGGTCCTCTTCTGCTAACACTTTAAGCCAGCGGGCTTAGCTCGGCTTTAGAAGCAAACGGCAGTGTTAGTACAAGGATTTCTCACATGTTGCTCTATACAAAGACAAGATCATGCAGATCTGCAGCTAAAAAAATGGTTGATTCAAATCAATACACGACAATAATCCTGCAAGTTGTGATTTGCATGTACCACAAAACCAGTACTTCAACTTCAATTGTTGCCTATGGCAAAAATCTGTGAACATCACTTGTGACGTGCTGTACATGTCTGACACCGAGCAAAGCAAACCACCGTGATTTTGGTGTAGCAATTACACACTAGATCACATCGTAGTATAAGTGCCGTTCTGGAATCTGTAATGACTGTGCTGTAGTTCACTTACCAGGACTTAAGCCCACTTCCCGGACCAAAGTGGGGTTGCAGGCACAGAAACGATGAGAAAACTTAGTGATGAGGGTCTCCAGGTACTCGCCCCGCTCCTCCGGGGCATGAATGTGTCTGAAGAAGTCCCTCAGTGCATTAGGGAGGAACTGGTTACTAAAATTATGAAGTGTGACCAACTCATCCAGGACATCTCGCCTGCAATCACGGGAAACTTAATCAACATTTTTAGTTATTATCAGTAGCAGAATATTATATACATTGAGATATGCATGCATGTATACACAGACACAGACACACACACACACATAATTAGGAAACAAACCGTTCATCAAGATAATTCCGCAGCATCTTCCAGTTGAGCATTCTGGTATAGAATATAAACTTGGCAATTTCCTTCGGGTGGTCCAAAAGAATACCTCTGAACATGAAGTAACTGATACCCTGAATGAAAGAACCCACAAAAAACAGGGTGTGGGGATTAGGGGAAAAAGTGAAGGAGGGGGCGAGCTTTTTTGCCAGACACCGCGGTTTAGTCCGGAGCAAGGCTATCGCATGTCCTTTAAGTGGACAGCTAAAGCTTTGCTAATCTAACCTAAGACACGAGCGAGGGGGAGTCAAGACATTCAAATGCATCTTTGAACAGAAATTATGTTTTAAGAGCAGCTTGCATGAGAGAAAAGCCATTCATTTCATTTTAATCCTGGTTGTGGTCTAAAAGCCTATGTCATGGACCATTATTCATTCTAGGTGAGCTTGTAAAAATAATATATTTAGTCTGCAGTATGAGCATTGCCGGGTTATGTGGGAATTTACAGGGTGGAGGAGGAAACCGTCATATTAATCATAGCTGAGGTTGGTCAGATTTGTGTTTCCAAAGCACACTGTGGCTATGATCATTTCTCTTTTCTTTGCCCGTTTAAACATTAAATGGCTCGGCCTCTAATTACAGAGACATTATTGTGGCGAGACAGAACAAAAGTTTGTATTTTTTGTACCTCTTGCGGGTTGGCGTTGAAGGTTAAACTTCCTTCATCTAATTCCATGTAGAGCTTTCTATAGGAAAATCCATATGGAAGCCTTCGATTATATATGGAACAGTGACCCCAAGTGGACTTGCACAGGCTAGAGGGCAGACAAAGAAAAACAAAGCAGTTGAATAGGAGGAACGCTTAAATATAAAATACACAATTAGTGGAAAAATAGGTAATATCCCTATTTTTATTTATTTCATAATAGTGGGAAATCTAAGAGCTGAAATAATGAATACAGTCTAGTTTGCATCAAATCCATTGAAATAAACATTATCCTCCCTTATACAGTTCTCCCTGAATTATTATTGAGAAAATACTGAGATGATATTTTATATGGAAGCTAAACGCATCACTGACCCCTGCCACAGGTACTCATCACTGCCCAAGTCCTGCCACACACAGGAGGCCAGGCACAGGTCGGTAGCATTCAGGTAGGAAAGGATGGTGATGCTGAGTTCGGGCGGCAGCATCTCAAGATCGATGAAGCCCTGCTCCTCTTTGCCCCTGCGGACGCGCAGCAGGTGGCTGATGTCGGAGCCGGGGACCGGGCACTGTGGCGTACGGCGCTGCTGCAGCGGTTCAGACAGCGGGGGACCCATCCTTCGGCCCTGCTCTCTCTCCTGCTGGAGGAAGCACTGTTCACTGTACTGCTGCTGCAGCTGCTGGTTCCTCACCACCCTCCACAGAACCTGACCCATCTGCAGATCTGAAAAAAATATATAAAAAATGCATTTCATTGCAGCTTCATGCATTAAAATAGTATACTTGTATACAAGTTTGTGTAGCTTAAAAAAAAAAAAAAAAATCCACTACACCAACTTAAAGGGATAGTTCACCCAAAAATGAAAATTCTGTCATCATTTACTCACCCTCAAGTTGTTTCAATTTCTGTATGAATTTCTTTTTTCTGCTGAACACAAAAGAAGATATTTTGAAAAATGTCGGTAACCAAACAGTTGATGGACCCCATTGACTTCCATAGTAGAAAAAAAACAAAAAACTATGGAAGTCAATGGGGTCCATCAACTGTTTGGTTACCGACATTTTTCAAAATATCTTCTTTTGTGTTCAGCAGAAAAAAGAAATTCATACAGAAATTGAAACAACTTGAGGGTGAGTAAATGATGACAGAATTTTCATTTTTGGGTGAACTATCCCTTTAACACTCCATGAAAAGCTAACTTTTTAGCAGCCATTACTACAGTCTTCAGTGTCACATGATCCTTCAGAAATCATTCTAATATTCTGATTTGGTGCTCAAGAAACACTTATTATTATCATGTTGAAAACAGTTTTGCTGTTTAATATTTTTGTAGAAACCATGATACACTACAATTTTAAAAGTTTAGGGTATTAATACTTTTACTCAGCAAGGACACATTATATTGTTTGAAAGGGACAGTAAAAACATTTATAGTGTTACAAAATACTTCTATTTCAAATGAATTAACTTTTTTTACTTTCTATCCAGCGAGAAAATGCATCGCTGTTTAAGCAGAAAAAACGGTTTTCAACACTGATAATGATAATAAGAAACGTTATTAATAACTGAGCACCATTTCAGCATATTATAATGATTTTTGAAGGATTTGAAGGATTTGACACTGAAGACTGGAGTAATAATGCTGAAAATTCCGCTTTGCCAGCACAGGAATAAATTACATTTTAAAATGTATTTAAATAGAAAACAGTTCTTTTAAATTGTAATAATATTTTTTCAATAGTGCTATTTTTACATGACATAAATTCAGCCCTAGTTAGAATAAGAGACTTCTTAAAAAACCTTGATTATTTCAAACGTTTGATCAGTAGTGAAAATAAGTTTTTCAACTGTAAATTCCAGTTTGAAATTGAGTCAAATGATGTCACTGAGTTCCTGCATTACAGCTGAGCTGTAGACCTGTTCGTGAATATTAAAAAACTGAAGTATACTACACACATGCAACAAAGTTCATGTCTCATGTTTCTGTTTTTGATTTCATATACATTAGGCAGGAGAAGCTGATGTAATCTCAGCGCTCACATTTGATACGCACAAGCTGCTTTTATTCCCCGTTTCAATGAGAGCTTTTGTAAATCACATAATCTCATATTGTATTTATTTATTTATTATTAAAGGAAAGCGTTGTGTATTAAGCCTTTTATCCCTCTGCCTTCTTTTCCTACAAACTAAACCAGAGTAATCCAGAGGCCTCAAACTCTCAGCACATCATTTCTGTTAGGTCCCCGAATCCTTGCATTATCCGACCGAGCAAAACAGCCCAAAGGAAACTGTTTTTAGTGCTATAGTGTGCAGTAGTCCGCTGGGAAATAAAACCACTGATGGCAGCTTTATCTCCACTGCAGTAGCACTAGCCTAATCCTCTCTCTGAGATATGCATTAAGCCTTTTTATGTGGCCCTGTCTGACTCCCTCCCTCCAAGGGCCTTTCTCTCTAAAACATATCTCAGTCTATGAGAAGCCTTGTTATTCTTGTCTTTAATGGCCTCTTGAATGCTCTCTCGGGTCACTTTCTTTGTCTATGACAGCTTTTTTCATATATGATCTTGACATATTACTTATTCGGGACTGACGCAATGCTCCTTGGCATTCTGTAGGAGGAGCTTGGGAATTCTTAGACCTGCTTAAAACATGGAACGGAAATCTGAACAAGGTCAATGAACTCTTACAAGCAATTTCCCTCTGCTTTGCCTAAGGGCAGAAGCGGTTCTTATATCATTACAAAACATTTGCGCTTATTAAAGTTATATAATGAACATCTTTTATTTATTTTTAAATGGCTCATCTAACTTTTGTCTTTCTATTAAAAGTGAAAGCAAACAGGTCTGGCAACTCCGTGCATGTTCTAATTGTGTTACTCTTGACAAAAAAACTATTTACAGTAAACTGAGACAATACAAGCTGGAAAGAACAGCTATACAAGAATATCACAAAAGCACAATTTACAGGATCTAAAAATACATTTTAGGTCAATTGAAAAGTACTTAAAACGTAGTTTAACCCAAACCTAATTTGTCTGCCTTTATTTGCATTGTATCAGTAGCCTTTCAGATTTCTGCCCGAACAAAGGAGAACTCATCTGACACATTATAAAAGTACAAAAAAATATTAGCACAATATCTGAGACTATGAATTATAAAAACATATATTATTTAGTGCGATGACTGACGTACAAATCGAGGTTTTCTACCGTTTGTATGTTTTAAGCTATAGGTCCTCTATCATGTTTGTCTGAAGCACAAAGTCCCGCCTCGCTCTAAAACAATTGGTTGGAATACCAATTTGACACATAAACTCGAACTCTGATTGGCTGTCGCGGTAAAACGCTTCTGTTTTTATTTTCGCAGCGTCAATCGCTCTAAGCAGCAGCAGCACCCACCTCTGTGTATATGAAATACTTCTACCGCCGCCGCGACGAAATGAGTTGCTAGTGATCTGCCAGTGTCTCAAGGATGAAATCATCTCAGTCTTTTAACAAGAGCCCAGGACAGCCATCTTGACAGCTCCAACGCTGCTAATCGAGGTGAGACAGTCCTGTGACACTATCATTCATCAGTCCACTCGCTCCTCCTGTCTGTCTCTCCGCCTCCTCGAACACTCTGGCCAGACTGACGTTTCTTGTTATTGGTGGAAGTGACGCAAGTCGCTCAGAGTAAATCAAACACAGGTACACACAGCTGCACTTTCGATCGAAATGTTTTCTGTCATGTTCGCAATATAACATAAAATAAAATACATACATAAAACGAATAAAGGGATGAAGTTAATAAAAATAAATACATTAATACATGCGTGAATTAATTAAAATACATGAGTAAATTAATCATTTCATGAAATTGCATTTAACAAATTTGAATGTGCTTTTAAAACCTAAAAGAAGCAAGCTAAGACAAGAATGTGTAGAAGTGAAACAAAGGATTGAACCGTCGTCTCCTGGTCCTGGTGCATAGAAACCAATAAAAACAAACCCGGATATTTCAGCGGCAAAAACAAAAGGGAGGAATTAGCAATAACTGTTTAACTATAAAATACAACCATTGGTAAGACAGTTGTTACTGTATTACAAATGCAAATAAGTGCGAAATTGAATCAACTAATGCAAAATATGTAACTTACTTGTTGTGTAATGTAACGTTAACTCCTAATGAAATCCACTGACATTACAGAGATGGGCACTGGTGATTTGAAAGGATGTCTAAGAAAGCTGGAAGCCTCTCTCCGTTCTCTGAAGTATCCGAGAGAAGTGGACTATCAAAGGTATGACGAATTTGAAACCAATAGTTCAGTCAAATATTTTATATATATATAAACAAGAAAAAAAATCATGAATAAAGTTGCCAAATTATTCACATGAAAATAAAGGAATTCAAAATCCACTATGGCAGAGTGAGGATTTTATAAATCTCCATTCTTGTACTGAATGCATGTTAGCACTTTATAAAATAAGATTAGTGTTTAAACTCTAAATCTTATCTTAAAAGTCACCATGACATCAAAATGTAAAAATCATATTTATTTAATGGAATATTGCAGTATTTATTATAAATTATTTATCTGTGCACATCATCATTATTATATTTTTTTTCAAAATGTATCTGCCCTCATAATCTTTAATCAAAATAACTTTCTCTTCTCTTCTCTTCTCTTCTCTTCTCTTCTCTTCTCTTCTCTTCTCTTCTCTTCTCTTCTCTGATGACGTGTTTACTGGCACGAGGGTGGTGGGACACGTCACTCACATGAGAACACAGCAATAGCAAACCACAGCCATCCAATCAAGTCCCTCCCTACATTTTTTACTTGTTCGAGAAGCTGCTTCATACGTCACAATAGGGAAGGAAATACCATAGCAACTTCTGTTTTATGTCGACTTTAAGATTATTTTTGATTTTGCACATACCCTTGTTGCATTTACATTTATGCATTTGGCAGACACTTTTATCCAGCACACTTACATTGTTTTAATGGAATACATTTTATCAGATCATGCATTCCCTGGGAATCAAACCCATGACATTGGCGTTGCTAGCACCATGCTTTGCAGGTTGAGCTACAGGAATATTGCATGTCACGAATTTGGATGGGGTAAAAGGAAGGCCTAATTGTCCTATGATGGTTAGCATTATATAAAAGTTAACACTATGTTATGAGCTAACATAGGGCCATTGACAATGAGTCCAGGGCCCGTATTCATAAAGATTCAAAGAATCCTCTCAGAAAACTCTTAATTTAGCTTAAAAACGTTTACGTAGGAGTCTTAGCTTAAGAGCAATTCGGGACTGATCTGAGAGCAACTCTGAGTAAGGAAAAGACAAAAACTTTCATCTTAGTAAAGAGGCGGGGTTGACCCCGTTGCTATGTATGACACAATCTTTTGACGACTGTGATTGGTTGGTTGTCCAAGAAGGGGAAAAAAAAGTGATTTTAAGTATAGGGTCTATTCTAAGCCTTCACTTTGAAATTACATGCGTAATTTTTCCTATTTGACCGTTCTCACACACACACTCACACACACACATTATATATGTGTATATAAATCCTTTTTATTTTTATTTACCATGCTGTTAATTTCCTATAAGGTATTTGCTTGGCTTAGAATGATAAAAATTGTTCCACTCTTTCCAATTACACTGATTGCTGGCATGTCTATTTAAGTGGTGGTTTGAATGTTGGTTTTAATGTAGCAAACATGGAATTTTCAGTTGATCAGCTGTGTGGAAATAGACATGGTTAGGTTAGGTTACATGGTTAGGTTAGAGCTGCAAGATTAATCGTTAAAAGATCACAATCTCGGTTCAAACACCCACACAATCTCGTTCCTAAATGGCAATGATTCGCCTGTGTCTATTAAACCTAATTTGACAAAATCACACCAGAACATTCAAATCTGAGTTTGCGCTGCCGCTGACCCGGGGAGAGCAGTTGTCATGCATAGGTGTGAAACATCTTCACAAACAGTCTTTTTAACCACAGTTTCGTTATTTCTGTGTTACAAATATTCAAATTATGTGGGATACACAAGTGGGATACAAGTTTATAGTTCGGATAAAAAAATGTCTACGGTAACGTTAAAAGTGTATTTGTCATTGAATCATTCATTCAAGAGATTTGTTCAAAAACGCTGATTAAACACCTTTGATGCTTAAAGTAGGTTTTTAGATATATTCCCCTGAACCTAAATTAAGTAAATAAGGAGACCTCCTATAATACAATCTGACCACACTGACATTAGATACAAATCTCATTCACTTCCCAGCCTTTATGAATGCATAGCTCTTCTGAATTAGTTTTTCACATGCAGTCAGCAGAGATGATATGCGGGATGTATTTCATTAGACATTAACGCCCCCCTTTTTTTGGCCTACCTAGACTTTAAACATCTTGACTCGCGTAAACATCCAAAAGGGGGGTCTGTCAGTGTTTCATGTCCCATATTTTGTTTTGAAGTTTGGGAAGTTGAAGACTTGTCCCGAGCCTCTCCAATGCTGAGCTATTTTGTAAACATGCTTTACAAAAACCAGCTCTGTTCCTCCACCAGGATCTCAAGCTGCACATCAGATGCTCAGTGAAGAGGTTTTGATGTGAGATGCATCAAACACAACATTCTTCTCTGAAAGACAGATCCGTTTGGCTTGTACATGCTGGAGACGATCCAGAAAAATGACTTAATTTGTCTCCAGCACGATACTCAAAATGGCTTGCAGACATGTTATAAAACTTTATTTGTTTTAAAACCTATATATGGTGTTGATTTTGTAACACTTTTTAGTTGTTTGTCAGTACAAGTGCTTTATAATTTGATGTTGTGTTTACTCTTCCAGATTGGCTGTGGGAGATCCATCAGCGTGTCTTCCTATTGTGAGCTTTACCTTCACGTCCTTTTCCCCCTCACTCACAGAGCACCTGGTCGATTATGGTGTGGAATTAACCGGAATGAATGATTTACGATTTATTGAGAATGTTTACAAGGTGAATTGCACGAATGTAGCTTATTAAATATTATTTTTATGTAGCTTGTTATTGAATAGGATGAATACATTTTAAAGGGATAATTCATAAAATAAAATTCTGTCATTGCTAACTCTTCATTTCTTTTTCTGTGGAACCTAAAAGAAAGATATTTTGAGAAATGTTTCTGTGTTCCTTTTTGTCATTTCTAAGTCAGTGGTCGCCAAAACTGGTTACCAACATTCTTCAAAATATCTTATTTTTTGGGTGAATTATCCCTTTAAACTCTTGTTTAACAAATTGAGTCACAGTTCAGTTAAAAGGCTATTTAATACAGCTAACATGGATTAGCTATTGGATAATTTTCATTTGAAATCAACAACAGATATTTATTAGCATGCATGTTTGTGATATTGCAGCCCCTTTAATTTGGACTTTTATAAACTGTTTGCCGTTTCATTCAAGAGCTAGTGGTTTTGAGGAGGTGGTTGTTTTAAATGGATCAAAGTGATCGGAGTTGCTTTGTTTCAGTTATGAGGACAGAAAGTTCATTTTTGAGGTAAAAAATTATAGAGTTTAGAGCTATGACCGAACCAAGTCATAACCAAGATAATGTTTTTCACGTCGCCTTTAATGAGGTGGATTTTTTTTATGAAAAGCAATTTCACATGTAATTAAACTTACAAAGCCATGCTTTATGTTGCCTAATAGCCATATTTACTGGCACTGTCCCTGATCTCAGAGGGTTTTTTTAACCCCCAAATCAGAAACGCAGGTCTCTTCCAGAGCTCTGTGATTCGGAGCATCTGTAGCCCCATTCTCCGGCATTCAGATGTTCTGGCAGCTCTTCTCCACCAAGTCTTGAGTAATTAAAATTCTCTGCTCACGTCTCTCTCCTGCAGTGAGAGAACACAAAAGGAGGCTTGCCTTCATGTTGGTCCAAGTCATCTGATCTCAGATTAACTCAAAGCTGATTCTGTACGTTTAACCGTTGGACTGAAGAGCTGATCTGTCTTTTGACACTTCCTCCTGTTCATTGACCTTTCGTGCAGTTCTAAAAGTTCTGGCCTTCGTCCCAGGATCATCTGCAGAGTCAGACTGCAGCTCAAGTGAAATATTCTGGGGGGAATTAGGGGTCCCAGTATATTACCTTGAGGGCCTCGATGGCATTTGCTAAAAATTAGAGTTGTTGTAACAGGAAAGTAATGTTTAGCAGTTCTATCATATTTTTCCTGTCATCATTTTTCCCTTTGCGCTACAGCTCATTGTTTACATCTGGCTTAGTCCTCCTGTGATTAGTCTTGGTGGCTCCTCTGGAGTTCCTTCTGTACCAGAAATTCTACAAATAATTTTTTTGTTTGTGATTTGAATCCACTAAGGGGATAATTTCCTTTCAAGTCCTTTAATATGTTAAACCCCTGAAGTTGTAATATTTAGTTTAGCACTTTTTTTTGTTATATCTACATTTTCATGGGAAAATCTCTTCAAATGTAGGTCTTGCGGGATGTTTTCAGCTATAAGCCGTTGTTGACCAAACAGCAGTTTCTTCAGTTTGGCTTTGCTGAGAGGAAAGCCACCATTCTCTGTGATATCATTGGCCTTATTCTCAACAAGCACAAAGAACTGACAAAAGAAAGCAAGGTATCTCAAACATTTTTAAGCGATACCGATATATAGCGATAGCAAAATAGGTACCATTTCAGTTATCAGCCAATGTTAGAGATTGTTTTATTTAAAGGGTTAGTTCACCCAAAAATGAAAATTCTGTCATAATTTACTCTCCCTTCTGTCTTTCCAAACCCATAAGACTTTTGTTCATATTCGGAACAAAAATGAGACATTTTGAATAAAATCTATATAGAAAGATTTTAATCCCGCTGTTGACAGTCTACGCAACTACCACTTTGAGGCTTCAAAAAGTTCATAAAGAGAAACTTAATTCATATGAATTGAGTGGTTTAGTTAAAATTTTCTGAAAAGACTCGATCGTTGTGTATAATGAACAGATTGAATTTATGCTTTTATTCACATTTAAACATTGTTGAGCGATCATAAACAGAAGCTCAACCGTAATTGATTAAAACAGTAACCTTATTGGTTCTTGCACGTCAAGCAAGCATGTATAGAGCTTCCGTTTACCACAACTGATGTGTGAGTTGATGAATGTTTATATGTGAATTAAAGCCTAAATTCAATCTGTTTATCATAATAAAGTGATTATGTCTCTTCAGAAAATTTGGACTAAACCGCTCAATTCAAATATCAAATATCTAAAAATATTTTCATTTGTGTTCTGAACATGAACAAAAGTCTTACAGGTTTGGAACAACATGATGGTGAGTAAATGATGACATCATTTTGGGGTGAACTAACCCTTTAAATTTGATAATTAATTTTCCATTCTCATTTCCCCTAATTTTACTTTTATGTTTTTACATTTGCTGTCATCTGTCACTTAAAGTTAATCTTTAAAAACACTCATATTTAATAACGTTTTTAACATATTAAATAACACTGTTAAATGTAATCTTTTGCAAATATCAAAATTATTATTTATTTTTCATATTTACATACTGTTGTGATGCCTAAATTCACTTGTAGCATTTAAAATTTAATCTATTTCGAGAAAATATGATAGAATTTTAATATCAGACATTTATCGGTTATTGGCCATATTGTATTTATTTATGATTATTATTTATATTTTCATATTTTAATTGAATAAACAGCAAATTGTCTTACAGCATGTCAGTAAGCCAAAGAGAAGGCCTCAGTTGAAGAGCTGCATTAAAAATGAGATCCCTTCTTCTGAGAGTAACTCACTGGTGTCAACAGCCCTGACAGTAAGTGTAAACATAATTGACAGTAAAATAAACATAATTGATTTGATGATGATAACAATAATTATTATTGTTATTGTATCTGCTTCTTTCCCTCTTAGGTACATCAGAAGCAGCCACTGGTAGAAAGGCATCTTGGCAGCAGCTCAGCACCAGCTCAGACCAGACGCTGCTCAGATGAGCAGCCACAGCAGGAAGAGGAAACAGAAAAGAGGGAGTTAGACAGTGAGGATCTTGAGGATTCGCCTCAACCTACAGATTCCACTGTGAGTGCGTATCCTGCAACACATGTACACACAGGGAGGTGCATGAGTAATCATCTAGTTGAGAGCACATTATGCACCAACTAGTCAGCTTTAATGGTTGAAAGAAAGTACTAGGATAAACTTGGTCTCTTATCATAAGCAGTTGCAGTGTTATTTTCTCCACAGCAGACCATGTTGTTAATAGAAGACTTTTTTTTAAAGAATATTTAGAAAATCTTGATGTTTTTAAAAAAAATTTTTTATATATTGTTCATTTATTTATTTATTTTTCCAAAAGGAAAATGTAGGTTGCTAATGTTAGATTTTAAAAAAAAAAAACATTATTGATGATAACAATATGGTGATTATACATTTAACATACATTAACACTACAGTTCAAAAGTTTGTGGTTGGAAATATTTTTTTATGTGTTTGAAATGAGTCTCTTATGCTCACCAAGGCTGCATTTTTTGGATAAAAAATACAGTAAAAACTAATATTGTAAGCAATATTGTGAAATATTAGTACAATTTAAAAATTATTTTATTTCATAATAGATTAAAAGTGTGATTTATTCCTGTAATAGCAAAGCTGAATTTTCAGCATCATTACTTCAGTTTTCAGTGTCACATGATCCTTCAAAAATCTTTCTAATATTCTGGTGCTCAAGAACATTTCTTATTATCAATGTTGAAAAAAGTTGCTGCTTAATATTTTTGTTGAAACCGTTCTACATTTTTTCAGGAATTTTTGATGAATAGAAAGTTCAATACAACAGCATTTTTATTGTATCATTTTAAATGTCTTTACTGTCACTTTTGATCAATTGAATTCATCCTTGCTGAATAAAATCAATTTATTATATATTATAATTATTATTTTTAAATCTTACTGACCCCAAACTTTTCAGCAGTAGTGTACGTCATACACATTGTAACTTTAATTTTAAAAAATTTGGGTAATCATTTGCTCTTTTTTTTTTTTTTTTTTTTTTTTGGAACTAAACTACACAATTACTCTAATTGCCAATTCCTACACACAAGCATCTGCAAAATTCTGAACTTGTTCAATCCACTCTAATGCACATGGGGTCTCTTTAGGATTGTGTGTTAGAGAGCCGGCTGAGGGGCGTGGAGGTAAGTCTTCTGGAGAGTGTTGGCAGACTGGAGCAGCGATTGGGCCTCATGGAACACAGGATACATGCTCTGGAGAAAAGCTTGGCTGGCAAGATTATCATCGAGAGCAACCAGTGGGAGAACTTGGAGAGTCGCGTGCTGCTGCTGGAGACCAGGCTGGCACTGACCTCAGCACAGGTAGGGGAGTTTAACATCTTTTTGGAAGTTAAATTTCAATTTATTTAGCAATTGTGGCATAATGCTGTTTTCTCCCAAAACTCACTTTGATGATCAAGCTTTGCGTTACGGGATGAAAAGCAGTGACAGTCAGCACAGATACACACACTATAGCAAAGCTCTCACTTTTCAGTTTCGAAGTCGGAAAATGAATATGGAAAATATGTTGTTTTATGAAGACTGCAAACCACTTTACGTTTCAAATATTTTTATTAGAGCACATATTCACATCGTTATATTATCTACATCATACACAAGAGTATAATGTATATCCACATAGAAATGTGTGCAGTTAGGACATACTGTCCTCTTTTTTGTTTTTAGAACATACAAAAATAGTAAAAGAAGAACAGAATCAACAGATAGACATACAGAGGACAAAAAAACAAACAAAGAAAACAATCCTAAATAATCCCTCTTTCCCACCCTACCCAGCCTTATCCTTCCGTCTAAATACTACTTTATTATAGTTAGAGGGAAACATTAATTTCCACTGCCAGGTGTGAGATAGTGAATGAGAGGTGACCACACTTTTTCAAAGTGTGGGAGTTTATCAATAAGAATATATTTTATTCTCTCTAAGTAGAGAGTGTTAGTAAGATCACTAAGCCATATCTTTGTGGTGGGTGTTTCTTTATTTTTCCAATGCATGAGAAGTAGCTTCTTTGCGGTGATGAGACTATAGGACAAGAGGCATTGTTGATAGTTGTTTAATCTTTTAATATCGTCTGAAATTCCTAAAATAATAATGTGTGGATTAGGCTCCAATTGTATTTTAAGTATCCTAGAAATTTAACTGAAGATATTAAACCAAAAGATCTTAACCTTGGGACACAGGACGAAGCTGTGAAGCAACGTGTCTTCTGCAACAAGGCATCTGTCACATAGAGGGGATATCTCAGGGTATATTTTGTGCAACCTCTCCTTAGAATAGTGAAGACGATGTAGAATCTTAAAGTGAATTAGGCAGTGCCTAGCATTATTACAACATCGAAACTCTTTTCCCATAGAGGGTCTGGGATCACAGTGCCCATTTGACTGCAAACCACTTTAGAGGTCAGATTCCAGTCTACAGCAACTGATTTGTTCAGGAAAACAGAATTGTGGTGCAATTTAATATCGTATTATAACAGTTCATGGGTGTGTTATTTTGTTTTGTGATTTGTTTTAAAAATGGCAAGTTGGCATTGCATCTCTTGAGAAGTAATGAATATAAATATATGTGTTATATGGTGCTCACAAAAGTTTTCTCTACTACTATAGGGTCTAACTTCACAAGATGAGGTCTTCAACTCAGGCAAGGTTGAATTTAAAGAGAATACAGTGCTTCGCAATGTTTTAGCTTTTTAATTAGAATAATATGAATAATAAATGAAATATTCTTAAAATCTCAAATATTTTTATTTTCCTTTTGTATCTGTTAAAGAATCTGCAAGTGGCTTTTCTACTGTGATTCAGCCACCATCTGAAGTCAGTGATAATGGGCATATTCCAGCCAGTTCTCCTCCAGCAGCTACCCAGGTGACCATCCATCCATCCATCATCTCATCTTATTTTCAAGAGAAATTTATATTAACTATAACTATTGTATATTTTTCTTCCAATTTCTTAGAATTTTAAAGAAAGGCTGGACAGAATAGTTTATATGTAAGTGTTGTTATTTTTATAAAACGTAATAAATAGTGTCATATTTTGCTTGAATAATTGTCACTTAGACAATGACTAAACATCAATAAATGTTTTGTTCCTTTCCCATTTCAGGATGAAGGATACAGCGAACATTCTGCAAAATATAGAGCCGACAATGTAAATATGATCTCAGTACATAGTGATCAAACTCCAAAAAGGGGGGAAAAAGTATCATAATAACAGACCATGTGACTTGTGTGCTATATTTTTTCCTGACTTTATGACAGACTTTGTGATCAACAGAACAAAATTGTAATTTATAGGAAACCTTGCCCAACACTGTAGCTTTCAAATCACATATGGCGCCTTCGCATCACATCTGTTTGGATGTCAATGACATCATCAGTCATCATTGGTTCTTGTGTCTTCAAATGTTGTGTCTCACATGTGACACCATATTTGATTGAAAGTTTGATTTGAGAAGTGAGATTGAAAAACGCCTAAATGTCAGTCTGTTCCTCATACAATGTTTTTTTTGTATAAAAATTTGTTGTCCATTTTGGAGCTTGACTTACATGATCACTATGGAAAACGAGCTGTTTCACACTTCACGTGTTCCACTGAAAAACAACAACATACAAGACTGGAATGAGTAAAGGGTGAGGAAAATATTCTTATTATTATTTGTTGGGTGAACAATATTTCACCTTATGGCTTTTTTTTTTTTTTAAACCTTATGCCTTCCAATTGATTCTACAGTTGCATTGACTTGCAAATAAAGTGTCTTGTCCTCTAGATGTCACTGCTACCCAAGTAAAACCTAATGGTGAATTAGTCTTTGGCGCCCTCTGTGGTCAGTGTTTTGTATTTCACTCTGTGAAAGCAACATCAGCCCATTGACACAACAGTTGTGCATTTACTTGAATATCAGGTAAAGTAAAGGTGTATAATGCATTAATATTAATGGCATGTATTTGTTATTGTACGATTCTTTCTTTAGCACATGCTCTGAAAAAGGGCAATAAAGTCTGAGTGTATGACGTTTAATGTAGTTAAAGTAGACACGCTTGTGAAAGTAACTGGCATGAGTTTGGGATGTGACTCTCTTGTGTGTGTTCGACCTATGACAGATGAGGGAGTGTTTGTAGAACGTATTGAATGATTACTTTACCTGAGAGTCTATCTCTTGTACTGAGCAGTTTCTGTATTAATGTTTGGTTGTAATTTGAGCATGTTTCAGAGTTCAATTGACCTTTGGATGGTCTTTTGGTGTTGGGTGTCATTGCACAAGTTATCACATTCATCAGATTTCAGTTTGCTTAAACATGAAATATCTGACTTTGACCTAGCGATGTCTCACAAAAATACATCAGAGGTCTGACTTGTTGGTCTCACAGGACAGCTTTACCCTTCTCATATTTCTGTACAAGGCAATGATGTAAAACTGTTTTTCATCAGTGGATTTTCTCTCTGACAACACTGACCTCTGGTCGTTCTTCCAGACTTTCATTTCAGTGCCCTATATATACTGTGCAGACACAATGGGAATTGCTCTGTTGAGATAAATTGGACACAAAGCAGTCATGGAGAGGAAAAGAAAGGTCAGATCACCGCTGTAATTATGTTGAAGGAGAGTGTGTGCTTGTGTTTGTGTGATTAGTCAGCATACCTGTGACTTTCGTGTGTGTGTGTGTGTGTGTGTGTGTGTGTGTGTGTACATTGAATAGCAGTGAGAGTTGAAAGAGATTCTCAGAGAGATTCTTTGGGAACTGATGTGTGTCCAGTGGACAGTTTCACCTCACTAAACTGAAGGGGATGCACAATGTCTCCACTAGCCACAATATGGGTTTTGCTGCTGTCTGCATTTTAACAGAACTGCTTTCATTTTTATTAATATTTGAATAACTTTAGATTTTTTTCCAAAACCAAACATTTCAAAGAACTTGGTATACAGCAACATTTTTTAAGTTTTTTTTTTTTCATAGTGTGAACATTTCATTGACCCATATACCAACTCTGCTATATAACATCATAACCTGGGCCCCAGAAACCCCCTGTGGAATCAACAGGCCTCTGGCTGGGGCCAGATGTGAATGGGAAAGACTTTTTTTGTTTTAACCTTTGCTCTGCTGTCTCCTTGAGACTGCATGCAAGTTTCTCAGTAGCCACGTCAAGTAGATGTTTGTTTTAGTTTTTTTGTTTGTTTTTTTAAAATCAGTCTAACTATAAACTGGATTTATAGAGTGAGAACTTTGGGAATACCGGGTACTTAAAAGTGTATTCTTTGAGCCACTTAAGCCTTGTTCAGACTGGCAAGTTCACACTTGCTAAACTATAATATTTAGCAAGTGTGAATGGCAAAAAAAAAAAATCATGCACGCAATTTTTAGGAATCCGTTTTGAGCTACAATCATAAAGTGGTTTGAAAACCTTTTCAAATCGCATTTATGGAAATCTGTTTCAGTCTGATTTCGCATGGTTTCTGTCACTTTCTTACGTTACGTCAGATGGAAGAAAAATAAGCCTTTTGAATTGCACTACTTGAAAAAAAAAAAATAGGCATTACATTAACCATGCTTGCATTTTAATGCATTGTATTTTTAGGGCTTGCATTTTTATGGGCTGAAATTCAACATATGTGAATATTTCAATTAAAAACATTTCAAACACATTTTCATTATTAAAAATTAAATAATCCATATTCATCTTTCATATTTCACTTCCAAAATATTCAAACTGATTAAAAATACAACCTATAATATTCAACAGGCATTTTTCGGTCCATTTTATTTCGCTTTGCAAATTCGCTTCCACAAATTCAGTGGTTCAAATTCGACTGTAAATTCAACATTGACGTCCAGGAACTGCAGGAAAAGCAGTAGATTGCTGAGCATATAGTGTACAGTTACAGTAGGATACATGTCGGTCAGGTGGTCTCATCCTGTATGAGAAGATGGTTCTTGCAAAAAAACATGCAATATGAACCAGAACTTATTCTTAATTTAGTCAATGGCCTTGCTATGGAGCTAAAAATTAATGGATCTTTTTTTACATTTTATTAGGCTCATAAAATATTCATCGAGGCTTCATTCAGCATTCAGCAGTCATTTTGTTTGGTCTCAGCTTTAAAACAAAAAATGATATTGACATCAAATCAACCTCAAAACTATCAAATAAGACAAAGCGATTAATCAAGCTAAATAAAATAAAATCTGTTTGCTTTGCTTTGCTTTTTTACTGTAACTGGAGAGTTGGAGCTGGACCATGATGTAATGTGTTGCAATGATATGAATAAGAAGCAGACTAGACCAGGTCTGATGATTGCAATAATAATCCTGCTCGGGACTTTATTTAAAAAAAAGGAATGAAAGATGAGAACAGGGATCCATTCATAATGAATGTGTCGTTAGGTTCTGTTGATTGGCCACTGGGAGCACGGCTCCGTTGCTCTCCAGTGCTGCTGTAATCCCCTGCTCTCATTAATCATTGTCCTGAAAGAGGGGTGGGGGAGATGAGAGAAACAACTTGGTGAAGTGGGTGAGAGGGAACACTTTTTGCATTCCTCCTCTTTTTTTAAAGCGTGTATGTTTATGCAAGCTCCCCTCATTCCATTACATTCCATATCCCTACACATTAGGTTCATTTTCACTCCTAATTAGCATGTCTATGAACTCTTTACCTTCCTGATTGGTTTGTCGCGGACATGCCGGCATCTGCACCTCTTGTGGAGCACAAGGCTAATTGAGCTAATCACTCAAGTTAATGAGAGCATTTTTAAAGGTTGGAGGGCATAAGTAAATGAGATGAAGAAAGTGAAATGAAAAAGAAATATAATTAGAATCACAGATGAGTTTACTTGACTTTCAGCCATATGAAGCTGATGTGAGTTTTTAATACATTAAAAGCTACCCAGCTTACAAGGAACTTTCTCAGAATTTTAGCTAACATTCTGGCAAGGTTCTCTCAAAGTTATGTAATGTTAATAGAACGTGTTCAAGGTTATCTGGGCTTTAATAACATTCTCAAATCGTTAGCACAAAAAAAGTTATTTAGATATTGTTGAAACATTTTAGGTAGACATTCGTCTATGTTTTTTGTTATTAAAATGACTACTTCTTGTTTCAGAATGTTTAGAGAACATAAAAAAAAATTGCATTCGCAAATTGGAACATACTCTTAATGTTTTCTATAATGTTCGCATAACCAGAAAAAACATTTTGAAACTTGGATGTTTTGAATGTTCAAAGAGCAGTCAGAAATAACGTTTTCAAAACTTAAGGGGGACGTAAGCAAAGAACATTAGAACATATTTTGTTAGCGGAGTATTTAGTGAGACTTTAAAGTACAATATATACAGATATAAAACTGTAGAAAATTATATGATCAATCATTTGACAACACATGTTTTTACATTGCTTTAACTCTTCAAAATAAGTTAAACCATTTTCAACAGTTATACAATAAAAATTTTTTAAGTCGGTTTAATGTAATTTAAGTTGAAATGACTTAAACATCCAAGTTGATTGTACTTTCTTTTTCTTTTACATTTTAAAATAATAATATAAAGCTAACTGCATTACATGTTTATGTTGCCTCAAGGGCTAAATATATTTTTTCTCTGGGAGTCTCTTTTGCTAACCTCTTAAATTAGCGTTCATTTTATTTCATTGTTTTGTTCCGAAAAGAATTTCCTCCGAGTCTCTTGATTACAAATTTACACCACTCTCAATGCTTATTTTCTTTGCCAATAGGAGCCGAGTTATTATCCTTGGTCAGCCGCCAAGACCTCATTGCCTGCCAGTCAAAACAGTTTTCACATGCTCATGGGAAGCCCTACAATAACATCTTATCATTAGAAACGAGCACATAGGCAAGTATTTGGGCCACTTGGCTCTCCTGATGTAAAATAAACATAGGGGCGCTTGGTAAATCTGCGAGCTGATTGAGTCTCAAGTCCTTAGCAACACCAATGGGAATGTACACAGTGATACTATCCACAAGTCGCTCTCTATGCTGTATATATCTTATTCTGTATCTGTGCTAAACATATTTTAGAAGTTATTTAGAAGTTAGTCTTCATCACCTGAGGATAAAGATCTCAGACGCTCTGTTCAAATATCAGGCTGGTCATGCAGTATTTGGCAATGTGTGCAAAAGCAGCAGAGTTTACAATGCCTAGACACAATCCCAAGAGACTGTTCCTGCTGTGTTTACATTGAAGATATCTCCTGTATGCACTCCTGGAACTGGCAGAAAATAGAATATTGTGTTCAATTTTCCCACCATAGTCTGTAAAGAATATATGAACTAAACACCTCTTCCTTATCTCATATTTGTCTGCCTCTCTGCCAACAATAATGGCATGTTTGCACATTTCCTCTTCCTTGTGACAAGGGAGGACACTTTTGGGTCATCTAGATTTTTCCTTCTTAGAAATCATTTATATGTTTGTTCAGCTATTTTGTGACTTTTCACTTAAAACCTCTTTAACTGTGTGTGTGTGTGTGTGTGTGTGTGTGTGTGTGTGTGTTTGTGTGTGTGTTTGTGTGTGTGTGTGTGTGTGTGTGTGTGTGTGTGTGTGTGTGTGTGTGTGTGTGTGTGTGTGTGTGTGTGTGTGTGTGTGTGTGATTTCATGCTACAGATGGTGTATTTACTTGAAGATTAATTTAGTTATAATAGTTATAATATTTGTAATAATTATAATATTTATTTAATTAAAGGGGTGGCATAATGCCCTTTTCACAAGATGTACAATAAGTCTTTGATGTCCCCATAGAAGTTTTAGCTCAAAATACCCCACATATATTTTTATAAAGCATGTTAAAATTGTCACTTTTTGAGGGTGAGCAAAATCGCACCGTTTTAGTGTCTGTCTGTTTAAATGCAAATGAGCTGCTGCTCCCGGCACAGAGGGCGGAGCTTCAACAACTTGTGTCCTTTTACCTCACACAGACATGCACTGAAAATTTCAAAAACGTTTATCCTTTTAGGTTCAAACCGGAGTCAGAGAAAGATGGAGAGACTCAAGAAGAAGTTACAACATAGACAACATTTCTGAATGGATAGTTGATGAATTTATGTAGCTTAGTTATCTTCTAGTCATTGATTAGCATATTTTGTCATGATAATCTATAAATTGCGTTCACGGGGGCGGGTTTATGTAAATTCTAGGGTTGGTGATGTCACTAACCCGGGAGGAATGTCCTGTAGTCCCTACCAGCCATTTGTTGTAGTCCTTAAAAAAGCTATTTCTTTAAAAGCAAATATCTCCCTTTGCTTTGAACTTTGAGCGTCGTAACTTTGCAGATGTTGTTTATGCTCAATCAGCAACATTACACACTAACTAAAGTTAGAAAAGTGAAATCATAATCAACCACCCCTTTAATTAATTACTGGAAAGTGATTCAAATACAAAATAATCAATATTTTCTTTTTTTTTCTTTTTTTTTCTCTGCAGAAAGTAAAAGTAATTGAATAAAACATGAAGCAATCATATGCATAAATTGAAATACAAATCAGTAAGAGGGATAAATAGGGATAATATGATATAATATTTAAAGTTTTTGAAATGTTTTTATTTATTTATTATTATTATTTCCTGCTGCCAAATAAAAAGTTGTGTAAAAATAAGTTTTATATATATATAAATGCAACACTTCATCGAGCAAAACCTATCAAATCTGTGAGGCCAAACCTTTTCCCAGTAATAGATTTGAAAGTAGGAGCACCATAACACTATTAAATGTTTCAAAACCAGCAGTTAATTGGCTGTGTTTTTTTACACTATTCCTTTCTCGATCCTGTCCTGTCCTGTGCTGATGCAGGCTTTGCCCCCAGCTAACTCGAGCTGAGTGAAGCATCCTAGAGAATATGCAGGCCGGCCTGACGTTTTGTATGCCATTTAATCTGAGGTGAAGGGGTGTGTCTTATCACAGCTTTTAGCTTGCTGTGTTGCAAATACTCTATTCTAGTTTTGTTTTACCTCAGACCAAGGTCAGTGTGACCCAAAAATTAGATTCTTAAAAAAAAGAAAACGGTGGAGCATAGTGACTCATAGTGATTAAGTCATTTTAATCTGTCATTTGGAAGAAATTCTGTGAGCAGTTATATGTACTGAATACCGTAGTGAGGAGGTCACTGCAATTTTAAAATTTGGTCTGTGATAGAAAATAACATTTTGCATTTATGAGAAATAGCAATGAGAACTGCTTGATGCAATAAAATATTTAGAAGGTACTTTTAGTGCTGGCACACATTTAAGTGCTGTTCACTGGTCTATTTCCATTTTACTTTTTAAATGGCTTATTTCTTGCTGTCAGGTCACTGTGAGTCCCTTAGCTTATAGTCAGAGACATGGGGGTACTATAGCCCCCTCGGCCCACTCTGTAATTTGTCCTGGGTGACAGTTGCTTGTAGCTGTAAACGATGTTTGAAACATTAAGCCCCACCAGGATTGCTGAAGAATTACACACAAAGCATCTAGGCAAATAAACAGCGAAGTATAGTGGGTCTAGACATCTGCACAATATGAAACTCCCGAAGAGATGCATGTGAAATACAGTAATCTCTAACAAAATGATAATCCACAGTACAATTTGTATCTTTAGCAACTTCCACAATAACTTTTTTGCTTCAGTGTTTGCTTTTTTTGCCTTTAATGCCCCAAACAGAAGGCCTATTTGAAAAGCAGAATTTAGCAATGTTGTATACAAACACTGGAGTTTGAATCCTTAGTTGGATCTGATACCCAACAATATACTTTTACAGTAATGTAAGCATGAAGTGCTCACAAATGTTCACAGATGTTGTTAGAATGCGGTACTGTCCAGAAGTCCACACAGACTGTGTGACTCAGTATGACACAACAGCAGCCTCACAGAATATTTCAATTAGACACAGTTTTAAAAAGATTTGATTTAAACTATTTTATTTTTCCACAGAACATTTGTTTTGGACTTGACCAGCAGTTTCTGTCTAACATGGTTTCTCAGTAGTGGTTCTTTCTGTTTTGATAGAGAAATGCAAGTAAATAATGTTTTGGAAAATAATTTAATGGTTCTTCATACATACATTACATACATACATTATATATATATGAGAATTGTTTTGGATTTTGTCCTGAAGGGGGCGCCACTAAACTATCAACACGCTGTCAGAGATTAAGACTTTATTTGTGTAAAATGAATAACTTTTAGATGATGTTTTGAAGATTGTGTGGCAGATCAAATTATCACCTTTTCATGTTCAACCCCCCCACCCCACCCCACCCCCCAATCCTATAAGATTACACCAAATGCATGTGTTAAAGTTCCTTGGGTGACCAAAAGCTAAACCTGTGCAGATCACACTAAATGTTGAAGACACAAGGAAGCACTCAACCTCGATTACTCATGGGGGAGTTTCAAAACACAATGAAACTTTCAGTGGAAGAAAATTTCTGCTGCTTTGTAATGAATCCCTTTGCACATTGATTGCCAAAGTGAACACGAGTTAAACGCACCAGGGTCAGGAAATGACCAAGGCCACTGGAAGTTCAGTACTTACTGGGAAATTTTCAGTCTGAAAATACGGAATAAAAAACAAACAAAAAAAACAACTCAATTAATATTTTACTGTGTTTGATTACACCCAGCTGACACACAGTGAGGCAAGTCATTCAACACACCGTTTATCCCATGTCACAACTTCCTGCTAACCGAGCTGCATATCTTTCGGGCAGAGGTACTATAGTGATTACCCAAGCTTTCTCATCTGTTTAACCTGTAATCACACCCCACCCCTCAGGGCCTTCACTGAGATCTCAGTGGCCTGGTTCATCTGGTCTCCTCTTATTCAAATTAGTGATAAAAGTTGTTTGCCTAGTTTTAAGACATAATGGAGAAGTCCCACAACCTATGTGTACAACAAGTGCGTTATACAAAAAGATTCTGTACGTTAGCATTAGTTACTGTGATCATGAACAAAATATGTAAACGTATACCAGGTTTAAGTGTTGTGTATTGTTTGTTTGTTTATTGCGTTACCGAAACTATTGCATACATATTTTTGTATGATTATATGATGAAAACACGTTTGTGGTTATTACAAGAATTCAACGAGGAAATGTTTGTAGAATATAGAAAACATTCTAGATTCTTGACTAGCTCTGACTATCAAATAGTCATCATTCAAACATCTCCCTTCCTTGCAGCCCTCATAGACTTTCATATCTGTATCTGCTGTCATATCAAGAAGAGTCACATTCTTGGTAATCTCTGTGATGTTTCATCACAATTTGTAAAGTTACAGTGATTATGCAAAAAGTTTCTTCTCATCTGCGAAATAGTCGGACACTCTTAGAACTGTTCTTGTCAAATTGAACCCTTATGAACCAACTAGGGCATTATTTTATTTATGAAACTACTTTAGTGTAGACTTGGTGACTGTACAGTCCTAAAGTACTTAAAACAGATAAGTCATGTTTTGATTGATCAAGATAAAGGGATGCATTCCATGTCACAATATGTACCATTACGGCACCATTTGCAATTAATATGTTTTTGTTTTGACTGCATTTATGGAAAGTTCATGGAAAATATTTATTTTTATAAAAATGTATGATCAATAAATCATGACAACATATGCTTACTCTTACTTTAAGTTATACAAGATTCAATTAGATTTTTTTAAAAGTAAGTTTAGTATAATTTAAATTGAAATGAGGCAGGTGGATTTCTTTACAGTGTATATCAAACAGCCTGTTAGAATGAAACGGCATTGCTGAAAATAGGAGGAAGCCTTTGCCTGTTAACTAAATTTTAATGTTACACTATTTTAATGGGACACTAGACATTCTATAATAAACTTTGCAACTAAATGTCAACTAGTTCTCAGAGCATTAGTAGACTGTAGTGGACTGTTAGGTTAGGGTTATATGGTTGTGGGAGCATCAAAATAAAGTGTTAGCAGATATAAAGTATAGTCTATTAATACTCTAATGATAGTTGATATGCAGCTGCAAAGTTACTTGTAGTTAGAATGTATAAAGTGGACCATCGAAATAGTTAACAAATATTACAGTGTACTAATACTCTAATGAGAGTTAGTTGACATGCAGTTGCACAGTTACTTGTAGTTAGAATGTATAAAGTGGACCATCGAAATAAAGAGTTAACAAATATTAAGCCAACCCAATCTCATGAAATGTGTCTCCATTAGCACGCATTGTGTTTATCGTGAAATTTATACACAAAAATTAGTTTTTACGTGCATATGATATGCACTGCAGGCTAAACCCCTTGGGTAGGATTAGTGGTGTGGGGTACATTTGTATTACACGCCATAAGTGCGTATCATATGCACGTAAAAACTAATTTAAACACAATAAATACAATGCGTGGACACATTTCATGACATCAGGCTGATAAAGCTGACAGTCTAATACTCTAATGATAGTCAGTTGACATGCAGCTACAAAGTTACTTGTAGTTAGTAGAATGTCTAAAGTGGACCATCGAAATAAAGTGTTACCAAATTTAAAATTGCAGGGCTCATCTATTTCTGGTAATGCGGTAAGCGGAGGCAAATGTGCAGATTCCTGGACATAAGGACTTCATGGATGTAAACACAGCTGCCAGGTGACACTTGTTTCTGGTTTTCCATTCCAGAACAGTGCAACTTATAAATTAGGCAGGAAAAGGTGTAAACAAATGAAATGAAATGAAAAAGAACATTGTATACAAAAGAACATTTTATACAGGAGCTAATCCCCAAGTCTACAAGACGACAAGTATATTTTAGGTTACGTTTTGGTAAAACAGAGACTATGCAATTTAGCTGCAAGAAACAAATAAAGAAAACAGATGTATAAAGAAATGATTTGCTTTATGTTTTCAGAAGTTTATTGTTTGATTTATACATTAAAGACCTTGGATATTCTCTCACAAATATCTAAATATATGTAAAACAAACAAAACAAAAAAGGTTGGTTGAGCACTATTGAGGTATGATAGCCATAAAACAGTAATGAATTAGTAATAAATATGATTTTTTTTCTTCTTTTTTTCTCAAAAGCAATTACTCACAGTTAAGGCAGTAATGTAAAAATAATGTTCAAGGGCATTACAAAAAACAAACAAGTTTAGAAAGAGGCCTGTACACCAGTATGCAGTCCTTTTTGATTTTCAAAAATGATAAATGATCAACAGGAAACACTGTCCTCTTACAAAATCTATACCCTCCCTATTTATTTCCAGGTGTTTGCACTGGACTTCAATAAAATAAATGTTCTGGTGAGGAATAAACAGGACTGGCTTGATTGTTCATCACTCTCAAGCTGAAAGAGGCTCATAGGTGTGGAAGTGAATGCCTTTAGAACAGGTTATCTTCATCACGGCTCCATTTAGGCTTTCGTCTGTTATGATTCGCAGCATTCCTTCAGCAATAAGAGATGGTCTGTAGATATACACACAGACACAACATCATTTTACTCTTTTGTCCTGTAGCATTTAGTGAAATTAACACATTTCAGCATTTTTATAATGCAAACACTCTGATATAACAAGGCGAATCATTTTATTGTGTTGTAAAATCAGTCTATTGGCCTCTTGTCTACATTGAACATTGGCCTAATATTCTTGTCAACATACTGTAACTTCAAATAACACATCCTTCATTATGTCTACAGAGTTTGAGACAGTCAGATACCACATAACAGACATTTCAGAGGGAAAAAATAATAAAACATCCTCAGATACACCACCAGCACCAGAAGAATAGTGCGAGTGAGGCAAAATGCAGAGGCATGAAATAAAGTATCATCTATGTAATACTGTAGATGATTAGTTGGGGTGGAGGTGTTTGATTTGGTTAAAATTTAAGCACATGTCAAAAATAGTGCAAGCAAAACATGTGGTATAATCCACATTTAATCTGTGGGTGGTGCAAAACGGTATGTCTACATTTCAAGGCAGGGTTAAAGATTTGAAAGCATTCAATCTGCTATTTATATTAGAACTGTAAAGGTCTGGACTAGAAACATATTTGTGCCATTTTCTAGAGAACACTGTTGCTGTCTGCACTAACAATACTTCACTTATTCAAGGGACTGAATACAACAAACAAAGCAAAACTACTAAAACAATCCCATACAGAAGAAACAGGTAGTTCAACTGAGTTTAGCTTACTTTAGGACGCCATACTTGTCGATCCTTTGTTTGAATTCATCTTTGTACTTGACAAACTTGCCCATTGTTTCCTCATGCTCCACAGTGCGAAGTAGTGGGGTGTCCACAAAGGCTGGGCACAGTGTGTTGATCCTCACTCCATAATTGCCCTGTTCAGATGCGTCCTGCCGACAACAAAACGTGTCCAAACACGGTCAGCCTAAATTACACACACAGCGCAAAGAATGTGTCAACACACACAAGTAAGAGATCCTATCTGTGAGCAAACACAACTACTGTACTCTCTCTTGGGGGAAAAGCTGGGCTGTTTAAACCGCACTGGGTCCGCCAGTTTGGTAGACAGCTGGAATGTACCATATTTTAGGGAAAGGATTTACATATGGTTACGGTAAACTTTACTGAGGGTAAACTGATGAGACAGGATTGATGTACTCACAGCTATGGCTCGTGAAAATCCAATCACACCATACTTTGTTGCTGTGTACACTGGCTGGTGAGGAGAATGGAGAAATGCTGGGAAAAAAACAAAACAAACATTAATTCCCCCCCGGTTTTCCATATGACCATGTCTTTTAAGCTCCAGAAATGCACCATAAAGGCATGACTTGAGCATTATACTCCAAGTATTCTAAAACCATATGGTATTTGTGTGAGCAACAGGCCAAAATTTAAGTCACTTCAGAAGAAATGAGATGAGTGAGATGTTAACTGCGGTTGAATCATTATGTCAGTGAATTTAACTCGAGAACTAGATCAGGATTTGTTCATTTGGTTGGATTGGCTCTAGTTCAACTCGTTGACTCAACAGTTCCCAAGTTACAACCATTGATAGGGAATAACGACTACAATTTTAATATATTCCCCATACATTTGAGAAGTGGAATATAACACATGAGTCATATGGACTGTTTTCATGGTGCTTTTTTGGCTGGTTTTTTTTTATTTTCAAGTTTTTTGGAACAGATCACTATGAACTGTCATTGTATGTAAAAGAGCTGTGTGAAAATTCTTCAGAATATCTTCTTTTTTTCCCCCCACAGACACATGGGTTTGAAACATGAAGGTGAGTACATGGCTAAAATAAGCATTATTTCTATTTATTTAACGTTCATGACAACATTATCATCCCATGTGACTGAATGAAAACTTTTGTAACCGACCACAGTCTGTTATAGGAAAGCGCAATGTTTTCATCTTATTGAGGCTGTAGTAAAACGAAGCCTGTGAAGGAATTCCAATTCCTTTGTCATGGAAAATGTCTGGATCTTCCAAGGCAGAGGATTTCTCCTTTAAGTATGAAAATCCTAATGGCTGTTGAGTCTGTTTAAACTAAAGTGGCTCTTTAGAAACACAATTTCCTAAACTACTGCTTTAAACTTTATAGTGCAGTTTGGTTGTTTATTGACCTATATGAAAATACAAATTTCAGTGGAAAAGTCACCTGGATTTTTCCCAATACAATGAATATTAATATATATGAATATTAATAACGATTATATTGCAATAAACATAAATTGTATTTTCTGTGAAAAGTTATTGGAGAAGTCAAATAGAACTATGTTTCCTTAGAGCGTTGAGGTTTTGTTATAATAAACAACATTTACAATCCGCATCAAACTGAGGCAGCCAAGGGACGCCAGGGGCAAATAGCTGAGACAGTATTTACAATTAAACAATTCTTGTGTGTTCTGGATGAACAAATCTAAACACAACCGTAATGCACATCCAGAGAATAACCCACTTTGAAGGCTCTGTTCCCCATTCTGGCTGTTTTAACATCTCAGAGACAGTCGCCAAGAAATATTTATTATCAGTAAACATGTTAATTAAGGGGGAAGATCCTAATAAAACGTAAACCAAACAATGAAGTCTTACTACAAAGACATGTTTCCATTCAGCGTGGTAAGTTACTTATTTCAGCTCTCGCCCCCTATATGCTCTAAAACCAGATGCATATGATTATTATCTATTTCCCAAAAGAGTAATGCATTTTGAATAATAGAGATCTCTATATCGAATACTAAAATTACTTTTGCTCCATGCTGTTCTGTGGGATGGTTTGAGGACAAATCATAATCATATAATTCATATTATATTTATAATGTTCTTTTTATAGCCTTATCAGTTCTGTTTAATTTATTGCATTTGCTACTTGTGGATGTGAAACTGGATCTGATGCAACTCAGGGAAACCTTTTTTTCCTCACAGTTTATGAGATTTGCTCACAGCAATAATGAAAACATGTACAGGTATAAGACAAAATCTTTATTTACAATAATAAATGATTATGTTTCCTGGTTTCTGATGAATAATTATTTGATGTACTGTCAACATAATACTGATTGGTGAAGCAGGCATTTTAACTTAGTCTTAACGTTTCTTTCTTACACAAAGTTATGCAATTTAATGTGTGGTTAAACAGCAACAATATCAAGCTTCCCGCTTTGGAAGTGAGGGCAATGAGAGAAAGTGAGTTCCCTCAACAAAATTCAAAAGAGTATAAATCTCCAGTTACAAGAAAATAAATTCCATTAAGATAGTCACAAAGTGAGAGTTGTTCCACTCACAAAAAAAGGATAATCACCTGTGTTACATTAGGTAGAAACTTGAGATGCAGTGATGGAAATAAACCATCCTTTATCCCAGCTCTCAGGGAAATGAAAAGGCTGTTTTAAATCCAAAGTCTAAAAAGTTGTGGAGCATGTTGGGGGTTATAACAAGTTCACTGTCAGCCAAGCAAGCAACATTCATCATCCACCATGTACACACACGTATATATACAAAATCATATTCATATCTTCAAAACAGTGCCCAGAATCAGTTTGTCTATGTCCAAACAACTCAATGTCACCACAACACAGGTATCTGATGGAAGATGGATCGCCTTCCCTTTGTTGTCATAATAGTTATGCTGTTGATTTACGGTTGCATTTTTTTCCATCTTCTGGGGTGCTTAAATACAAATACAAGTTTTTTTTTTTTTTTTTTTTTGTGTGAACTTGGATTTGCTTGTGTGAATAGTCACAAAGGCGAAGATAGAGCACATGGGTTATACAACTTCAAAGCAAGGAGTGTCCCAGTAATGTACTGTAAATAATTAGTGTGAGACAGATCTTGAAATGTCTCACACTTTGCAGTTTCCCAGAGACTATTGAAATGGCTGTTACCAAAAAGTTTTTGTTTACTTTATGCTGGCTCTTCTTTGATGCAGTCTTGGACTTAAAATACCCCTATCATGGTCTCTTACAATAGGTTAACATGCATCCAAGGTAAAAAAATATAAAAAAAAATATAAAAATAAAAAACCTTGAATTTTCTCATAATATATATTGCTGCATCACCTCTTTTTTCACAGTGTCTGAAATGGTTCAATAAAGGATTCAGTCTCTCCTATTTTCACCCCTCCTTTCCGAGAGCCTACTCTGCTCTGATTGGTCAATTGGCCCACTCTGTTGTGAAAGGTCTACCTCTTACAATGTGTCGAAAAACGAAACGGCCATGACCATATCTGAATTTCAGCTCCGAGGGTTTCTTCAGCACTTTTATACACAATGATACAAACAGTAATGATGGTGTCGGTTTTACCGTATCAACGACTGGACTTGCTGGCGACTCGTTTCAGGCAGTTCAGAATCGATTCTTTCTTTTGGGAGACAATAACTCCATTTATCATGCATTTTGATCTTTGAAACTTTGTAGACCTTTTACATTCACAAACAGCTATATTACAAAAAGCAATATCCGAAAAAGCATAATAGTGGAACTTTAATGCTGCCACCTACTGTGGTGGATGTATTAAGTTTGTTTATCAAATTCTGCTGCATCATACAAAAACATTGTGTCTATTTTATTTTATTTTAAAACTGTCTATTAACAATAAGATGATTCTTGGATTCAATCTCAACTAACTTACATGCATTGTTAATTGTTAACACGTTTATGCTGTACATGGCTAGCTGCATTTCATTTCATTGTGTTGTCAGCCTTTTCATTTCATGTGAGTGTATATATTTCCAATCACATTTCATCCGAGTGCATTTTTAAGCAGATACTTTTGTAGGTTAAAATGTCTCATTGTGGCATACTGCTATTATTTTTTGCTTCATGCTCTTTTGTTGTTTTGTTCATATTGCATGAGTTCATTTAAAACTACATTCTTGGAAAAAAGGTGTGCCCAAATGACCTGTTATTCTAAAGATTTTGACTCTTTTACATCTTAATCATCAAGCAAGTCATTTATCTGTAATCTTCAGTAACTGCACAACATCTATTAAGTAATTTATTATTTAGGTGTAATTGTGCTTGTGTAATTTTTCAAAAGTCGGTACAGATCCTTGGCAACAGACAGAACAAAACACAAATATTTGCTTTAGTGTGAGCAAACATTTGACTCATTCTATAGTTTGCTAATGATCATAAAAATACTGTTATCTAACCTTCTTAAGCACAATACTCTTTATGAACTTTTAGGCTAACATTTTCAAAACAGGCACATATGTTAGACACACAATAAAGTTATCAGTGGCTTACCTGCCATAGATGAGACGTTGATGATAACCCCTCCTTCCTTTCCATACTCTTTACTCATGTGTTCTAGTGCTAAATATGTCCCCTTTATGACGGATGTCTGAGGAAGAAAACAGTTGTATAAATCTACTAGCACATAGTGAACAGATGTTTTCTTAGGAGAGTGAGATTATGTTGACATTGGCCTGCTATTATGAACTAACATAAATACACATTATTTTACTGCATCATGTCCATTATGAAATCACTCTGCAGGGCATGAATAATATTAAAGATCTGTAGATTATTTCATTTCATGTACTATTGTGAAATATTTTGGACTAGAAGCAGGGGGTGTAGTATTGTTTTGTGAATTTGTAACTCCTTTCCTGAAGTGCGGTTGAATGTTGTGCCCTTAAGGCACAAAACGTTATCCACACTATCTGTGTAAATCATGTGTTCAAGGAAATGAGGTTAAGTGGAAATGCAACAGTTTGGCATGATCTATCCAAGTGTTTTGTTTTTTGTGTTTTTTTTTTTAAAGTGATTTTTAACCCTTAAATGCATACCTCGGGTCTTTAGTGACTGTATAGGGTCGCTAATGACACAAGGTGTGTAACAGTGTATTTTTATAAAAAAATTTTTTACAGAAAATAGAATAATTAATTAAAATTAATTAAAATAATTAAATCTTTGATAACTGAATAAGTGCAATTCACCTTTATTCTACAAAGTGGCAATGTCTGATACACAATGATGAAGTGACGTTTCAATCATAGTTACCGCAGGCAGAAAACAAAAGAATAGGAAGTATCATCAGCAAAACTTGAAATGGCTCAGTGATTTACTACAAGTACTAAACACAATCAAATATTAGAGTCACTGTCACTTGATTGTGGATCTGGTGAAGAAGCTGTCAGCGATCAAAATATTGATTTTGAAGATGTTGAAAATGATCGTTTTAAGAATATGTTTGAGATCGCGAATATGGGCCAGATGCTGAATGCACTGGGAAAGGAGTTCTGATGAGGAGTGATGATGATATAATACATCTGCTCAAACTGAACCCTTCCAAGCTCCAAAAGGTAACAAAATGTGCTTTATTTAATTCTTCTGTAATTGTTATAGCAGGAGAGTTTTATATTAACGCAACAGTTAGAGATCCATCCGTGTTAGATATAGATCCGGGTCTCTAAAGACCCGAATATGTAATAATGATTGGCAAAACATTCATGCATTTAAGGGTTAACTCACCAAATTTACTTCAATGGTCTTTTCCCAATTCTTCTCATTGTTGATTCCAGCATTATTGATGACAATATCCAATCGACCAAACCTCTCTACTGTGTTTTGAAAGGCATCTAAAGCAAGAAAAACAGTTTTCATGTTTTGATAATTATCAATAACAATAGTTCCACTTTTGACAGCAGTACAAAGTGGCTGTATCAAAACAAAATGAGCAATCCAGGTAGGCAGCTCACTAGGTTTTGAAATACAGCCAGTGTCAGCCTGCATGTGCCCTCACCTGACTTGCAGCTGCAGCATTCCACAAAGAAACATTTGATTAAACTCTATAGTAAGTGTGTCGTTAGAAACAAGTCTAACAGGAATGAACAATCTCCTCACCACCGACCCATAAACCCTTGTCTTGGAGAAATATTAACAAAAGACAAAGCATTGATGTTAAAACTTCAAAAAACCTATAACATTCTTCAATGTTGACCTGGGGCCTTATGAAGGTCTACTATGACCTAATTAACATCCCAAACAATGAGACTCTGTTCAGGAATAAGATGCGCTTCACATACAGGTGCGCAAATGAGAAGTGGATCATTGTTTCGTTTAAGAAAACGATTCCAACCTCAGAGAAGATGATAAATTCCCTATAAGTAAAAAGTACGATTTTACCTTTAAGTTTCCCCGAGTCCGTCACGTCACACTGGATAAAAATACAGTTATCCTCTCCAAACGGACCATCTAGATCACTTTTACATTCCTCTCCCACAGACTGGTTCAGGTCTACCAATGCAACCTGAATTTCCAAAGAGTAAATAAATTAATAACGTAACGCTGAAACAAGTAAACTAACTAAAGCCACCAAATGATGGATGATCAAATGGGGGAAAAATCGCCACAAAACAGGCAACTAAAATAGTTTAGATTTGTACAAGTTTCCCCAATAGTTAATTGGATAAATCCGCAACATGTCCATTTAAAAAAAAAAAAAAAAAAGAAATCTGAGAAAGCTAAACCTTCGCCCCATTCCCCAGGAGATCTTCCACCACGGCTCTTCCGATGCCTTGCGCGCCGCCGGTGACCAGAGCCACTTTCCCGTGGAGAATCATGCTGCTCACCGCCGGACGCACAGCGCACTGCTTTATGTAGGCGTACAGTCAGATGGGGGCGTGTAGATGCAGTACTACTACAGTAAACATAGACGGCCAGGTGTCGTTTTACAAACTATCATTTACCCCCAAAAGATGATTAGCCTGCTAACATTTTTGTGAGCGCTCCGCGCTATAGCTCTTTAATGCCCTCGGCAACAGTCGAATCCAGTACAAGTACACACACGTAAAGTGAGAAAATTAACGCACCTAAATGAACGAGAGACCAATGATGCTTTTATAAACATCTTTATTTTTCAGTCTTTCTCAGAGGGCGCCTCAGTAAACCTAAAAAAGGAACTTTACACTTTACATTACAGTGTTCATGTTAAAAGTTTAAATACTGACAAACTGGTTTGTGTGGCATATTTTTTATTTATTTATTTTTTATAACTGTTGACTTAGCTAGGCTATATGTGGACACTGTAAAGTAGAGTATGAACAGAAGCCTATTTGCAGATGTACACGGAAGAACATATGCGTTTCACCTGTAACCAACTCTCTTTTGATAGCAGCGAGAACATTTGGACTGACAGGTCAGATTCACATTTAAAAAATGCAGTACAACAGACTTAAGTTCATGCATAACATTTAACATATTAATATGTACAAAATAAATTACAACTGCTCTTGCTTTAAACTGTAAATGTCTATGAACTTCATTCATCCATTCCATGATGAATGTGTGTGCCAAATGCTGATGTCAGATGGTGTTCAAAACTCAACATCACAGCTCTATTTTCTCTTAGAAATGTGCGAGACTAGATATGCTTTGATCATTTGTATGGCACAGTTTTCCAGCAGATTTTATTTTCAAAGAAAAGGAAATACATTTCTCCCAGACAAGGTTTCCAGAATTATTATTATCATCATCATCATCGTCATCATCATCATGACAAAACAAAACAAACAAACAAACAAAAACAGTTTAATAAAGTCTGGCCCCAGTATTTTAACTGTTTTGAACAGTATTCCAAAAAAATATAAGTGAACAGATAATTCTGAATTTCAGTGCTAAAAAATGTATATTGATAATATTGTTAAACATTGTTTCAAATACATTTTCAGTACCCTATGGATAATTAAAATATCCTTAGAAGCAAAATTAAATATGGATCTCTCTTTTAGTAGAATTTAATAGCTCCTTTTTCAAAATCATTTGCCATATAATCACCATTCATGCAGTTAGATTAGTTAAAAAATGTATTCTCTCAATTTTTATTTTATTAATTACGAAATATTTTTTTGCACTTCAATTTGAGTATTCTCAGAAAACACATTGGCTGAGACTCCAGCCCACCTCTTTTCTCCATTCACGAATTTGCAACACATGTCTGACAGAATTCACTCCCAGCCGCATTATTTTGCAGTGGCATCATTAGCTTGAAGTGATTTGCAATGGTTTTCGAACAACAATGCTTTTGTTTGAGAGAAACTTCAGTTGGACTTGTAGAATGGTTTCAATTAGTCTATGGTTTCTGACATTACGCTATCCATTAAAGTTTTGGAAATGTGTTTTCTTGAAGCAGTTAATGTTAAGGTGTTCATAGCTGTAAACAGAATAGTCTTCTCTGCTGGTTCAGGGTCATTCTTGAGATTTAGCTCAGAATGTTTTTGGCCTGGATGCTGGTTTCTAGAGCTGGTCAACAATCAGGTCAGGACAAAATGATCAAGGGTAAAATACGCTAACCAAATGCTAATAAAAGCAATTCAACACTTCCTTATAAAATCATCAAGATTATATATTGTGTTTGGAAATTTGTATAATATATAGTTCTGCTCTTGCACTCTTTTTTTGCCATTTTTTAATAGCTGTGTATCAAATATACAACACAGAACATTGGCAGTGAAGCTGTAAGACAACAGAGTTGACAAAACCAGTGCAAGACACACATATCTGTCTCTAAAGGGGCTGTAATCGGTGTCGGACTGTGCTCCTGTTAAACAGGTGTGAGGAAGTTCTGTCCACTTTTATTGTAGTTTGTTAAAGGACAGGTGTAACAGAGGCCTTACGGATGCCTATCCATTGCATAGTGAGCGAGCGCAGTGTCCTTGAATGGGTGCACAACACAAACAAACTATTGAAAGTAACCACCGATCCTTGACATCACAGTTTTTCATAGTCATTTTCAGAATCCAGCATAGATCATGGCAGGAACAGGACTAATAGCATCAGAGTTCATTGATGCAGCTTTACTGTGTTACTTACAGTATACTTCCCAAGCTGCATCACGCCATGTTCCATCTATCGCTTGTGCACATCCTCATGGCGTAGGATTTTGTACAGAACCCAATAGAAAATATTGAAAAACAAGAAAGCCAGTGGGAATCCGGCACGGGACACAGTGTCGATCTTCTTGGCTCGGTCGATGAAGAGTTTTCTCATCTCCTCATGACTCTTGCTGGCAGCAAGGGCTGGGTCAGAGGGTGTTGGGGCAGCATTGTTAGCGGCTTTGGGCACAGCCCCGTCTTTCCCTGCATTGGGAAAGCTCAACCGGCTCTCCCGTACATCCTCCTCCTTAGCAATAAAGGATACAAAGAGAGAAGCAATCATTACTCTAGTAGTCCTACATTCGCAAAACCTGTTGCTTCCCTCATAGGGAATTTTGATAATAATGTGAACAGTAAATTAGTGTTGGCACTCTGTTTTAGTTTTAAGAGATGTTCATAACACTTTAAATGACTTCTGGGAAGTTTCTGCCAAAATAATGCCCTGCTAGCATGCACCTTTTAGTTTTTAGTTTTTTACAAAAATCATTAGCTTTCTGTCCTGTTGTCAACAATAATTTTCAGACAAATAAAGAAGACTTTGGTAGAAAGAGGAAAATTCTAACCCATAAAACACAAACATTATTTTGTACTTATTTTTCCCCACTAATAAAACATAAGGATGCGTATGTTGCATTTACTGGAAGATAACAATTTAGTAAGCATGCACTGAGATTAATTGAGTGCAAGAGAATGTTGGGCAACGAGACATGTGATGCATCTTGAGTGTGACATCAGGTGAAAATATAATTGTATTATTTCAAAGATACTGGACATTTATCTTAATTTGTCTAGTTGATGCTACTTGCATTCATTGGTTTTCTGCCCCAATGGTTTAATAAAGTGATAAAGTATATACTATTGTTATTTATATATATATATATATATATATATATATATATATATATATATATATACACACATATATATATATATATATATATATATATATATATATATATATATATATATATATATATATATATATATATATATATATATATATATCTGAAATAAGTATCTTGTGCTCACCACAACTGCATTAATTTAATCAAAAATAGCAATATTGTGAAATATTAGTAGGCCTACATTTTCAAATAACTATTTTTTTATTTTAATATATTTTAAAATGAGTTTAAATTCAAATGTGATGGCAAAGCTACATTTCCAGTCTTCAGTGTCACATGATCAGACATAATTCTAATATGCTGATTTGGTGCTCAGCATTTTTTATTGAGCTGCATAATATTTTTGTGGAACATGTGATAATTTTTTTTTTTTTTTTTAAGGATTCTTTGATGAATATAAAGTTCAAAAGAACAGCATTCATTTGAAATATAAATCATTATTTACTGCCACTTTTAGTCAGCTTAATGCGTCCTTGCTCAATAAAAATCTTATTGACCCTGATTTTTTGAATGATTCTGTATATTATCTCAAAATAAACACATTGGGGGAATCTACAGATGTTTCTTCTTAAGAATATAATTTATTATGTCATAACTATCTCTAAATAGACTGGTTTATTTAAAAACAGGGTAACAATTGTTAATTTATAAATATACCATTGTATACAGTAAATTTGTTAATGTTTGTTCAAAATAGATTTAGCCTATAAATTATACGACTAAATGTGTATACTGTATATAGAAATTAACATTAACTTACATAAAGGCTCTAAAAATAATATCCAAAGTTAGTTCATGAAACCAAATGTATTATCCAATTTAACAAATTGAACCTCAAGTAAGGTTCCAAAAATGGAAAAAAGATGCAATCAAATGATCCATTATCATTATAAAAGACTCAAGTGGCTATTTAGTTAACATTATGATCACTAGTATTAAATGGTAAAATGATGTGACATGCTGTTTCATGAGGGCTGGACACTGAATGAACATGAGGAAGAAGAGGATGACTGTATCATGATCTCATCAGTCAACCGAAGGGACAGAGATGAAGTGCTGTGCGCTCTCTCTTTACCCAGTCATTGGATTCGTCGAGTTGGCCCATTGATCCGTAAACAGGCTCGGCACTGCGTAGGCCATTGATACGATGCAATGACTCGGTAAGCTCCTCATCAAATGTTTGATCGAAAATCTTTCAGCACAGCAGGGGGATTGAAAGAGAGAAAGAAACACAAAGCATGCAAACTAATAAAATATAATGGCTCACCACATGCAGGATTTCATGCGAGGTCCATAATAAAAAAAAAATAAAAATAAATATATTAACCAGTAAGTGGCATTCAAAAATAACAATTTGAGGCATGTACTGTAAAATAATGAAATTGCATGAAAAATTCTTTATTTTTTTATTTTTTATCAAGTGGTTTCATCTGTAAATTGCAGCATCCAATATTGTGGCTGTGCCTGGACTGCTTGCACATGCATTTTATAATTTCATTTAAACTTAATGCCCTTTGTACCTCTTTTTTTTCTCTTTATGAAAATTGGAAGAATATTCCACTGGCTAAGCATATCAATAAGTCAATAATCTTCCAGCTCCATAGTGCCAGGGGAAATAACACCCCTGCCCACATGTAATATTAATACACTCCAATAAGACAACATATATACAGACAAAAAATGGCAATGTGACCTTTGTACTATTCAGCAGGATTTAGCCTTTGTTTGAAATATGTTTGGTTATAAAGTTGCTGTGTATGCCATAAAAATGCACTGAATACTTCTGTCCTCTAGGGGGCAGTGTTGTATATGTGTAGGATTAACAATGTGGGTGTTTCTGTGAGACCAGTGTAAACAAATGTGATTCCAGATGCTTATTTTAACCAAGAGATATAACTACCTTTTTTTACTATATGCTATATAATAAATAACATTATCAATGATAGACTGTTGTTAATGTGACCTTACATGTTGCTCAAACTTAACATCATAGTTCCCAGTGTAGCATCAGATCAACTCAACATGCCTTCCAGAACATACACATTCAATCAGTTAAACGTGTATTTGGCTGTGTATTTAGTATTTATCTGAGCAGAGTCTAAAAGGCGCAGAAATTCTGTCAGTCTCCCAATCATCTACTTCAGTTACTGTCAAGTTCAAGTGCAGTGACAGTTTCTCCTCATACAGGGCAAAATCCTTCCCATAGGATTTTCAAATTCACTTTAGTGCTTTTAATGTTACTCTATTGGATTCTGTTTTTTAGACGTATACTATGCAACAGTTAATCTTCTTATAAGGTGAATTGTCATAAATGACCTTTATTACCATTAATCTAACTTGACAAAGGGTGTGTTTGCCACTGATATTTCCGAGAACTATTATTATTTTTTTTTTATCTTTAAACCCCAAGTTCAAGAAGGTTATACAAGAGCATATACCAGGTCCATTAATTTGATTGAACTAGCTTCTTGTGGAAATATTTTCTTTGGCAGAGCAAAAATAAATATAAAAGCTGTTTCTGTAATATCAGTTATATTGTAATTCATTTATTTATAAAGCGATTAGTTTTGGTCCTCAAATCTGATTGGCTCGAGTGACTAGTGTGCCGAAATAACTGATCAACAGAACGGGAACTTTTTACTGTTTGGATAATTTTATATTTGTTGGGGTATTTCAGACAGTATGTGCATTGGTGGGTATTTGTCAGTGACTCTTTCTACAGGTTACATTGTTACGCCAGTAGGTGGCGACAAGTGTCTGTCTTAATAAATGAATCCAGAAAATTTCATTCAATGATTGAGCTATTTAATCCAACGCATTCTCATCCTTGGGCGTCATAATACTGACGCTTTTGACATTTCGTCTACATCGAACGCACATGGCACCCTTTAGCGTCAATATGAGACGCACAGAGCTTTGTTCGGTTATGGGTAGGTTTAGGTCTAGTGTAGGGATAGGGTTAGACCGCTAGGGGGCGCCTTCTGGCCAATATTTATCTGCGTCTCATATTGACGCTAAAGGGTGCCATGTGCGTTCGATGTAGACGAAATGTCAAAAGCGTCAATATATGACGCCCTAGGATGAGAACGGGCTGATTTAATCATATATTCAACCGCCTCATTCAAAACCACTCACAAGTGACTGTCTATATGAGTGAGTCATTGAATCATTCATCCAATCAATTTGTTCTAAAACACAGAATCATTTAAGAACAAAACGACAACGACAGCATCAATGTTGCAACAATTCTACTGTGGATTTGACTGGAACTATTTTCATTGACAGAGCAAGATCAAAGTAAATCAAAATAGTGTGTCTAAAATGTTGCTCAATACTAACTTCCTTTTTTATACAAGTAATATCAGACTCGCAGTCGTGCTGTTTTTCACAAACAGACTCAGTGTGCCATCATCAGCACTCATAAATACTTGCTTCAAAATTTCTCATGATTTTTTTATGGATAATAAATAACAATAATTTACATTTGAGTTCTGACTTGTATGTGTCCACATCAATATGAATGGTGAGAACTCTGTCACATACCTTCAAAACACAGGGAAGCAATTTACATCTTATCATAAATGTGGGTTCACATTAATCAGATGTGTTTTGCATAATTTTGTGACAGATTGCCTGTTACAGTTCAGCTCAGTCCATACCTTTCCAGACTTCTTCCTTCTCCGTCGGAATCGTAAGAGTTCCTTGTGTTGCCGTGAAACAAAGTTGACTGCAGCATACTCCAACAGGGCAGAAAAGACAAATAGCAAGCACACAGCCATCCAGATGTCAATAGCTTTCACATAGGACACCTGTATGGCAGAAACACACAAAAACAGTTGTTCTCAGAGACCTTAATTAGCCTTTGACTTTTTCATTACAGCCTGCATTACAGCCAAGTCGTTTTATTATTGAACAAAACAGGGACCTTGACAATTGTCTTCATCACCGCTATGAATCAGAGATAATTTTCTCTCTGCCGGGTGAAAAAGCCTATTTGCTGGAATGTTTAATTGTGTTACATAACTCAATGTAGCATTTATGAATTTTTAATATGCAATACACACTGCACGCCTGCTTTCACACATGGACGCATTTACACATTCTACTGTGGACTGCATTAATAAATGATAACTGAGAATGAATGGCAGGAAAAGAGATGCTTTGAAGATGCTGCAAGGCTTACTTTGATGCTTTATGCACTCTGACCTTAGGTAAGGACGTCCTGGATCCAGAGCTCTGAGTTGTCATCGTGAGCACTGTGGTGATTCCCAGGGCGACACGGGCAGGAGCGGCATCCATGTTGATCCAGAAGGAGACCCAAGAGAGGATGACAATGAGCAGGCTGGGAATGTACATCTGGATCAGGTAGTAGCCCATCTGTCTTTCCAAGTGAAAACGTACCTCGATGCATGTGAACTTGCCTAGCAGGAAATAAAGTTGACATAGGGCATAATATGAAAAAAGAATGCGTTAACCTACTTTCTCTCTAAGACCACATTTACACAACTAATAGGTCATATTGCCTTGAAAAGCTATTGGATGGAATATTTTGTGAATAGGCCTGTTCACCTGGCCATGAACTCACACAACCTGCGAACTTGCCTTGAAGCACATCATCTTGTTTTACTGGACTGAATAAATCAACATTCAAGTAAGTAAAATTTAGTAACATGACAAATCATGCATATATTTAGGTACTCTTGAATGCTTTAATCATATTAGATTTTGAGCTTGTAATGTCAATGTTGTAATTTTACAACACTGGGTGAAAGGGGTAACAAAATGTACCTGTGCACCTTTCACATTACATGGATGAACTTTTTGAACATTTGAACAAATGAACATTTACTTCTCGCTTGCTCCATGTGAAATATAGATACATAATGTGTTTGACCATTCACACATTTTTAAATGTCTTCTTTGTTACAATTTAGAGTTTTAATCCAAATTTAATTATTAAATGATAAGTTCAAGTTGAATTAGGGAATACATTTTCTTTTAGAATTTGAAAGTATTTGTGTAGCAATATTTGAAACTATCTGTATCTTATCATTTATAAAATATACCTTAACTGGTCTGGTTCTTTTCTGGGCTTTGCTTGTTTGACCAAATATCTCCTTGCTGCATGAGGGACAAATGTTCTGGAACGTGGGAGCTATAAATGCTATTAGCATGATAAGTAGAGGGCACAATAAGCTAGCCAGGCGGTATTGTGTGAATTCTTTCAATGTGTTGATTGGGATATGGAAAATAACCAGTATTGTTTTTTCATTTATTTATTTTTTCAGTTCAGAACCACCAGCCAGGAAAGACATTATCTACAAAGTGCATGATGTGAACTGGAAAAGAAAAATAAACAACCCAGTGACCACCCATCTGATGATTATGCGGATATCATGCCAACAAAATCAAGTCATTCAAGAACACAGACCATGCCCCGTGACAGGTATCGCTGGCTGAAAAAGGATTTTATCAGTCCCAACATTGATTTTTCAGGTCAGGATATCACTAATGATGCCATCTCCCTTCATACACCACTGGAGTATTTACGAAAGTTCGTGTCAGAAGATGAACTAAATAGAGGACGCTGCAGACACTGTGGTAAAGACTACATCAAACTTTGCAGCAAGTGCAATGTCCACCTCTGCTTCTCGGAGGACAAGAACCGCCTTTTGGACTATCATAATTGAATATGAACAGAGCTAAATCACCTAAATGCCAAAGTTTTCAGTTTTTGTAAATACAATCTCAACATATTTTTTATAGAAATAAAATAAAAATGGTTTATTTTTCATAAAATATGACTTGTCCAATCTTGATTATTAGTGTATATATAGGCTACTGTTATGGGGCTACACACTGTAAGCAGTACACCCTGCAAATTAACCCTTAGATGTTCTATACATTTGCTCAGACAGTGAGTGAAATTACTGAAATTCTGCTACCCAACCGGCACAACGTTGCAATATTGCAAAATTTCCCTAAAAATGTCAAAAAATGTCAAAAAATTATAAATCCATGTATTTCTGCATTTGAGGCCTCCCACAACAACATGTAAAAGGTGGATAAAAAAAGAAAAAATTTATTCTAGGGGAGCGCATGGCACAACCTAACGCGGGGTTAAATGTAACACAGACCTTTTACATAGTTAGTCAGGGTCAAGCAGTTGTGATTCCGCTCTTTTTCTCTCGCTGCCAAGACGGTCTCCCGCGGATTTGTGGAAAGTCTTGATAAGATTTCGTGAAGATTCTGGACAAAGAGTGTTTTGACACCATGCAAGTACATTTTTTCATCATACGTTTTTTCGGTTTCTGAGTTGGGTGTGTCCGTCACCAAATCTAACTTTATATTAACTTAATCACTGTCTTGTTGGCTAAAACATGTTACCATTTTGAAACATATCAGCAACTCCTAGCAACAATTAGCTAGGCTTAAAATATTTTTTACAATGCAGTTAGTTGTAGCACAGTGTTACAACTAAGCCGCCAAGTGTACAACGATAAAATTCACGAGTTCACACTTACATATAATTTTGAGGGAGTAAGATTTAATGCGTATTTGGCGTGCTGTCCGGAGGGAGGGCTCTCCGAACTCCGAATTCAGCCCGAACCCAGAGTACTCCCCCCGCATGTAAGCGTTTAGAACTAGAAGTGTGGAGAAGGGGTGGTTGGGGGATGCTGCAAACTGTCAATGGATCGAGGTAAGACTGCTGAGTCTATATATACCCTCTTATCATTGATTGCTGAGTGCTATCCACTCGTGTTAATTATCTGAACGTGCTCCTCCCGAACTTAGTTAATAAAACTTCATTTAAAACAGGGAGCCACACAACTTTTCAGGTTTGAGTATTTATTTATATATTTATTTAGCCACATTTACCTTTGTTGGACTTTCACAAACAATGTTAGAATTAAATGTCAAAGTATGATTTTTTCACATTTGTTAACTATGCATTGATCCCTTGTTTATTTATTAAAAAGCCATTTTTTTCATGCAATAAACCCTTTAAAATGTGATTTTGAGCTCGTTTTTATTATTATTACTGTTATTATTAATAATAATAATTTTGCAGCTGCCACACACAAATATAATTAAATAGCAATTACAATATTTGATAATTTATTTATTTATTTATTGCAAAACTGTTCAGCCCTTTCATATATCTCTGTCCATGATATTGATCCATAATAGAAGGTTGATTGGATGAGGGATGGATAAAATAGTACTGAATTATGTGTGTTACACACAAGTGTTACAACTAACCCCTCTGTCTGTTACAATTAATACAACACAATTAATGCATATGGGGTAAGTTGTAACATTTGCACTTCTGTCACTTTCAGTGCAACTACGAAAATGGTAGGTCCTAGAAAAAAAAAACTTGTAGCAGAGATGTGCACACTGCTTGTGTCAAAAAAGGATTAATCTAACAAATTTTTTTTTTAATAATTGAGCCAAAACCCAAATGTGTTAGGTTGTGCCCCGCGCTCCCCTATATTTGGGTCTTACATATTTAGTCGGAAAAAAAATGTTTTGTGAATGAGTTGATGTTAGTTGTCCGACACATTGCAAAACCATCATGCCACAAACTGAAAGTGCACTATTTATTTACATTTAAAAGCAGATATTTGTTTCATATGTGGTTGTAGACAGCCATTACAGACGGTTATATTTATGCACATAATCCGCATGAAAGGTAGAGAGCACCTACTTAAAACGCCTGAGAGCTTTCAGCTGCAGTCTGTGTTTTTTTTTGTTTTTTTTTGTTCTCTGCAACTGAGCCTTTTCCTCTCTCAGAACAAATTTCTGCAAGGCTTGTCTTTACTGAAAAGCAGGAGACGGCTTTCACTTTTTCTGTCTCTTTTGTTCCAAACTCCCGCAGAGATTTTTGCTTGGTAATATTCCAGACTGTCCTACTCTCTAACCAGAGTGCACTTGGGGGGGGTAAAAATACACTTAAAAAAGTCAATACATGAATGAAAAATCTGTAAACCTAAATGTAAATGTAAAGAATCACATAATGAATGCTTGCTTAAAACTATTACATGTGCCTAAACAAGTAATTGCTTCTAAAGAGTATATTTGACACAGAAATGCTCCCTCTGGAATGTAACCTGCTCACTCTCACACAAACACACACTTCTAGTCTCCTCTGCAGTTTGGGTGATTGGAGCTGTCAACACTGTGGTTGAGGTGAACTAAGAATAAAGCACCTGAGAGACTAAGGGAGAGAGGTGAGAGAAACAACAACAGGAGGAAGAGGGAAGGGAAAGGAACAAAAACCAGGATACAGTCTGTGTTATGGAGCCTGACAGCACCTAACGTTCCCATGACGGAAGTGGGATGTGCTGCAGGCTCAGGAAAGAACTCAACAGAATGAATCATCCAGATAGATTACAATGGATTGGGGTAAAAAACGATTGGACAACCACAGAAGTGTAATTTCTCCCATATTTTCCATAATTTATCTTATTTTCAGGGATCGGGATAAGTAATATTTAAAAATTAATTAGTGGAAAAAATATGCTACTAGGGTATGCTACTAACATAATATGAACATCAATGGGCTCTATAATCCATTTACCTCCCCGGTTTTTCAGCCATAACGTCAACCATACAAAGAAAAATAGCTAGAGCAGAGAGGAAGGATAATTCTATTGGTGTCCTCATCATGAGCATTAACAGTTAATGTTAATCAATACTGAGTGTCATAAGCAGTAGTCATAATAACAAGCTCTGTTTTGTTTTCTAGTAGCATTTTTTTTACCCTAGTGTGAGAGAGATTATGGTCATTGATAGATTTGTTTTCATACATAAGCAATTGAATTTCATGTACAGATGTAACAATATCATGATTATTGTTGCTTGGTGATTTAAATAAATCCTCAAGATCATGTTTTCAAGGTGGCTAGTATGAGGTTTTGATAAATTGTATGAATGATTTCTAATAGGGTTGGAAATGTAAAGTCATATGCCATAATTTTCCATCAACGTGTGCGTTAACCCACATTGTGGCTGTCATGGAGTTTCATAATTTCAGATGCATTGCATGATGTTCAAGGTATTCATTAGTTTATGCATTCTGTGGAAATTAAATCCACGGTCTTGGCGTTGTTAGCGACATACTTAACTGTTTGAGCTAAGAAATTGTTGGACATTATTCATTAATTTATTTTGTACAATTCAATTTATAAAAGTTATGATATTTAAATATGATATATGGTATATATAAATTTATAAGGAATTATGCTCACCAGGCTTGCATTATTTGATCAAAAATACAGTAAAAACAGTAATATTGTGAAATATTATTACAATTTAAAATAACTAAAATAATTGGTTTATTTTAATATATTTTAAAATGTATTTTATTCCTGTGATGGCAAAGCTGAATTTTCCGCAGTCTTCAGTGTCACATGATCCCTCAGAAATCTTTTGAAAATGCTGATTCAGTGCTCAAGAAACATTTATTAGTAATTATCAATGTTTGGAAACAGTAGTGGTGCTGCTTAATATTTTTGTGGAAACCATGATTGATTTTTTTTAGGATTATTTGATGAATAGAAAGTTCAGGACTACAGTACCTGCATAAAACAATCCTTATTTATGGAGCTCAGGCAGAGATTAATTTTTTAGTACACTGCTTAATTTACATACTGAGGAAACCCAAAGGATCCTCAATCCTTTCACTGGTTGGGTTGTTCTGCATTAGCTCAGGGATGAAAACCCGCTGTGACATCACTAAAGCTGTGCCATGTGGTTATTTCACATCCCTCATGACTCAACTGATGGAACATGCAGCTCTGAGCAAATGTATGAGTGGGCTGAACTACATGACAGAGAAGGAAATGTGTGAGCAATCATGCAGAAGACCCTGTGTCCATCCTGTCACACTGGAGAGGGGAGATCACATTTAAAGAAGTGTTAATGAACCGATGGTGAAAGTAAAACGTCATTGTGGTGTTTAAAGGCTAATGTGATTTTTAGCATCTAATGTGCCCCCTGTACCTGTTGGTATAGGTCAACCGGGGCTGGTTGTATGAGCAATAAGATTGTAAAAAGGCCTTTGGGTAAATTTCAAGGGTTGTAAGTCTACATTACATTTATGCAATAACTCCATAGGGAAAGCATGCTTGCAAACAAATGTCTACAGGCATAAAAGGGGCACTGATTATTACTCAGTATGCTTATCTCACAGACACCAGTCTTATTTTACCACGTATAATACCAGCATGTACAGAAAGTGTTTATTTTCACAATGTGGCATCTGTGGATTGTCAGTGACTTGAAAGATGCCATAGATTAATTATTGATTCCTAAAAATGCAACACAGGCAATTGGACACTAAGTGGTTTTCAACCAATCAGAGGCGCCTGCAGCGGATATGTTAAGAGATCAATATATTGTATACAGGTCGGTTTGAACTCTCTTATCACACTTTCCAAATGCTTAAATTTGTAAAAATCATTGCAGTAATACTACAATTTATGGATTTTGGGGTATTACAAGTAGAATTTAGTAGGATTTTGGCTCAGTTTGGCTTGTACAATCAAATTGAATAGATCAATTTTACTATTTGAATGCATTTTTAGAGTGCACTCTTTCCTAATACTGGTAGAGGGCTATTTATTGTATATTTGTATATGTCTCAGGGTATCCTTGTTATGATGCTCTACCAACCAAGGAGCGCTCAAAAAGAGGTCTTGAAAAAGGTGAAAGACCCCTGATGTAAAATATTGTGGTGCACTATTAAAGCCAGAGGCTAAATCACTGCACTGTGAGAGAAAGTCACGATTTTGTCAGCTCTGATTACATTACTTAATTAGTCTGCTCTGATAGGACATTTTGACAACATTTCAGCACCCTGCTGAAGATACAGCAGCATTAAATGAACACAACAGCTGAGTTGAGTTTACCATGCCTTCTTTGCTGGAAGCCTTCTTGTAGCCTACCTTCTTGGTACAGTTCTTGTTTGCAGACTTAATCGCAGTTGTATTAAAAAAGATAAACAAAGCATTGTAAAATAACTGCCAGAGAGAGAGAGAGAGAGAGAGAGAGAGAGAGAGAGAGAGAGAGAGAGAGAGAGAGAGAGAGAGAGAGAGAGAAAGAGAACAAGAAAATATAAAATGGGTTTAAGCATTATGAAATATAACAGAACAAAGTAAAAATCCAATCCGACCTCGGTAGATGGTAATAGCTTTTGGACTTTATGCTCATGATGTAAGTAAAAATTAAACAACGTGAATGACATACATGTTTATAATAAAAATTATTTTGATGTTAATAGCTCTAAATTGCACAAAACATATGCATTACACAGTCCTATTTTTTACAATATTTCCTGCAGAGGATTTAAAAAAAAAAATATATATATATATATATATATATATATATATATATATATATATCTGACCATTTTGGGGTATATTGATCTCTGGCGAGTGATTTTTCTTCTCTACTTTTTCTAAACATACTTTTGCAGTGTGGAATATGCATAGAGGAAGTGTTATTCATAAATTGAATATATATACACTCACCTAAAGGATTATTAGGAGCACCATACTAATACTGTGTTTGACCCCCTTTCGCCTTCAGAACTGCCATAATTCTACGTGGCATTGATTCAACAAGGTGCTGAAAGCATTCTTTAGAAATGTTGGCCCATATTGATAGGATAGCATCTTGCAGTTGATGGAGATTTGTGGGATGCACATCCAGGGCACGAAGCTCCCGTTCCACCACATCCCAAAGATGCTCTATTGGGTTGAGATCTGGTGACTGTGGGGGCCATTTTAGTACAGTGAACTCATTGTCATGTTCAAGAAACCAATTTGAAATGACTCGAGCTTTGTGACATGGTGCATTATCCTGCTGGAAGTAGCCATCAGAGGATGGGTACATGGTGGTCATAAAGGGATGGACATGGTCAGAAACAATGCTCAGGTAGGCCGTGGCATTTAAACGATGCCCAATTGGCACTAAGGGGCCTAAAGTGTGCCAAGAAAACATCCCCCACACCATTACACCACCACCACCAGCCTGCACAGTGGTAACAAGGCATGATGGATCCATGTTCTCATTCTGTTTACGCCAAATTCTGACTCTACCATCTGAATGTCTCAACAGAAATCGAGACTCATCAGACCAGGCAACATTTTTCCAGTCTTCAACTGTCCAATTTTGGTGAGCTCGTGCAAATTGTAGCCTCTTTTTCCTATTTGTAGTGGAGATGAGTGGTACCCGGTGGGGTCTTCTGCTGTTGTAGCCCATCCGCCTCAAGGTTGTGCGTGTTGTGGCTTCACAAATGCTTTGCTGCATACCTCGGTTGTAACGAGTGGTTATTTCAGTCAAAGTTGCTCTTCTATCAGCTTGAATCAATCGGCCCATTCTCCTCTGACCTCTAGCATCAACAAGGCATTTTCACCCACAGGACTGCCGCATACTGGATGTTTTTCCCTTTTCACACCATTCTTTGTAAGATTGTGAAATACTCAGACCGGCCCGTCTGGCACCAACAACCATGCCACGCTCAAAATTGCTTAAATCACATTTCTTTCCCATTCTGACATTCAGTTTGGAGTTCAGGAGATTGTCTTGACCAGGACCACACCCCTAAATGCATTGAAGCAACTGCCATGTGATTGGTTGATTAGATAATTGCATTAATGAGAAATTGAACAGGTGTTCCTTTTATTTGGACACTCAACTGTCAACTCAATCAATACCAATATGCATTTGTGAGCAAATATTGATTTAATTACTGAGTTCGAAATTTGAACGGAGTCCAGGGAATAATATGACTGACATGTAGCTCCCTATAGACCTTATGTAGCTCCGCTCCTTTTCAGCGCTGTGTTCGTTTTGTTCTGTATTCCGCTTTGTATTTCCACAGCAGGAAGGTAAGATCTTATGGATTTATGAATGAACCCCTCATTTAAAAATCTTCCCGGTCGACTGACATTGACAACTGCTTCAGACATTACAAGGCATGGCAACTTTCGTCAATAACTCTACAATAAGTAGGCTAAATCCCCTTGACCAGCTAATTACTCTTCATCAGCGATGCCTTATAAATATATATTTGTATACAGAGCTAACACAAAAACGGAAGTTAAAACACAAAATTATCAAGATGTCTGCATGCTTGTTTCTCTGGTGCATGAGGTCTATAGAAGCAGTGCCCTGAACACAACTGCCAAGAGATTTCCTGTCGGAAAAAAAGACCTTTGAATTTCAGTGTTCTTACCCTCCGATTCTATATTTCTTTTCTTTTTTCCCCTGCGGTTTTCCATTTCTCTTGCCTCTCAAGTCTTTTAAGGGGTGATCTCTCTCTCATTTTGTCCTCACACAAAATTGTTTGAGGCAACCTGACCTTGACCCACCAGCATCTGTCATTCATCCTGTTAGAAAGTCCCTCTGAGGCAAAACACACAGGGAGGCAAAAGGCCAGCACACACCTCTTCCCTCGGTATTGTGTGGTCTTCCGGTATACTACTAATATAACTGTAATATGTTTCAAACACAGGCAGAATTAAAAGTAAGAGTACTGAATAATTAATTCAATTACATCTGACAAGGCTAATGAGAGCTTGGTCTTTAAGGACATATTTGACAGGATGATGGGTACAATAGAGATACGTACAATTCTGCAATGCACTGACGATATACTGAGCTTACAAGCTTATCCTGATTTTGTCTATTTTTTAAAGATCTTTCCCAGAAATCCTTAGAAGTCTTTATAACATAGTGTTTTAACTAGTTTTGCTGTTATTTTGTTTGTTTTAAAGATAACTTTCTCTAAATTGCAGATTTGGGTTTGTTTCAAGGACACTAAGCCGAATGTGTTACATAAAATACTGGGCATTAACTTTGTTAACTGATACAATTAGCAAGTCTCAGGCAGTGAACTGCAAATCGAAAAAGTTATAAATTTTCCTGTTCAGCCTGTGTCATGTTAATACTGTATGTTGCTGAGCATTTGCAGTTGATCAGTTAAAATTTTGTTGTATGACATGTTTTGAAAATTACCTGTGTTGTAGTGCTTGGTGCAGTATCTTAAATCAGACTCATCCTTGAGGATGAACTGTGGGAGGGTCAGTCCGTCGGCCACCTGCACAGGTCCCTTCTCTTGCCACTCAAAGATCAGGTCATTCATTGTGTAGCCAACTAGGAGAAATACCAAGAGATAACTTTTAGCACATTTTAGCCACATGGACCTTAAATGCAACTTCTAAAACACAACAAATAAATATTCTTACATTTGATAATTAAGTTCTATGATTATTGTTGGGACAAAATTATCAGTGCCCTAGTTGCCTAGTTCTGGCCTTTTGGTGAATTTTGCCGTTTTGAAACAAAATAACTTGCAGCGGAACTCAGCTTCGCACTAGGGAATCTGTGTCTCAGGTATTCTAAGGACTAGAGAGAGCAACCTCTTATTCACAAAATAAGATTACAAACACAGACATTAAGTGCAGCTTAGCCTTGCAGTTTCCAAAAGTGATGGTTTAAAGGAATGTGTTACTATACAGAATACTTGTGTTCTGGAATGTGAAAGTGAAGGCTTTATATATCTGGCTTCAGTTCATAATTCAAAAGTATATAATTGGGCCTGAGTACATAAATATTACAGTCAAAACGTAAGTTTTGTTTTCAAACATTGCTAATTAATAATAAATGTTTCTTGAGCACTGAATCAGCATTTTCAAAAGATCATGTGACACTGAAGACTGCGGAATTTTTTTTTTTTTTTTTGGGTTGTTTTTTTTCTGTTGTACTGCCTCACTATGCATGCACTATTCAAACTTATACTACAAAACAGCATAGAATAGTGCTTAAAATAGGAGAGAGACCTGGGATAGGGGTAGTAGAGCGCCTCGCTGGTTCAAGTGCGGTTCTCTGATAAGTCGGGTGTGTACGGCGTGGGCTGTGGCCGACAACAGCCTCTAATAAACACCCTTTGTTATTTGAAAACGTCTCGTCCTTGCCCGTGAACGCTACAACATTATTATTTTTTCCTATTATGGAAGTCAGTGGGGTCCATCAACTGTCTGGTTACTGACATTCTTCAAAATATCTTCCTTTCTGTTCAGCAGATTTGAAACAACTTGAGGGTGAGTAAATGATGACAAATTTTTCATTTTTTAAGTGAACTATTCCTTCAAGTATGCAAATTGGGATGCACCTGTTTGCATATACCTAGAAATCAATGAGAAGTGCAGTAAAAAGGTTTTTTTTTGTGTGTGTGAGTGTGTGTGTGTGGGCTTAAAGGGTTGGTTGTCTTAAAGGGTTGGTTCACCCAATGAAATTTCTGTCATTATAATTACTCACCCTCATATTGTTCCAAACCCTTAAGAACTTCGGTCATCTTCGGAACACAAATTAAGATTTTTTTTGATGAAATCTGGTTTGGAACGACATGAAGGTGAGTAATTACAGTTTTTCTCAGTCGCTTTGGTGCATTTTTCACATCACTATTTACATTTGCACAACAGTTAGTTCAACCTCCACAACATTTAGTCATTTGTGCACATCATAGTAGCAGTTTCTCATTCCTTCCAACAAATTGCAAATGCTTTTGGACATGAATCAATTGCTTTCATACAACTCTCTGCTGTTCTATAACATTATCATTTGCTTATGTCATGTCAGTCAAAATTAACTATACTTGTGAATGCTGAATAGTCATTCCATATAAAACTAATAGTCCTCATTTCATTGCTTGAGTCATTACATACAAAAATGTTGAACTAGTTGTCAAAATCTGTCAAGCAAATTTAAAAAAAAAAAAAAAAAAAATGTCTCCTAAATTGAACAATACCAGACAGAGAGGAACGTCTGTATGTGCATGAATGATTACAGTACTATGTATGTTGTGTATGTTCAGTTCCAATATGTACTGCAATATTGTTTGCCAGTTGTGCACAGCTCTACCCAAAGGGAGTTTATCTTTGTTGTAAATAAGGGTGTATTTTTTCTTTTGCACAATGCTGTGAACAAATAAGAATTTCAAAGAGCATATGCAACTTTACTGTATTTTTCAAATGGCTGTGCAAATAGTATATAGTGCTGTCTTGAGCATTTTCAGGCAGTGTCACCAAGATCTGACTTTTTTGCATTGGAAAACATTTACAGAGTAAACTGTCATAATGAAAACATGACAAAGCCATTTGACTATCTTGTTCATATACAATGGTGTCAAGACTTTTCATCTTGATGACACTGACACTTTCATTGACATGAATACTAGCTTTTGAGGAACGAGCTATCCATTTTGAGCAAGTGACACGCTTTTGCAGGTTATCAAGTAGGTTTTGCAGTTTGTACTAATTGTTTTGAGAACTGCATTAACTGTTGTGCAAATGTAAATAGTGATGTGAGAAATGCACCAAAGCGACTGAGAAAAACTGTAATGACAGAAATTTCATTTTTGGGTGAACCATCCCTTTAAAGTGGCTTTGGTTGCAGTACAGAAGACAGGGAGGATGAATCAGACGAAAGGGCCGTTAAAGAGCCGGCCATGCAGCCGAATCAAATATTAAACCTGTAAACTAATTTTTATCCATGAAAACAAACAAAAAAAACAAACAACCCTAAGCTCTGGCTGAATTCTTGTTATTCCGTTACTAAAACAAAATGGGAAAAAAGTTTCTTGTTTCTCTTTATTTATTTTTACATCGAAAATCAAATAATCAGAGGGATACACGAACCACTGTGGAACTGATCTGATTTTTAATACAAATTTGCTGACTTAGAAATATATATTTGAACTATAGCCATACAGTCATAAAGCATGCTAACTACAGTACATACTGAAAAGGTGCAAGGCTTCATTAAGAAAATAAATCATATCACAAAGCATTAAGTAATTCACCAGCACAATATCCTCAGGGCTGCAACTGCAATGAACAATGTATGGTGTGATGTTTCTTGATATAGCTCTAGTGTCACTTTTGCTTCTCTTGGTGGTTCCACTTTACTGGAGGGAAGGTGAATCTGCTCATTATTCTATTCTATTCTATTCTATTCTATTCTATTCTATTCTATTCTATTCTATTCTATTCTATTCTATTCTATTCTATTCTATTCCATTCTATTGAACGAGCAAGCTATTTCTAACAGAGACAGTCTTTGTGTCAGAAACGGTCTCCTCATTTAACATTGTTGCGCATCGTCAAGAGCCTTTCAATGAGCAACTCTCATAGCAACATGAACAGGGCCACTCTAAAATATGCAGTTGTGAAGACAGATTCCCCATGACATGGGGCCTTTCTTTAAAAGCCTCAAACCCAGCTCAGAGCACTCATCATGGGAGGGATCGAGGGAGATGTGGCATGTTTTCAAGTCGACAGAAAGCTCTTGGAATGAATTACCAAACACTTTGACCACTAGCTTCACTAATCTTTAACCAGGCACACAGTACTCAGACTGTAGAGATAGATAGATAGATAGATAGATAGATAGATAGATAGATAGATAGATAGATAGATAGATAGATAGATAGATAGATAGATAGATAGATAGATAGATAGATAGATAGAGAGTCCTTAAGTTACTGTCTATGATGGTATATCTATGTTATGATTTTAAGGCAACAGGCCAGATGTCTTCAGGGTCCTTCCCACATACAATGACATAATTTAGCACGATCATGCCAGGTAAACGCTAAAGCCTGACATGCTTCACATCAAATCTACTATTAACCTCATCCTGGCTACCGGCTGAAGTTACATTATCAAATGAGAAACACAGTTTGCTTTCCACACAAATCTGAACGAGGGGTGGGGGGAGTTACATAACAAGCTCTTGATGAGAGGAGGTCATACGAGATTACTCACAACTCTCCAGCTGCATTATGCACGTCTGCACATCCATGGGGAAATTCTTCAGATCCATTGGACAAGAGAGTGTCAGTGTCAATCTAAAAATTGAATGGAAAAAAGAATCGATTTTATAAATCATACACACGCCTTTTGTTTTAATAAACAGTAGAAAACATGGTAAGAAAATGCAAATGCAATTCAATGTACATTTTCTGAATGTTTGTGAAAATCCACAGCTCAGACAAAGAAGGGAATCAAAGAGGAGGGCTTTGAGCATCCGAAGCTGCTTAAGTGGTGGAATTTCTGAACGGGGCTAAAGCAGAGGAGAGACGAGTCTGACAGCCGCAGATTGGCCATGTTTTAATTACACTCTTTCTCCCTCAGGGCACCACGTGAATTTCAGTCAGAGTGAATCCTCTGTCGTCTCACATCTGCTCAGCTTTCCGTCATATCTTCTCAAAAGCCTGACATAATTTACCACTCACTATTAACTCCAGCACTACCCATCAACCCTCATGCTGCCACAATAATGTTGTTTTCTTATAGCTTCACTGCAGTGATTGATGTTGAATGACATTGTTTATCCTGTCATTTGGGGTTAGTTACATTTTAGGGTTCAAAGGGAATTTATATAAAATGACACAAGTCTGTGTCAGCTGAGAAATCTCATTACTATAGATTGTAGACTGATATTTTCAGAAGATAGTGCAGCCGGGTGGGAGGGGGGGATTTTTGAAATTGAGATTTATACAAAGCTGAATAAATAAGCTTCCCATTGACGTATGGTTTGTTATGATAGGAAAATATTTGGCCGAAATACAACTATTAGAACATTTGGAATCTGAGGGTGCAAAAAAATCGAAACATTGAGAAAATTGCCTTTAAAGTTGTCCATTTATGTTTGCGATTGTGCTGCATTCACTCACAAAAATAAATGTTTTATATATTTATGGTAGGAAATATCTTCATGGAACATGATGTTTACTTAATATCCTAATGATTTTTGGCATAAAAGTAAAATTGATCATTTTGACCCATACACTGTATTGTTGGCGACTGCCACAAATATACCCATGTGACTTGTGACTGGTTTTGTGATCCAGGGTCACATATGATAATTGTAACCATGTTGAATAAGTGTGTATGAGACTGAATTGAAGACCATCAATATTGATCAATATCAGAAACCTATTCCATCAGCTGAAATATAATGAATCTTACTGATAATACAGCTCTATAGGGACAAAGCACATGCTGGAATTTGAAATGGTTTAATGCAGTGTTTAATTATATTTCAGTAATTTGGGACATTTCATTTATTGATTTTAAATGCTTTCCATGACCCATGTTAATTCTGACTGGTGCCGAAGAGTCTCACCTGATTGAATAGAGGACATTTCCATTTTTGAATATTCTCAAGAGCTTGTTGTCAGTGGTGACCTCGTGGAAGTGCGCTCCCTTCTCGTTGGCAAAGAACAGATCAGGCTTCCAAATGGAGTCTAACATAGAGGGATCCAGGTCCAGGGAGTCATCTGGGTACTCGCTGTAAGCTAACCGAGGGTCGTTCCACTGCTGCCGTAGGAATATGTTCACTCTGTAATCCTAAGAGACGAGTAAGTGCTTAACATCAGTCAATGCAAATAGCACAGAAGAGTTGAAACAGGCCTCTCTGCTGGTTTTAAATCAGACATAATGGGTACTTTCATGTACAAGCATGCACAGCTGCTGGAAGTTAGGAATGGAAATGAGCGTCATTACTTAAAAATTACGGTACAGTAAAACACTGTGTGAGACTTACACATTCAATGCACTGCTATTTACATTTTCACAATTACATGTGTGACATCACTCTTCTGAAAATCATGAGTAAAAACCTTTAAGGGTAAAACAAGTACCGCAGACTACATGGGCTACAAGTTTGAAAACCACCACGTTAGATAAATAATTAATGATTTTGTACTGTGATAAGGTGTGTAATATCATCAGTTTGATGTTATGACAGGCCATGGAGTTTAGCCAACTGTTACATTGCCAACAGTTAGATTAGATAAAATATCTTAGCAGTTTAGCAAAGGTTATGCCTCCAAGAGGTTACTTCTCCAATCCAATCACTGGGCATGTCAAAACTCAAACATTAATCAGATCTGTTCTGTCCTGCTGTATATGGTGTGAAATGTGACAGACAAGGAAGCAAAATGTTTTTTTGTTTTTTTTAAGATGCTGTCATGCTTTGTTGAATATGTAAAAATCTGTTAAAATATATTAAAACTATATGTGTGCATGTCTGAGAAACAGGATCTTTTTTCTCTTTGTCAATTTGACGAAGAGACATATCACAGACATGCTATTACATTTGTCTTGAGACACAGCCCACAGCCCATATTAAATTAAAGTTCTGAGGGGAAAATGTTATGCAGTTTTATATATGCCATAATTTTCATGATATTTGCCTAGAGGCCTGGCGGAATTGCATGAGTAATGAAGAAAAAAACCTTAATGAACCTCAACAATAAGCTTGCAGACAGAGTTACAATAATTTGAAACTAATAAAAGCTGAAAGGAAATGTTAAAAACGCATCCAAGTAGAGAGTGAAACTTGTGCTTTTTGACAACAATGGTTATTTTGTTCCGAATTTTAAGAATATACTATGGTCAGACTTAATTTGCCTGAAAGCGATAAGACAAGCAGTCACTAATAATGAATGGAAGATGACGGCACGTGGGTGATATAATTTGTTAGGCAGCAAGGCGGATAGAGAATTGGGCGGTGTTCATATCTTATCTCTGTATTTCTAAAAAAACTCGAAGAACTTCATTAGAAGGTCCGTACGTCTGAGTGCATGAGTGGTGGGATATTGAAAGGAGGTTCTGCTCATAGTTCCACATGGGAAATAGGTGCAACACAGTTAACTGTGTCAGATCCGCAACTTGTCAGCAGTCATGCAAACGTCTCAAGGCTGAGGATGGAGCGTGGTGATTACCACAAACAGGAAAGCATCAGTGTTCTGCTCCACTTCCCAAAACATCTAATTGTAGTGGTTTGTTGACAGAAACATAGCTGATACTCACAGATTACAGATCTGGCCAGAATTGGCCAACATCAGCTGATGAAGCATGCCTTACTTTCATTATAGATGTCACACCACTTCTTTGTCAATCTCTTGCCCACTTTGTCATCAACTTAGCGGCTAATTCTGTCCTCTGTACTTTTCTTTACGGTTTGTGTGGAGGAGCTTAATTGAACCCGTGCAGCGCATCTGCGAAAGCTCAACCCGCTGCAGGCCTTCAGTGGCTCCATGGCAATCTCCACACATCTGCTCTATGATTGCCTACTCAAGCGGGACTCAATGGCATTGAGGGGGGAATCTGCGCCCGTGCCAACAAGCCAGCAATTTATCACATCTCCCTATTTCTGCGGCTTCTGTAACAGTCAGATAGTCCTGTCAATACATTCACTGCTTTGGTGGTGACTATTGAAACACTCAACCTGCATGTTGTCAGCATAACTGTTGGCAACTCTAAGCCTGCATGTTGTAAGCATATGCCAAAAGGAGCAAAGGCAAAAAATAAAAATGTGGCACTTACAAACAAAAATCAAGTTTCACATCAGTCCAGACGTGCAAAACATCTTCACGATGTGGGGATGTAATTGAAAACCTTATTTTGGTTAACCATCTTAACTCCACTAAATGAAGCTGTCGATAATCTTGAGATTATTGTTCTTATCAGCTGGTAAACAGAACTGGGCTCATCAGATCAGCACATGGACAGGCAGATGTGCCCGGATTCTGAAAAAATAAAGGGTAATCTATCTGTATGGAGACATGTTCAACAACAACCCCTTAATATGTTGTTTTTTTAAAGCAGTGGATCATCTGAGAATCCCTTAGATGTTTAGATGCTCTTGTCCTTTAATTTTCTTTCATTTTAGCGAACAATTTAAGTGGCATATGAAGAAATATAAATGGTGTCACTTGTCATTATGAATATCAGATGTCTGGGAACTGAGGATTGTCCAGAATAATGTTCTGTTATGGCAGTGTCTTTGTTCCTGGATGTTAGGATTATCCCATGGCCCTAATGCTGAGGGAAGGCGATCTCCAAGGGCCAGATGGTATGGGCAGTGAATCTAAGAAGGGTTAATCCATATGTAACATATGGGGAAGCATATCTAGAGAGAATTCCTTTCCATGACATTTCACCCTCTTCTTCACCCTCTCCTAGTAAATCTTATAGACAAGGACAACTAATATGAAGGATGTTGTTTATTACTGCACATTGAAAATCTCCGGAAGAAATGTAATATACCAGAAAGTTTTACATTTACATTTATGCATTTGGCAGACGCTTTTATCCAAAGCGACTTACATTGCATTATCCTATACATTTATACATAGGTATGTGCAATCCCCTGGGATCGAACCCACAACCTTGCGTTGTTAACGCAATGCTCTTACCACTGAGCTACAGGAATTTGTGGACTGATTTTTTTTTTTTAAGATGAAAAAGAAGAATAATCTTTAGAAATCTAGTGTTTTATCACCTGTATCGTTTGGAGGATTTGTTTCAGAACTCTGCTCTTTTCTCCTTTAGTTCGGTTAATTTAGGCACATATGAACATGGAAATCATGTTTGGATTGGCACCAAAAAAAAAAAAATCGATCTGAAATCGCCTGAATTAGGTGGTCTCGGCCCACTTGAAAACGAACTCTGGAGTGGTTCGCTTGTGGTGAGAAAGCAATCCGACCCAACGGAACAAAGACAAAGTGAAAATTTGAAACTGAAATCTGGTCGGACAAACATATTTAATGACTGTTACAAAAATAGCCACAATAAGTCCACGGAGCTATTGTCTATCCATCCTAATGGAGTGGAATTAGCCTGGTTAAAACCAGACCATTCTCAATAGTAACTGAGTTATGGTCTGGCAAAACTTCATTAATAACTCATTTCCAAAGGGGCGTCACCAACGGACGTCGCTCAAATGCCTCTGGGCACAATTGGATAGACCTAAAACCAATCAGAGCGATCGTCATCGTGTAAAGCCATATGCTGCGTCCCAATTCGCCTAAGTTACACTACGCCATAAAAGTATGTACTCTTTTTGTGAAGGAAAGGTATTTACTTTTGAATGTGTAGCAAAAAAGTAGGCACGCTTTGGGACATACTACTTCGTCATCTTTATCGGACGGATCTGTCGCGTGCATCCTGTCACTTAAACTGCCCTGTCAATCATCTTGTCACAGTTAAAATCCTCTATTAAATCAAATTTAATTTCCTACCGTTTCAGAGAGAAATGTAGTAGCACGTTCATCTGCCAGTGGGTCTTTCATGGAGACTGTCCTCATGTGTTTGCAATTTGAATATAATAATGCATTTAAAAGTTGAACGGACGTCGCTCAAATGCCTCTGGGTTAAAACCAATCAGAGCGATCGTCATCGTGTAAAGCCCGCCCTAACGTTTCTGATTGGTGCCGCGATTTCGACGGATTAGAAATGGCCTTGAATGAGCCCTTTGCCAGACTACTTCCAGAGCAAATCTAAATTTGCCGGAAGTTGTCTGGGTTTTCCCAGGCTAGAGTGGAATCTGTATGAGAAAAAATGTGCTGTATGAGTTACATTTTGAGGTGTAAAATGTACCCCCCCCCCCCCCCCCCCCTTTCAAAAAAAAAAAAAAGTGTCATGCCACTGAGCTCAGTTGTACCTTAGATCACATAGAACAGTTTGTTGATTTGAGTAAAAGGCAACAGTCTTGTACCCGGCTTGAAGGAAGGAATATTTATGAAGAGAAGTCCATTCTGAGTGAGGGAAAGGCTTTGGCAAAAGCACATTCTCTTCAGACATAATTATTTCAGAGTGAGTGTGCCATCTCACAGTGTATAACTTATTCAGAGCAAGCAGAGGGATGAAGGTGACAAGGCACTCTCAGTATATGTGTGTGTGTGATGAGCATGAGCACTCACAGACAGGAATGTTGGGACACTTTTGTAAGATAAAAGCACATTTCCTTGTTCCTGTGTGTAGATCTGTGTTGTAATGGGGTGAAATGCCAAATGTGGCTGTCTGAAGAGTATGACATGACCAAATATTCAAAAAGACAAATAATAATAATAAATAAATAAAGCGCAACATACACAGAGTTCCACACCTGGAGCCTGTTTCTATTCAACCATGGTGGCATATAATGTACAAACAAGATCCCTCCAGGGATGAACTGCTCAAGTAAGTACAATAACTCCTTTCTGCTACTCATTTGCTGATTCCCTGGAGGATTAAAGATATGGCAACCTGTATACAAGCAATCCAGACCCAAGTGCATCTAAAGGGTTGGATGCTTTCTTCTGCATGAACAGCTGTTTGAATTGTTGTCTCTTCTCTACTCCTGATGTGATTCACCCCAGTGGTTGCTGTTAACCCACACTGCTGTCTCCAACTCAACTTGTGAACCACTGGAGGTAACCTGATCGCTCACTCGCTCGCTCACTTACTCTGTCTGTCATGCTGATACTGCTCTCCACTGCTTCGTAATATATGAAAAACATTTGTCTGCCAAAGGTAGGTTAATTCAGGTTGTGAAATTTCATGGTGCTCAAAAACGATTTAAGGAATTAAAAGGGTCCTTGATTATGATTTCACTTTTTTAACTTTAGTTAGTGTGTAATGTTGCTGTCTGAGTATAAACAAATCTGCAAAGTTACGACGCTCAAAGTTCAGTGCAAAGGGAGATATTTTATTTTACAACAAACGGCTGGAAGGGACTACAACGCGTGACATCACGAAACCCAAAGTTCAGTAGCCCTGCCCACTGATTCGAGCATGAAAAGTAGTAGTAGGTAAATAGCAGACGTGATGCTAACAATGGATCGTGCAACTAAGTGATAAAGATGCCTTCGAAGACGGCAAAATGTTGTGCAGTGCCAGGTTGTGGAAAAACACAACATTAGATTTGCAGACAGCCTAAAAAAAACAAAAAAAAAACAATGCTGTACCTTCTATATTGGATCCGACAGGAACGGCGCAACACACTTAAGTGAGTAAAGTTTTTTTTCTTACAGATCGTTTGATATGTATAGGTTATGTGTACATGTCTAAACAAAATCTCCAGTGACTTCTGATATGTAATGATTCATGTAGGCATACAGTCAAGATGTTTTTGTCTCAAAATCGTTTTTTTTGTCAGTAAATCAAACTTCACATTGTTTCTCTTAGTAGGATGAAAATAACTTATTTAATCTGTGATTATTTTATATATAGAAAGCGATCAAAGAGCGCTTCCTTTTACAATTGCTGGAGCTGTCAATCAAACAGCGTGATGGACTCTTGCCAAAACTGCCGTTATAATTATGAAATCTCTTATTTACATTGTGTTTGCACTGTTAGTTATGATGAAAGCATTCGTTATTATGCAGAAATTGAGTTACAATGACGAGATCACTGCATTCATGCGCTCAACATGTCTGTGATCGACTACAATGCTCATCCGCTGCAACCTTTCATACCACGATCTAAATATGATGCTATAGATCTAAATATAACGCTATAATCAACAATTTTCACGATTAGTAAACCTTGAGAACTGTAATAGTAATAATGTGCTAAAAGTTTTCAAGAGAGTTCCACATGTAACGGCCACTGGTGTCGCTAATAACAAGGGTTTCTGAATTCTACATTTAGCCACTTTAAGGGGAGGATTTTAAGAGCTGAAACAAAAGACAAAGGGTTACTTCCTAGGAGCCTGGTGATGGAAGCAAGTTTGTGTCCCCTCTGACGTTCAGCCACTGGACATTTCCTGACAGTGTCCTACAGTCTTTCTCACAATCTGGATTTAGATGTAATACAACATGAACGCAAGCAGGAAACGTTTCCTCCATACAAAACACACTCTTTTAGTGACTATTAGTGCATTAATTACACCCTGTAGAAACAATCATCACAGTGCTAAATAATTGCTCTGATTTATAATGTGTAAACACCAGCATGGGGCATTTGTGCATGAAAACTCATGCATGATCGCTGGATAGTGAATACATACCATAGTTGTCTCTGCAATGGAGCCGAAACTGTTAATGAATATGTTGCATGATACATTCACAGGCGGACCTGTAAAAAAGTAAAGTGAAATCAGTCATGATACACCATAACCTATACAAAGACTTTTAAAAGTGTCATTGGTTAACCAAGGTTGTTATACATGCAAGTATTTAATACTTCAATTAATATAACTGTTTATACTTGTTTTTTTTCAATTTCTTATTAAATGGTATTATCCAGCTTTATCTCTTTTGCATATTCTTTGCTCCAGAGAATAATTGTTAATTCAAGATGAAGAAAAACAAGAGAAGAAAACATTTGGTTCCACTTTATGTACTGACAATTAAATCATGTTATCATGTTTTACACATAATCATGTTTTTACGGGGTACTTATATTTAACAAATACCTGCATGTAATTACAGATGTGATTAATTTCTGTAATTACATCTATAATTACACAGTTGATATATTGATGTGTACAATGAACTCAGGGGATAAATTTACTTTATTATGCATCTGTGTGAAACACAGCGAAGTCAGGTTCCTGTCATTGAGCGTTGCCTCTCTTTTTTTTAATAGAACTTTTCAAAATCCCTTTACTTGACATTTATGAATTAGTGGCTTCTGTAAATGAGCTTCTGAGGGGAAGTCTTTTGCCAGTTTAATAATTTAATAAAGCTCAGGCTGATTTATGGTTTGAGATCGTTTGGGTTCATGGCCATTCTGTAACAGCATGGAAGAATGTATTCAGGGTCACAACAGAACCATCTAGAAGCAATAAGAAACCAGGAGCTGCTCAATATTATTACATAATCATTTCAGCATGAAACGGAATATAGTCACATCTGCTTCAGCTTTGTACCACATGAAAGATAAATCTCGTATAGACACCAATGATCATTATAACTAATGGTTTTAAAGATATCAAATCAGAAACAAGAAATGGTGGCAAAAAAAAATACTAAAGCTACCAAAATGTATTCCTTTCAAGGAGAAAAAGAACAACTACCTTTAAAGTTGGGCCTTATTCTGGCATCATAACCTGAGATTCTTCCCATGAGCTTGTCAAGGAAGACAGAGGGTGACATGGATTCCGCTTTTCTTCGAGGGTTTTCTTGTTCTTTTGATGTTACCAAACTTAAGAGAGAGAGAGAGAGAGAGAGAGAGAGAGAGAGAGAGAGAGAGAGAGAGAGAGAGAGAGAGAGAGAGAGAGAGAGAGAGAGAGAGAGATTTTAGCAGATTAGCCACGACAGTCAACAAGGCTACAAATTTAAGGGGCTATACTAATGTCATCTGACATCAAATACTCAGGTTTTGCATTTGGGGCATTAGATAAGGCTGTATAATAAGCAGCTTTTATTCACTTCAAAATAAATACAAAAAAACACAGATAAATATATTTGCATTCAAATTGGAACATATATAACAAATTTACCATCTTGAACAATGGATTTAGCAATGTATACAGATGTCTGTGGATAAGATTTGTTATTGCACTGCATTAATGCCACCACTATAATACCCAGCTGAAAAAAGAGATATTATAAGAGTAATATGTTGCATTACAATAATAATAGCATTCAGCTTCATTTAATTTTGAAATACATGGCATATGCTTATCTGAGACTTATTGCGTATGATCATACATGGCTAACATGCAACATAAACAGCTGGTGTACAAGTAATGCTGCCAAACTCCCTAGACAGAACTCTGTATTGTGATGCACAATGGAAAATTGTGCTGCCATATTTCCTTTTCAAAGAGAATAATTTTGTCAGGCATTCTTTCTCTTGATACTGATCAGGGGTAAAAGGAAGTTCTATTGGCAGCTGCAGATAAGTGATAATTTATGTCTTGATTATTACCCCAGTGTTGAAAGGTGCTATTCTTAGTGATTGGCTTTAATATGTGTATGCTGGATTTTTTGCAGTTGCACCTCTCTGTTCCTCAAAGAGAAGTTCACATACGGCAAGCAGTGATAGGCTGTGGTTAGAAGTAAGGAAACCTACAAATGCTTGCCAGTGAATCTCATTTTGAAGTGTGGGAAGGACATGTTATTGATCGATTTGGCTTAATGAAAACACAAGGTATATTTTCAGGAATTTGTGGACTTGACATTTCATTGATCTTTTTTTCCTAAATTAATCAGGGGAGAGATACTCACTGGGGAGCTGGGAAAAGATGTGGACAAATATCCATGAGGAACATCCATGCTTTTAAACATTAAACCCTATTGCATAAGCATAATGCACAGATTATGAAATCACAAATTAAATACTTTAAATTTTCTTTTTCATACTTGTCTTTTTCATACTTTTTACAAAATATATATTTTGTGAAAGTTACTGTAGTGGACACAATACATCTGGTGAGAGAAGCATGGGAGGCCCCTATTGTTCAAAATTTTCTAAATGTTGAATGTAATATGTTTATATCTTCAAGTATGCACTCCCTAAACTCTTTCCTGTCAAGCTTAAGCATATCCAGTCAGTTTTGCTGGTATAATTATCCAGGATAATTTAGTCATGCAAATCCCTTTGACACAATCATTATCAATTATCATATGGAAATGAGGACACTGGCGATCTGAAACATAGAGCACCACAGGCCACTTTTTGCAAAATATGAGGAAATCTGGAATTAAATGAGGAAATTCAACAATAATCTGTAGTATTGTAGTATAGTTGTAATGTAGAATACAGCAGAATGAAATACAGAAATAGCATCTGAAGGGAATATTAATCACAAAAATCAATCATTTGTCAACAGGCTGGCAAAAAATGAGTGTTAAAATAAATGTTAAAATTTTGAGTGAAAAATATAAGAAAAATGATGAAAAAATATTAATAACATTTATTAAAAAATTATATGTTAAATTTTTGAGTGAAAAATATAAAAAAAATTATGAAAAATATTAAAAACATTTATAAAAAAAAAAGTCAAATACAAATAGAAACTAATAAATAGAAAATAAATAAAACACAAGTAACATTCAGTGTGTGGTTGTTCACATAATGCCAGTGCAATGAACTGTGCACGAACCATGACCTGGCTTCATGTGTAATCTGTGACATGATTCATGTATTAAGCAATGTGACAAGATTATATCTTCAGAAATGCAGATTTTTTTGCTACTGAAGCACCTCGTTAAGTTTCTGATGAACATAGGTCAAAGGTCAGACAGTAAGATTAGGATTAAAAGCTTGTGACGCAAAATTACAGCATTACTGACACTCGCTGCTCCGTCCCGCAAAATCATCCTGTGAGGCAAACACACAAACACACACATTCACAACTCTGGCTGCTTTGCTCAGCACAGATCAGCTTTGCTCACCACTGTTGACACTGACATCCCTCTGAGCGTTCTGTTGCCATTTATTCTTCACCAGTTTCCTCTTTCTCATTTTTCTAAGGCTTTGCGTTCTGTTGTTTTAGTTTCAAAGCTCTGAGACTAAGCAAAACTAGATCAGTTTAGAGCAAAGCAGAAGTGACTTGAGAGGGCTTTAGTGTTTCTCCATATTTGGCTGGAGCAGCATAGAGGATGATGATTTTACTCTCTACCTTTATTCCAATGCCAAATGCAGAGAATAATCACCTTTGATATCTTTCCACATCTGGGACCAATGTACTGGTTTTTGTCACACAGTTGTCTGGTTTCACTCGTTTAGGGCGTAACCACAACCACGAGTATATTGAGGAACACTGAGGGCGACAAGTCCACCCCAATAATTAGATATGGCCTGAAAACACAAACGTTTGAAAACACATTTCAAAATGCACGTTTTTGAAAAAATTTTACCATCTCCGTGTAAACTACAACAATGCGAATGCGCACATTACGTGTTTGACATGGTAATGGTTATGACAATGTTGAATATCCATTGCCAATTACGTGTTGTCTATAGGCGCGTAGTGTTTCTTTACAAAGTGAAATTGTCAACTGGCTTGGCATTCATACTATAGAGGTTCTCTTACGAGAGGTCTCTCGTACTTGCGTAAGATATCTTACGCTAGGGGAAAACCTCTTTTCCTCGAGATATTGAAGCCAAAAATTATCCTTAATTTTGCAATAATGTAAAACGCATTGCAGCAGCATGCAGACATGGGCGAGACAGCTCGCGCGCCCATTGGCTGCTCTGCGGCAACTGCACCAGCCTATCGATAGAGGCTCCTCATGACGTCAGAACCAATGAGGGCGCTTCGCGCCCATTACGTCATGTCCCGCCGAAATCGGGTGGGGCCAGGGCTATAAATACGGCCCAGAGAGGCTGGTTTGGTCAGTTTTTCATCTCTTCAGCGGGCTCACGCATCGCTGGATCCTGAGAGGAAGCCGCGCCGTCTGATTGCAAGCACCCAGCGGGATTAGTGCATCTGAAGCTGCTGGTCGACATCTCGCCGCCTTCAGTCGCCGTTTCTGCTGACGCTTTCCGGCGTACATATCCTTTTCTCTGTTACTGTGTTTTGTGTATGTGTGTGTGTTCGCCGCCGCGACACACACTCTCTTTGCACTAAAAGAGCCGGGCGTCTTTTTCAAGACGCCCCTTTCCCCCCCCAACCCGCAAAGCTCGCCGGTGCGCCCGCTTGCCTTGCCTGCTTGGAGGATGATACCTGCTCTCCCTCTGTTCGAGCCGCGCAAAACGCGCCGTTCACAGGGGATGTCAGGAGCGGACGGTCACGGGGCTAGTTTTCTCTCTCCCTCTGTTCGAGCCGCGCAAAATGCGCCGTTCACAGGGGAGGCTGGAAGCGGACGGTCGGGGTTAGTTTTCTTTACGTACAAGAAAGCTACTTCTGTGCCCCATTCACGCGTCAAACGCCGAAGAAAACATGTTGACGCTCTTATATGCTCGTGCATCTGAAAGCCTTTGTGTTCTCCCCTGTGGCTCAGTGGCGGAATCTTTGGTTTTTCACACGAGAGACCGGAGTTCGAATCTCGGTCTAACGGCAGATTAATTATGCCTCCAATGCTTCGCTCTGTCAGTTCCCTGAAAGGCGACTGCAGATGTGCATTTTGCAGCCAACGAGCGCGTTGTACAACCCGCTCGCCTGCACCCAAACACCGTTTCTATGGTTCCCGTGCGTCACTGGCGAAAGGAGAAAAGAGTGATAATGTCCCGCTGCGGCCGGGCCGAATTCTATTTCTTACACATTTCTCATTCCCCTCTGAAGTTCAGGCGACTGGAAATGTCATACTGCAGTGAGCGAGCCTGTTGTAATGCACGCGCGCCTGCAAACAAACGCCAGCATGTTGACGCTCTCTGTTTCTATGGCAACTTCTCGCTCGTTCAGTTCCAGTAAATGCGACTGTTCCAGTGTATTCTGCAGTAAATAAGTCGGCGACACAGCCCGCTTGCCTGCACACAAACGCCGCTTTACGGCTACCCAGATAAATCCCATAGAGTGTATTTTCTGGTGTTCCGGCCACGGCCGATGGTGTTATGAGTGTAAACAAAATGCCCAGTGCGCATTCCTACACAGAAACACAGGTTTCTCTGATAATACTCGCGCTATATAAATTCCTTTGAGTCTTCCCCTGTGGCCCAGTGGCAGATTCTCAGGTTTTCACGCGAGAGACCCGCGTTCGATCCCAGGTCTACCGGCAAAAAAAAAAAAAAAAAATTTTGCCGTCAATGCTCGCTCTGTCAGTTCCCTGAAAAGGCGACTGCAGATGTGTATTTTTGCAGCCAACGAGCGCGTTGTACAACCCGCTCGCCTGCACCCAAGCACCGTTTCTATGGTTTCCGTGTGTCACTACCTCCATTCTCACACATTTCTCTGGAAAATGTCAATATTGCAGTGGACGAGTCTATTGTAATACACGCACACCTGCAAACAAACGCCAGCGTGTTGACGCTCTCTGTTACTATGGCAACTTCTCGCTCGTTCAGTTCCAGTAAATGCGACTGTTCCAGTGTATTCTGCAGTAAATAAGTCGGCGACACAGCCCGCTTGCCTGCACACAAACGCCGCTTTACGGCTACCCAGATAAATCCCATAGAGTGTATTTTCTGGTGTTCCGGCCACGGCCGATGGTGTTATGAGTGTAGACAAAATGCCCAGTGCTCATTCCTACACAGAAACACAGCCCGTCACACAGGGCTCGCGCACATGAAATCGACCCAGATCGATTGCGCATTAAATGTGGTAAATGTGCCCACTGCCCAGTGCCCACAAACACTACGTTCTGCATGTCTCAAGGTTTCTGTAAAACGAAACCAACATGCATTCGCTCTGCTCAGGCAGACAATGCTCTCAGTGTTGTAAATGTGCCCGCTATCCCACGCCCACATTCAAACATGGACATGACAGGTCTTACGGGACTCGCCCAGCCCTCCCCCTCTCGATTGACCACCGCAGAGGAGTCGAGCGCGGGCAATCTGCCCGCTGTTATCAGCGCGCCCCCTGCCTCAAATGTCATAAGCGCGACGCTTATGTTGCAGCACACTGAAGCCCCTCTGTCGCTGAGCGACCAGAGCGCGCTTCGCATTCAACCCCTAGCCATTCGTGCAAACGCATGGGCAAGGCTACCCGGGGTTTCGAAGTGGGTGCTAGACATTATAGAAAGAGGCTATTCGCTACAGTTCGGTCGACGCCCGCAACGCAAAGCGGCGCGAATCGATACTACGGTGAAAAAGGAAGTAGCACACCTACTTCGGGCCGAAATAGCGAAGTTACTGAGCAAAGGGGCTATAGAACCCCTATCACAAGCTCAGAGCGAAGGGGGCATGTACAGCAGATATTTTCTGGTACCAAAAAAAAAAAAAAAAAGACGGGGGTCTCAGACCCATTTTAGATCTAAGACGACTAAACAAAGTACTTCTGAAACGACGGTTCAGAATGCTCTCGACCAAGAAAATCCTCTCGCAAATTTGCCAAGGGGACTGGTTCGTGTCGATAGATCTGAAAGATGCTTATTTTCAAATACAAATAGCGTCACGTCACAGGCGATTTTAGAGATTCGCCTTCGAGGGCCAGGCATATCAGTTCACAGTCCTGCCATTCGGCCTATCCCTGGCACCTCGCGTATTCACGATGTGCATGGATGCAGCGCTCGCACCCCTCAGGCTCCGAGGCATACGAGTGCTGAATTATTTGGACGATTGGCTGGTTCTAGCTCGATCACAGTCGGAGCTCATAGAACACAGGACCATATTACTCGATCACCTCGAGAATTTAGGTCTCACAGTCAATTGGGCAAAGAGTTCACTGTCTCCCAGTCAGAAAATATCTTTTCTGGGCACAGATCTGGACTCGCTGTCTATGACAGCACAGCTGTCGCCGCAGCGCAGACTAAGTATTCAGCGCATGACAGAGATTTTTTCGCCACGGCACTTTAGTCCCGCTCAAAAAGTTTCAAAGGATGCTGGGTCTCATGGCTTCAGCATCCTCAGTGCTTCAGCTGGGTCTGCTTCGCATGCGCCCGCTGCAGTATTGGTTGAAAGCGCGCGCCGCGCAGAGCTTGGACCTCGCGCGCCTCAAGGTCGATCAGAAATGCGTCGCAGCTCTGAAACCTTGGACAGTGACCGACTGGTACCGGTCAGGTGTAAGCCTGGGGACTTCCTTGAGTGTGAAGGTGGTGTCTACGGACGCCTCAACCTCGGGATGGGGAGCGCTGCTCGAGGGCAGACCGTTATTCGGCCAGTGGTCGGAACGGGAAAAGCTTCTGCATATAAACTGCCTGGAAATGATGGCAGTCGACAACGCGCTGAGGCGTTTTTTGTCCCCAGATAAAAAGACACCACGTCTTGGTCCGTTCGGACAACATGTCAGTGGTGGCTTATATAAATCACCAAGGAGGTATCAGATCCAGAATCCTTCACAGGCTGACGGAACGCCTCCTGGTCTGGGCTCAGCACAACCTGCGCTCGCTCAGGGCAGCGTATGTGCCCGGCCATCTGTATGTGGGACCAGACAGACTGTCCAGAAACAATCTGCCGACAGGAGAATGGTCTTTACATCCACAGACAGTCAAAATGCTATGGAGGACATTTGGCAGAGCGGAAATAGACCTATTTGCGTCTCAAGAGAACGCTCATTGTCAGGAATTCTTCTCCAAGAGCAGGGATGCGCTGGCTCACGCTGGCCCCGCTGCCCGCTCTATGCGTTTCCCCCTGTCACGCTCCTACCCCAGGTGTTAGAGCGAATCAGGGAGAGTGGATGCCCAGTGCTACTCGTCGCCCCATTTTGGACAAACCAAGTCTGGTTTCCAGTCCTGAGGCAGCTGACGAGTACCGCCCCGTGGCCGATACCGGTGAGGAGGGATCTCCTCTCGCAGGCGAACGGCTCGATCTGGCATCCTCGCCCGGAGCTTTGGTCCCTACATGTGTGGGCCATCAACGGGTACCCATTAACCTCCCAGCGGGAGTGTTAAACACGATCACGCAGGCTAGAGCTCCATCTACGAGGCGGCTCTATTCCTCAAAATGGTCTGTGTTCACTAGCTGGTGTACAGCGAGTGGCACTTCACCCTCACGCTGTGGGGTGCCGGAGGTTCTCTCCTTTTTACAAGAGCTTCTGGATAAGGGCAGAACCCCATCCACGCTCAAAGTTTATGTGGCGGCCATAGCAGCGTTCGCTGAACCACCGCTTGGCCAGTCATTAGGAAGGAACGATCTGGTAATTCGCTTCCTTAGAGGAGCTAAGAGGCTGAACCCTCCCAGACCACCCTCAGTTCCCGTTTGGGACCTTTCCACGGTTCTGGAAGCCATGAAAGGTGCCCCATTCGAGCCAATACAGTCAATAGACCTGAAACCCTTGTCTTTCAAAACAGTGTTTCTTCTGGCTCTCGCTTCAGTGAAGCGCATAGGGGATTTGCAAGCGCTCTCAGCGAGCACGACGTGTATGGAGTTTGGGCCGAATGACTCGAGAGTCATACTCAAACCAAAGCACGGATATGTTCCTAAATCCCTCAACACACCGTTTAGGGCACAGGTTATCTCCCTGTCGGCCCTGCCGGTATCTGAGGAGGAAGGGGACGCAGGCTTCCTTTGCCCGGTCAGGGCGTTAAGAGCCTTTGTGTCTCGCTCATCTGTTTTCAGACAGACGGAGCAGCTCTCTGTTTTGTTCAGCTGACGTTCTAAGGGACTAGCTGCGTCAAAACAGAGTCTATCCAGGTGGATAGTTGATGCTATAGCGCTAGCTTACACATCCAAGGGCCTGCAATGCCCGATAGGTTTCAAAGCGCACTCCACAAGAGGTATGGCCTCGTCGCGGGCTTGGTCCAGTGGGATTGCCTTGCAAGATATCTGTAGGGCGGCAGGCTGGGCCTCCCCGTCTACATTTATAAGGTTTTATAACCTCGAGGTTCCCGCTTTGCAAGCTAGGTTGCTCTCGGTTAAATTTTTCAGTATTGCCCGCCCGATGCTGTCGGCTCGGGATGCTGAAACTGCTAGAGCGTCGATCACTGATCGCCTATATACTTCTGTGGGCAGTACGTAAGTCCCCCATATTTACCAGTCCAGGCTGAGTTCGCCCTGGCTGTGTGGAACACTTGATATAACATGCTCTTATCAGAGCTCAATATTACAGGAATGATGCTATTCTAGCCCCTCTTCCCGGATTCTCTGTGAGTCCCTTGTGATTAGGCACTGTATGAGCCCCGGGCACCTGCCCTTGGGACTTTAGTGTTATGTCTCAAGCACGCACGGCGTTTTACATTGTGTTCCCCTAGCGTAAGATATCTTACGCAAGTACGAGAGACCTCTCGTAAGAGAACGTACTCGGTTACTAACGTAACCTCGGTTCTCTCTAGAAGAGGGAACGAGTACTTGCGTATCTTGCCGTGCATGCGTCATGTTCTGATTCGCTTCAGCGATGAAAAACTGACCAAACCAGCCTCTCTGGGCCGTATTTATAGCCCTGGCCCCACCCGATTTCGGCGGGACATGACGTAATGGGCGCGAAGCGCCCTCATTGGTTCTGACGTCATGAGGAGCCTCTATCGATAGGCTGGTGCAGTTGCCGCAGAGCAGCCAATGGGCGCGCGAGCTGTCTCGCCCATGTCTGCATGCTGCTGCAATGCGTTTTACATTATTGCAAAATTAAGGATAATTTTTGGCTTCAATATCTCGAGGAAAAGAGGTTTTCCCCTAGCGTAAGATATCTTACGCAAGTACTCGTTCCCTCTTCTAGAGAGAACCGAGGTTACGTTAGTAACCGAGTACGTTTTTAGTCGGCTTCGCTGATTTGACAATGCTGCCGTCTGTTCGAAACCTTTCAAAAATGCAAAGAAAACTTTTCCTATTTTAGTACATCATTGTCATGTAAATGTCCCTTCATGGTGAAAGCGAAACAGTGCACGAGTAGAAAAACTAAAGTGATGAAAGCAAGCAAATGCCAAAGTCAAGACGGTATACACAGAATACTCTTCTAATTTTACAACTTCATTTTAACTGAGTATTCCAAAACACAAATATTTTCATAATGACATGGCTGTCTGGAATGAAGAAAGTGAAGAACTGATACACATGAATTCAATTCAAAATGGTAAGTAAGCACTGCTTTGTTTATGGTTTGTATAACCACAGTCCTAATTCCGTTTTTTAATCACAAATACAGTCTATTGCCACCAGCAGGTATGGAAAGGTATTTCCTCAACCGCAGAATGTATGCGCTAGTTGGCCGTTGGCTATCTTTGTGGTGTATTCAAGCACAGCAAGGCGATTTTGGTAGGTTTTTTTTTATTTTTTTTTTTTTTTATGTTGGCTTGGTGTGTCACATACTTAACAAGCACTGATGTTGCTTCTGAAGCTGACAGAAACTGCATCTGTGTAAAAGCCTCTGGCTATGAGAATTGTGTCATTGTGTTGGGCCTTCCTGACTATGCAGAATTGTGAAGTCAACAGTGCACATCCCACCTTTGCTCCCAGGAGCAGTAAGGAAAGTGCAAATCTCAAATTACCAAGCTCCTTCTCAGCAGAACGAGCCAAGCCTCCAGCAACATCTCTCTCTCTCTCTCTCTCTCTCTCTCTCTCTCTCTCTCTCTCTCTCTCTCTTCCCTGAAACCCTGGTCTAGGCAGAAACATCCCTACCAGAGAAAGCCACCAGCCATGGATTTGCTCTTACAACCCCTAGAAGGAGTCACCTCTGGGTTCAAATGTCTTACTGGTTTCCTGCAGTCCCAGATATATTGTCCTTGACACTCTCCCATTCCCTCTCACCAATACCAAAGGAGGCCTAGAGACAGTTACCATGGAAACCACAGGCCAATGAAGCGTCAATGGTGGTCAACAGAGCGAGGCAGTCACAGAGGATGCTCACGTTGGAGCCGATCGAAGGGGATTGAGGAGATAGCGTGAATGTGCATGTGTGGAGCCAGAAGGGAGAATACCGACATCCATAGATTGCATTCTGCCTCAGTGCACAAATGAATCATTTACAGAAATAACATGGTTAAAGTTAGGGCATACTCTCTCACACACACACATACATACATTGTAAATTTACTGAATAGATTTGACTGTGTGTGAGGATGTTGTATTCATTGCTGAAACATTTTTTTTTGGTTAAAACTCTCATTAAGGGTGAGCTCAATGGCTATCATAGCATCAGAATATGACTTTTGAAAAAAGGTTTTAACTGGTTATAATAGATAGAAATGATAAAAGACAGGTTCAGAATGACAGATAAGTCGAGAGAAGGACAGAGTAGTACTTCAAAGTCTTCACATGGCCACATGAAAGATTGGGAGATGAAGGGGAAGACAGGATATTTGAAGAGAGGGAAAGAATGAAAGAGACAGATTGACGGAGCATATCAATGATAGAAAGAAACAGGATAGCTAAGACAATTAACTGAAAACACCAGCTCACAGTTCAGTCATTATAAAAGAAGAGTTATAGCTTCACCTTTACACTGTGACAGCTCTGACTTAATCAAAAGCACTTACAATTCACACATGGTCCACTTCACATTCAGTCTCAGGCAAGAATAAATGCCAGCAGACACTATGCTCAAATTCACACGCAACATTCATCCACATAGATTGTATCTGAAATATGTCATTTAATAGTTTTGTATTGTTCATTTACACAGATTACAGCAGCATTATAAGATTGCTTGCATGTGTTGCACACATTTATTATTTTCGGTTGTTCTCTGCTTATTCACTGGCACCAAACACAGGCATCCGCATCCATGCACTCTGTGTACTCTTACTGTAATTAATGTGGATAACCAAAATACACCAATTAATATTGTATAGGTACTGTATATATTACCAATTATAGACATGTTTATACAGTATATGTGTATAATTATGTATATGTACACTACCATTTAAAAGTTTGGAGTTGGTAAGATTTTTTGAAAGTTTTTTAAATCTCTTATGCTCACCAAGGCAGCATTTTTTTGTAAAAAAACAACAAAACAAAACAAAAAATTGTAAAGTGTCATATTTTAAAAATATTATTACAATTTAAAATAGATGTTTTCTATTTTAATATGGGCTTATTGTTAAATTCAAAGTTCTGTCATGAATTTCTAGATGGTGAAGGCTGATTGGTCCTTAACTCAGTCTGCTTGCAATCACATCATTCTCTATAGAGCACAGCTGATTGGTTCCTGCTCTATCAGTAGCCAATGAGCTCGCTGCTCAGCCTTCAATACTTTGTCAGCATTAGTTGTAGCAGTGCAGAGTGCTTTCAGAAACCCTCCACCTTCCCCAGCTCCACCTTTATTGATCTGCTATGGGTAATGCATGTATGCTATATTGTACAGCAGCAGCATGTCTTGCTTGCTCTCAGCAGCATGCGGTGTGTGTATTGGCAGTAGCAAGTCCCGTTCTTGCTCTGCAGCAGCAGCAATAACCAACTGCAGCCTCAAAACCAGCGGCATAGCAGATCTATTCCGCCAAGACCAAACATTTCGACATTGTCATATCCATTACCATGTCAAACACTCACAGATTTGTCATTACAGAAATATAAATTATTACTGTGATGACAAAGCTGAATTTTCAGCATTACTCCAGTCTTCAGTGTCACATGATCCTTCAGAAATCATTCTAATATTTTGATTTTGTGCTCAAGAAACATTTCTTATTATTATCAATGTAATGTTAAAAACCCAGCCCAGGCTCATTAGAAAAACATACCTGTGGCCAAATTTTTACAAAACGCAAAATACGCTGCGTCGTGCACATTTCACAACAGTTTCAAACTGAAATGTCTACTGAGTCGCGCTAAAAGCACATTTAGTTTTTTTTCCGGAACAGATGAACGTGAATATGGCAATGTTTTATTACAGCCTGATCTCACGCACGAAACGTACATATTTAGACGTAAATAAAAACGATCCAATTCGTATATATATTTACGTATTATAGTGACTTTTACGTATCATATGGACGTTATTTCAGGTTCGATACGTATCTATATTTACGTATTACAACTTAAAATACGTATAGATTCAACGTATATCCATAAATGCATGACAGCCTGGTCTCATTGTTAATACGTTAAGGTAATACGTAATTTTCAAAGATAGAAAACGTACTCGGTTACTAACGTAACCTCGGTTCTCTCTAGAAGAGGGAACGAGTACTGCGTAAGATATCTTACGCTAGGGGAAAATCCTTTTCCGCGAGATATTGAAGCCAAAAGTTATCCTTAATTTTGTAATAATGCAAAACGCGTTGCAGCAGCAATGCAGACATAGGCGAGACAGCTCGCGCGCCTATTGGCTGCTCTGCGGCAACTGCAGCAGCCTATCGAGCGAGGCCTGGCGTGACGTCAGACCCAATCAGGGCACTTCGCGCCCGCTGCGTCACGTCCCGCCGAAATGGGCGTGGTCTAGGCCTATAAATATCGCTCGCAGGCAGCTATTATCTGGTTTTTCATCATCGAAGCAACCAGAGCGTGTGCATGCACGACAAGATACGCAGTACTCGTTCCCTCTTCTAGAGAGAACCGAGGTTACGTTAGTAACCGAGTACGTTCTCTTACGAGAGGTCTCTCGTACTGCGTAAGATATCTTACGCTAGGGGACCCAATGTAAAACGCCGTGCATGCTGAGATCTGACACCAAAGACCCAAGGGCGAAAGCCCGGGGTACATATAGTGCACAATCACTCAGGGAACTCACAGGGAGTCCGGGAAGAGGGAGGGGTGCAGCCTCACTTTTCCACATAAAGTAGCGTCGATGGGACGCGAATTTCATCATACAGACAGGGCGGGGTACGGCCTGAACTGATGGGGAAAATGTGGGTCTTACACAGTTTGCCCAGCTTTATACTGTCGAACATTGAGCTGTGCTCAGCAGACGCAGCATTCTGAGCTGATCGCATCAGGTCAGATAATACTGGTAGTTTAGACCGACAGCAGCCTGGCCTGCAGGGCGGGAACCTCTAGGTTATAAAACCTTATAAATGTAGACGGGGAGGCCCAGCCTGCCGCCATACAAATATCTTGCAAGGCAATCCCACTTGACCAGGCCCACGAAGAGGCCATGCCTCTCGTGGAGTGCGCTCTGACACCCAAAGGGCACTGCATGCCCTTGGAGGCGTATGCCAGCGCTATAGCATCAACTATCCATCTGGATAGGCTCTGTTTCGACGCGGCTAGTCCCTTAGAACGTCCGCTAAACGAAACAAAGAGCTGTTCCGTCTGTCTGAAAACAGACGAGCGAGACACATAAGCTCGTAATGCCCTGACTGGGCAAAGGAGGCTCGCGTCTCTTTCCTCATCAGGGACCGGTAGGGCTGACAGGGAGATAACCTGCGCCCTAAACGGTGTGTTGAGGGATTTTGGAACATAACCGTGCTTAGGTTTGAGTATAACTTTTGAGTCATTGGGCCCAAACTCCATGCACGCCGCGCTCACAGAGAGCGCGTGCAGATCCCCTATGCGCTTCACTGAAGCGAGAGCCAGCAAAAACACCGTCTTGAAAGACAGGTGTTTCAAATCGATTGACTGTAAAGGCTCAAATGGCGCACCTTTCATGGCTTCCAGAACCGTAGAAAGGTCCCATACGGGGACTGAGGGAGGTCTGGGAGGATTCAGTCTCTTAGCTCCTCTAAGGAAGCGGATGACTAAATCGTTCCTTCCTATTGACTGACCAAGCGTTGTTTCTGAGAACGCTGCTATAAACTTTGAGCGTGGAGGGGGCCCTGCCCCCATCCAACAGCTCTTGTAGGAAGGAAAGCACCTCCGTCACATCACAGTTTGTGGGTGACACACCACGGGCTGTGCACCAGCCAGAAAACACTGACCATTTCGAAGAATAGAGTCGTCTTGTAGACGGAGCTCTAGCCTGCGTGATCGTGTTTAATACTCCTTTAGGGAGTCCAACATGTACCCGTTGATGGCCCAGACATGAAGGGACCATAGTTCCGGGTGAGGATGCCAGATCGAGCCGCGGGCCTGTGAGAGGAGATCTCTCCTCATTGGTACTGGCCACGGGGCAGTACTTGCTAACTGCATCACGGCTGGGAACCAAGGTTGGTTTTTCCAGAACGGTGCTACCAGCAGTACTGAGCATCCTTCTTCCCTGATCCGTTCTATCACCTGAGGCAGGAGAGAGACGGGGGAAAAGCATAGAGCGGGCGGCGGGGCCACACATGGGCCAGCGCGCTCCTGCTCTTGGAGAAAAATTCTTGACAGTGAGCGTTTTCTTGAGACGCAAACAGGTCCACTTCCGCTCTGCCGAATTTCTTCCACAGCAGTTGAACTGTCTGTGGGTGTAGAGACCACTCGCCTGCCGGAACATTGTTCCTGGACAGTCTGTCCGGTCCTATATTCAAGATCCCTGGCACGTGCGCTGCTCTGAGCGAGCGCAGGTTGCACTGAGCCCATACCAGGAGGCGTTCTGCCAGCCTGTACAGTTTCTCGGATCTGATGCCGCCCTGGCGATTTATGTAGGACACCACAGACATGTTGTCCGAACGGACCAAGACGTGGTGACCTTTTATTTGGGGACAAAAACGCGTCAGCGCGTTGTCTACTGCCAGCATTTCGAGGCAGTTTATGTGCAGGAGCTTCTCCCGTTCTGACCACTGGCCGAAGAACGGCCCTCGAGCAGCGCTCCCCATCCCGAGGTGGACGCGTCCGTGGACACCACTTTCACCCTCGAGGAAGTCCCCAGGCTTACACCTGATTGGTACCAGTCGTTCGCTTTCCAGGGTTTCAGAGCTGAAACGCATTTCTGATTGACCCTGAGGCGGAACAAACCGGGTGCCCACGCTTCGCGTGGGACTCGCGCTTTCAGGCAAAACTGCAGCGGGCGCATGCGGAGCAGACCCAGCTGGAGCACTGACGATGCTGAGGCCATGAGACCTAGCATCTTCTGAAATCTCTTGAGCGGGACAGACGCGCCGCAGCGAAAAGAGTTCGCTGTGCGTCGAATGTCTACCGCGCGCTGTTGTGATAGTCGCGCTATCATGGATAGTGAGTCCAGTTCTGTGCCCAGGAAAGATATTTTCTGACTGGGTGACAGGGAGCTCTTCGCCCAATTGACACTCAGACCCAAATCCTCGAGGTGATCGAGTAAAATGGTCGTGTGTTCTATGAGCACTGCGCGAGATTGCGCTAGAATCAGCCAATCGTCCAAATAGTTCAGCACTCGCATGCCTCTCATTCTGAGGGGTGCGAGCGCCGCATCCATGCACTTCGTAAATGTACGGGGTGCTAGGGACAAACCGAACGGCAGGACTGTGTACTGATATGCCTGGCCCTCGAAGGCGAATCTCAAATATCGCCTGTGACGTGACGCTATCTGTATTTGAAAATACGCGTCTTTCAGATCTATTGACACAAACCAATCTCCTTGGCGAATCTGCACAAGGATTTGCCTGGTCGTGAGCATCCTGAACTGTCGCTTCACAAGCACTTTGTTCAGTTGCCTTAGATCTAGTATGGGTCTGAGACCCCCGTCTTTTTTCGGTACCAGGAAGTATCTGCTGTATAGCCCTCCTTCGCTCTGATCTTGAGAGAGAGGCTCTATGGCCCCTTTGCTCAATAGTTTCGTCACTTCGGCTCGAAGTAGATGTGCTACTTCTGTTTTTACCGTGGTCTCGACGCGCGCCACATAGCGGCGAGGGCGTCGGCAAAACTGCAGCGAATAGCCTCTTTCTATAATGTTCAGCACCCACTTCGAAACCCCGGGTAGCTTTGCCCATGCGTCTGCATGGATAGCTAGGGGTTGAATACGAAGCGCGCTCCGCTCGCTCAGCGATGGAGAAGCTTCGGTGTGCTGTAACACAAGCGTGTCGCTCGTGACATTTGAGGCATGGGGCGCGCTGATGACAGCGGGCAGATTGCCCGCGCTCGACTCCTCTGCGGTGTTTAACCGCGAGGGGGAAGGCTGGGCGGTTCCCGTGGGAACTGTCATGTCTATGTGTGGATGTGGGCGCGGGACAGCGGGCACATTTATCACACCGAAAGCATCGTTCGCTTGCGTGAAGCGAGTGCACGTTGGTTTCGTTTTTACAGAAACCGTGAGACATGCATAACGTGGTGTTAGTGGGCACTGGGTAGTGGGCACGTTCACCATGTTTGAAGCGCAACCGATCTGAGTCGGTTTTATGTGCGCGAGCCCTGTGTGACAGGCTGTGCTTGTGTGTAGGGATGGGCACTGGGCAGTGGGCATTCTTACTACACATGAAACACCATCGGCCGTGGCCGGGACACCAGAAAATACACTCTTTTGGGGATTTATCTGGGTAGCCGTGAAAACGGCATTTGTGTGCAGGCAAGCGGGTGACAGAACCGACTTGTTGGCTGCAGAAAACACTGGAACAGTCACATTTTCTGTAACTGGACGAGCGAATAGCTTTGGTGTGAGTCCGGCTGCAGCGGGACTGGAACACCGTCGTTTTCCTAGCTGTGCTAGGACGACTTCGGGGCCTCGGGCTTCACCGTGATCCTAGGTCGCGAGCCACGTCCTGCGGGGCGGCGACCGGATGAGCGGGAGCGCGGTCTCGCGCTTCTGGCCTGGCGGCGCTGTGAAGTGGAGGCAGTGGACGGTGGCTGTGGCTGTGAGCTTTGAGCAGACGGTTTCGCACGGCCTGCTGCAGAGCTGGAGCGCTTCGGGAGGAAGTGCTTCATAGCCTGAGACGCTTTCTGTACCTCTGCGAATCTCTCCGCGAAATCCTTGACGGAGGATCCAAAGAGGCCTGTGGCGGAAAGCGGGCCGTCCAATGGCTTGTGCTGCGGACTTAGTAGCACGAAGAGCGAGGTCCGTGGCACTCCTTAAGTCCGGCACACAGATCGCGTCAGGTCCTTCCTCATCCAGCTTACGGAGGAGATCGGCCTGGAAGATCTGGAGCGTTGCCATGGTGTGCAACGCTGACGCAGCTTGCCCGGCGGCGGAGAAAGCGCGGCGGAGCAGGCTTGACGTCGTGCGGCAAGCTTTAGAGGGTAGGGCCGGCTTAGCGCGCCGTCCAGCGGAGGGCGGGCATAAGTGGGCCGCTATCGCCTCTTCAACCGGCGGCAGCGAGAGGTATCCTTTGTTCTTGGCATCGTCAACAGCGGAGAATGCCAAAGAAACAGCAGGACGCACTCTAGCAGAATAGGGGGCGCTCCAGGACTTGGCGACTTCTTCGTGTAACTCAGGAAGAAAGGGCGCCGGTCTGGACGCAGGCGAAGCGCGCTCCCCAGGCAGGAAAAATCCATCCAGCCGGTTGTGAGCGGGCTGCTCAGGCGAAGACCACTCGAGGCCGAGGCTCGCCGCGGCCTGTGCGAGTACTCGCATGAGTTCCGTCTCAATGGAAGCTCTCTTGCCTGACGACGTGCGGGCAGGGGGTGCGGGGTCCTCAGAGCCCGCCCAATCCTCACTGCCTGACGCCAGGATAGAGCAGGAATCATCCTCTCCCAGCAGGGCTTCCTCATCCGAGATATCAACGGAAGCGGCGGCAGACGGCGGCCGCTGTCCGTCAGGAAGCGAAACAGAAGAAGCCGGGGAAGCAAGCGGGCGAACCGGCGAGCTTTGGCGGCTGAGGGAGGGTTCCGGGGCCCGCTGGGCACGGCGCTTTTTACGGCGCGACGCCGCGGCGGGCGGGGGAGCAGTCTCGGTGAAGACGGCTAGGCGAGTCCTCAGAGTCGCCATTGCCATCAGCTCGCAGTGAGGGCATCCGCCGTCAGCGAGCGCGAGAGCTGCATGTTCCTCACCCAGGCAGGAAACGCAGATCACGTGGCGGTCCCCGTCGCTGAGTGTGGCTCTGCACGAGCCGCAGGAAGGCATCTTTAAAAAGACGCTAGCTCTTTTAGAATGTGTGTCGCGGCGGCGACACACACACACAGAAATACAGTGTAATAAAAGAGAAGGATATAAGCGCCGGAAAGCGCAGCAGGAAGGCAGGAAGGCGGCGCGGCCAGCGACTTCAGTGACTCGTCCCGCTGAAGGTGCTCTCTGTCGACGGCGCGGCTTCTAATCCAGCTCCAGCGATGCGTGTGCTTCGCTTGAAGGATGAAAAATCAGATAATAGCTGCCTGTGAGCGATATTTATAGGCCTAGACCACGCCCATTTCGGCGGGACGTGACGCAGCGGGCGCGAAGTGCCCTGATTGGGTCTGACGTCACGCCAGGCCTCGCTCGATAGGCTGCTGCAGTTGCCGCAGAGCAGCCAATAGGCGCGCGAGCTGTCTCGCCTATGTCTGCATTGCTGCTGCAACGCGTTTTGCATTATTACAAAATTAAGGATAATTTTTGGCTTCAATATCTTGCGGAAAAGGATTTTCCCCTAGCGTAAGATATCTTATGCAGTACTCGTTCCCTCTCGTAAGAGAACGTACGTTTTATAGATAAATGGAAGATCCCTTAACCCCACTCCCAAACCTAAACATAACGTTACCCATTTTATACAGAATATAAAAAGGACAAAACGTACAGAGGTGTGTGGGAAATGGTAATTTTATTAACAATATAGCATTAAAATATTTTTTTAGCAGCTAATCCTACCCCTAAACCTACCCATAACAATTTCTTAAAACTACATAGGCTACAATTATGAAGAAAAATTACAACATACGTGTAATCACAATAATTTATTTGCGAACATGTCAAAACCGGTACCAAAAGTCGTTCACATGACGATGTGTTGCAGTCACAGTCCTCTCTTTCAGTATAATAGTTTTGAATGAGGTACAGAGCAGAATTTAAGTTATTAATCCAAGAAAATGTTAATCCGGCTTCGCTCTGTGTGAAGGCGCGCGCGCTTCTCCATTTCAAATGTTGTTTACCGACTGAAATACGGCGTGTCGCAATCTGTGGCGAGAGCCAATGAGCGTTTGATATCACTGCCGTAAAACATGTCGTAACGCTTCTTTAGGGCGCAATTTTTGAATTTGAATTCATCACAAGCGCTGAATTTGACAGTTACGGACTGCGCTGCTTTGATAGCCTGTGAAATGGAAATGAAGATCACTCACTGGATAAAGGGCTGAATTTGGATCTCTTTCTTGCAAACTTATGGATTCTAAAGATCCATAAAGGAGCTAAGTGAATTTATTCTTTTGTGAATTTATGTTGGGTTTTGGTGTATTATTGTTCTATTGGAGAAAACGCATTTTGTGTCTCACTGTAAATAAACTAAATATTACAAAATGGTTAAACGATTAAATAAGGTATTTTTAAGGTTTTAAAGTGTATTCTTGTGTAACTGCATGTAGGTTAATCCTCCGAAACGAGTTTGCAGCAGAAGGCACGAACAGAGCGAATGGTTATTAGCCTATTTCTTGAGTAAACTGCATTTAATAATAATAAATGCAACTGAAAACGTAATTGATAAGACATTTGAATGCAATAGAGTCAAAACATTAATGCCACGATTTTATGCATATGCATAAATAAGAATACGTACAAATATGTACGTCGGTAGAGTTGTTCATACGTAAATAATTCACGTTTTTGTGCTGTTAATACGTACATATTTTACGTTTTAGAGCTGTAAATACGTCCGTATTATACTTTTCTGTTTGTATAAAACGTAAGTAAATGTACGTATGGTAGAATTACACTTTACGTAAAAATACACACGTATTCTCATGAGATCACGTTGTTTATTACGTTGGTGTTTGTACGTATCACCGCATTTCTGAATTGAAATGTCCGGTGAGTGGCGCTAAAATCTCAACGCTCCATCACGGTTTAAAATAACGTACACACTAAACCCTAAACCTACCCAATAGTGTTAACAAAAAGCAAATGTGACATAAAAACGCAATCGTATTACGTTGTTTTTATTGCGCTTGCATTTTAGCTTGGTTTTGAGCTCTTTTAACGTGACTCTACTTTCACGGGATTTATACCCGAACTCTCCACATCGCAAGTACAATTCTGTACCAGCTACCGAGCAAGCTTATGTCATTAAAACCGAACATATGGAGCTGGTCAAGTGATGCAAACTCCAAAATGTAATTGCTTACAAATCATGCACTATGGTAAAAAGTGTTTTGAGGTTAGAACACAATATTGTACAAGGAGCCGTGTGAAAGAAAGACTTGTTAATCTATTATCTACCCTGTAATCATAATTATGTATGAAAACAATTAAAAGTGATTGCTGTTTTACTGCCTCTAGTGTTCATTTCTGTTGGAAACTGCAATGATATGTAAAGAAGGACTTTTTTTTGTTAAGCATTAACAAAAGCATTAATGAAATTAAGAATTTTTAATTTTAATTTCAAACAATCAGCTTGTTTTATCATAGAGTAACTTGCATCACAATAACTATACAACCATACAGCATATCTTCCATCTCATTACGCCTAACGAGTCTGTGAAATGCATCCAGTTAGTATGAGGGGAGTATGGCTGCAGTTTTGTTGTCACCCCCTGTAGGCTTCAGTCTCATTGGGTTGTCATTGCTGTGGGACAAACAACCCGCTCCCCCACCCCTCGTCTGCTTCCCTTAACGTGAAACCACAGCTAAACTGCTGGATCGGTGTGACCTGTCCTGTCAGCATGGTGCTCGCTGTGTTGTCTTGCTTTGCTAATGCGAGGAGGCTGGACACAATTTGGCTCCTTTGTTTTCTAGTGGTTCATCTTCTCTGAATGTTGCCCACTGTCGTATTTGTGTTGCATACTGTGTGAGATGCTGATGGAACTTGTGTTGTTTAGCTGACGGGCATAGACTGGCCATCAGCCTGAAGTGTGCTGGACTGGCTAATATGTCTTTCCTTATTAAGGTGCTAGTTAGTTTTTTATAGTCAGTGAGTAATGAGTGAATTTGTATGGGAATGTGTTGCCACCCTGTCCCAGAGTATTACCGTGACAGCTACTATTTATCTAAATTAAAAATCCAGTGACATCAGCCAGCCGAAATAATACCTCACTCAGAGAGTGATACAACTGACTGGTTCCAAACCATGGAGTCAAAAAAGAAAAAAAATTATCAAATAAAAATAATAACTCTTATAAATAAATAAATAAATCTATTGATTAACTGGGATGTGATATTTCCGTATTTATACAAATTATTTATTAGGTACTTTGCTTTTGTTTACCTGTTTTCCTTTGTTCCAGTTTCCTGCTCCTCATTTGTCTCCATATTTTTTGATTAACTCGCCATCACCTGTTCGTCATTTGAGTTCTATCAACTTGTGTATTTAATTTCCTCCTTTTGAGTTGGTGTCTGGTTTTGATCATGGGAATGTATAAATGTATGCTCATTTGTTTATGCCATAAATGCTGTTACGAAGTCATTAGTCTTATGGATTACTTCTTGAGTTTGTTTTATTAAAGAACCTTTAGTTTATTGGAACCTGTTTGAACCGTTTTCTTCATCCTCACCATCAGTGTGACCTGAACGTGACGGTTTCCGCCACTGAATAAAAAAGGTAATTGCAACTTTTTATCACACAATTCTGACTTTTTTCTCGCAATTGTGAGTGTACATCTCAAAATTCTGACTTGTTTTCTCAGAATTGCGTGATATAAACTCGCAATTGAGAGTTATAAAGTCAGAATTGTAAGTCTGCCCCCCCTTAGAATTGGACTTTATAACTTAAACTTATGTGTTTATATCTCACAATTCTGAGAAAAGAACTCTGCGTTGTGAGATATTAACTCAGAAAAAGTCTTGTGAGATAAAAAGTTGCAATTATCCTTTAATTTTTTTTTTATTTATTCCGTGGCGGAAACAAGCTTCTATACATGAATGATTTAATAAAATAAGCAGCTCACAATTATTTTTTTATTTTATTTTTTAAACTAAGAGCAAGAGAGAATGCAGCTTATGCACACATAAATTAGATTTATTTTATTCCCTACAGAAACCAAAACAAAAGGCTTTTCAGTTCTGTTTGCAGTCTACACCAATGCTTTAAATACATTCCATTTTATGGTCAAGAGAAAAAAAAAGGAAGCACATTCTTCAAGTATGTTTAGATATTCACTGTTGTCACTGAATGTGAGGATGGTATTGATGATGGTGGATTAATCCCCAAGTACTCACTAACCTTTGTGTCATGCATCATCATTTATAAATGAATTGTGTTGTTATGGATACTTTGTATTGATTTTCTGGTGGGTCCTTCTAGGAATACTGTCATTGTGATTGACAGAAAAGCCTTTCTCCATTCTGTTTCAAATGAGCTCTTTTACATTTAAGTCACATTAAAAGTTTCATTTACATTTATTCATTTAGGTGACTCTATAGTCCAAAGAATATACAAATAAGTAATGGTGCAAAATTAGTGAATCATGAAGCATTATCCTTTTTTAGAAAAGTATAAACCGCTAGTCTGTCATTGGTAATTGATTTCCTTAGAGATACAAGCACCTTGTGATTTGTCAACTGACTGGTTGACTTTTCTGCTAAATTGGATCAAGACTGGAAGCGGTCAGAGACCTTCTCCTCCCCCATTGCTCTCTGATATTAAGCGTGCACACCCTTGTCAAAATAATCAAAAGGGTGTGCTCGTGTGTGTGGTCAACCACAAAATTGGTAGTAAAGATAACTGCCATTTGGGTGAAATGGCTTCCATTGCTTGAAGGCAGTGGCACATCTCAACAATCTGTCATTATAGTCTAACAAAATTAAAATTCTAACAAACACAGACAAGAAACCACCATGCTTGAATTAAACACAAATGCCAATATAACAATCATGTTAATCACAGTGATCTTTGTTCTTAGCTATATTCATAAGAAACTAGATTATTTTACAGTGTCTGGTTCTGCACATGCAATTAATAATTTGTTGACTCCCTTATAGACTTAATTAACAGCACACCAGATAAGAACTTGAAAATGAAATCTCGTCAGTTCAGTAGATCGGTAGATACAAATAAACAAACAAATAAACTGAGTAAATAAAAATGAAGCAGAAATCCAGAGCACATGGATTCAAACAATGATCAGAAGACATGATCGCCTGAGGGTTTCCCGCAGTAACTGGAACAGATGGTAGAACAAATGAATAACCAAATCCTTTATTTCTAAAATTAAGAATACTTCTGGTTTGTTTAGCTGTCCTTGTGTCACAACACAAGGGTGTGTGCGTAGCAAACAGACAGACGAAGATTCAGAAGAAATTAATTCAAATTTTACAAAGTTTAATCCAAACAGGCAAGGCAATAGTCCAATACAGGGCAGAGACACACATTTAACGTGAACGGTAGACCAAACAATGACATAGAAATAGTGACTCAAACAAGATGATTATTGACACACAGCTGATGCAAATGAACTCATAGTGACAGTGACCACAGAGACAAACGGGTGGCGGGAATCTGAACATGGAACACTGAAGATGAATGAAAACAAATTAAAAAGTCCATGAAAACTGTGTTCACACTGAACATACTGTGACACCTTGTACTTCATTTCAGACCCTATTAGGCAGTAGTTTCAAACAATTGTTTCATGCTCTATCGTGATCCTTGATTTTTATTTATATTGTCGTGTTATAATACTACTGTTCAAAAGTTACGATTTTTTTAAATTTTTTTTTTTTTATGTTTTGAAATGTATTTTATGCTCACCAAGGCAGCATTTCTTTGATCAAAAATAGTCATATTTTTGAAATATTATTACAATATCAAACAACTGTTTTCCATTTTATTATAGGCCCTGAATTTTAAGTTGCCATCATTCCAGTTCTCATTGTCACATGATCCTTCTAATATGCTGATTCGGTGCTCAAGAAACACCTCCTATTATTATCAAAGTTGTAAATAGTTGTTTTGATTAATGTTTTCGTGATACATATATTTCAGGATTCTTTAATGAATAGGAAGTTCAAAAGAACAGCATTTATTTGAAATGTTTATCTTGACATTATCAATGTCTTTACAGTCACTTTAAATTAATTGAATGCATCCTTGCTGAATAACAGTATTAATTTATTTAATAGTAATACAAAAATATTACTGACCATGAACTTATGAAAAGTAGTGCATATATCAGAGCTCTTGGAAACCACCACATTTCCTTGTGTGTTTGTGCACACATGGACAATACAGCTCATAATGATTCTGATTCCGAATTCCTTTTATTCATGGTCGCTTTGATAGAATCAAAAAAAAAAAAAAAAAGAAGTAGTATTTGAGCCTTTCTTCTAGTGATTATTTCACCCTCCCCCACTTTGGCTTTCCAACTGAAATGAATGTAACATGAAGGTGCTTCCAAAACACTCCCCTGGAGTAAGTGCAGAGAGACATGTGAGGGCAGAGATTATCAATTTAATCGGGATCAGATAGATGATTCTACACTAGATGATTCTCTGGATGGTGTCCATCACAAACACTAAATGTAATTCCAGCCAGGCAGAACATGCTCTCTAAGCAGGGAAGAGAGTCAGTTTGCTATAAATGTCAGTGTTGAAGAGTATCTAGTGAAGCTAAACATCAACTGCCTTCTCTCTTATATATGTAGCATTAGAAAGTCCAGACATTAACAGACAAAAATTAAATAAAAAAAATCCACCATTTTAAAGTGCCCCTATTATGGTATTGTAAAGGCTCCTACTTTTGTTTACATGCATCCAAGGTAAAAAAAAAACACAGAGTCTTTTCAACATGTTTTCAACACAGACCAAACTCTACAGGCCTCAGCTACTGTAGAGTTTGAGTGCGGGTAAAAGTAGATGTTGTTTGTTACAGACCTATGTAGGTTCGTTGAGGAAGTAAGATTGTAATTACTGATGACTCATTTCAGGCAGTTCAGAATCGGTTATTTCTTTTGGGACACAAAAATTCCATTTATTATGCACTTTGATAATTCAAAAATAGCTCTATTACACACTACATGATAGATAATATCTGAAAAAGCATAATAGGGGCACTTTAACATAACAAAAAGTTAAATAAATTCTGCTGTTTTAAATCACTGTCATCAGCTCAATAAATCAGTGTGTGTGTATATATATATATATATATATATATATGTTTTTTTTCAGTTTAAGATTATCTGTTAAATATGATGTCAATCTAATTCCTATTGTTTGCTCCTTCAAAAACCCTCATTGTTTTGTCATAAAAAACGGCTGTAATTAAATTTTATATTATCATATAGTTATATACTTAAAAGAAATGTTCTCCTTAAATAGCTTGAATGTCGTTAGCTCCTTTAAATTATGATGAGTAGCTTGAGACTTGGCACGCTACAGTTTCAAAGCAGCTGCCAAATTTAGAAGACTGTCCTATTTTTTCCTAGAGTCACCCTGTGGAGTCTGGGTTTATTGAAATATGAAAAATCCTGGTTTTAGTGCTAAACAGGTGTGAAAGCTCCCTTCTATGCTTGTCCTCTGGGAGCGCCGCAGCTGGAGAGATCTACAGAACTAGAGTACACCATCAGCCAGAACCCAAATATGTTACATGTCTGATTTGGTGACAGAAACACTCTTTCTCTTCTTAACCTTACACATACATGACAATTGTAAGATGCTTCACTTATGTTGACAGTGAAAGTTTTCTGTGCTTGTAAACCTGCTTTTTATTTAATTTTTTTTATTACTGTGTCTCTGTCCAAATCTTTTGTCAAGTCAAGTCAAGTTTATTTGTATAGCGCTTTTCACAATACAGATTGTATCAAAGCAGCTTCACAGTATTAAATTAAAATAATACAACAAAGTTTGTTTCAAGAGGAATTTATTGATTGATAAAATTTAATTAAATATCCCCAACATTTTTGTGTAGTTTATCATTATGAGACAAGTGCTAACAGTAATATATTTTTTTTTTTTATGGTGACAGGAGACTTCCGTTTAGTAAAGATAAGTCCATACACAGCTGTTATTAAATTTTAAACTCTGTTTCTAAGTAATTGCATATGCTCACCACTCGATATACTTTAATTTTACATCACTAACTGAAATGTCCAGAGTACCCTGGGATCCTCAGTCTCATTCTCCATATTTTATGTAAGGTCCTCATTTCCTTTTCACTCACATAGCTAATACGCCGACTGCATACATTTGTCATTCTGCAGAACACTGAACTGTCCTTTTCCATGTGTTTGAGGTGTGGCTGATAAACATTGTCTCTAACAGTCACTATATTGACAAAATCTATGTGATTTAAATATTATTGTTTAAAGTGCCCCTATTATTCTAATTTAAAGTTTAATGTTGTTTTGGAGTCTCCTACAACAGGCTTACATGCTTCAAAGGTAAAATTGTCTCATAATATACATTTGCACAGCACCACATTTTTCAATAATTCTGAAACGACTCGTCAGCTGAATCAGTCTCTTTAAATCCCTCCTTTCTGTGAGCTACTCTGCTCTGATTGGCCAGACAGCTCAGTCTGTTGTGATTGGTTTACCGCGTACAGCGCGCGTGTCGAAAACAAAAATGCCCATTGCCATAACAACGTCAGCTGTCCTGAGGCTTCCTACACCATAAACTAAAGACAGAAACGTACAATGACGTCGATTTTACCATATCAATCCGAGCACGAGTCAGATGATGAAACACTGGAAGAACTAGTCATTCAACCCGAACCTCCATCGCAAGGACAACTTGAGCAGGATGTTTCTCAGTGATACACTACTGCAACTGTAACTCCTCACCATCAGCATTAACAAGTGTATGTCCATCAACAAAGTCCATCCTCAGTTCGTATTAATTAATACAATGTGAATCGTATGAAAATACATGCTTTTTCAGAAAAAAAGTAGGCTAAGCATTAAGATCAACCCCAATAACCATCATGTAAAAACATGAATGAGATTGTACAATAAACAAATTAGCCATCAATTTTCCAAAATGTAAAATAGTTATGAATTGTCATGAGATTGTGTTGAAGGAAGCCCACTCTGTTCTGGAACTGAGCTCTTGTGTCTGCATGGTCTCATTGCCTAACTTATATTACATTAAACACACACACATACAGTACTTAACATTCTGTTTCCATAACTTACAACAGACTGATTGTCCGTAGCACAAAGGCTGGACTGAGGAAACACTGCATCAATACTCAGATCAATGCAACCACAGACCTCTCTGCAAAGATCTGCACCTTTCATCTCCATCTTCTATTGTAACATCCTTTATGTGCACATACACAGAGAGACAAACACACACACACACACACACACACACACACACACACACACACACACACACACACACACACACACACACACACACACACACACACACACACACACACACACACACACACACACACACACACACACACACACAACGGACAGATAAAAACGCAAAACATTTTTACACAGCCCTCCATAAGACAGCCCTCCAAAATTCTCACTATTAACTAACTATTAACTATGACTTTTGCCTCAATAAACTCCTAATAACTGATTATTAATAGTTAGTAAGATAGTTGTTAAGTTTAGGTATTGGGTAGGATTAAGGGATGTAGAATATGGTCATGCAGAATAAGGCATTAAAATGTGCTTTTATAAGTACTAATAAACAGACAATATCCTAGTAATATCCATGCTAATAAACAACTAGTCTATAGTGAGAATTGGACACTTAACTAAAGTGTTACCAAAAATTGTTCCCCCAACAGATGAAATGTCTTGAGATGACACAATAAATAGTTTGTTGGATCTTTCTAAAAAAAGTATGTTAAGTAAGAAAGAAAGTAAGTACGGTCACACAGCACTCATAGACCTTTATTTAAAAAAAATTTTTTTTAAAAACTTTTCAAAATATGTTCTGATACCAAATTACTATATACTGTAATATTACTAGCAGCAATACATGTGTTGCATGGCTTGACAGTATATCAGGACAGCCACAGTGGCTCAAGCTCTAATCTGCTCAGGCTGGTGTAGATACATGCACAATTCTCCATTCAATGTCGGTGGATTTTGGATTTAGCTACTCATAGTGTTGCATCACTGCAGCACAATATTTATAAAAATTGTCCCTGAAATTTCAGGGATCTTCAAACCTACAGCATATTCCCAAGCCTAGAATAGCTCTTATCAAATTAACACGGTTCCGTACTTCTAGTTTGTGTACCGACTTACAAGATGTACACTTCACCCAGTTTAGTCTGTTAGTGTGTGTTGTCAAGCCAAGTGGAAACAGGAAACAAGTTAAGTGGACAGGGAAGAGCTCTCCTGCAAGCCCAGCCGAGAGGTATTTTTATTGATGGGAGTAGATGCAGCTTTACTAAGCATGAGCTGAGAAAAACAGGAACTTACACTCCACAGTATGTGACAGCAGTGACACTGATGTGTGACAGAGATTTGCGTTTCACGCATCAGTTGCCACGGTGGTAACTTAAATGTCACAGTTATAGCTTATTTTCGCCACTATATGCAAACTGTGACCAGCATGCATAACTCAGGTAACAGCTCCCATCCTGGAGGCTTTTTTTGCTGTATGTCACCACCACACCACTGCCTCATCACTTAGTAAGAGGCATACTGTAACTGCTGAGAGATCATATTAATAGTGTTTGTTGTGACATTTATGAGGAATCATATAGGGATTTTAATAGCTTTTTTTTTTGCAAACTTAAAACTTTGAGGATTTAAAGAAATTAAAGAAATTAATGTTTTTACTCCGCAAGGATGCATTCAATTCATGTGTAATATAATATAGCTGTTTTCAACTGTGATTATAAGAAATGTTTCTAGCGCACAAAATCAGCCTATTAAAATGATTTCTGAAGGATCACGTGACTCTGAAGACTGAAGAGTAATGATGCTGAAAATTCAGTGTTGCTATCACAGGATTAAATGACATTTTAAAACATATTAAAATGGAAAACAGTTATTTTAAATTGCAATAACATTTCTCAATATCACTGTTGTTACTGTATTTTTTTTTTTTAACAAAATACAGAACAAACATGGTGAGCATCAGAGACTTCTTTCAAAACATTAAAAAACGTACTTATTTTTTCAAATGCTTGAAAGAGAACTCTTGTTGAGTACTCTTGTATTTATCGTAGTGTTCCCTGTTGCCTTTCAGATAATGAAGTGTCAGATGTTTTATCTTTTTAATCATTTTTGATATCAACATTTTTGGTTTTAACCTGGCATTTGCCTGGATCTTACTCCTCGACATTTTCCTCATACATAAAAGCTTTTTGAAAACGTAAAAATTTTAAGCTGCTTACAGAGGCCTCCCTCTGTTTCTCTATTCCTCTGTCTTTCTTTATCTTTCAAAAACTCTGACGAAAGTATTCAAGAGAAACAGGGCTGGCAGAATAACTCAAAGTGCAATCAATGCTTTGTGACAAAATCTTATCAATAATGCAACAGGAGCTACCTAATCTGCCTTTTACAATACGCAAACTGGCACAGGAGGCAGAGGAGTGAAACGGGCTCAAAGAAAAAGACTAAAATATCCCTTGAAGGCAGAGAAAAAGAGAGCATTAGTGCTTTTGGAAGCCAAGTGGTTTGTTAAAGAACAAGAGCCGGTTGGTCCTAATGCACACGGTGAAAGGTACACGGGAGGAAAACAGAAACGATGAGGTTCTCTTCCCGCTGGGGGGTCGCTCTCATCTTTTGGAACATTCCGCTCCAGTGAGCGTTTCAGCAGACGACAATGAAACCAAGAGCAGAGCAAATATGAACAAACACATGGCTTGTGTGTGTGTGTGTCACAGAAAGTGATTTTATGTATAATTCAAATTAAAAGTTGTATCTGTTCATTTTATTTTCATTTCAGCTAATATGAACTAACAATGGACATTTTGAATTTTTTATTAATGAAACAAATGTATTGCTCATTATTAGGTAATGTTAATTAATGCATTAACTAATGTTAACTGGGACTTTATTGTGAAATGTTACCATTTATGTAGGTTTAGTAGTTTTTAATATAAAACCACAGTGTACTACTGTACATTGTCCGCATCACTCCTTTTTAACACTACTAACTGCATAGTACATCCTACCATTGAGAGAAAATCAGACACATTAAAGATCATATTCGTTTTTTTAAAAGGTATTAGTTGTCTGATTCCCTTCCACTCTTAGTGACAGAATTTTATAGGTATTTGAAAGCTGAATTTTTAGGCATAAAACACTTACAAATAATGACATACGAAATACAAAATATTTTTGGTGGGTGAATTGTGAGACTCTCTTGGAGCAGATGACACAATGTCCTACACTGTCTTTGGTCCAGTGCTGACATTAGCCTGTCCTTGTCTATTCAAGTTATTTGAGTTGGCACTGGCAGAACTGCTGCCACAAAAGTCCCAAAATAAACAGACAGGTCTGACAAAGCAACAATCTCTGTCTTTCTCTAATTAATTACGTATGCAGTATTTCCCCACTCTGAATAGTACTTATGAATAAACATCATAGACACAGACATAACACAGGAAACATCTTTTTGTTTTCTATTACATAGCTGCACATAATTAAATCCAAGTCTTCAAACCATGAAACTGTAATGGAAATGTCAGTTTTAATAATAACACACTTTTCAATCCTTCCAACAGTCAGTCTTTGTGAATTGTCAGTGCAGATTAATTCAAATTGTCCGTCTAAATGCTAATTGCTTCTGTCCTGTCTCTCTATATCAAGTTCTGATTGATGAAGTGTTCTGTCTTTACCAATCCACATCAAAGTTAATATTTGCAATAAAGTATTTTTTAGTACAGCAGTGAATATTTCTCAGATAAAGATAACCTTTTGTCCATTTTAGACATTCTACTAACTACAAGTAACTTTGCTACTATAACGTTATAACTAACTCTCATTAATTTGCAACTACATGTCAACTAACTCTAATATATCAGACTGATAGGTTAGACTGTTAAGTTATGGTTAGGGTTAGTAGAATAAGTTGACAAATAATTGAAAAGTTACTTATAGTTAGTAGAATGTCTGTGAACGGATGATCAAAATAAGGTGTTAGCAGATATTAAGGAAAAAGTCTACTAATACTCTATGATTGCTATAGATAGTTAACATGTATTAGCAAAGTTGTAGTAGAATGTCTTAAGTGACCTATCGAAATAAAGTGTGATTGACACATACCTTAAAAAGTCTGGGCTACAGAAAAAAAAAAAAAAGCTACCAAACATTTTCATGGTGTTTGCTCAGGGGAAAAAATGCACAGCTGACCTTTTGTGACAACATACAGTTGTCACACTGTATTTAAAATCCTCACGTAGGCTTTTCAGAAATGTTTTGAGTAAAAATCAATACAATCTGATATTTAGGAAAATAACTCTTTTAATGTGCCTTTATTATACAGTTGACCCTTGCCAAATTGCATGCTGATGTGTTTTTTTATTTAATTTTTTACCCAACAACTTTAGCCAACAATTAGATTTTAGCTTATTATTCAGTTGAAACCAACATGTGCATAAAAAACATTTGAATAATTGAACTTTTTACTCAAAACCTTATACTGAAATATAGCTCTTGTGACAAATTCCCTGTGTGACAGCTAACCTCCGTGACCCTTATTTGGGTCCCTAAAGCTATTGAGAAATCGTATTAGTCATCTGTGAAGCCACCAACAAGTTAGAAACTGTGACAATATTCAACATCCAACAAAACAGGGTACGACATAAAGACTCTGGGGTACTAAACAGATAATTTTGATCCTTTATGTTCTTGAAGAAAACAACACATTAAAATTCGTTAACCCAGAGGCACATAATGACTAGCTACTGTAGTATGAAGCAGAGGCATGTAAACCTGTGCTGAGTGGTGTACAACACAACACTGTACTGTGCCATATTCCATTATCCTCTCTGAGGATAGACTGACAGCTGTAATATCTGTCTGTACTCATTCACAGAGTGTGAATGCCTGAGCGTATGCGTGCTGGGGGCCGTTTTTTGATTGTAGTTGTTGATGTATGTGTGTTGTCATCTATGGCAATGTGGCGAGGACTTTATGTTTTGATGTGTTTGAGGATGTGCTACGTGGCTTTGGGAGTTTGCATGTAAATTATTTTTCCTTTTTCTTTTTCTTTTAGAAAGTTGTGGAAAGCGCTCATGAAAATAATTTTTAATTACAAAGACACACTCAAAATATGTAGTCCACATATAAACTTGTAGCCAATTTTCTCCATAGTTGTTTTGTAAATATCATCTCTGGTTTACACTTGTACATCTGTATTCTTAAAAAAAGTATATTCTGGAAAAAGACAAAAACAAAAAACAATACAAATATATATATATTGTATATACCGGTATTACATGTTTTCAAACACATAGAAGCCATTTGGTTATCAAAATATTAGGCTGTTTAATATATAACACAACAATATGTATTATTTCTTAATATGTGACCCTGGACCACAAAACCAGTCACAAGGGTAAATTTTTTGAAACTGTGATTCATACTGAGATATATACAAAAAAAAAAAAAAAAGCTTTCCGTTGATGTATGGTTTGTTAGGATAGGACAATATTTGGCAGATATACAACTATTTGAACATCTGGAATCTGAGGATGCAAAATAATCGAAACATTGAGAAAATTGCCTTTAAAGTTCTCCATTTATGTTCGCGATTTTGCTGCATCCACTCACAATTATTATTATTTTTTTTATATTTACGGTAGGAAATGTAAAAAATATCTTCATGGAATTAGAAAAATCTATAATTTTGACCCATCCAATGTATTGTTGGCTATTGCCACAAATATACACATGCAACTTGTGACTGGTTTTGTGGTCCAGGGTCACATATATTCAATAACAATTCCATTTGTACTATGCAGTTGTAACCCATAAAGATCAGATTAAAATTCAGGACAGTTAAAGTTATAATGTATAATGATGGTAGACCAATGTAAAGGATAACATAACTTATGGACTGGAGTTTTCTTAATCAGGCTAATTTTGAAACTTTTCAACTATTGTTTCACAGAAAACTGTCACTGCCACACAGCTGGTGTTGACGGATAATGTATGTATCAAAATATCCCCCATTACATTATCTGAATTTTGAAGAAGATCTTAATGAGTTATATGCTGAGAGGATTTATGGTACAACAAAATCTGTATATAATGCTTTGCATATTTTTTTTTTCATTTAAGTGTTTTAATTCAAATAGATCAAAGAAAATAATCATCAAATAAAATGACAAATGTGCTGCTATGCTAGGATACACATCACTATTAACACATTAATAAGACTGTACAAGATTCCATCGAGTCGAAGAAAAGTCTACAGAGCCTGCAAATTCAATCTTCGCACAAAGATCTCGATTAAGATATTAGCACACTGAGACCACTACTTCTGAGCACCTTGCTGGCAATGCGTGAGTGATTCTGAGCCATTGTTGACTGATATCAAAAAGAAATTATAGTTTTCCACATCATTTCAAGCTATTCACTATCCATAGTCTTTGCCCTCTCTGAAGATAAATCTTATTGGTGAGTAGCTTTTGCAAAAAGTTCTTCTCAACATTTTGCATAACGCATTGTAAAGTAAGACTTGGTAGCAAGGATGAATATTTCCTGTACATTGTAATTAATTATGAGTGGTGGAATGAGGTGCATCCAGCTTTTCTTTGAAAACAACTTCCTCTTAGATGACTATAAGTAAAAACTCTCCCTCAGGGTGCACAGAATGGCAGCCAATACAAAGGCGGAACAGACACTGCAAGTGCCAACGTATCAATAATGCAAGACTTTACGCTTGCGTGAGCCCAAGGATCGTAGACAAATGAAACATTAAAAATTCATAGCATCATCAGCCAAAAGAATTGTGAGGATTCAGTACAGTTCAAAGGGACCCAGAACGCCAATTTCATATTTTGAAGCTACTTGCAAGACAAGACAGAAAGGGTTATGGAAAAAAAGTGTACGGCAGGGTAAAAATAATCACCTAAACTAATAGATATATGATGGGCTTAAATGAATATCATTTGGGACTCATAAGAAGTTCCACTGGGGTGTAGTATCAGGAGTACAAAAATAAATTACCATAAAATTAAACTGTTTTGAAAAATCCATTTACTCATTTCAAATCAATTAATTATTTCTATATAAAGGAAGAGACTATTATGAAACAAATACCTATTTCCTTTTCTTTACTTTGCATCATTTTATATTTTGTTTTATGTTTCCTTTAATATTTTCAAATTTCTAATATTATTGCACAAAACCGAATTATATAAATAATTTAAAGTATTTTACTTCAAAAGAACAATACTTTTCATTAGGATCCCAGAGCTCTAAGTTACTCTATCTGTAAAAATGACAAGATATCACCTGTTACACTGAGAACAAGCTGCTTAAAAACTTTATCTGTGCCTACAATAGCCATCATGAATGCGGTGGTGACGAGATATATTCTCGTACATTAAACTGTAAAAAAAAAAATATATATATATAATAATAATAATAAAATAAATAAATAAATAAATGAATACTATTTTTACTCTCTCCTCCACCAGGGAAAATGTTTGCTCTTACCTTAACAGAATTCCTATTTCCCACGCAATGAATCCCCAGACAGCCACAGAACGCAGCCTTTTCCGAGTCATCTCAAGACTTGATCGGCATAGACATACAGTCCTCTGTGAATGCCTGTGCTCTCTTCAGCACTTCTGGCTTCTTGACTTCAGGACGCTGGACAGCGCTCCAGCGGTCCTTCCTTCACTCCTATGCACTGTAGGCTCGTTGCGCACGGCAATCGCAAAGGAATCCCTCATAATCTTATAAAGCTAAACAGCATATACGAAACACTTCCCTCGTATCGGCACTGGAAGAGATGTAGTGCTGTTTAAAAGCGTGCGGTAGCTGAAGTGATTCTTGACATATTCAGACATCTCTGAGCAGAGACCGCCCCACACAGCGCGCTTGACTGACAGTGCGCTTCTCCACTCTCACCGCACACATGCATGAGCAACGCTTACTTACAATTAGAGAGAACTGAATTTGAATACTTCCCCTTACTCGTGCCAGCCCTTTGACTATGAGAGCTGCTCACGTGATTAATAGCCCAGCATGGCGTATAACAGGATACCAGATTATAGCATTATTGTTGTTAGTAATACTACGATATTTATATGTGTAATACAGTGATATATTTTTATATTAATAAGATTGTCAAATATATTTGATTTAATAATTGTATATGCATGTGCATACTCAACGAATTAATTAATTAAGTCATTCATTCATTCATTCATTCATTCATTCATTCATTCATTCATTCATCCCTTTTCTATGAGGATTCCTCTCTTTTCTATGAGGATTCCTCTTTGGCCAATCTCCATCCACGTGATTCCAACTTGCTTTATTAGCAAAGATGTACATTTTATGGACATAGTGTTTATTAAAAAGACTGGAAGTTATGTGTCCAGGTCAGGAGATATGACAGTTGGGGATGACTGACTACTCTTCAACCCTGTAACAGTGAGCATATGATTACAGAAACATATATATTTGTAGAAATGTCAGCATTAGTTATCTTTCTAATAAACACCTAGGTCATGACCTTCAAGGATTATACTTCAAAATGAAAATTACATCAACTATTTGGTTACCGACATTCTCCAAAATATCTTCTTTTGAGTTCAGCAGAAGAAAGAAATTCATACAGGTTTGAAACAACTTGAGGGTAAATGACAGAAGTTTCATTTTGAAGAGAACTAATCCTTTAAGCACACAGCAATGGCTAAATTAAGAATATACCAGCATTGGCCCTGTTGTTGTTTTAAAGGCTGTTGCAACATTTACAAATTTTAAAAGAAAAACTTTAAAAAAACACATTTTCAATGGAAAAGGCATGTTTTTTTGAATGCCACAAAATAACATAAAAAAAAGAATAAAAAAAAAAAAAGAGCCTTATAATGATATCGTAGCTGCAACTAATGATCTGTTTATAATAAATGATAACATATTTCAGGTTTAATTATGGCTAATATTCAGTATATCATGACATGGTGTTATATTTAATCTTTGTGGGTAATAATACACTCATTTCAAGCTGACTGCATCAGTAAGCAATGTCAAAACTAAGTGCAATGTAACTCGTGAGGCAAATGTTAGAACGCATGCTGATTCCCTCGGTGCTGGAACGTACCCGGTCCAATTTGGCAGACGGGTCCTAAGTTGTATTTAGGTATAGGCCTAACGCACTGAGCTTATACTGCCTGTTTTTTATTTAACCATGAAATCATCGTTGTGTTACAGTGAGTGACAGTGTCTGGCATGGGCTGCCGTAGGCAGCGTGTATGGCACAGCTGAGACTGGGTGCATCTGCGCAGCATGTGCATGTGCATGTGTGCGCCCACTCCTGTTTATTGTGCCACGTTGACCCTGTTCCCAGCTTTATGCCATTGCTCTGGAATTGGGCGATAAGCTCAAAAGCTCTCTGCTGCCAAAGTTTGGCATCAGGGAGCTTTGGTCTGCTTTTTCACTTTTCATTCATTCTCTTATTTAAAAGTTACTCGTTTGTGCTTTAAAAGACAACAAATACTTGAATATTATGTCCATTCTTATATAAGTGTCCCCTGATGTTATCCGCTAACTCATTGGAAAAGCCTTATAATAAAAAGTGTTAGGCCTACCCTTATTATTTATGTGTTTAAACCCTCTGATGGTCCTCGGTCATTTCTGACCGAATAATTTTCTGTTTTGAATTTCTAAAAATCACAGCTTCATCGGAAGGTTATGATACTTGGTGACTTTTCTGGGATTAGGTATGTGAATACAAAAAAAAATTGAGGTCATGATCCGAGCATGCTAAGTGGTCGTAAAAAAAATAGTCACACTCGTGGTCTTCGGTCAAAAATGACCGACCCATAGGAAATGAATGGGAAATTTACAAAAACACAAAAATTCTCTGAATTTTTGTCTGTACAATCTACAAATCGGACACGATTCTAAAAAAAAGTACACCGTAGTAAAGGGGTGACACTCTACAACATCAAGAGTGCAAAAAATTCACACCCACCCACACACACACACATACAAACACACGTTTATACACATACACACCAATAAATTCAGATTACAAAAATCTGTTTTGAATTTTTAAAAATCACAGCTTCATCAGAATGTTACGAAACTTGGTGACTTTTCTGGCATTAGGTATGTGAACACACAAAAAAATTGAGTTCATGATCCGAGCATGCTAAGTGGTCGTAAAAAAATTAGTCACGATTTTGGTCTTCGGTCAAAAATGACCCCCATAGGAAATGAATGGGAAATTGACAAAAACACAAAAATTCTCTACAAATCAGCCACGATGCAGAAAAAAAGTGCTCAGCTATGAAGGGGTGAAGCTCTAAAACATCAAGAGTGAAAAACATAACATAATTAATAATTATAATTAATATATGTATATATAATTAATATAATAATTATTAAAATTATTAAAATAATAATTAATAAAATGTTATAAACCTTGGCAAAAAGTATTATTTGAGAATTTCTAAAAAAATACATTCAATCCACATCTTAAAAGTAAGTAATTTGGTCCAAAAACAACTAGAATTCACAAACATCTCCATTTAGAGCTATACAGGCATCTAGTGGTAAACCCATGCAATAACATGTTTTATTTAATTTTATGTTTAATAAATTGATTAATTTTATTTTATTTTATTTTTTTCTGAAAGCCTAGTCTCTATTTTACCCGAAAATACTGCATAGAATTATTTTTAAAAAAAAAAAAAAAAAAAAAAAAAATCATTATTTCCAATGGCAAAAAATTTACTATAAATATTGCATAAATATTAATAAGTTCAATCAAATTGTCTCAAAATTCTAAATTAAAAAGAATAAATATTATAGAACAAAAATAAATTGCATTGGTTTTTACTGGGATGGAGGAAGTTTCATTTTTAGGTGTCCGGTCATTTATGACCGGGAAGGCCCCCACTGTGACTGCTAAAGGAAGACCATCAGAGGGTTAAACCAGTGGTTTCCATCCTTAAATGGGACCTTATTATGCAAAATTCACTTTTATAAGGTGTTTGAACACTGATGTGTGTATGCAGCGTGTGAGAACAACCAGCCTATATTGATAAAAATCCACTCACTCATTTCTTTTAGAATTCCCATAAACCAAAAGCGGTCTCTTCAAACTAGCTGATTTAGCTGGAGTTGATGTTTGCGCCAAAGAGGCATTACAAGAGTTGTGTTTTGGGATGTACCAACATAAGACTCTCCTTAGACTTCTGCCATCTGAGTCACTGAGGACATCATAGTAAATGTATTTTTCGAAGGAAATGTCCTGATAAATCTCTTATAGCTATACGTTTGCGGCAACCTCTGCCTCCGAGTGGGCCCCAGTTTAGAACCATTTCTTTAAACTTTTTCCCACAGTAGAACACATTAAAATGCATTAAGAATAGTATAGCTTTCCCCCCTTCATATACATTTTTTTAGCCATAGGTTTTGAACACATATTACTGGCAGGTGATCTAATTGCTTATTTGCAGCTGAAGTGTGTGCAGGCAGGCGCTGTGTGTGGGTGGATGAAGGGCAGATGGATGGGAAGAGCACTGATAATGGCCTAATGTGTACTGTGTCAATTACAAAGGTCAATGTGTGCCCTCAGATAATTTCCCCTGCCTTCGTTGAATGAACACTTCTGTCATGTAAAATAATTGTTTGAGGTAGAGCTCTTTTGTAGACTAATCACTGTCAGCCTGAAAGTAGCCTGTAATGTTTGAACACTCACCCAAGACACTCAAAAAAAAGTTATTTGGTTCACGAAATGTGTCCCTGGACCACAAAACCAGTCACATGGGTCAATATTTTGAGCTTTCCATTGATGTATGGTTTGTTATGATATTACAATGTTTGGCTGAGATACAACTATTTGAAAATCTGGAATCTGAGGGTGCAAAAATATCTAAACATTGAGAAAATCGCCTTTAAAGTTGTCCATTTATGTTAGCGATTGTGCTGCATTCACTCACAAAAATAAATGTTTTATATATTTAGGAAGGAAATTTACAAAATATCTTCATGGAACATGATATTTACTTAATATCCTAATGATTTTTGGCATAAAAGAAAAATCAATAATTTTGACCCATACAATGTATTGTTGGCTATTGCCGCAAATATGAAATATAAACCCATGCGACTTGTGAGTGGTTTTGTGATCCAGTGTCACACTTCTTCTTTGTACATGCTCTGCTGCAGTTAGAGATTATGTTAAGGTTAGGTATTCTGTGCCCTACTAAAGGAAATTTCACACTTGTTTATCTTATTACATAGTATTTTCTGCCTCTAGTATTTTCTGTCTGTCAGGATGTGCTACCCTTGTTGTATTTCAAAGAAGTGCATTTTCTTAGACAAGCATGACAACTTTAACTCAGCTCATCTTGACAACTTCATGTTGAGTGGATTTAGGTCAGATTTCAGAACAAAGAAGGCAATGATCTAAAGCTGTGACTGCAGCAATGCCTTTAATCAATGCATAGGCAAGCAGTGCCAATCCATACTTATTTTATATCAGAAAGTAACCAACAGTGATTTTAATTATGATGGCATTTCATGGTATGCTGCATTCGCAGAGTAGTTTCATCGCCAGCTTTGCCTCTACCCTCCCCTTCTCTGAAACCTTCTGTTTCATGCATAATAGAGTCTGCCTAATCAATACTATAATGATCAAACCTCATTATGCTTCACTTAACTAGTTTGTCTCAGAAAACATCAAGCAAATGCATGTATAAAAAGATATTCACAATCAACAGACTCACTGAGCAATGAGGTGTATTTCAACACCCGCTCTACTCTGTAGGTGCTCATCACATTATAATGCAAATGCATTTACTCGGCAGCCAAAGATACACATGGCATTTACTGAATCAGTTATATATGGAGAGATTATTGCACTCTATTGGCTGAGAAAAAGACGAATTGCTCAATTACTGGTGTGTGGCGAATCGTTATAAATTTCGACCCGGCACGCTGCATATTAAAGGGCCTTATTTGGAAGACATAGAGACTTGGGTGGACAGTTTAGTCTCAAAGGAAGGCCGTTGCCATAGAAAAGCACCAATAACTTCTCATTATAAGAGTATCTATGAGTAAAAAAAGATGTAAGATCAAATCACATTAGGATTGGACTTAGTTGTGAAATATTTTTTTAATAAATATTTTAGTGGGGGATCTAGTGCTTACTTTAATTATCTAGTATGATTGGAAGCTCAAACCTGCAAGGAGCAATTCATGAGCTATCACTCTTGTGTCCTTGTTTAAGAAGACGTAAAGATGTTTCTTAAGGAGACTGTCCCCCTTAATAAGTGTACAATAAGTTACTTTAGTTCAATGCCTAAGCCAAATGATTCCTTACTAGTGCACCTATTTCATAAATATAATTGTTAATCTGCATCATTCTAACCAGAATATTTAAATCAAATCAAATTTACAACGAATGTGGGACACCCTCTCGGTCCACTTGTATTGCTCACCTCTTCCTTCTATATCCATATAGCATTGCTCACGTGAGAACAGACCATGACCACGGCACACAACACTCCACATAGTTGGTGCCATATTAAAACCCTTCGAGTCAATGCTCAATAAAAGATTATTCTCAGAGCTAATGGTTTAGTTATTTTCAGCCAATGGGCTGCACATCACTTTCCAAATGGGTCACACCAGCAATGAAATGTTCCAATCTGTCTGGCGGATCCATCAAAAGGGACTTTAGCCATGACTGCAGTAATAGTTCTGAGCAGATAATTAGAAATGCACTCTGCTATGACACGTTTAGACGTTAACAAAGCCTTAGTAATCAGGATTGAAGAGAGTTGTGTTCTGACTCAATCTCAAAGCATTACTGCCTTCTTTTGCAGTTAAATGATTACAAGTTCATGATGAAAGCTGTTAATCTTACATTTGTTTGGTCAAGATGAATATTGGTAAGAAGCACACTGAACTACACACTACAACCTTCAAAGCTTTGCTTTGAAATGTGACCTTATTAAATGCCATAAACTGATGCTAAAACTGGGAGGAATTCCGAAACGTGTGCTTTTACTACCAATATTTTTTCTCTTTCTTGAAAATTATTAAACTTTTGTTGTGCTTTCCTGTGTGGATTATGGGGCCTAACGGCACATAGAACATTTCCTTCCAGTTGAGAAAGTCTTTACGCTTCACTCAGCTGCCCGAGCTCCATTGAGGTTTACGATGGTCACAGAATTCTTGAATAACATATGTCCAGACAAGGCACTGACTCACTAAAACTATGAGGTAGTTCTAGTATTGGAGATGTTGCACCAAAATGATGGCAAATTAATGATGCAATACCAAGAGAGCAGTATTAAATGACATGTTTGATTCAGCTGTCTCCCACTGGATGCTAATCCCTTTATTCTCTATTCATGTAAATATTTCCCTGGATGCCATGGCTTTTCTAACACCCTGACACGGCCACAGTTTTAATGAGTAACAGATAACAGTTGTATGTTGCATGATCACCAGAATGCATACTGTATGTGGAACATGCAAGCACTTCTAATCATGCACAAACAAGGAATAAGATAAATGTCAATCAAGCAACATCTGTTTCTCAAAGGGAATGAATAAAATGGTGCAAAGTCTAACAAACCATATGTTCATTGGGATTTACACAGTATGTACAAAATCCAAGTGCCTGTTTTTTTAAGGCACTGAGGACTGTATCTTATAATTCTATGATAAGAAAAAAAGTATACTATTTTGAATCCCTGCTGTTTGTTTTCAGTTAGAATAGAGTTGGATTCCTTGGAGTGCAGAGTTAGCAAAACACTTGATTACACACATTATGATGTCACAGAGATTATTTCTGTATCTGTTTAATTCGGTGATGCGTGCATGTGAGTATAGTTAGATACGGCATGGGACTGTGAGTACTATTATGTAATGTAAAAAAAAAAAAAGGATAGCTGGAATGCCATAGAGCAGTCAGAAACACAAATATAATTGTTCTTTTCTTACACTCCATCATGCTGCAGAGATAAATTCATTCATTACCAGCACCTCATCTATGTTATGGCCTGATATCAATTAACCACATTCATAATTCACACCAATGAAGATCCCTGATGGATATATAGAAGCATGAAAGTGCTGACCTGTCAAACCCTATACAGAGCATCACATAATGATCAAAGTGTATCCACGTATCAGTATCAAAGCTTTGAGTAAGAACTATATTTGAAGGCCAACCTTCTGTCACACACTCATGCAGTTCAACAATGGGATATGGAAATGTTATTAGAATAGAGGCAATTCTTCGGTGAGTGGCTTTCAATTTAATCATGCATTTGTCCAGCAGCAATAATCTCACCTCCCTACTGGCTAACATGATATGATCAGATTTTTTTCAATTGAAAGGATGTGCTGTATTGCTCATGTAGGCTCTTCTCATGCAAACTGGCATGCACTGCTGCACACATGTAATGTCCAGATACAATCCACAAAAAATACACACACACACACACACACACACACACATACACTCCTAATACTGCCCTGGCACAAATAAAACTTCTATTTCACTATGATAAAAAAAAAAAAAAAGATAGGATTGAAGAACTGAAATGGTCAGCACACATTCCTGAAGTTAAGACAAACAAAAATTGAGCAAAATTGAGACGTTATTGGGAAGTCTAATCTTCTGACAGCTTTTCCTAAATAATTTTCCTAAACAGTGGGTGTTTTCTGCATGTGCTTCCATGTACACATAAAATGTCATTCAATTGTTCTATTTGGAACATAGAAGGAAATTGTTTTGTTTTTTCTTTCTTTCTAGAAATCATACAAATTCATAAGAAATCTCCACCTTGTAAAATAGCATTCCTGTGAGATCGTTTGGGATAGATTTTTCTGTTAAAAACATCATACTTGCTATTCACACAAAACAAGTAACAGCTTTCCATCATTTTACAGTTAAGATTCCATTCACAGATCAGCTCCAAAATGCCGGTGAACTCTTTGATGCCACTAATCAGAAAATGAATTAGCATACATTGACAACATCTCAATGTTCTCAATGTCTACAGAAACTCAAAGTGCGTGAGGTAGCACTTGGAAGAAGCCTATCATTCTCATTTAAAGTATCATTTAAAGGCTTCTGTATCCATTATTCATGTTGTTCCAAAAGCGCCTCCCATGAATAAGAAATGGCTTAGTCTAACACGATAAAGTACACATCTGCCCAGCTTACTAATGTTTGGCTTTTAAAGACTGCACAAATTATTTTGAATTAGGAAAGGTGTCAAAAATAATGAAGAAATGAAATAAACATGAATCACCCCTGGTTATTTCATCCAAAAACAGGATGAAAGTTTAGTTCAACATGTATTTTTTTGGCAAATGAGATGATACAAAAAGAGCTAGAAATTAAAAAGTCAAAAAGGGGAATAAATGATCAGATGCCGCTCCAGATTTATAGGAGAAAAATAAATAAACTGCTTAAACAGATACTAGATGAAAATACTCTCAGAATGCCCCACTTTATTAGTATTTGTTCAGCCTTTTAGTTATTCCTCTTTGGGAAACAAGGAAACTTATAACTTTGGAAAGCCGGGTTATTGAGAGAAATAAATACATTTGTCTGAAAAGCTACTATGTGCAGTTAAATAGATGCTACAGGTCTGCCAGGTACCTGCACAACATTTCCCATCACTCTCCTCAGTTCCCATCAAGTGTGCCTCACAACTGCTGAAAAGTGAAGCCAAAGCTTCTCAATTGCCCCCGGTGGCTGGTCCCAGTATAGGTCATAAAGCCCGCCTCACCATGAAGTCTAATGGACGCGATGGAAACTCAACAATCAAATTACACTTCAAATACTTTTTTTTCTGTCATTTTAGGTTTAGGTATCTCACTGATTTAAGTTTAAGTGTTCATTTTATTTATTTTTTTGATTATTATTAAGTTTGGTCTTAGTTAGTTATTTGATGCTATAAAAAGAATGTGACATCATGATTGACAGCTGTGATTGACAGCTTCTCTAAACAAAGTAGTCACTGAGGCACCAACAGAATTTTTGGGGGGATTTTTGGGAGGAGATTGGAGCTTCAACTTTAATTTCTATATGTCCGTAACTGTTTATTTCACACAGTAAATTTTGTATTAACCGTTTCTGTGTGAGTGAGGGCGGGACCTTAATATCGCAGCTTTACTTCCTGCTCACTACTGCGCAGAAGCAGGTCCCAAGTCTGAGCAAGATGTCAGCGCCATATTAGAACTTTGGCGGCTTCACTTTTCATCAATGGAAGAGAGTGAAGGGGCGTAGTCCATCTTTTTTTACAGTGTATGGTTCCCACCTGCACGTCATTCCTGATCACACACACCTGCACCTCTTCATCACCCTCATCACTGCCACTACTAAAGCACACACATCTCCACAGTTCACTGTCTGGTCATGTTGGTTGGAAAGAGGACTACTCACCTTGCCTCCTATGGGCTACCTGACTTCTCCCTCTCTTAATTTTAAATAAACCTCACTGTTCACCAGCCATCTTCCTCTCCTGTGTCTACATTACGTAACAGAAGACCAGACCAGTTACAGACAGACAACAATATGGTCATCCTCCTCAGTCCCCTAGACCCGAACGTTCTGCTTCTTGCCATCTGCCAGGACCACCGCCCGATTGAGACTTACGTAGAGGAATTCCTCCACCTCGTTCACCAGGTGTTCTGGAAAGAGGCAACCCTCAAATCCCTCTTTTGGATGGGTTTGGACGATCCACTCTTCAGGCAATTTCCATCTAATGCCACCTCATGTTCCTTGAGGGAATACATCGACAATATCCTGTGGGTGAGTGGATCGTCCTACACCATAGAAGCAGATTCAGATTCCCTTTCCATCCCCGCCGCCCTTCCTGAGCCTTGTCTTGTCATGGCTGCCGCCCTTCCAGAGTCTCGTCCCGTCGAGACCGCCCTTCCAGAATCTCGTCCCGTCGAGACCGCCCTTCCAGAGTCTCGTCCCGCCGAGACCACCCTTCCAGAGTCTCATCCCGCCGAGACCATCCTTGAAGAGTCTCGTCCCGTTGAAACCACCCTTCCAGAGTCTCGTCCCAAGATGGCCGCTGCCGCACCTGAATCCACTCCAGTCTCTGTCCCCTTCCTCAGTCCAGAAATTACTCCAGTCTCCGTCCTCGTCCAGAGTCCTTTGGGGGTTCCAGTCTCCGTCCATGCCCAAGGTCCAGTGGGAGCCGCCTGATTACACCTGTCTAGACTTCAGGTCGCCCGCCCCCCTCCCTGGTTGGATCATCTACGGCATGAGGTCGCGCCTACAGGGAGGGGGGAGTACTGTTACAGGTCTGCCAGGTTCCTGCAGATTTCCCATCACTCTCCTCTGTTCCCACCAGCGTTCTGACCTTGCCTCCTACGAGCTACCTGACTTCTCTAGCGATCTCCAGTGATCTCCAAGTCTCCAGTGATCTCCAAGTCTCCAGTGATCTCCAAGTCTCCAGCGATCCTGCATCTCATCCCTCCACACCTCCACCAGACAAATTATTTTCACTGCCAGCACACCACTCTCCAATCCAGAATTTCACTTCCCACTCACCTGCTTCCCGTTCACCAGCCCTGTTGTTGTCAAACTTTCTGTTTGCATTCATCTCTGTCGCCCGAGTCTCATTCCGTAACAATAGAACAGAACTGATAAATATTCATGGTAATGTATCCAATAAACACTACAGAAAGTGACCAATCATACAATTCTGAATTAATGATACATTAGTTGAGCTTATATTGGAGTAGTAAAGATTTTTGGTTGCATTTGTATGAAATTATATTATAAGGGATTAAGTTAGGTAATTATGTAAATAAGAAAATATGTCAAAATTAAATGTAGGAAATAAACACAACGAATGGATGGTTGGCTGACTGAGGAAATTTCAAAAATTCAAATAACAACTAACTCTAATAAGACTCTAGCTCCAAACTCCAGTCTGGCTTTTCACTACCGTTCCCAATAGCTCTGGTGGCTTCACAGTGCATTCAAGGCACATTGCCACATCACTTCTGCAGTAAAGGGATTTCATCGGCTGCTACAAATTCTTCTGGATGCTAGGAGTACAACCAATTAAGTTGGTAGATGCTAAAGTCTGTGAGTTCAGTTTTTTTTTTTTTATATCCTTTGGGAGAAAGCAACTAGCAAATTTGATAGCAGATGTAATCAGGATGGGGAGATTGTAATAAAGCTTGTGTAAATGTAAATAATGTGATCACTACATTCTACTCACTGTGACTTGATACAGAAATCATCACTATTACAAAACATGCAAAACATACAATATAGCATTCTGTAACTTACCTCTACACATTGTTTTTGCAAAGGCCTGTGCGTACTGTCATCATTCAGGGCCCTATCTTGCACCCAGCGCAATTGACTTTGTACACCGATGCATGTATCATTCCTATTTTGCACCCGCGCAAAGCGCGCTTTTCCCTCCACAGAAGCACGTCGCTAAACTAGGGAATGAACTTGCGCTCCCTGGGTGGTTCAGTGCAAAAAAGGAGGCGTGTTCCGGCGCAAACGTTCCTTCATGCTATTTTGATGGTTTAGAAAAAATTGCGCCACTAACCAGGAAAAAATTGTTTAAAGTCAGTGGCGCGTTGCGCATGTTATTAATATGCTATTTTAAGGGCGCATGCTTGGCCATAATCAATGTAGCATGTGCACAACGCGCACTTTGATTCTCTCATCTACACAGAAGCAGCAGTTTTCATTTTTGCAAATCATACATTATTACGATAGATAGATAGATAGATAGATAGATAGATAGATAGATAGATAGATAGATAGATAGATAGATAGATAGATAGATAGACAGACGATTTATTATAAAAGCATACATCTAGCTTACACATTTACCCAAATTATCATACGCCTGTTTAACCGAAGTTAATTTGGGTGGGTTTCTCCATTTCAATGTCACTTCTCTCTTTTACGGCCGTGACGAGAGCGTTGCTCTCCTTGGCTGTGAACCGCTCCTGGCGTGCGTCTGGCAAATCCGCCGTTACAATAGCAATCCGCTATGGAAAAAGCGCGTCTGTTCTTAAAGGGAATGTGAGATGACGCTCTGATTGGTTTATTTCACGTTACGCCCAAACCACACCTATGAATAATGAAGCTACTTCAAACCAACCCATTTTAGATTTGCACCTGGCGCAAGAGTCATTTATCCCGCCGAGAAAATAGCAACAGCGCCCAAGACCCGCCCACAAAGTTACTTGCGCTTTGCGCTTGACACTTGCGTTTCAGATCGTTAAAATAGGGCCCTCAAAGTTTTTATTTATTTTAAAATTATCTTAAAATTTCACAACATGCATTGCAATCACACTGATTAACATACACACAACAAAAAAAATATACCCCTGTAAAAGAACATAGCGATTCATGGTAAACCACTTAACCACCTAAAAGTCAGGGGGCCTCATTTATAAAATGTTGCATAGAAACCGCCCAACATTTGATCTTACGATCATTTCTCAAATGTGTGTACGTGTGATTCAGAGAATGCCTCTCTTCCAGACAGCATTATAGTGTCGGCCCAGATCCGGGCTACATCTGGTACATGTGGATTCAATGTGTATACCAGATATGGGCCGTATCTGGGCCCACACTATGTTGCTGTCTGGGCTTCCAGATGTGAAATTTATAAATCGCAAATGATCTTGAAATTGTGCACAGCTGAATGATCTTCGCCTTGTAAACGCTGCCTAATTAATGTCATTGACATAATGTCCACCTGTCAACGTCCACATCCTTTACTTGAGAATAATGAGTGGCAAGAATTGCTTAGATTTTCAAATACTGTACCTGCAGTATACTCTGAAATGTTTTATAAATATAAACGGCGGGGATTTTAGCATACGTACACTCAAGGACCAAATCTGTTCGTATGCACCTTTTATAAATGAGGCCCATTGCTATGGTTACATAGACAAATTTGTTCAGCTGTTTACATTTGCCTGAAGACTTATACTTCTTAGGAACTTATAGGAATACAATGACTGACAAAAAAAACAAAAACAAAAAAAACTGATTAGACTTGCCCTAATAAATATCACAATTGCAGTATTAATAACTGAAGCTCAAATGAGATCCACAGAGGGTTGGAACTCCATGTGACTCTCCATTGGAAATTAATGTCTTCTGCTCTGATGTCTCTTGTTTGTTGTAAGCTGTGAAAAGGTGGTTTAAGAGGTGTGTGTTTTTCTCCCACAAATGTGGGACCATGTGGATTAAAATGAGTTAAATTTGTTTCATACATTAGCATAAACATATGCACATTGCAGACTCATTTCAAGCATACTTTATGTAAAAGTCTTTAGCATACTCTCATGACTTCAAACACATTCTAACAGCCTTTACTAGATTACACTTTGGTGATGAAATATGCATAATCTGAAATGCTATTAACATGTTATGGATTCCTAGGCAGCATGTAAGAGGCTGCTGTATGAATAAAATAGTATTTACTACACTACATGATAAAAAAGGAACCAGTTTCTAAATGCAGATTCACACTGCATTAGTGCACAAGTTCACTTGCACCATATATAGACAAAAGTGCCCCATAGTGCCCCATATTTTAAACTATATATCCTCTTACCAAAACCCTTTACAAACCCGATAATGCACAATAATTGATATAGGCAGAGAGCATTTCTGATTAGGTGAAAATGCTCGTCAGACATTTTCTCTCTCTCTTTACAGAGCCTAAGGCTGTCGCAGAGAGAAGTGTGAAATCTCAGGACACCTATTTTAGTGATATCTACCAGGTATAGAGGCATTTTATGTGTAATATTCAAACAGACAGCACACTGAGCAGCTTTAAATGAAAATAAACTACTTATAAAAAATAAAGCATTAATTCTGATCAGCAGAATTGCAGCTAGAGTGAAGATAACATAAAACGGTCAGACAATCCATTGTCCACTCTCTGTTATGATACACTAGTGATAAACTGCAATAACAATGGCTCATTATAGGGGTATTTGTGATAAAATGTTGATATTAGCATGTTGAAATATTGTGTATACCGTAACTTTTGCTAAATCATCTAGTTCCTGTTGTCACACAAATTATGCAAAAATAAAGGTGTCCTCTGTCTTTGAGCATCTTCCCTCATTTAGTCCATTCTGTTGTTGACAGTGACATGCCATGACTGACCTGCTGTATTCCCAAAGACTCTCCAATGTCTAGGCAATTGCCCTTAGTATCTGAAATAACAACCCACTTCAAGCAGTAAGTGGATTTCATCACTGTGTAGCTTGAGGAGAAAAGTTCTGACTTGTTTGAGTCCCAGAGCTGTTAGAAATTCACAGAGATAAGGTGTGCTGTGCTTTTGCCATGCTGTTCCTCCAACATTTCTGCAAAATTTTGCATTATTTTGTAGCTGTTTTTGAAGGCACAGCTCACACAGAAGTCTCTAAAAAATAAAAAAAAACGTTCTCTTGGTCAATGCAGTAAATCCCTGTTGCAAAATATAAGCAAATTGCATGGATTTCTATTGAAATGACTGGATTTAAAGGAGAACTCTGTAACTCTAGCGAACTCTAGTCACTTCTTCGCTGATTTTCCCTTTTGTTGTCGCATGTTTTCCCCACGAGCTCCCCCTACAGCTGTGGGGGGGCGTATATTTCACAACACAGTCGTAAAAAACTCACTTGCGGCGGCCTCCTCCCCCTCTCTACCTCTGCTCATGTGCGTTTGTTTTGATCGGAGCAAGCCAACTGTATCGTGTGGAGCTATGTCTACCGAGGTGGGTCATCTGGTAATACATCATACATGCGTGTGTGTTTATGTCGAATTGCCGTAAAGCAATTTGTGTTTTGCGCTCGTTCTCGTTCTCGTTCTCGCTTCTCACGAGACTTCCAATTTCACTTTGCCGGGACGGCAGTGCGCAAGTTGCAAGGTTGGTTTTCCGCCTGGGAACGCTGGGGGGAGCGGGGAAAGTCACCAATATCACCAGAACAGGTTGTTTAACCATCCAAATGATTTCTAGACAGTTTTATTAAGTTAAAAAAGTTACCAAGTTCTCCTTTAATTGAAAGTCCACTGAACAACAAATGTAATCGCACCTTTAGCCAAACACCAAGTCTCAGTGTCAGACGTCACACCCAGGATTCGCTGGCTGAAAGTCTGATGCATATGGCAGACAAAATTGGAAACACTTCAGGAATGTCTAAGTCGTCATCTAATTGAATTCTACAGGATTTCCGGGAGATGTGTGTGATGTGTGTAATGGTCTGCCTGGAAACAAAGCTGTTGTGACACCAACTCAACCTCATGTAAGAAGAAAGACGTTGTGTTTACAATTGAGACAATGAGCGCTTATCATGATCAACTAAACACTGGAAGTATGTGAAATGTGTGAAGTTCACAGCATAGACGGTTTAAAATATGCCCAAGAGAGATAGAGATATCGACTTCTAATTTTCATGTGCCTAAACATGATGCTGAACAAAACAAACTGTGATTGGTTGCTTTACATGTCAGTCAGATGGCCTCTGGGTGGTCCTTGGCCAATGCAAGCTGCTATGGATTCCAGACCTTCTGCCGTCAGTCTGAAGATCTGGCTAACGTGAGACTACCACACACCTTTCTATATCCCCCATTCTTCCTCCTCCTCTGCCTCCCCTTCTCCTCAGAGATATATCCAATTTTCTCAGGCTATTTTTCCTCTCAATTACCAGACTGCGAGCCATATGAAATAGTGATGGGTGAGGGGATGGTCTTTGGTGTAAGTTCCATGAGATTGTGAACTATCCAGATGTTCAACCAACCGTGGAGAGTTGTCTGCTAGTAGACATGGAGGGGAGGACAAGTTTTACTCTCTTTGTGGCTTCTATATTAAAGTTGCAGAAATGTTATATATTTAATCACAGTTTGGCATGATTATTTGAACAAGTATTATACAATAGACACAACTTTCACTGTATATTTTAAGCAACTGGATTCCAAATTTGGCATTACATTTTGATGTTTATCTTCAGTCATTGTCATCTTTTATGACAGGAAGAAGAATGTTTAATTATTAAGTAATTAATGCACTTGTGACTGGTGCTGGCAACTGAAAACCTTTTTTTTTCTTTTTCTTTTTTTTTAAAAAACTTGAGCAGCTTAACTTTAACACTCTCGCACTCTAATCACTTAGGGCCCTATCTTGCACCCAGCGCAATTGACCGACGCATGTATAATTCCTATTTTGCACCCGCGCAAAGCGGACTTTTCCCTCCTCAGACGCACGTCGGTAAGTTACACTGTTAGACTTTTCAAGGGTTTTTTACAGTAACTTACTGGCAACACTGTTGCCAGTAAGTTACTGTAATTAAGAGTTACAGTACCAAACCATATTTCAGTTTTGTGTAATACAGTGCATTACTGTAAAAACGAAGCTAATCAGTACAGTGCATTACTGTAAAAACGAAGCTAATCAGTACACTACTGTAATTATTTTTATTTGTACTAAATATAAATTAGATTTGATCATTTTGATATATGATACATTTTATTTTTATCCTACATAAGTACTACTTTCATACAAACCAATTAGACAAAGTTATCACAAAATACCATTTTTTTATTTAAAACATTTCATATATATCACAAAATAAACATGCCAATGCTGGAAATGATGTGTGAAATTTTTACACATTAATGGGTGAGTTTAGGGATAATGTTTTTTGTGTTAATTTTAACTCATTCATTGTGTTAATGATTTTAACAAAGTAAATATGTCAGAGAGGTTAACACAAAGATGTGTAAACGTGTTAAATTAACACATTATGTGCTGTCCTTCACTGCAAACATTTTTGAAAACATACATAAAACCATAAACAAAACATTAGCATTTGACTAAATCAGGGTTCACCAATCTCGGTCCTGGAGGGCCGCTGTCCTGCAGAGTTTAGCGCCAACCAGCTCCAACACACCTGTTTGAAAGTTTCTAGTATGCCTAATGAGACCTTGATTAGCTGGTTCAGGTGTGTTTAATTGGAGTTGGAGCTAAACTCTGCAGGACAGCGGCCCTCCAGGACCGAGATTGGTGAACCCTGGACTAAATGAATGTAGTCATTGGTTGTTTAGCTTATACAAGTATTATAATGAAATATCAACCATTACATTCATAAAACTGCAGAATATAAATACATTTTTAAGCATTCAAAAAGGAAATGTCCAACACAGGACAAAACACAGTTCTTTTCACAATACATGACACATAACCCCACCTTCAAAATAATTTCACTTATTTCCAAAAATTTGTTGGATTCATGTACACTGGAGGCCAAAATAAGTATTTAAGTGTCTTAATGTTTTTGAAAGAAGTCTCTTTGATGCTCAAGAAACATTTCTTATTATTATCAATGTCTGACTGTCTACTCCATCTTTTCTACAGCATAGGAGTAAATGTCATCATCAAAATAATCTTTAAAAAGCCAACACAATGTTTTTGTCCACCTTTGTGAATAAATGAACTTCTCCAAAGATTGGTTCCTGTTCAGAACTTGATTGACAACATCAGAGTGTTCCCTGGTCTGCATGCGTGCCCACAAACACAAATGTACTCAGTCCTTCAGAGGAGATCCCGGTTCCAACACTATATGAGAGAGAGAGAGAGAAAGAGAGAGAGAGTATTAGTGTCACATTATTTTTAACCTCCTTTTTTTGTTAATTTTTATTATTATTTTCACAAAAACTTAAGAATATATATTTGTAAACAGCTTTTGTCAATAAATAGCATACAAAAGAACTAAATAAAATTATGCCAGATTAAATTTTAATACTTACAAATCCTAAATTCTGTCAAAAAAAGCTGAGATCCATAGAAAGAACGGCTGAAATCGATGATTTTAGCCCATTTCAGCTTGTCTGCAGTGAAGGAGTACCTGTTTGAGACAAATACACAGTAAGATACATGCAAGAAATCACTGTGTGATGATCGTTCTCCTTCCTACAGTAGTTAACCCACCTGCGTGCTGATGTTAGGACCTTCCTAGTCAGGTGGGACTGCAATGGTAGAGTCTTCTGGCTAATAAAATATCAAAATAATGCAAAAATATAAACTTAAGTTGTTTAGAATGCTAGATTTTGTATGAATGAATTAGTGAGAGTTTTACTGCAGTGCTTACCTGGATACATTTAATCTGGTGAGACTGAACAAAGACAATGGTCCATCTTCTGATTGGTTCATTTGCTGTCTAATAAAGTTAGACATAAGGCAAAGGTCACTTATTTGATATAAAGTTAGCCAATTTTATAGAGATTTTATAAGATATTGTAAGATATTGTAAGCTACTTAGTCTGCACCAGTGGCTCAAAAGCAATTTTCACATAGCGTATTGTTAATCATTTCAGCAAATTTATCTCAAAATATATCACAAATGGGCTGGCCTACCTCTGGAATCTTGCTGGAAGTCACTGGCGCGAATTGGCGCTTTGTTGCAGTTGCCTTTAAACACAAAAATGGAAGTAAATATTAAATTCCATTTAAAAAAAAAGTATAATATGGTATAGTTTGCAAACTAATGCTAAAACTATAAAGGTTCTCATCAGTAGGCCAACATTAGGCTATAAACAGAATTTCACATTAGTTTATTCACATTTATTGTTAATGTAAACGCGTTGCTCGTTGGCATATTTTAACTCGACAATTCAATAATCTAACAAAGTGTGTAAAATGAAACGTTAGCTCAGTTTACCATGGTAAAGTTCGTTACCGCCATGCTGACGACGAGTAACGTTAGGCTAACGTTAACGTTATAACATAGGTTAAACTGGGCATAATCCTGACAACACACACAGAATGTTTTGTTTTTTTACCTTGCTTGCTGATCTCTCGCTCTCGGTGAAGTGAATTCCGTCTCTTCCCCGGGCCAGACACGAACGTCGCGATCCAACAAAAGACAGACCCCATTACCTACACTGGATGCTCTGACGCGACACGACAAATCCCAGACAGTCAGTGTAGTGCATAGACTGTAAAAAATAGGTGTAGTGATGCGCCGCGGCCGTTATATTTCTGACGTAGTCCGATACGAGTCCAAGCGCTCGCGCTATTTCTGACAAGGGATAAACAGGTATGCATTTAAAGGTCCGGTCGCTTCAATGTGTCCAATATAGACAGCCTCTGGCTATTATAGCGTTGTAGACACGCGGTGTAAGGCAAAAATTAGGAAATAAAAAGCACGATGGAATGGTGCCAGCCAGAGAGGCAGTTACGTCAAATACAGTAGTATACAGCAAATTTAAAAAATACAGTAAGTCTCTGTATGTGGTGTCAGACGTCACAGAAAATTCCCATGATGCAATGGGAATCACAGTTATTTACTGTAAAGAGAAATAGCAGTATAATACTGGGGGATTTAAAGTAAATAACTGTAGAAATTACAGAAAAGTCTAACAGTGTAGGAAATACACTTGCGCTCCCGGGGGCGGTTCAGCGCAAAGAGGAGGCGTGTTCCGGCGCAAACGTTCCTTCATGCTATTTTGCAGGTTTAGAAAACAATTGCGCCACTAACCAGGAAAAAATTGTTTCAAGTCAGTGGCGCCTTGCGCATGTTATTCATATGCTATTTTAAGGGCGCATGCTTGGCCATAATCAATGTAGCGTGTGCACAACGCGCACTTTGATTCTCTCATCTACACAGAAGCAGCAGTTTTCATTTTTGCAAATCATACGTTATTATGATAGATAGATAGATAGATAGATAGATAGATAGATAGATAGATAGATAGATAGATAGATAGATAGATAGATAGATAGATAGATAGATAGACAGACAGATAATTTATTATAAAAGCATACATCTAGCTTACACATTTACCCAAATTATCATACGCCTGTTTAACCGAAGTTAATTTGGGTGGGTTTCTCCATCCCCAAAGTCCCTGACGAGAACGTCGGTCTCCTCGGCTGTGAACCGCTCCTGGCGCGCGCCTGGCAAATCCGCCGTTATAATAGGAATCCGCTTTAGAACAAGCGCGCCTGCTCTTAAAGGGAATGTGAGATGTCGCTCTGATTGGTTTATTTCACGTTACGCCCAAACCACACCTATGAATAATGAAGCTACTTCAGACCATGCCCTTTTAGATTTGCGCTGGGCGCAAGAGGCATTTATCCCGCCGGGAAAATAGCAACAGCTCCGAGACCCGCCCACAAAGTTACTTGCGCTTTGCGCTTGACACTTGCGTTTCAGATCGTTAACATAGGGCCCTTAATGTCATTGAATATCTCTGTTACTATATTTGCACTTGTTAATGGTTGTATTTAATGAAGGTGTCAATAAACAAACCAAGGTTTCTACTAAGGCTCATTGGTCTATGCTGTAGTTTGAGAAAGATGCACAGAGGCTGTTTCTGAATCTCTCAAACATACAGTGAAATCAGGTAAAATAAAACGCTGGCTGCCTCTTTGGGAAGCCTGGCTGCGTAAAAACGGCCAATTCTCAATCAAGACTCAAGCACTGATCATCCAGTTGCATCAATTACGAATGACAGCTCCCATACCATGGTTGTCTGGTATAAATATAAATAACAAAATAATAATAAAAAATCTTTATAATTATTAAATTAGCTGTAATTTAAATCATTTTTATTATTAACACACTGTCATGGTCCCCAGTCACAGACCAGTCTCCAGCACTACAATTCCAAGAACCCCTTCCAGTCTCTGTCTGGCCTTAAACAAAGAAAGGCTCTCTTACCTGTTGCTAATCTGTGTTGCCCTGTGTGTATTCCTTGTTCTCCTTGTCTGTTCCTGAAGTTATCTGCCTGTGATACTTACCCATTGGACCAGATACTGAGGTGTGTGCTGTCCAGTTCCCTTCACCATTCTCCATTCCTGTAAGACAAAAGAGACTGTTACCATCATCGTCATTCTCCATATTCAAGATTGTGCACTTCTACTGGCCCGTTCATCCTGTGTTGTTCACCATGTAATCGCTAATAAAGCTTTTCTGGATTCACTTAAACTCTGTTTAAGTGTATATTTCCTGACACAATAAAATAATATATTGCACAAAAGAATATTGTAATATTGACCTCAGAGAAGAAAGTGCTGTATACTGTACTGCAGAACACTAAGTTGCTTCGGATTATTTTATGACACATTTGCATCCTTTTTAAAAAGCTTGAAGATCAACATAATTTCTACTTTTGTGTTATAAGGTAAAAAATTATAAAAAGAAAAAAATAATAAGGTAATACAGCTTTAGAACAACATCAAGATGAGTAAATACTGATTTACATTTGTATGAGAACTATTCCATTGACAGTCACCTAGAAATAAGTTGTGAAGGGGTAAACAAACTCCTAGCAGATGAAAGCCTTTGTTGCCAAAAATTGTGAAACATGCCGAATTTTACAGGGGTGTTTATTTTATGATTATTTATGCTGTTGGTTAATGTTCAACTGCAGTTTTGTGTCTCTTTTGTCATTCTACACTTAATTTAATTGATAGGTTCATATGATATTGTTAGACTGGATGATTGTAGATTTGAAAATCATGCTTTTCCCCATTATTGTTGAATCACGGAAGCTACACCAGTTACTTTGCCAAGAGATCTCTTATTTATTATTATACATGGTCAGACCTATGGAAGTAGAATAATGTCAAATGTTTTTTGAAATAAAAAGCCTGTTGAATTGCACTACTTGAAAAAAAATAGGCATTGCATTAACTATGCTTGCATTTTAATGCATTGTATTTTTAGTTCTTACATTTTTATGGGCTGAAATTCAACATGGTTGAATATTTAAGCTGTGAATATTTCAATTAAAAACATTTCAAACACCTTTTCATTATTAAAAATTCAATAATCCATATTCACCTTTCATATTTCACTTCCAAAATATTCAAACTGTTTAAAAATACAACCAATTATATTCAACAGGCAATTTTCGGTCCATTTTATTTCGCTTTGCAAATTCGCTTCCACAAATTCAGTGGTTCAAATTCGACAGTAAATTCAACATTGACGTCCAGGAACTGCAGGAAAAGCAGTAGATTGCCGAGCATACTCTCCATCTGCTGTTAGTCGACCTCACCAGCAGATGGTGCAAAAGCGCTTGTTGTTGACGAAGACATTCATTCATAAAATGAAAATGATTATCTGTGTCAGTATATGCGGAAAAGATGATAAACACACAAAAGCTGTGTTTATGTTTCATTCAATAACTTCATTGTTACTTTCCCTGTGTATTCTACATGTCATCAGCTTTCTCTACCATGAACAGGATTATAATCGGTTTCCCTCAATACCTCAAGGATTTCCCTTCCGTTGATACAGTGATATGAAAGACCAATCTTGCACCTTATTAGGGAAGTAGGCTGTAGGCTATTATATAGGCTACAGGCAAGAAGATGTACTCAGAATATGAACTTAACGCGCAAAGTTTCATGCTGAGCGTTTCGTGATAAACTGGCATAAAATCAACACATACATATATAGTATGCATACGTGTATTGCATTAGCTTAAACTGTCACAGCACTTGCATATTGTCCTCCTATTGTTAGTTTAACTGTAATTCGCTTTGGATAAAAGCGTCTGCTAAATGGCTAAATGTAAAAATTGGCTTGATATTGGACATTCGCACATTTAGGGACCGTCTCTAAAGTTGCATACAACATTGGCATACACGTTTCTAACTTCAATAGCAAACTTAAATTTATTTGAATAAATATCAAAAATCCAAAGGGTGCGCATTATGCCTGACACTAAATGAACACTTTACAGTTGGTTTTATGACTGTAAGTCGTTCTATTCAAATGCTATCGGAGTTAGAAACGTGTATACCAAAGTCGTATACACTTTAGAGACGGTCCCTAAATGTGCGAATGTCCAACATCAAGCCAACTTTATGCCAATCTATCACTGGGAAACGCTCAGCATTAAGCTTTGCGCGTTATTCTGAGTCCATCTGTTTGCCTGCGAGTTTGGTCTTTTACATCACTGTAGTCCATTAAGCTATGTTAAGCATTGTATATGTCCAGCAGGGGAATCCTTAAGTATTGAGGGAAACCCTAATAGCCTGCATGCAGCACATCCACAATATAAAGTTAAGGCAACTAAACAACCAAGAGAAATATATGTCAACCTCAAAAATGTAACATTGGATCTGTATATCCGCATCGGGGAATAACATTATAATCTCGTTCACGGTAGAGAAAGATGCATGTAGGCTACACAGGAAAAGTAACCGTGAAGACACTGAATATAACATAAAACAGCCGTCATAATAATCACAAATACACTTACATTGCTGTAAATGAGTTTTATGAATGAATGACTTGTTCTAACTGTTGCTGGTCTTCAACACGCGCTTTTGCACCATCTGCTGGTGAGGTCGACTAACAGCAGATGGAGAGTATGCTCGGCAATCTACTGCTTTTCCTGCAGTTCCTGGACGTCAATGTTGAATTTACTGTCGAATTTGAACCACTGAATTTGTGGAAGCGAATTTGCAAAGCGAAATAAAATGGACTTGAAAATTGCCTGTTGAATATTGTTGGTTGTATTTTTAAACAGTTTGAATATTTTGGAAGTGAAATATGAAAGGTGAATATGGATTATTGAATTTTTAATAATGAAAAGGTGTTTGAAATGTTTTTAATTGAAATATTCACAGCTTAAATATTCAACCATGTTGAATTTCAGCCCATAAAAATGTAAGCACTAAAAATAAAATGCATTAAAATGCAAGCATGGTTAATGCAATGCCTATTTTTTTTCAAGTAGTGCAATTCAACAGGCTTTTTATTTCAAAAACATTTGACATTATTCTACTTCCATACAGACCTACCAGAGAAACAGGCATAGAAGAATAAGGCTACATGAGAGGTGGTCTTCATTCCGGATTTCTCTGTTCCCCATTTCTCTATCCCCTCACCCCATCATGCCAACTGTAATGGTTTCTCTGTGTTTCTCCTCCCTCGCCCCCATATGCCTCTATGTTTCTCCTTCCTTATGTTTAAAAAGGAACATATACCTCATGCTTACACATGGCACAATCCACTTTCCATATTAAGAAACTATCCCTCAGTGTATACATTCATGGTACATTTGCATCAGTTGAAAAAAATCATTTCCTTGTAAAGAGCATGCCAACTGTACACATTTGAAGTACACATCATTGTTACATTGCACATATACTTATGCTACGCGTCTGTGGAAATACAAATAAAAACATATTTAAGCATAGTGCGGCCTCTCTCCCACTTTATGTATTATAATTATCTAGGCCAGCACTCATAAAATTGACAAGTGTACACATTGAGTGAAGCCTGCTCCTATCCACATTTACATATACTTATGCAAAATATAGCTCATGCTCATTCCATATATATCTCTCATCAGCACACATGTACAAACATACTCTGACTTCAAAAAATACATTATGAAATTATAATGAAAATGAATAAAGAAAATAATAAAAAAAATTCAGTGATGTCAACTTTTAGTAAATTGACGCCTCTGTGATCATAATGTGCGATTGCAATCAAACAGACCCAGCTTGTGTTCGTTCTTTTAAATCATCATCTTCTGTGAATTTGGAGGAGCTCACCATAAGCTGTTTAGTGATATTTGACTTTTTTTTTCACCAATCTCTTTAGCGTTCTGACATATTTCTGTGCCATTTCTTCCTGAACAGATTGCTCCTGAACGGAATTGCTCATGAGCGCTGTGTGAAAAAGGGAAACATCTTGGCTCATGCAGGCATCTGTGCAAGAAACAATAGCTTTTGTCAGCCCGCTGAAACAAGATTAGCAACCAACTGTGCCCTCTGAGGCTTCAAAGAGAAACAGTTAGAGAAAAAAAACAGATAGGTGAGAGATTCCAGGCGGTTGTTTATGAAAAATCTACTAATGATAAGAAAGCCATGCAGATGGCTAAACTTTGAGGTGAAGCTTGAAAAAATGAATCACTGTGCTCTTGGAGTTCTGTCATGCTAATGACTAAAAGGGATTTAGAAACAAATACTTGCAGAATACCAATAAATGCTGGTGCTTTGCCACTAGGGGACAACAGCACCAAAATGGACCGTCTCTCAGCAGCCAGTTACCTGGGGGTCATCGCAGCCTTCCAAATCTGTCAGGGCAATTTACTGCCCCGTCTGATCACCAGCATCTGCCGCCCAACTCATTATGGCTCCCACCAGTAGCTCAATCAAACTCAACCCCACCTGGATCCAGATCAGCTGGGCTTTAGGAGAAAAGGGGAGTGTGTTGTGAAATCACTGAGGTGACAGGAGCACAGAGGGCAGTAATTGAAAGTTCAGAGATCTTTCATGGCATAATGTCAGTGAAAAGGTTTTTAATGTGATTTCACATGATATGCATGCAATGAAGATCCAGCTGACAGTCCTTGAAATGGCATAGCACATTTAGCACTAAATCTTCCAGGCACACCTGGCAGCCTTATTAATTTAGCATTTTCCATATTGCTCTCTCTTTATTCTCTGATTATAAAGATAGAGGAGTAGGTGGAAGCTGCATTTATGCAGTGTTATGAAGCAGAATTTGACAAACTGTGACTCCATATGGTAGTTTAGCTGTTTGGTCTTTCCATTTGTCTGACTCTGTATTCTTTCTCAGCACAGTATCGGTTGAAATGGGGTGAGCTGTGTATCTAATAGTGTGTACAATCGCGTGCGGCTGCTTGCAGCCGTGGGCTAAAAGGTCTGTTATTTCTCTTGGGAAGCTCTATATCGCATGCTTTCAGGTTCTCTCAGGTCTCCATCACATTTTGGGACAGTCTGACTGAACATGCCGGCTTAAGACTGATTCACTCAGACGTGGTAGACTGAAGGTGGGGTTGGTGGCATCATATTTCATAAATATTAATTACTGTAGGTTCTGCACAATTCATTTAACATAATATAATGTTTTTTTGACAAGTATGGGGTGTATTGATATGGAGATTCAGTCTGTATTATAGAATGTGCACATTTCTGAATAAAAAACTCAAAAGCAAACAATGTTTCTAGTAGAAAACATAAAAAATCAATTACTTCAACTGCACTTTGAATTTCTAATTTTGGAATAAAACTGTATTCTTTTAGATAAATAGATAAGATGCAAATTTACATCTTTAGAATTTGTTCATCAAATGGCAACATTTGAGATTTTAGTCTAAATTAAAAAATGTGTAAAAAATAAATAAATAAAATTCTTTGGTACATTTGATTTCAAGCTGTGTGCTGGAGTGAACCTGCTGTCTGTTTTTGCAACTGATAACAACCCAATGAACACACAGCATTAAAAATAGCAAATACCAGTGCTGTATCAGCACTCGTTATAACACACCCTTACAAAATGAAATCATGTTCAACATTTGGAGACGCTTCCTCTGTTCAAGATACATCCCTGCTACAGCCTGTTATTGAAACTGTTGGTGAAAAAGTAAAATATCAGTGATCTATTATATGCCCTGATGGCAAGTTATAACCTCATTTATTAATCTTTATTGATCTCTCATGCAACAAAACAATTAATAGTCCCCCTGAAGAAATATATCTTTCACAAATATTGTCAATTTCTACTCCTAGAGATTGTTCATACTGTATATAGGTGATTTATTGCCATATAATATGCTGTTCATGTACCTCTTTCATGTACCTCTCCTATGTGTTTAATTTAATGTTAATGGCCTAGCTAGTATAACGTGTATGCTTTGTTTCATTGTGTTTTTGTTATCCCTACTTACCTGTGTAAGCCTTTTTCGTCATTTTCGCAGATCCGTGTGAACAGCGATCAGTTTGACAATGTTGTTTTAAGTATATCATTGTTGTGTAAACATAGCGCTAGTTTCCATGTCTGTGCCTGCTTCATTCTGTTCACCTGTTGTCAATTAATGAACTCATTATTTCCCTCGTTTAGGCATGGTAAAAGTACTCTCTGTTTTGTTCAGTTCTTTGTCCTTTCTCGTCTGTTATGTGGTTGTGTTTTCCCGTTCTCAGACCTGGATTTAATAAAGACTGTTCATTTTGAATTCTCTTTCGTCACACGCTCTGTTATATCAGCCACCTGTGACACCTACACTGTAAAAAAAAATTACATCCCCAAGTCAAAAATTTCTAGTGACTGGTCCACTGGTCACATCTACATTTTTCAATTAGTCTGACGTATTTTTTCTCACTGAGCCAATGTTAACAGACTATTGCAACAAGAATTCCACTTGGGCCAATTTAAAAATTTAGATGTGACCAGTCACTAGAAAATTTTGACTTGGAGAGGTTAGAATTTTTTACAGTGTAGTTAACTAATCAGGTCACTGAAGAACATTACTTTCATGTCTCATTGCCTGATCTTGATCTATTGAGTAAATAATGGAGTTTAAAGCTGCTGCAATAACACATGTATATTAGTGGTTACTGGGTAATCTTTTGTTTTAAGTAGTTTACAACACGCTTATAGTTCTGTTTGAGTGAATAATTTTGCTCCATTTTCCTGGAAGAGGAAGACTGTAAATTTCAAATGTGTTAAAGGTACACAAACGAGTAGAGGATTTTAAAGTTAATGGACATGGACACAAAACTTTGATTACATTAAAAGACACTACAGGCAAACAATTGTTGTTTTTTCAGGAACTGGTCAATTTTGAGATTTTGGCCTATTTTGGTGCCTTAACATCAGATTAACGAGTTTGTTTACCCATAAAATCTTTAAGATATTAGGTTTAACTTATTTGGCTCGCTGTCCTCTGATGAGGGGCTCGATGAAGCAGCTTCAGCTCGAGCTCTGATATACCCCCCACAGTCGCTAAATGTAGGATATGATTATGAAGGACAAGGTACCTAAGATGAAGGTGGAGTTTGGGGAGGTGGAGGGATACTGGACCATCTGATGCGAGAGGTATGCGGCTGCTTATATACTCAGGTTGTTTATTGAAAGATTAGATTGGCTTACTCCTCCCTAACTTACGTTTTGGAATTTCATCTAGGGGAAAGAAAAAAATCTGAAATGTACATTTATGTGTTTATTTTATTACAGTTTACCAATTTGCGTTCTATGGATTTCAATTACAATACTTTATTTTTAAAGGCTGTTTTCTCAAAATGAGATTAACTCAGTGAGATTAACGCAACCGCTCCATGATTTATTCAGACCAGAATGAGGAACCTATTGTAGCTGTCTGTGATTGATTCTGAGGAGTATGTGTCATGTGGATGAAGGTAGACGAACCCAAAAGCAGACTGAATGCTCACACACAATTTATTGTAGACAAAACAGAGAAAACAAAACCCACGAGGGGGCAAAACAAGACAAGAGGCAATTAGCCTTGACTAAGACTCGACTTGATCTTGACGATGACTAGACAGTAACTTACAGCAAAACAATTCTCACTATACGTTAAACAGGATTCCAGACAAAGTACTCACAGAGATATATCATAAAGATAGACAAGCAACGATAGACCATGTTTGACAATGAACCGACAAAGGACAGAGAAACACAGGGGGGTTATAAAGGGAGGCTAAAAATTAGCACAACAGGTGAAACTAATATGGTAATAATTACAAAAGGAGGATAACAAGGGGGCGGGGTTAGAAACGAGACAACGCAAGCATATGGCCCAAACAAATGGCCATGTGCTGCACATAAAAACATGGGTCTGTCATGATTCTGCCTCAAGACGAGAGAAAATCAAGAACAAGATGGCAGAATCATGACAGAACCCCTCCCTTAAGGAGCGGCTTCCAGACGCTCCCAAAGGGGAACTAAACACGAGACATGACGCCTCGGTTACGACTGTAACCTCGGTTCCCTGAAGAGGGAACGAGCGTTGCGTCGAAATTGACGCTATGGGGAACGCTTTGCGTGATGACGTCTTGAAGCACATGTAAAATCAGTCCAATGGTGTGGCGGAACGTCAGAGGCGGGTGATGTCACGTACCAGGAAGCTATAAAAGCCAGCCCGAAACAGAAAACGAAAGCTTCGTAGAGTCTGAAGTCGTGCTGACAGGCATGAAGGAGATATGGCAAGGTGACTCAACGCTCGTTCCCTCTTCAGAGAACCGAGGTTACAGTCGTAACCGAGGCATTCCCTTTCAAGGGAACTCGCGTTGCGTCGAAATTGACGCTATGGGGAACGTCTATACCAACGCCACCATAGCTACAAATGTCTGTCCTGTGTGAAATCAAGTGAGCAGCACTAGGAAGACAAAACCTGAGACCCTGGAGTAGAGTCTAGGTCTAAAGAGTAGAACCTGACGAAGGTGTGCGGTGAGGACCAGCCTGCCGCATCACAAACGTCCTGTAAAGATACTCCTGATAAAATGGCCTTAGAGGCCGCCATACTCCTAGTAGAGTGTGACCGGACAGCCAAAGGAGAAGGCTGCCCAGCCGCCTCATAAGCAAGTGAGATAGCCTCAACCACCCACTTGCTCATCCTTTGCTTAGACACTGGACCTCCCTTGTTAGGGGACCCAAAGCATACAAACAATTGATCGCTTTTACGCCACAGGGCAGCTCTGTGGACATAAGCGTCTAACGCCCGAACAGGGCAAAGCAAATTGTTCGCCTCCTGGTCCGCATTTTGAAAAGGAGTAGGACAAAAGGCCTGCAGAACAATAGGTCTAGCCACATTAGTGGGGACCTTGGGGATATAACCCGGTCTAGGATGAAGAAAAGCTTTAACCATACCCGGAGCAAACTCCAAGCATGACGGAGCAACCGACAATGCTTGGAGATCCCCTATTCTATTGAGAGAAGAAATGGCGAGAAGGAACAGAGCTTTCAGAGTTAGGAATTTCTCAGGAACCTCCTCAATGGGCTCAAAGGGGGCCAGGGAAAGGCCTTGCAGCGCAATGGACAAATCCCAAGGTGGCACCCTAGAGCGAACTGCAGGCCTCAGTCTCCAAGTGCCACGAAGGAAACGAGATACCAGAGGGTCTTTCCCCACAGACATTCCACCCAAAGGAATGTGGTAAGCACCTACGGCCGCCACATAAACCTTTAAAGTGGACGGGGTCAGACCTGCAGTGACTGGATCCAACCGACGGTCACTACACCAAGAAGTGAATACTCTCCACTTCAGGGCATAAAGTTTCCTCGTGGAGGGAGCTCTGGACTGTAGAATGGTCTCAACAACCTCAGTTGAGAGACCTGACTCTATGAGCTGGGCCCCCTCAGAGGCCAAGCCCACAGGTTCCACAGTTCCGGTCGGGGGTGAAAAATCGAGCCTCCTGCTTGGGACAGAAGGTCCCTCCTGACAGGAAGCTCCAGAGGATGCCCGTCGAGGAGGGACACAAGATCGGGAAACCATACTCTGCCCGGCCAGCGCGGGGCTATAAGAAGCAGGCAAACCCGGTCCCTGCGAACTCTCTCCAGAACTCCCGGGATCAGAGCAACTGGGGGAAAGGCGTACAGACGTAGCCTCGGCCACGTCTGTACCATAGCATCCAGTCCCAGAGGAGCTGGATGCGTGAGGGAGAACCAAAGTGGACAGTGAGACGTCTCTCGAGACGCAAACAGATCCACTTGTGCTTGGCCAAATCCATATCAGCTCCACCACCTCGGGGTGGAGCCTCCATTCCCCGGGCCTCGGCCCCTGTCTCGACAGACTGTCTGCTCCTATATTCTGGACCCCGGGGATGTAGGCTGCCCTGAGTGACAGCAACTTCCCCTGGGACCACAAGAGGATGTGGCGTGCCAGATTGGATAATGGGCGCGAGCGCAAACCCCCTTGGTGGTTGATATAAGCGACTACCGACGTGTTGTCCGTATGCACTAACACATGGTGTCCCCTGAGATCTGTGATAAAGCTCCTCAGAGCCCGGAAGACAGCTAACATCTCTAGGCGATTGATATGCCAGGAACGATGATGGTCTTCCCACAGACCTTGAGATGAGCGACCCTCTAGGATCGCTCCCCAACCCGTGAGGGAAGCATCCGTCGTTAGCAGTTTGCGACGACAAGGAGCTCCCAGCACTGGGCCCTGGGACAGGAACCAAGGTTTCTTCCACATAACCAAGGCACGTAGGCATCGCCGCGTGACCTTGATTGTGCGAAATGGGTTGCCCCTCGGGGAAAACCCCCTGGTCCTGAGCCACCACTGCAGGGGCCTCAGTCCAAAAGGTATCACGTTGGAAGCTGCTGCCATGAGACCCAACAGTCTCTGGAACTGTTTGACAGTGAGTAGCTGGCCTAGCTTTACACTTTTCACAGCTGCAAGGATGGAATCTATCCGTGGCGGTGACAGGCGCGCCTGCATCGACACTGAATCCCAAACCACGCCTAAAAAAGTGGTCCTCTGAAGTGGAGAAAGCACACTCTTCTTGGCGTTCAGCCGTAACCCCAGCTCTTTCATATGGGCGAGGACGACATCTCGATGCCGAATCGCCAACTGATGCGACTGAGCTAAAATCAACCAATCGTCGATGTAGTTCAATATGCGAATACCCTGAAGGCGCAAGGGCGCCAGAGCTGCATCCACGCATTTGGTGAAAGTGCGGGGTGATAAAGCCAGGCCGAATGGAAGAACTCGATATTGGTATGCTTTGCCCCCGAAAGCAAACCTCAGGAACTTCCAATGACACGGACGGATGGAAATATGGAAATATGCGTCCTAGAGATCTATCGTGACAAACCAGTCCTCGGACCTGATCTGTGGCACGATTTGTCTCAATGTTAACATTTTGAACTTGAGCTGCATGACTGACTCGTTCAGAACTCGAAGATCTAAAATGGGACGCAATCCCCCGTCCTTCTTTGGAACTATGAAGTACCGGCTGTAAAACCCGGTTTCCCTGTTGGAGGGAGGTACATATTCTATGGCCCCTTTCTCTAACAGAGTGTTTACTTCCTGTTCCATAACCAGAACCTGCTCGGGGCCCACCACTGTGGGAAGGACCCCCATAAACCGAGGTGGGCGTTTCTTGAATTGTATCTGATACCCTTTTTCCATGGTCTGCAGGACCCAACGAGAAAAATTTGACAGTAGCTTCCACGCTGTCAAAGATTCTACTAGAGGTACCAGCCTCTCGAGACTGGTTTCTGGATTTTGTTGCTGTTGAGTAGTCGGTTCAACGCCCTGTAACGGCGCACCGGCAGGGAACGACCGAACAGACTGCTCTAGCACCCTCCTCAGAGGGGGCGGGCATCCCGAGGCCACTACGTTTCCGGGTGGTCCTTGAGATATGTGCTCGCCGGAGACCGCTGCGCCCTGAAACACCGGAGGCGGCAGGGTTGGCAGACCGGTCCCCTGAGGGCACCGAAGAGAGACGGGCACCGTAAAAAGAGGTGTTGACCGCTCTGCTTCGGGGGGGACTACCCTCATTTGTCCTGAGACCTCGGACGTCAGGACTTTTTCCCAGCAGCCTTCTTGGCGGTAATAACAGTCCGCAGATCCGTTTTACCCCTCGAAGACTGCTGGGTTTGAGAGCGCTGTCCCCGAGATTTTTGTGGGGGAGCATGGGAGGAAACGCTCTGTTTCTGAGTGGCACGGTGCTCAGCGCTCTTTTTATAGGAGTGAGGCTGCTCCCGCTCAGCAGCCTCAAGAAAGAACGGCGGGGGAGAAGTTTCTGAAGTGCAGCTGCCTGTTTTGAAGCTTCTTGTGATTTAGCTACAGCACTATTAACTGCATCTCCAAATAACCCTTTAGTGGAAACCGGTGCATCCAAAAGAACATGTTTCTCTTTGTCCTTTATATCACTTAAATTGAGCCACAGATGCCTCTCAGTGGCCACCAGGGCTGCCATAGAGCGGCCGATGGATTTAGCCGTCTCCTTGGTGGCCCTGAGAGACAAATCTGTGGCTCTACGCAGTTCAGACCAATGTTGTTTTCGTCAACGATGACGATAACGAAATGATTTCGTTGACGCACCTTTTTTTTATGACGATAACGTGACGATGACTAGCTAAAAATGGCTCTAAGGTGACTAAAACATGACGAGACGGTTTCGAGTTTTCGTTGACGAGACGAGACGGAACGAAAATGATTATAAGTAGTCTGACGTTCACAATGCATGTCATTTCTGCCTATTTTGCGTGAAATCTGTCTGTTTTGAGCAACAAAAAAAAAAGTATCAGCAATGCTGCCGCTTCTTATCCTTGTTTTGGGTACGCCCACCACCCGGCTGCCGCCATGCCGCGCACCAGATTCCACACAACAACAACACACCTGCGGCTGCGGCTAGTCACTCGCCACACATCTTCGATATGAGGCTCCGGACTGACAAAAGCGAAACGAACTGCGCGAGCGACAGTGCGCGAGAGAGAGACCGAAAGTGCGCGAGAGAGAGTGTGTCTGCGCACGAGAGAGACCGAGTGTACGCAAGAGAGACCGAGTGTGTCTCAGCATTAGTTTAGTGGGCTAATTGGTACAAAGTAATATATAATTATTATATAACTTAGATTATAACATAAATTATTATTTAACTAATTATATAATAAAGCCACAATTGCCAAAGTAAGAATGTTTTTATTCCTGGCTTTTTTTGAGTAAAACAGTGATTCCACTGTTACCACTTTATCTGTGTGTAATGTTGTAGTAGCTCAAAGTTTTTTGCTGTTTAAACTGTAACCATTCCTTTATTACTGTGAATACTGGTGAAAATAGCCAATGTGCTGACATTTTAGAAGAGCATCAATTAATGGAAAAAATATAACTTGAAATATGGGGATAAAAGGTTTCTGCCCAATGCGACAATGAAGTAGCCTACAGCTTGGCAGCACTGCGTCTCCATCAATGAGAAAGTCTAGTTTATTATGCAAAGGTTTTAAGGTTAACTGTTGTTTTATGAATTGCAACACTTGCTACAACCTGTCAAACCTAAGCCCATTTCCAATACTTTTTAACCTAAATTAATTTGTTAAAGACTACTTTTTTTTTTTTTTACTAAAATTGACTAAAACTTGACTAAAACCTTTTTGCGTTTTCGTCGACTAAAACTTGACTAAAACCTTTTTGTGTTTTCGTCGACTAAAACTTGACTAAAACTATAAAGTTTATAAGTGACTAAAATGTGACTAAAACTAAAAAGCATTTTCGTCCAAAAGACTAAGACTAAGACTAAAACTAAAAGGGCTGCCAAAAACAACACTGGTTCAGACACCGTCTCGGAACTAATACCCCCGCCCTCCTCAGAATCACCCAATAATTCAGCCTGGTACGCTTGCATTAGTGACATTGTGTGTAAACACGCTGCAGCTTGGCCGGCGGCGGCGGCATAAGCCTTATGAACCAGGGAAGATGTAAATTTTACTGGCTTGGATGGTAGTGCAGGAGCCTTCAGAGAAGATGCCGTTGCTGGAGAGAGATAGCTCGCGAGCGTCTCTTCCACCTTCGGCATCTCCCCATAACCATGCTCTTTATAATTGTGAATGGAAGAATAGTGTGATGTTTGTGCAGTATACACTCTATATGACACTGGTTTCCCCCACGATCTCGACACCTCGGTGTGGAGATCGGGGAAAAACGGAAGGCTTCTGCGCTGAGGCTGTGCACGAGATGGCAGGAAACGCTCGTCGAGCTTGCTTTTTGAACGAGCGCCCTGCCGATCCTCTGGCCACTCAATAGATAATCGCTCGACAGCTCTTGTTACAACATCAAGCAATTCCTCAAACGCATGAGACTGAGGTGGCGAATCCTCAGACTCAGCGTCAACACTAAAAACATCCAACTCCTCAGAGCTGGACAATTGCAGTGTTGGTGCCTCCATCGGGGCGGAAGAAACCGCAGCGCATGCTTCCGAACCCTGATGAGAGGCTCTGGGTCTATCAGAAGGAGACTGAGATAAGGCAGAGCCCGTCTCAGCACCCACTGATAGATCCATTTGCGAACCCCAGGTCTGTGATCGACGCCGTGCCTCGGCAGCGGCGGGACCAGAGCCCTGGGGAACGCGATCCTGAGCGCTCTGGAAGAACGCCAGGCGGGATCGGAGCATACGCAAAGGCAGCGCGTCACAATGCTCACAGCCAGCACCCTCGAGTGCTGACTGGGCATGCTCCTCTCCCAAACAAACAACACAAAGGATGTGAGTGTCCCCACCCGTTAAATAACGCGGGCAGGGGTGCACACACAACCTATACTGCTGCTTGCTCGCCATACTGAATATATATATATATATATATGATATAGACAGACAACACCAAATATACAGAGACAGATTTCACACAGAGCGCAACTGAAGACTCAGAAAGCTTTCGTTTTCTGTTTCGGGCTGGCTTTTATAGCTTCCTGGTACATGACGTCACCCGCCTCTGACGTTCCGCCACACCATTGGACTGATTTTACATGTGCTTCAAGACGTCATCACGCAAAGTGTTCCCCATAGCGTCAATTTCGACGCAACGCGAGTTCCCTTGAAAGGGAACAGACTGTGACAAGGACACGAACCAACAAAACATGACAAATAACAACAATGGTAAACATGAATAACAATTACAGGGTTGGGGTGCAAAATCAAAAACAATAAACAAGGCAGAGGAGGTGGGGGAAACACAAAGTCCTTAGGGGGCAATCCAGGGTGGAAGGGAGGACTGGGGGTCTTGGGTCTTCGGGACGAGGGCTGAGGACGGGGAATCCGGGGGGACTTGGCTGGAGACACATGAGGAGATGTCTTGGGGGAAACAGTCCGAGGCTGGGAAATGACAGGAGTGCTAGGGGAAACACTAGGCAGCCTGACAGGGGTGGAAACCGCCACAGGAACAGAAACAGCAAGCGGCGGGACAGGAATCTTGACGGGGGACACAGGAGGCGACACAACAGGAAACAAGACAGGGGATGCTGCAGGTAACTGTGGAGCAGAAGCAAGAACTGAGCTCCCCGAAGACGGCTCAGTACCAAAGCTCCACATCTCTGAATCGGGGAGATCGTCGTCGGCAGCTGACTGGGGTATGGCGCTCACGGCAGCTGACTGGGGTACGGCGCTCATGGCAGCTGACTGGGGTACGGCGCTCACGGCAGCTGGCTTCAGAATAGCGCCCTCTGACACAGTGGACTCGGGACAAGACAACATGCCAGTTCTGGTTGGAATTTCCAGGATCTTGGCTAAACTCGACAGATACTCAGACAATGTTCTTGCAGCAACGACGATAGGCAACTCCCGACCAGCTGACACTGACCGCAAAACGGCTTCAGCAGCCGAATCAGCCGCGGCCCTCTCTGCGGCGCTCACGACAGCAGGCTCGGGAACCGTGCCTTCAGCAGCTTGTTCAGTAACAGTACCCTGAGTCGAAACGGGCTCTGGGACAGCGCTTGCAGTAGCGGGCTCTGGGACAGCGCTTGCAGTAGCAGGCTCTGGGACAGCGCTTGCAGTAGCGGGCTCTGGGACAGCGCTTGCAGTAGCGGGCTCTGGGACAGCGCTTGCAGTAGCGGGCTCTGGGACAGGCAGAGATGAAGGACGAGAGGCTCCCTTCCTCCTCTTCTTTCTCCTAGGTCGCGGTGTGGAAGTCATAGCCAGACTAGTGACCGGTTGGAGAAGCTCAGCGGGATCTGTGACTTGAGTTGGAAGGGCAGTCTCAGGCAGCGCTGACTCGGTCGAGGATGACTCCGACGGAGAATCCCACGAAGTCCGTCTCCCTCGTTTGCCACGAAGATCAACGGGTGTGGATGAGACCTCATGAGAAGTGGAGTGGGCCTGTTCCCCTTGAGAAACGACAGCCAGGACCCGACCCTCCAGGATCACGGGCAGCTTGGCTGGTGGCGACAACACGGTGGGACCCGGAACGGGTCCCGGAACGGGTCCCGGAACGGGCGGTGGACCAGCCTCTTCCGTTCAGCCAGAGGTGGGGGAACCTTGAGGTAGCGATTTAGGAGGATGTCAGGTAAGAAAAACCTCCTTTCTTCTGCGACATGAGCGTACTCTTTCAACAGCAGCTCACCCTGAGGGGGAATTGGGAGCTTGCCCCCCCTCGAGTCTGAAATGGTCTTGAGCCACCAATCTTCAAGAAGATCCAATTGCTGATCGCCAGGGGAAGGCAAACTGTCTGCTGGGTTCTGCTTTGGTCGGTTCATTCTGTCATGTGGATGAAGGTAGACGAACCCAAAAGCAGACTGAATGCTCACACACAATTTATTGTAGACAAAACAGAGAAAACAAAACCCACGAGGGGGCAAAACAAGACAAGAGGCAATTAGCCTTGACGAAGACTCGACTTGACCTTGACGATGACTAGACAGTAACTTACAGCAAAACAATTCTCACTATACGTTAAACAGGATTCCAGACAAAGTACTCACAGAGATATATCATAAAGATAGACAAGCAACGATAGACCGTGTTTGACAATGAACCGACAAAGGACAGAGAAACACAAGGGGGTTATAAAGGGAGGCTAAAAATGAACACAACAGGTGAAACTAATATGGTAATAATTACAAAAGGAGGATAACAAGGGGGCGGGGTTAGAAACGAGACAACGCAAGCACATGGCCCAAACAAATGGCCATGTGCTGCACATAAAAACATGGGTCTGTCATGATTCTGCCTCAAGACGAGAGAAAATCAAGAACAAGATGGCAGAATCATGACAGTATGGGTACGGGCGGTGCAGAGAGTGGAAGAGACGCTTGCAGGCTATCTATCCCCCTCGAGTGCATCTTCGTGGAGGAAACCAGCCTTACCCACCAAGCCTTATAGGGTAACATCTATTGTGAGCAATGTGAAGGGGATCTACAAAATCAATTGTGAATACTTTTATATCGATTTTTGACATGGGCGCCACCATTTTTGTATGTCAAGTTGCACATTGAGAGAATGGAGAAGAGCAGCGGGGAGCTGAAGAGGAATGCTGATCTTGGGTATTTAATTACGTTAAAAAGTTATGTTTAAACCCGCAACATACATTAGAGCTGCATGATGTTGCCTCTGAGTCTCCGTTTCTGTGAACAATTCTGTTGTTGAAAGTGGTGAAACAAGTTTTCTGCCATGTTTGTGCGTGAAGCTGGGCAAAAGGCCTGTTAGATTTCAATAAGTTACTTGTTGTAGGAGTTGAATACTCCTGTGTGTTCTTTGTGTTTATATCCAGTTTTTGTTTCATTTGTTCAAACGGACTCGAAACAGTGAATGCTGCTATTGATCGTGCAAAAAGGGTTCCCTGAGTCATCGGATAGGGTCGTGTGTTGTTCGTCTTCTCAATGCGCCTCCATCAGCTGGGATTGCGGCCTCGTCGAATCAAGCTGCCGTTGTCAGGATCGCGGACAAAATCGCTGAGGGTTATTGAGTGAAGAGACATTACCCTGCCATCTGTTGGACATCATTCAGCGCCTCATCCACGTACTAAGAGTGGTGATGTACACTATTTTCCTCTTTTTCTATTGAACACTGGTAAGCAAACAACAGTTTTCTCTCTTTATTGTTTTCCACATTTTTATTTCATTTTTATTTGACTGCACTTGAAATTGATTTACGCTTCCTGTGAAAACAAAGAAAACAGAATAATTTCAAATCATGCAGTATAAATAAATTTTATTTTGTTTGTTAGTTAAGATAAAACAATTTTGAGTCACTTATACTAAGGAGTGGGGGCATCTTACCTATCCTGTTGGATCCAGGGAGGGCAGGTTTTGCAGTCAACTAGGTTTAACTCCTGAGTTTTCTACACACACACTTCAGGTGGCTGCCGTGTATTGAGTCAGTCCTGAAGCCCACCTGACCGCCTCTTCAGCATTTACACATTGCAACATGATAAACACAACTTAAAACTAACAGTTGTACAAAGACTAAAAGCATTGGGTGGGGGGACTAGGATCCAGTTGCTCACTCAGTCTTCTTTAGTTAATTGCTGAATATTTCCCCCACATGGTGGTGGCATATTTGCCTCCGCCACAAATGCTTAGGTGGCAGCAGCTCAGGCTGGTGCATCCCTGCACATCATGGCGTTCATGCAGGCCAACCAGGCTGACCTGCTAAAGGACTTGGAAATTGGTGAAGGATTAGCCCCTGAGGCAGTGAAAGAGCTAAGGAGAGCCACAGATCTCACAACCCGTGCTATAGGTGGTTCAATGGCTGTTATGGTCATTACAGAAAGGCATCTATGGCTCAACCTCAAAGGAACCTTCTGGATGCCCCAATTTTGCCTTCTGGCCTGTTCAGCAATGCAGTTAATACGGTCATCAACAGGTACGTCATCATAAGTCGACAGGAAAAAGTATTTTTTTAATCATGAACTACGGTTTCTCCTGGCGAAAGGGGCCATAGATAAAGTACCCTTCCCAGAGAGAGTTTCAAGGTTCTAAAGTTGGTCCTTTACTGTACCCAAAAAGGACGGGAGTTTGCATAAAATTTTAGATCTGAGGGGTCTGAACCGTACTCTTCAGATACACAGGTTCAAAACCAAGTGTTTGAATGCTGCGCTGCCTCCCTTGCAACTCCAGGGCATCCATGTGCTAAACTACATAGACGATGGCTCATATTAGCTCAATAGGAGGAGCTGGTGGGACGACATCGAGATTGTGTGCTCAGCCACATGAAGAAGTTGGGGTTGAGATTGAACTCCAAGAAGAGTGCACCTGTTCAGAGAACCATTTTTCTGGGGGTGGTGTGGGTCTAGCTCTGAAAAACTTCCTCCCACACCTGAGGGGTTATCATGTGTTGGTCAGTACAGACAACACCCAGGGAAGGCCCGGGGAATGACAACTCCATGCAAGTAGTGGAGTAAGTATGGTGGAGGTACAACATAACAGAAGTGGACTTGTTTGCATCCAACGGGATGACCCACTGTCCCCTCTGGTTCGCCCTTAAACCTCCAGCTCCTTTGGGGTTGGATGCCATGGTACAGAGTTGGCTGAGGTCATGTCTGTATCCCTTTTCGCCGATAGCTCTGCTCCCGAGGGTTCTAGCAAGGGTTCTTTAGGACCAAGTCCGCATTCTCCTAATGGCTCCGTTCTGGATGTCCTGAGTATGGTTCTCGGACCTGATATCTCTCCTTAACAACATTCCATGGTAAATTCCGATTTGGACAGATCTTCTGTCTCAAGTGTGTAACATAATGTAGTGATTCTGACAGGTCAATTTAGCTCAAAAGCAATTATTAATTAATTTATAGGGAATTCGAAATAATCACTTATTACGGCCATGCAAATGACTCGTCCAGTGTAACTCGCCCGGCCATAACTATCAGCTCTGCAGCGGATATAAATATCCAAACTATAGTGAAACACTATTTATTAGCAAGGTAACTTAGATCAGAAGTTTAAGACATTAAATTCGTAAGCACTTACTTCTCTAGCAAGTAACACTTCTCTTTAAAAGACTTTATTGATTATTCTAATACATAAAACTAATATCTAACACAAACACACGCACACACATTCATACGAGTTGCAGAAAGAAAGAGAGTGAGGAAAGAATGAGTTTTAACCCTCTGAGGTCTGAGCTGTTTTCTGGGCCCTGGAGGTGGTCTGACATGCTCTGACATTTGTGTTTTTTTCTGTTACTAGTGACATTTTCATGGCTAAAGTCTAATTACACTGTATTCAGCACAAACTCTGCTACAATAATATATCAGCAGCATGTATGTAAAAGTGTGTAGTTTTGAGATAATGACATTTATGCGTGGTTTGTAAAAAAAAAAAAAAAAATTCTCACTGAAATAAGGCCATGAAACCCATACTGATTATTTCTTCACAAGACTTTTGAAAATTGTATGACATAGCCTAGAATATTTGCTCCAAAACTATGTGAAAATCACCCTGACTGCTCATTCAGATAAGACAATATATTGATTTAAAATTTCTAAGACGTGTTTTGTGTGACAAAGCCATATGCGAAGAGGCGTGATCATCTCATGAATATGTAAGCTTTTAACACCTGAGAAAGACAAAGACACTCCCCTAACTGCCCTATTAGGAGCGATCAGGCCCTGTCATTCAGAGCAACCTTGCACAAAGAATGAGGAGATTTAAAAAAGAATGGCTTTTAGATTGTTTGGATTTATTTACAACACAACACAATCCAAAAATACAAATGACAAAAGAGCACATTGAAAACAATGATCCAAAGACAGAGACCTTTGTGCCATTCCTAAAAACATTGTACATATCTTTCATTTCCAAGGTGTTTGATTTTCACTTTACCATGTTCATGTACAGAGACTCATGTGAATGTTGAAGTCAGCAGGACTCAGTTGCATCTGGTCCCTGAAAGAAAAAAAAAAAAAGAAAAAACTGTGAACATACTGATATCAAGAGAAACTATAGGGCTGCACGATTTTGGGAATAGATTTGCGATTTTTCTGGTTAAAATTTCTTTTTAAAATTCACAGAATACACACACACACACACACGTTTCCAACAATATATAATGAACACCAGGTTTGTTGTGCCTTGTAGGCATAGGCTACGCAGTGCTGCATAAAATAATAATAACAATAAATTAAATCTTCCAAAAGATTTCAAGAACAACTACGCTAGAGAAAAATATATTGATTATCATATGTTACTTCAAATGTTTCCATTCGTTATGATGATATGAAATGAGATAATAGTAAAAACATAAAGCCTAATGTTTGGTGCATTTTTCCTTTCAAACGCAATCGCGCTCCAAAATATGATACATTAAAACCCACAGCGCGCTCCAAAATATGATACATTCAAACGCCATCGCGCTCCAAAATATTAAACATTATGGTTATACATATCTATGTTTGAGCAGATATCCACAAACAGTATTTAACAGGAAACACGGGTCTAAATAGTATAATATTCACCATATATCTAGCAACAGTTCAACTGCAATGTGAAGTTTATGCAACAATACCATAAATTAATAAGTAAGAATTTCTTACCTTACATCTTTCTTGTCTTCAAATCGTGTTCTTCTTCTTCTGGGGGTAAATCCAATGTAAGCTCAGACGTGTCCTCCAAACTCGACGAAAAGCAGAGACTTGTGAAGTGTTTTGGTGTTCTCTTACGAGAGTCCTCTCGTACTGCGTTTTGTAAAAACGCTACGGGAAAAGTCTCTTTTCACGAAATACTGAAGCAAAAAATTATCCTTAATTTTCATACATGTAAAGCGCGTTGCTGCAGTGCTTAGCTATGGCGAGACGGCTCGCTCGCTCATTGGCTGCTCTGCAGCAACTGCATAAGCCTATCGAGCGAGGCCTGGGGTGACGTCAGGCCAATGAGGACGCTTCGCGCCCTCCCAGCCATTTCCCACCGAGACGGGTGTGGCTAGCCTCTATATAAGGAGCTTGAGAAGGCTGATTCACTTGATTTTCATCTCTTCAGCGAAGCTCACGCATCGCTGGATCACGAGGAAGCAAGCGTCGTTTGAGGCAAGCACTTCAGCGGGACGAGCCACTCGATGCTGCTTGCAACGCCGCCTTCTACAGCCGTACCTGCTGCGCTTTCCGGCGCTATATCCTTTATTACTCTGTTCTTGTGTGTGTGTGTGTGTGTGTGTGTTCGCCGCCGCGACACTCACCCCCTAAAAGAGCTGCGTCTTTTTCAAGATGCCTTCATGTGGCTCGTGCCGAGCCCCACTCGCCCAGGGAGACCAACACGTCATCTGCGTTTCCTGTTTGGGTGAGAACCATGCAGCACTCGCGCTCGCTGAGGGCGGCTGCCCTCACTGCGACCTTTTGCCGATGGTGACTCTGCGGACTCGCCTGGCATCCTTCTCAGAGTCTGCATTCCCCGCCGCGCTGCCGCGCCGTAAGAAGCGCCGCTCGCAGCGGGCCCCGGAACCCGCTACAGCTCGACCAAGCTCGCCGGTTTGCCCGCCTGCTTCACCGGCTTCTCCTGTTTCACTTCCTGATGCTCAGCGCCCGCAGTCTGCCGCCGCTTCATCAGAGGAAGTCGTTTCTGAGGCCGCGTCGAGAGAGAAGGATTCCTGCTCTCTGCTAGCTTCAGGCAGCGAGGACTGGGCGAGCTCTGAGGACCTCGCGCCTCCTGCCCGCAAGCCCACTACGAGAGCCAACATCGAGAAGGAGCTCATGCGAGTACTCGCGCTGGCCGCGGCGAGCCTCGGCCTCGGGTGGTCTGCACCGGAACTCCCCTCTCGTACCCGGCTGGATGGTAGCTTCCTCCCTGGTGAGCGCACTTCTCCGGAATCTAAGCCCGCCCCCTTTCTTCCTGAGCTTCATGAAGAAGTGGCGAAAGCTTGGAATGCGCCCTACTCTGCGCGAACGCGCTCGTCTGTGTCGCCAGCATTTTCCTCCCTGGATAATGCGAAAGACCGAGGCTACCTTTCACTTCCGCCGGTGGAACAGGCGATAGCGACCCACCTTTGCCCGCCCTCTGCTGGACGGCGGACTAAACCGGTGTTGCCTTCCAAAGCCTGCCGCATGACGTCGACGCTGCTCGCGCGAATTTTCTCCGCCGCTGGGCAGGCTGCGTCAGCGCTACACACCATGGCTACACTGCAGATATTCCAGGGTGATCTCCTCCGTAAGCTGGATGAGATGGGACCGGAGGCTATCTGCATCGCGGATCTGAGGAGCGCTTCGGATCTAACACTCCGCGCTACCAAGTCTGCTGCACAGGCCATGGGAAGATGTATGGCTTCCGCCACTGTTGCTGAGAGACATCTATGGCTTACGCTCACGGAAATGGCTGATTCCGAGCGCAACGCGTTTCTCGACGCCCCGCTGTCTTCCGCTGGCCTTTTCGGTTCTTCTCTCTCCGAGTTCGTGGAGAGATTTACCGAGGCCCAGAAAGCGTCTCAAGCCTTCAAGCACTTCCTGCCGAAGCGCTCCGGTTCTGCAGCGAATCGCGAAAAACAGACTCCGCGAAGCTCTCAGCATCAGCCCCCGCCTTCCGCCACACCTTCACAGCAGCGACAGCAGCAACAGCAGCACAGCTCTAGGTCCCGCTCTCGCTCTACTAGCCGACGCCCTGCTCAGCGCGGGCCGCGGCCGAGGATTGTGGTGAAGCCGGAAGCCCAGAAGAAGTCCTAGCACTCCTAGGGAAGCGCAGGTGTGTGAGTCCCGCTGCGGCCGGTCTCTCACCCAAGCGCACCGCTGTTTCAGTCCCAAGACTTGCGACTGTTCCAGCGTTTTATGCAAGACGCAAGCCTGCACAGTTGCCCGCTCGCCTGCACACAAAAGCCGTTTTCACGGCTACCCAGATATATCCCGAAAAGAGTGTATTTTCTGGTGTCCCGGCCACGGCCGTTGGTGCTATAAATGTAGTGTCGATGCCCACTCCTCAGTGCCCATCCCTACACACAAGCACAGCCCTACACTTAGGGCTCGCGCACATAAAATCGACTCAGGTCGATTGCGCTTCCAATATAGTGAAAGTGCCCACTTCCCAGTGCCCACATACACTATGTCTCACAGACCACAGGCTCTCTGTAAAAACGAAACCTGTGCGCGCTCGCTCTGCTCAGACAGGCAGCGCGTCCAAAGCAGTGAATGTGCCCGCTTCCCGCCCACATTTACTCGCAGACATGAGTCCCGCGGGGCTCGCTCAGACCTCCCTCACTCAGTTAAGCACTGTAGTAAGGCCGAGGACGAGCGCTCTGCCCGCTGTATTAAGCGCGCCCCCCGCCTCGAATGCCACAGGCATAACGCCTATGTTATCGCACCTCGAAGCACCTCTGTCGCACAGCGAACAGAGCGCGCTTCGCATCCAGCCCTTAGCCAGCCATGCAGAAGCATGGGCAGCGCTTCCAGGGGTGTCGGACTGGGTGCTAGGCATTATAAAGAGAGGCTTCTCGCTACAGTTTTGTCGACGCCCTCCCCGCTTCACAGCGCGCGTCGAGACTACGGTGAATTTAGAAGTAGCACACCTACTTCGCGCCGAAATATCAAAACTGATATGCAAAGGGGCGATAGAGCATGTACCCCTAGCTCAAAGCGAAGGGGGGCTATACAGCAGATACTTTCTAGTCCCCAAAAAGGACGGTGGTATCAGACCCATACTGGATCTAAGACGGCTGAACAAAGCATTAGTGAAACGCAGTTTCAAAATGCTCACGACCAGGAAAATCCTCGCGCAGGTTCGCCGAGGAGACTGGTTCATGTCAATAGATCTGAAGGACGCGTATTTTCAAATACAGATAGCGTCACATCACAGGCGATACTTGAGATTCGCCTTCGAGGGTCAGATATACCAGTATACAGTCCTTCCGTTCGGCTTGTCCCTGGCACCTCGTACATTTACGACGAAATGCATGGACGCGGCGCTCGCTCCTCTCAGACTCAGAGGCATGCGAGTGCTGAACTATTTGGACGACTGGCTGATCCTAGCTCAATCACGATCACAGCTCGTGGAGCACAAAACCATTTTACTCGACCACCTCGAGAATCTTGGTATCACGGTCAATTGGACGAAGAGTTCACTGAACCCCAGTCAAACGATTTCGTTTCTGAGAACCATTCTGGACTCACAGTCTATGACAGCGCGGCTGTCGCCACAGCGCGTGCTGCACATTCAGCGCGTGGCGAGATCTTTCCGCTGCGGCGCGTCTACCCCGCTCAGGACGTTTCAAAGGATGCTAGGTCTCATGGCCTCAGCATCACCAGTTCTCCAGCTGGGCTTGCTCCGCATGCGCCCTCTGCAGTTCTGGTTGAAAGTGCGAGTACCGCGTGGAGCGTGGGTGTCCGGCCGGTTGCGTCTCAAGGTCAATCAGAGCTGTGTCACAGCCCTGACACCTTGGTTGGCGGACGACTGGTACCGATCAGGTGTAAGCCTGGGGACTTCCTCGGGAGTGAGGATGGTGTCGACCGACGCATCCACCTCGGGATGGGGAGCGCTGCTCGAGGGCAGACCGTTCTTCGGCCTGTGGTCGAAACGAGAAAAGCTCCAACACATTAACTGCCTGGAAATGCTGGCAGTGCACAATGCGCTAACGCGCTTTTATCCCCACATCAAGGACCAACACGTCGTAGTCCGTTCGGACAACACGGCCGTGGTGTCCTATATAAATCACCAGGGCGGTCTGAGATCCACATCCCTGTACAGGCTGGCGAAACGCCTCCTAATATGGGCTCAGCACAATTTGCGCTCGCTGAGAGCAGTGCATGTGCCTGGGCTCCAGAATGTGGGCCCAGACAGACTGTCCAGGAACAACATTCCCCTGGGCGAATGGTCTCTACACCCACAAACAGTCCGGCTGTTGTGGGAGAGATTCGGCAGAGCGGAGGTGGACCTATTCGCGTCCCGCGAAAACGCTCATTGCCCCGTGTTCTTTTCCAAGAACGACAGCGCGCTGTCCCACATGTGGCCGCGCTGCCCGCTTTATGCTTTTCCCCCCGTCTCCCTCCTGCCTCAGGTGTTAGAGCGGGTCAAGGAAACGAAATGCTCAATGCTGCTTGTAGCACCGTTCTGGAAGAACCAAGCATGGTTCCCAGTCCTGATGCAGCTAGCAGACATCGCTCCATGGCCAGTGCCATTGAGGAGAGATCTCCTCTCGCAGGCCAGGGGCTCGATTTGCCACCCGCACCCGGAGCTGTGGTCGCTTCACGTGTGGGCGCTCAACGGTTATCCGTTAACCTCGCAGAGGGAGTGATAAATACCATCACTCAGGCCAGAGCGCTGTCGACTCGGCGGCTTTATGCCTCGAAGTGGTCGGTTTTCTCCGGCTGGTGTACAGCTCGGAGCATATCACCTCTCGATTGTGAGGTGACGGAGGTTCTCTCCTTCCTACAGGAGCTGTTGGATAAGGGCAGATCCCCTTCCACGCTCAAAGTTTATGTGGCGGCTATTACAGCGTTTTCTGGAACAACGCTGGGGCAGTCTCTAGGAAGGAACGATTTAGTCATCCGCTTCCTCAGGGGAGCTAGGAGGCTAAATCCTCCCAGACCTCCTTCAGTCCCTATGTGGGACCTTTCTACGGTTTTGGCAGCCATGAAAGGTGCCCCTTTCGAGCCTATCCAATCTATTAGCCTCAAACATTTGTCTTTCAAAACAGTGTTTTTGATGGCTCTCGCTTCAGTGAAGCGCATAGGCGACCTGCACGCGCTCTCTGTGAGCCCAGCGTGCTTAGAGTTTGGACCTAACGACTCTAAAGTCATACTCAAACCTAAGCATGGCTATGTGCCAAAATCCCTCAACACACCATTTCGGGCTCAGGTCATCTCCCTGTCTGCCCTGCCGGGATCAAGTGAGGAAGGGGACTCAAGTTTTCTTTGCCCCATTAGGGCTTTAAGAGCTTACGTGTCCCGCTCTGCTGTCTTCAGACAGACTGAGCAGCTCTTTGTCTCGTTCAGTGGACGTTCCAAGGGAATGGCTGTTTCGAAACAGTGCTTATCCAGATGGATAGTTGACGCCATAGCGCTGGCTTATACTGCCAAGGGCCTCCAGTGCCCGTTGGGAGTTAGAGCGCACTCCACGAGGGGTGTTGCCTCCTCGTGGGCTTGGTCCAGCGGGATTTCCTTACAGGATATATGTACAGCGGCGGGCTGGGCCTCGCCGTCTACATTTATTAGGTTTTACAACCTAGAGGTTCCCGCCTTGCAGGCTAAGCTACTATCGGTGTAGCCGATTCAGCTGTCTAACTAGAACACTGAAATCGCATGCGCAATGCGCTGCCGACTGTCTTATGGGCAGAACTGTGTAAGACCCACATTTCCCGCATTTAGCTCAGGTTTCCCCACCCTGTCTATGCTATGTCATATTCGTGTCTGCTGACGCAACCTTATAAGGACAGAGGAATCCCCTCTTGTCTCTAGACTCTCTCTGTGAGGTCATGTTTTACGTCCGCGGACGTTACAATATAGGGAATTATATAATCCCAGGCTCTGTGTGAGTCTATCTGGTGATTATGCACTGTACACCTGGTTTGCTTCCAGTGATCGGTGTCTTTATCCCAGCACGCACGGCGTTTTACAAGGGGTTCCCGTAGCGTTTTTACAAAACGCAGTACGAGAGGACTCTCGTAAGAGAACGTACTCGGTTACTAACGTAACCTCGGTTCTCTCTAGAAGAGGGAACGAGTACTGCGTTCTCTGCCGTGCGTACGGTTCACTCTGGTTCGCTTCGGCGATGAAAATCAAGTGAATCAGCCTTCTCGAGCTCCTTATATAGAGGCTAGCCACACCCGTCTCGGCGGGAAATGGCTGGGAGGGCGCGAAGCGTCCTCATTGGCCTGACGTCACCTCAGGCCTCGCTCGATAGGCTTATGCAGTTGCTGCAGAGCAGCCAATGAGCGAGCGAGCCGTCTCGCCATAGCTAAGCACTGCAGCAACGCGCTTTACATGTATGAAAATTAAGGATAATTTTTTGCTTCAGTATTTCGTGAAAAGAGACTTTTCCCGTAGCGTTTTTACAAAACGCAGTACTCGTTCCCTCTTCTAGAGAGAACCGAGGTTACGTTAGTAACCGAGTACGTTTTGTGTTTGAGGTAACAAGGGCGTTCGCGTCCCATGTGGAGATTTGCATGTGAATCTCTTTTGCACGAGTGGGCGTGTCAAATTAAAAAGTAATTAGCAAGCGTTTGAGATACTGGACATCCTGTTGGTTTTATACAAATGACTTAAACAGAGAATATCTGTTTTCAGTTTGAATCCGATCATTTAAAAGTACACACTTAAATGTGTATAAAGGTGTATGGCTCATAAATGTGTGAGAAGTATTCGCTGAGTTTTGTTCCAGTTTATAGACGTGCTCAAGAAAAAAAAGTTCACAGCGACGGAGAGGCAGAACGCACACCCTGTTTATTTTCTTTATTTTACAAAAGCACAATGTTTTGATTTGATTGTAAGTGGACACATACAAAAGTAGAAATATCACAGATTATTTTTTTTATATTTCTTTTTTCTGTATAACCATAAATGACGGAGTAATTTAAGTTTATGTTGCTGCTATGTGAAAAAAATCCAGCAAAACGCGTCGGCACGTTTCTCGACCTCAGAGGGTTAAGAGTGAGGTGATGAAATCCCAAGTTCCCTTTCAAGGGAACTCGAGCTGCGTCGAGACGCGGTGGGAACGCCCTGCGTGATAGCGTCGTGAAGCACGTGTATAATCAGTCCAATGGAAAGACGAGACATCATAGGCGGGTGACGTCATCGACCAGGAAACTATAAAGCACCCCTGCGACAGACCGCGGCAGCTTCTGTGCCTTCAGCAAGCGATCTGTGTATTCTGTCCTTGTCATATTTATTGTTGTCTGTCAAGTTGCAATATATATATATATTATGGCAAAAGAGAGCAAGCAAGCATTGTGTTGTTCCCTCCCCACGTTATATCACGGGTGGGGACACACACTTCAGCTTTGTGTTGCTTGTTTGGGAGTGGAGCATGCCAACAGTCAGTTCTCGAGGGGGCTGACTGTGGGCATTGCGAGAAGCTGTCCGTGAGGACGCTCCGCTCCCGCCGGCCGTTCTTCGAGGAGGACGGTTCGGTGCGCGCGCCCCGAGGCGCGGGTCCCGCTGCTGCCGAGGCACGGCGTCGACGCGCATCTTGGGGATCGCAAATGGTTCTAGGAAATGGATCCCAAATGGTCTGTCGAGATTGTGGAATAAACCGTTTTCTGTTTATGTGTTTTATCCCTAAACTTCTACTATAGTAATGTTATGGGTATTAAGTATCATGGTATGACAGTGCCTCGGGTTAAAGAGACGCTTGCGAGCTATCTCTCTCCCGTGTTGGCGTCATCATAACCCCGACGTTACCCACCAGCCACCATAAATAATAGATAAATATTATTAGGCAGCACTGGTAGGTAAAGTATATAAGCATGGATGAATGTGAGGATGTAACAGCACTGACGCTATTCGAGAATTGCGTCGCGCAACAGATAAACTATACGGGGGAGGGACGGTTTCGAGAAATCGTTTCTCCTCGGCGTCCTCTGGGTGGCGACTCTCTGAGGAGGGTCGCAGCGCTGCCAGTTCGGTTGTTTCCTGCTGGTGGCCACGGAGTGTTATATTTATATATATATATATATATATATATATATAGTTTTTCTGATGTAATGAAAAATTAAGATAAAATATGTCTTTTCTTCTGGACGCTCCGCATTAAAGAAAACGAAGAAATAAACTCTTCAGCGGCGTTCCAAAGGTTTCTTCCTCACCGATCTAACGTTCCTGAGACTGCTGGGCAGGAGCAGTCTCAGCATACTTAAGCTCCTCGCAGCATAGAGTGCGGCAAAACAAAGATTCGCCATTCAGGCTCATCCACAATCGATGGGGACCTGGGTGGCGGTCACAGTCTAGCCAGTTAGAGATATGCAAGATCTGAGGACTGTTTTATCTCTAAAATAGCTAAAAATGGAAGAAGCCCTGACGCCGAGGCTGCAGGCTTCTGAGGGTGGTCCCCTCCGGGGTAGGGACGGTTTTGAGAAATCGTTTCTCCTCGGCGCCCTCTGGGGTGCGACTCTCTGAGGAGGGTCGCAACGCTGGCTGTTCGGTTTTCCTGCCGGTTCGCCGTTTCAGGACACCGAGGTGCCAGCGTCCCCAAACGATCCTCCGAGGAGGGACGTAGAGCAGTCAATTCGGTTTCCCTGCCGGTTCGCCGTTTCAGGGCGCCGAGGTGCCTGCTTTTTTCCAGCGATCCTCCGAGGAGGGTCGTAGGAACAAAGCTAGTTAGAGGTAGGCAAGATCTGAGGACTGTTGTTATCTCTATTAAAACTTAGACAAGAAGTCCTGATGCTGAGGCTATCAGGCTTCTGAAGGTTCCCCCGGGGCAGGGACATTTTTGAGAAATCGTTTCTTCTCGGCACCCTCTGGGGTGCAACTCTCTGAGGAGGGTCGCAGCGCTGCCAGTTCGGTTGTTCCCTGCCGGTTCTCCGTTCAGGGCACCGAGGTGTCAGCGTCCCCATACGATCCTCCGAGGAGGGGCGTAGAACGGTCAGTTTGGTTGTTCCCTGCCGGTTCGCCGCTTCAGGGCACCAAAGTGACTGTTCAACCAAATCCAGAGGCCAGTCTCGAGAGACTGGTTCTCCTAGTAGAATTTCTGGCAGCGTGGAAACTACTGCCATATATTTCTCAGTGGGTCCTGCACACTTTAGAAAAGGGTTTCAGAATTCAGCGGTTCTCGTCCGCACAGATTTCTAGAGGTCCTCCCCACCCACAGTGGTGGACCCCGAGCAGGCTCTGGTTATGGAGCAGGAAGTACTGACAAAGGAAAAGGAGCTATAGAAGGGGTTTCTCCTCCCGGCAGACAGTCAGGGTTTTACAGCCGTTACTTCATTGTTCCGAAAGAGGATGAGGGGTTGCGTCCTATTCTAGACCTGCGTCAATTAAACAGCAGGTTTCAGAATCTCAAGTTCAAAGTATGCTTACGCTAAAATGATTGTCACAGATTCAGTCCGAGGACTGGTTTGTCACAATAGACTTGAAGGACGCTTACTTATCTATCCATCCTCATCACAGGAGGTTCCTGAGGTTTGCTTTCGGGGGCGAAGCATACCAGTATTGGGTTCTTCCCTTCGGCCTAGGTTTATCACCCCGCATCTTTACAAAATGTGTGGATGCAGCTCTGGCTCCTCTGAGACTCCAGGGCATTCGCGTATTATACTTTATCGACAATTGGTTGATTTTAGCTCAGTCCGAGCAGTTGGCAGTTCGGCATCGAGATGTCGTTCTGTCTCACATAAAGAGGTTGGGGTTGTGGCTCAACGCCAAGAAGAGTGTGCTCCTCCCAGCTCAGAGGACCACTTTTCTGGGTGTTTTATGGGATTCGACAATAATGCAAGCACGTCTGTCTCCTGCACGTATTTCTGCGATTCTCACAGCCGTAAAGGGGGTAAAACTAGGCCAGTCACTCACTGTGAAACAGTTTCAGAGACTGTTGGGGCTCATGGCAGCTGCGTCCAACGTAATCACTTTTGGCCTTTTGTACATGAGACCTTTGCAGTGGTGGCTCAGGATCAAGGGGTTTTCTCCGAGGGGAAATCCATTTCGCACGATCAAGGTCACGCGGCGATGCCTTCGTGCCTTGGTCATGTGGAAGAAACCTTGGTTCCTCGCCCAGGGCCCAGTGCTGGGGGCTTCTTGTCGACGCGTAACGCTTTCGACGGATGCTTCCCTCATGGGATGGGGGGCGGTCATGAGTGGCCGCTCGGCGAAAGGTCTTTTACAGGACCATCAACGTTCTTGGCACATAAATCGGTTAGAAATGATGGCGGTATTTCGAGCTCTCAAATACTTCCTGCCAGACCTGAGAGGTCACCATGTGCTTGTCCTTCCGGACAACACACTGATGATCTCGTATATCAGAGCAGATATCCTGTTGAGGCAGGGGCTGAGGCCCGGGGAATGGGGACTTCACCCCAAGGTGGTGGAGCTCCTTTAGGAGAACTTCGCATCGTTTATACAACGCATTGCCCCATTTGGTTCTCCCTGATACATCCAGCTCTGCTTGAACTGGATGCAACGTATTAGGTGTGGTTGAGGCTACACCTGTACGCATTTCCCGATATCTTTGCTCCCGGGAGTTACTCTCATCTAGAGTTATGGATACTGTGGGCTCAGTCTCTGAGGGGGCCCAGCTCATAGATTCAGGTCTCTCGACTGAGGTCGTGGAGACCATACTCCAGTCTAGAGCTCCCTCCACGAGAAGACTGAATATGCATTGAAATGGAAACTGTTCTCTGCCTGGTGCGGAGAATGCCTTCTGAATCTTGCTATCTGCCCTATGGTACAGTACTTGATTTCTGCAATGAATGTTTCTTTGCTGGGTTATCTCTGAGGAGAGATCCTTATTTCATCTTCTCCGTGGTACTTGAGGCTGAGGCCTGCACGTACTTGGATTTGCACCTGGTATGGTGATAGTCTTTCCTCACCCCTTGCCGGGTTGTATTCCTACTAATTTGTGGGTCATTTGTGCTGTTAGATTTATGACTTGGACCTAGGCTCCACTCCAGGGCCTAGGGTGCTTGTTTCCTAGTGTGCGCATGGTCTTCATACAGAACAGGCATTTGTCATATGGCGTAGTGGGTATAGGGTTCCCACCGCGTCTCGACGCAGCTCGAGTTCCCTTGAAAGGGAACGTCTCAGGTTACGTATGTAACCCTGGTTCCCTGAGAGGGAACGAGACCCTGCGTCGCCTTGCCATACTCCCTGCATGCCTGTGATCGACTTGCTTCGGCTTTCAGAAGCTGCCGTGGTCTGTCGCAGGGGTGCTTTATAGCTTCCTGGTCGATGACGTCACCCGCCTATGACGTCTCGTCTTTCCATTGGACTGATTATACACGTGCTTCACGACGCTATCACGCAGGGCGTTCCCACCACGTCTCGACGCAGCGTCTCGTTCCCTCTCAGGGAACCAGGGTTACATACGTAACCTGAGACGTTTCTATATGCACTTATAAGACATGACCTGAACGAACCATCAATCATTAATTTAACCCTTCTATCGTTTCTTAGGCGGGTTATTAAATCTATATCAATGCACCAGTTCAGCTTAAGAGTCTGGAGGCTACTTGCTTGTCTTTGCGTTCCCTTCGTCGGCGTATAAGGGGTTTCCCAGGTTCATTGGCTGGCATCTCCTCGTGCCTGGATAGATGTCTGGGGCGGCCAATCACGTGGTGTGCTGGCGGATGGTTGGAAAGTCTTTGAAGTTGGAAGCGGGCTTTGCAGTCGAATCGTGGACCGAAACTTTGCCACAAAACTTTGCCACAAAACGTTGCCACAAAAACTTAACTTAGAACCGAGACTCACAACGGAAAAGAAAAGAAAACTAAGAAAAGAAAGAAAATTGAGACGAGAGTTGTTAGATGGCTTGAATGAAGCTGTTTAACCCATGTTCTTCTGATCTTGATTTGGGTTATTTCGTCTGCTCGTCTACATGGTTACTCCATCATGGCTTCTCCATGATTGTTTTTTTAATCTACTTTTCTTCCTTTTCTCCCAAAACTTTGTTCGGGTCCTAAGAATTTAAACTCAAATGTTTGTCCAGCCTCCTGGATGAGTACTGACCAATTAGACACTGTCTTTATTTGAGAGGTGGCATTTTCTTCACTTCTCATCGTAAATCATGTGTTATCTGTGATCTTACTCTCCAGCTCTAGCAGAGAGTACAGAGGCCACAGCTTAGACATCATTCCTATTATAAGAATACAAAACATTTTACACAGATTTCAATCAAGCCATCTTCATAATTGTGAACATACGATCGCACTGATAGGAAACGAGACACACTTTCATTCAAACATCTAATAGTTATAACAATTGCATGACTTATATGGGATCTAAGCATAATAGACACACATATAGGTTGTAGACACAATATAGAATTATGTAGTTGAATGATGTTTGATTATAAGTCCATCAAGAATTGTTTTGGGATGATTTTATGTATTGTTATAGGTAAAGTCTCAGTCTCTGTGGTTTTAAGAGATTTCAACCCTGGGGTCATTCAGAGGTCCTTATATCTGTCGTGGGATCAAACAACCTCTGTCGTTATCTTGGTCGGGCCCTGAGCTTTGCCATCTCTGAACCAATCAGTCTTTTCCAAACTGTCTAACATTGACAACGTTCTTCCTTTAGTTGGACTCATCTCTTTGAAGCTTGCATGGCCATAAAGTTCTTTGCTGGGGTTTTTCGTTGGTTAGCGTAGACTGGCTGGAGCCTGGATTTTATGGTTCTGGATTGGTGATTTGGGGTCTGGAATGTTAAGTTCCGTGTGGAATTATGTTTGAACAAATCACCTGGAAGATTAATTTGTGTTTGGTTTGCCCTCAAACCCTACAAGTGCAAGGAATAATCTACCATCCCAAGCCGGGGATTTTGGTCTCTTATCTGAGGTTGTTGAGACAATTTTGAGTTCTAGAGCCCATTCCACCAAAAAGCTGTATGTCCTGAAATGGCAACTCTTTTTATGGTGTGAGCAGTGCCACTTGGATGCAGTCAACTACCCTGTTGGTTTAGTGCTGTAGTTACTTCAAAAATGTCTGTCAACATGGTTGTCCTCATCTATGCTAAAGCTCTATGTGGCCTCCATTTCAGCTAGCCATTTACCTTTAGATGGAATATCTGTTGGGAGACATCCTCTGGTGTCTCCGTTCTTGTACAGTGCCAGACGTCTAAGGTCCTTCCTTGGTCCTGGGAGCATAAACAGAAGCACTATTTGAGCTATTGTTTCTGAAAAACAGAAGCACTACTATTTGTTTAAAAAAAATAAAATAAAAAAATGCTGATTCTTAAAGTGGCCATGAACTGCATTGTTTTATTGTTTTATAATATTTCCTGGGGTGCACTTATAATGTTAGTATGATTTTTACATTAAAAAATTGTCATAATTTAGAAATAAAAGGCATTTTTGCTACCCTGATTTTAGCCCTCTGATTTTAGCGCTTTGTTTTAAGGGATGTGTCTGCTGTGAGACTTCAGTGTAAATGCCCACTGCTATGATTGGCTAACATCTTTGCATATGAAATAGCTAGTATTACATGTGGAACTCTCTCAAAAACTTTTTGCACGTTTCTACTATTACAGCTCTCAAGGTTAACTAATCATGGAAAGTGTTGATTATAGCATTATATTTATGTCTGTAGCATTATATTTATATCTATAGCATTATATTTAGATTGTGGCATGAAAGGTTGCAGTGATGAGCATTGTAGTCGATCACAGACATGTTGAGCATATGAATGCAATGATCTCGTCTTTGCAACTCGATTTCAGCACACTAACAAATGCTTTCATCATAAATGAAAGCTTTAGCGCAAGTTCTGCCTGGAAGACTCAATTGTTACGTCACTTCTCACCTTCTCATGTAACCAATCGTGTTCTTATACTCATAGTACAAAAGATCGGTACTTACACATGTCTGAGTTCGCAGATGCTAATGCCAACATTCAATTTACCGTTTAGTCACTGGTTTGATTTACTGACATCAAACATCACATAGACAAAGAACATCTGACTGTCCATGAATCATTACATATCAGAAATCACTGTTCACAGATTAGGCATTATAATTAGCACAGTTACTTACATGCTGTTGCATTACTGTTGAGTCCATATTGTAAAAGTCTGTTTGCAAAGCCTGCGCCAAAATTGCAACTGTGAATTCCACTGTAAAATGTACCGAATACAAATAAATAATGCTCAACTGAGACATTCACATTGTTGAAAATAAATAACCAAATTCCTAGCATTAGGATTCTTTGGAAGGTACTGTTATTTTTAGTCCAGTGAGTGATCCTGTGCTCTTCTCACTAACACGCCAGTGGGCGGGGCCAAAGTTGCAACGATGAAGTAGGCATTGATTTTCTTCTGCAGAAGAGGTCTTTCACCTGTCATAAATAGGCACATTCCACAACGAGTCGTTTGCTGGGCTTATTTACAATAAAAACTGTTTTTGGACTAACAAGGAAGTTTCCAGTTCCACCAGACACCCTCGGCCTTACGGCTCCACTGGGTTTCCTTGTTCCACCAGCTCCCCCTTGGTCAGTCGTCACTTCACCTTCGCCACGGACTTGCGGACCTTCCACTACGCTTTGCTCCTCCGCCCCTATGGCTGCAGCGGATTCTTCCTTCCCTTTGGGTACACCTCGGTCCTCCATCACAGCGCCATTGCCTCAGTCCTTGGGCACTCTGTCTTCATCTCAGACACTCGTCGCCATGGCATCGACTAGGCCACCCTGGGATCCATCAGCTCGTCGGTTGTCCCCCAGTTGACATCAGCCTCTACTCCACCTTGGCTCCACCGTGGGCTGTCGTCTCTGGGCTCTGGGCTCTGGGTCTGTACTGTCGGACGTCCACCATCATCGCCGCCGGGGTCTCGTTCTCATCCGGATGGCATAATTTCTACGTCGCCACCCATCACCATCCCTTCACCATTTCCTGTTGCAATCACTGCACCATCTGCACGCCCTCCTCCTTCTCCTCACCTAGCTGCGAGGTCGCGCCTTCCGGGAGGGCGCATTACGTCACACTTAGTTTTGTTTGTTCTTAGTTTCTGTTTTCATGGTCTTTCTGTTTGTTTTCCATTAGTCACATGTATTTCTTTGTCTTAGTTTCCCGCCAGTCATCAGTTGTCATGGACACTCATCTAATCATCATACTTGTTCGCTGTCATTTCATTATCTCTGTGTATTTAGTTCCTCTGTTTTCAGTCTTTGTTGGTCGGTTGTTATATGTGTTTCTGTTGGACATACTGGTACGTATTTGCGCCTGCTTTTGGATTAAACCTTGTATATGTGTGTACTTGTCACCAGTTTTTAAATGATAAAGCCATGATGAAATAAAGGCTTTTTAACTTTTTTCAACACGATTCGAGTGCCTTGGAATATCTTTATGTTTTAAACCTTGTATATATTTTGAATCTGCCTTCTTCAGTCTTCTTCTTCATCTGGTGACAGTATGGTGATATCTATTAGTTAAAGGGGTCATAAAATGGTACATGCACTTTTACAAGTTGATTGTACTGAAATGTGTGTTGGCAGTGCCTGTACACAACCATCATAAAATGATAAAAATCCATCCAGTGTTTTTTTTTTTTTTTTTTCTTCTTTTATGTTTCCCCCCAACTCAAATCAAGCTGTTCGATTTTGTGACGTCACAAAAACGACGCCCCTCCCACGATTGTTGATTGACAGTAGCGTTTCAACACAGCCCCGCCCTCGCTCGTGAGCGAGCTGTCAATCATAGTCCGCACGGACCGGCGCGTCATTGTTGATAGCTGGAGCACTGAGCAGAATGGCATCTAAGCGATTGTGGTGTTCTGTTCTTGGGTGTAATAAGGAACACAGCAGTCATATTGATGTTCCTAAATCCGTACAGCTGAAGACACAGTGGCTGAGTTTGTTTTCGAAGGGAATATTCTCCACGATCAACGTCAATGCTTTCATTGCGCGAATCATTTCACCAGACGCTTTACAAACGAGGTCAGTATAAAGCTGGTTTTGCTAAAAGCTGTTCCTGAAAAAAGGATCGGTACCAACTTCGTGTTCCTGCTGCACCTCCAGAAGAACTGAAGTGAGTGTAACGTTTTATTAAGCTTTATATTAATCTTTGCAAATCGCTTGCACGCTTCACGATGAATGCAGCTATTTTTACACTCAGGTACATTACAGCATGTTTTCTATGTACGACGTTCTCAATATAATTCATAATCCCACGTTTATAATGAACAACGCGTTATGGTTATTGTGTTACAAACGGTGTACGCACAGAACAGAGGGGTGGGGTGAGCAAAGCTCATTATCATTTAAAGACACATGCACTTGAACGGAGTGCTGAAAACAGAGCTGTTTTTGACCAAGTAAAATGAGAGTTTTCTTACAATACTAATGAGAATTTTTAATTAAAGTATATTACAAACTTTTGATTTAGACCCTAAAGAATCATATTAGCTTGTACAAAAATGGCATTATATGACCCCTTTAACATTTTTACCCTATTTATTCATATTTTACAGATGATTCTCTTCCCATTTCTAGCTGGCCAATTTTACCAGGTTTATAGAAGGTTAGAGCATATTGGTCTCTGCATTGGAGCCCAAATGAGCTTAGTCTGTAATAAATCCTGCAATGTTGACAGTGACAGAAGGATCTGATATACAATACAGAACAACCACGGCAGATATCTGGATTCCTCTAGAGAGGATTACAGTGTAGCATCTGCTGAAATTATGCATCCATGTGGGAAAGTTATATACCTGTAGTGTGAATGTCAGCAGAAAGAAATATGCAGAGTGTTTTTAATGTAGAGAATAATCACATGCAACAGCATAGCCTAAATATATTTCCTGTTCATACCACATTTGTAAAAACTTGTTTCTGAGAAAACATATGACATCAACATTTAGCATAGGTTTTAGCAATTACATTTAGTTAGGTTTAGCAAGTTTATTTACCATATTCAGTATGTTTTAGACCCAAGTTTCCTTTTTCATTTTAATTTTAAATTATGGGGACAAGCGGGGATTCAATGATCTTGCCCTTGTAAATGTTTAACAGGAATCTTAACTTTTGTCATATGCACCAAATCTGGCAAACAAAGACAATCTTAGAGATTCAGTATCAACTTATTAAATGACTGCACTTGCTTTTGCACAAACACACTTATAAAATGGAATATATTGACAAATGGTAGTTTGTGCATTGAAAAATAAGAAAATATATAAAAATTATATTATAAAAGACTTAATGCAATGTCAAATGGCAATTATGAGAGTTATTAATCTATTCTATTGTGAATATTATATTTTACTAAATATTAATACATTCTGAACTGAACTAGATATATACAGTAGGTGGCTTTATATCTAGTAAGATGGCTTCAGTTGTTTTGAATGTTCCAAACTTCCCAATTTTTACTTTAGCACTCACAACCAAAGTGCTATTTATAATATATGATGCCACATATTCAAAACCTTCGTCTCCATCTTAGGTTAACTGATGTGCTTGCATAATAAACGCCTCATCTTGATCTTTTGAAATATTTACATTTTCAGTGTAAGATGTGTTCCATCTCCAAAACCACATGTGATTTAGTGCAAATACAACAGATGTGCAGCTATGCTCTGCTTTTTACTGTCACTTTAGGCATTACTGGGTACAAATTCTATATGTTCCATCCAAAAATGTTACTTTTTCACTGTTGTGAAGCTGCCTGTTCTGTTGTTGCAGATAAACTCTATTGTCTAATGGTTGCTGTTACCATTCTCAATTTTTTTGTCACTTGGACTCACTTAGACAAATAAATGTGGTGATATCCTCAAGTAATTCATATGTTATGCATATAAAAACATTATTTTAATAATATTTTAATAAACATATTATCTAATATAATATAATATAAAAATTTAAGTTTTTTTTAAAGTATTTTATATTCTTAAAAAAAAAAAGTAAATGTTGACAACCTCTCTAGATGCTCTCAACTGTTTTCATTTACACACATTCAATAGCAGAAAAGGTTTCTATATTCTTAGATAACACACCATTGTCACAGGTATCTTGCAGATCCTCTCACCTCATGGTCATCCGATAGAGCCACCTGAGCAGCTTCAGATAATTTTGCAAGCATGTAAGATAGACTTTTTATAGAGGTTTTTGGAAAGAACCTTTACTGAACTTTCTTTGTCGACCTATGCAAACTGACATCAAAGACACCCTCTCAAAGTAGAATCATTATAGTTTCAGTTCAAGTTTGCCACTGGTGCCTCAGGCTGAATGTAGAGAAAATCAGCTCTGAGTTAGCATACATGTTTCCCACCATTTCACATTTCTAGCTTTCAATCTCCTGTGAGCTATTGAACTTTAATGTCTGCTCACACTGCTATGAATCTTAATGGTTCTCATTCAGTATTGCTATCCTAGAAGTGTGTAGAGACTGGCCGGTATGACGAAGCTTAACCAGTGGGATGTGAGAGGGAGAAACAGGTTACTCTGTTAATTACTGAAGTGCCACAGCTGGCATGGAGAGCGTATAAAAGTTAATCAATGTAGGTGGGTTTATTCGGCATATATTGTGTTCCATTTTAGAGAGCAACAAATGGAGTGTACACCCCAGTTTATCATCCAAACTGGCCTTCCTGTCCACCATTCCCTATGATTGCAAAGTAGGCTATATAGGTTCCATTTAATTGTAAGAAATTGACAAAAAAAATATTCAGGAGTTATTTTATTTGGCTTTAAAGGGAAAATCTGTCATTGTTTACTCACCCCTCATGTCGGTTCAAACCTGCATTATCTGGTATATATTTAGATTTATTATAAAATGAAAGTCAGTGAGGGTCCAAATATTGTTTTGGATCCCTTGGACTTTCATATGAACAAAACCAGTTGAAACAAAATATCTTCAAAATATATTCTTTTGTTCAACAGTGAGGAAATGATGACAGATTTTTTTTTTTTTCCTTTAGTATAAGATGAAGCTGCAACCAGTGAATGCTCAAAGAAGTAAACAGATTTCTTAAAAATAAACTGCTGGTTCACTTATGTTTGTGTATTTCCTCGTTGATTCTGGAAGTTGCAGAAGTGTGCCTGAGCACCTTTCTTCGTTCCTGAGAGAGAGGTTGTTAGCAAGGAAAGAAAATGTGAGAGGCTTTTTGGAGCAGTAAAAGCATCGCTAAGGGGCCCTTTTCCTCAAGAAGCGCCGTTTCACCTCTTTTTATTTTTCTTCTCCTGTTCTAGGAGCCACTCTAATCCCACACAATACGCCAGAAATAGAGGGTCTTAAAAAGAATGAGCATATTGGCAGGATCCAATTTCAGCACAGCAGAAGGAAAATAAAACTGAAGAACGAGCGAGTCTCACAACCTGGTAATCTGCGCTGTACGTTGGCCCATAAGTGATCCCATTGGTTCTACAGATTTAGGAGAGTTTATTCAATTCTTCACTGCATATTGGACAGAAGACCAAATGAAGCCCATGCATCCTTTGATGTGCTCATTAATGGGATTGTGTCAACCTACCAGCAAAAGGCTGTAAATGTTGTTATTTCCCACCTTTTTTCCTAATTTGTTTAATCAGTTTTTACTATCCTCCAGGGGATATTTGTTGATTTATGATTGGAGAAAAACAATTTACATCCAAAATCCAGACACATATTAACTCTTTATTATACCTCAGGGACATACTTTACTGTGACATTTTTAAAGTATTCCTTCATTTATAAGACTTTCTGCAAATACATTTTCATCAATACATCCCTTTTCCTGTTTTACATTAACAGAGGAATTTGTTATATACACAATAAACACTCTCGGGAGTGTTACACTCTCATATTCAGCTGTCATTTGTTTAACAAATAAACAAAATTACCACAGGCTTCTTTCTCCATGGTGGAGGATCCAGAAAAGAAAAATGTGTCAATCAACCTCCTTATGAATCTTTATACCCCTTGACTGTGGTGGGTGTTGTACTTTTTGAAATCTGAGTGATCCCGTTTTTTTCTTCTTCTTTTTTCATTGACTTTTTGTAGTTTATGTCTGAGGGATTTTTGAATACTGTTTGAATATATCTTAGTTCATCTGTATCTTTTATATCCCACATTAACAGAAACGTTATGTCAACAGATGACAAGCAATAACACTTTTACAAAATGTAGCCCAAGTTGGTGGTGATGAAAACTGATACTTTGACACTCATATTTTTACGCTTGACTCAAGCTCTTTTTGCCAGCAAAAGTAGGTCACATTAAAAGACAATTTGTGCAAATACATCATAACCTCAAAACGTTATATGTACGAAAATAAGTTTGGAAACATTTGCAATTTCAATTTCTGTTCTCTTTTTTTCTTTTAACAGATACATTTTGTTCCCTTTCAGTTGAGAACGTCAAACGTAGTCGACGTCGACTGAATGGGATCACGCTAGGAAGCCAATTGTCTTCGAGCATGCGAGCACGCGGAGCGGGTATAAATACCCGCGGAGTATAAATACGGAAGTGGATGCACGCACTAGTTGCTTTTTGCTTCGGAGCCGTTCGATGGTGTCTGAAGAGTGTGTTGAGTGTTTCAACAAGCGAGTGTGTCGGTGTTCTTCTGGAAAAGACTCTCCAAGTGCTGGTGGTTTCTACAGCGCGGTGCAGCGGTGGTCGCGAGCTTTGAGCTCTCAACTGCTGTTCTAACAGCAACAAAGTTATTGTTGGTTTGTGTTGTCGGTTGGTTGAGGGCGAAAAAGTGAGTGCTACACTGTTTCAGTTCACTGAAACTGTGTTGCCGCGGTCATTCCCTGTGTGCTCCGGCACTGGTGACGGGTCCCATTTTCTAAAAGAGCAACACGGGTGTGAGTGCGTCTTTTTCAAGATGCCATTCCATCCGTGCGTTTCTGGGTGTGGTAAGGCTCTTTCCCCCTCTGACGGCCATGAAAGCTGCATCACGTGTCTGGGCTTACAGCACGCTGAGGCAGCTTTTGTGGATGATTCATGTTCCCATTGCGGGAAAATGACCATCTCGGCGTTGAGGTCGAGACTCGCCTGCATTTGCGAAGGTGCAGTCCCCATCCCCAGACCCCGCTCCAGTGTTGCTTCTGGGTTACCTTCCCAGAGGAAGCCTCGAGTGCCGTCTGGATTGGGTGACCTGAGGATTATGGTGAGGGGTAATCCGCCCGGCAAAGTCCCGTGGATCCCTACCTCCTCTATCACGCCGCAGCCGGTGGAGGCCTCCGATGAGCGTGCTGGTCCCTCTGTAGTGGACCGACCAGCCGTCTCTTTCAGTGCCCCTCCAGAGGACAGGATGTCTGTCGCAGCATCGGAAGGGGAGCTGTGCTCTGGAGATGACGACTCAGCTGCGCTACCTCCCTCTGGGAGACCAGACTGAGCCAGATCCAGAGATGTCAGCTATGCTGAAAAAGGCAGCCGAGGTGGTAGGGCTTGTGTGGAACGAACCACCGTGTCCCGAGTCATCTCGGTTGGATTATTGGTTCATCGGAGCAGGCCGGTCTGGTTCTCAGCCCGCCGCTCCGGTGCCATTCTTTCCTGAAGTGCATGAGGAGTTTTCGAAAGCATGGATGCCACCTTTCTCTGCCAGAAACCGCCTGAGAAGCAGACAAGGTTCGGTTCCTGGACTCTCCCATATCGCAGGTTGGGTTGTTCGGTGACGCGCTAGAGAGCTTTGCCCAGCAGTTCTCTGCCGCCCAGAAGCAGACGGAGGCCATCCGGCACATCCTGCCACGACGGCCTGCTGCTGCCTCCACCCGGTCGTTGGAGGCAGATCCTCCGCCTGCTCGTCGCTGAGGGCGTCCGTCTGCAGCCGCCACCTCTCCCGCTGGACCACCGCAGCAGCCTCCACCCAGGTCTCAGCGTGGAGCCGGCCGCAGAAGGGGCGCCCCGTCCGCTTCAGGCGCTACCAAGCCAGGTGGCAAGCGACAGCGGAAACGCTGACCTGAGCGGGATGGAGGGTTGCTCTGGGAGATGGTCACCGATCCACTCCCTTCATCCGGTGGAGGGCCGGGTGAAGCTTTTTTGTTTTATGTGTGTGTCTGTTCCGCCGCTGGCTCCCAAAAAAGTGGAAGAAAGAGCAATGCTTTCTTCCGCTGGCTTTCAAAGAAAGAGCAATTTCTCTATTCCTGGGCTCCAAGAGGGCTAGTCTGATGGTGTGTGACCCTGTAAAGCCTTACACCCTTCAGCCCCCTCTTGTTCGCCAGCTGGCAGCTAAGTGCGTTCGAGGACCCGGTCATCCGCCTTCTCACGCATCCCCTGCGTTCGAAGATACAAAATATCAGTACATGATCCTAACCTTCGAGTGCTCCATAGCCAGTTGGGTTTTCAGATCAACTGGGAAAGAGTAATCTCGCCCAAATGCCGAGTATCTCTTTTCTAGTATGGAGGTGGCCTCGGTCTAGCGCAACTCTCAAGTGAGGTGTGCCAGCTCAGTGCTATTCAGAAGTGAGAAAGGGTTCCACTGAAACTTTCAGAGGCTCCTGGGGCATATGGCAGACACAGCCACACGGCTTCCTCCATATGGAGACCGCTTCAGCACTGGCTTGACAACCGAGTCCCGAGTTGGCCGTGGCAGAGCGACAAGCTCCGTGTAAGAAAACAAACACCCTGGCCTGTCGCCAAACCCTCAGCCCATAAGCAGACCTTTGTTTCCACGGGCTAGTGGCTCCTGGAACAAGTGTCCTCCAAATGTTGGCTGAGGGGCCACGTATAAAGGGCATGCAGTAACAGAGCTCTGGGCGCTCTCTGACTGCATTGGCATTCGTTGCCTCGAGTTGCTTACAGTCCCTCGCTTCGAGACACCGCTGCTCAGCGAGCTTGTACTGTTCTGACAACATTGCGACCGTCGAGCTGCGCTCCCCTTGCATGTTGCAACTCGCCAGCCACCTCCTCCTTGGAGTCAGAAGCTTCTAAGGTCGCTTCATTCCACCTATTTTTTCTGGCCTGCTCAATCGTGCCGCTCACAAGCCTCACGACAGCCTCCGGTCCAGATAAAGTGGAAACTCCATCCCCAGCTGGCCAGCTGTTTCGGACCACTTCAGGGCCGCACAGCCACGTCTGTTGCCCCTCCGGACTCGTCCTACGCCAGTTGTTTCTTCTCTGCCTGAGTGTCCCTCGACAAAGACTCTGGCCACAGCTGGCCCTGGGCCCGCAGAAATGCGTTCCCCAGTGAGCCTTCTTGCACTATGGTGCTAAAATCAGGAAGAGATGGAACAGGTTTTGTTAGTTGCCCCTCATTGGCCAACCAACCTCCTCTCGACAGCCTTCCTGACACCTTCCTCTGAGCACATTCTCAGGGATGGGGCACGATGGCACTCTACTTATGCAGTAGAGACCATCACTTCTGTGAGCACCCTCTAGAAAGACGCTTGCTCCTCTAATAGAAGTCGAACCTGTTTGTTGAACCGAGTCTTCTCTCCGTGAGGAGATCCCGAAGGTGTTCGATCACTTCAGTGCTCACTTTAAAGACTGCTTATGGTTGGAATGAGGGCTGTCCCCTCCACCTCAAAATGTTGTGGCTTCTACATTTGGCGCACATCATGAGGCAGTGGATTCAAATCCAAGCGGAGTGCGATTTGATCGTCAGGTCCCTGAGGCAAGCAAGGAGATATATCCGCCTTGTGTCCCCTCCTTACCCTCTTGGGTCTTCTTCTCTGGTGCTACTAGTTAAAAAAAATCTGTTTTTTAAGAAACAGTTCTCCTGCTCGCATGGTCTCCACTAGAGGGTAGGGACTTGCTAGCTTTCGGTCAACGAGTTGTGCCTGGAATTCAGGTCGGCTAACTCTCACAAGTTGAGACCCCAGTCTGAATGTGTGCCCAAGGTTCCTACCTCTCCTACGGGACCAGGTGGTGAGCCTGCAAGCGCTGCCCCAGAGGAGGCAGACCCAGCCCTGGCTTTTCTCCGTCCATCCACCTCAGTGCGGTTATACGTGATCAGAATGCAAAGCCTAGACCTTAGACCAGCTCTATCTGTTATGGGATAGCAGAAGGGAAGGCTGTTTCCAAGCAGAGGTTGGCCCACTTCAAAGTGGTTGCCTTTGTCCCCACCTGGGCGGGGAGGTCCTCCTAAGTGAGAGTACTGCTCCCTCCTAGGCATTGGCATACAGAGCCTCACTGAACAGATGTTGAATAGAGTTGGGGGCTGGGTGACACCTATACACATTCGCTAGAGAACTAGCATGTGTTGAACTGTTGCTTCCCGTGGGCTCCCTTCACATGAAGCTAGTTTCACTGTAAGCACAGTTTGAAGTGTCGGCTTGCTGCACCATTCCCCTCCTATAGACTGGATACGTGCGCAATTTTGCTCCAGTTGAGTTCCCTCTTAAACTGAACCCTGTTGAGTTCCTCCATACCCTTCTGCCTCGGACGTGGTGGAGCGTCTGAATCCAGGCCTATCACTCGTATGCACTGGTGGAACCTGTGTTAGGCTGGGTCCATATGTTGTGATCCCTACGGCGATCCCATATGTGTATTATTCCACGGTACGGCTCCCTACGGTGCTCCCGTGTCTTCCCTCGGCAGAGCTTCCTCTGCCATCGCTGTTGGTCGATCAAACTCCCCCCTGTTATTGGCTGGAGTCATCCCAGTGACACTCCATATGTTGTACTGCCTGGTCATCCGCCCAGTCCATATGTGTATTCCCCACATGTTACCTCCCTTCGGCAGGATGTGGTTTCCGCAGCATCCCTTCTTTCCTTGTCAGGGTACGCTTTCCCAGTGGTCCTGTGGAACAGCAGTCGACTTCCATGGCCTAAGCCTCGCCCTTCTCCGCCTCAGAGTTGCAGGGGGACTTGAGGCTTTTACCCAGGCACTGGAAGGTGGCAGCTCTAGTGGCGTTTTCCAGGGTTAAATATCCCATTCCTGTTTCAGCTGCGAATGATCGTCGCATGAGTATTGACTTCAGAATACAAACATATCCTTCCCAAGACACATTTGTTAAGTTCAATAAGGTGGAATGTGTGGACAGTTACAAATATCTGGGGACAATTATTGATAAAAGATTGCGGTTTGATTTGGACACAGAGGCCCTGTGTAAAAAGGGACAGCAGCGCCTTTACTGTCTTAGAAAATTAAGATAATTTAACATTGACAAAACACTGATGGAATTGTTCTACAAGTCGTATATAGAGTCAGTGTTGTCCTTTTCCATTAGCTGCTGGTTTGGAAATCTTAGTGTGAAACACAAAAATGCACTAAATAAATTAGTCAATAACAGTGGGAAGATTATAGGTAAAGAGCAAAGAAGCTTGACAGCTTTGTTTAACAGAAATGTCTTGAGTCGAGCCCATTCTGTGCTTTTAGACAGTGAACACTTCTTATATTCAGAGTTCTTTATGTTGCCCTCAGGTCACCGCTATAGATTACCTAAGATTAAAAATAATAGATTCAAATTCTCTTTTGTACCGCGTGCAATCAGACTATTAAATAAGTCTTAAAGGTATTTATTAAGGTTTTTTATATTTTTTAGGTACTCTTTGTATTCTTTGTAATTTATAATATGTGTGGTTATTTATTATCATGATGTACTGTATGTGTCAGTTTGTTGTCTGTTTGCCTGCGCTGCAACCCAATTGCCCAAAAGGGATCTTAATAAAGCTTGACCTTGATATCCCATTCAGTCGTCGTCGACTACGTCTGACGTTCTCGACTGAAAGGGAACGTCCTGTTTGCGTATGCAACCCACCGTTCCCTTTGCCACTATAGCTGGACCACTGCTGACCGAGTTCTCACGGCTCCTCCGCGTAAAGCAACTAGTGCATGCATCCACTTCCGTATTTATACCGGAGTGTGTGATGCAAATCATTCACGCAAAATTTTATTTGCTCGTGCTCGCATGCTCGAAGACAATTGGCTCCCTAGCGTGATCCCATTCAGTCGACGTCGACTTCGTCCTCCGTTCCCTCCTTCAGGGAACGGTGGGTTGCATACGCAACCAGGACGTTCCCATCATGCATATGCCAAAATTACCCAAAATCAAGGTAAAAATTCCCACTCTCTCTAGGTAACGAAGAAAAGAAAAGAAAAGAAAAGGAAGATAACCTCAAAGAACTCCAATTACCTATTGTTCATAGCATGTTCTCTTCAATACGGCAATAGAACGAAAAAAAAAGACTCATGAATATTTTTTTTTTTTTTTGCGTTTCCAGACTTCTACGGTTCACTTATTCTTATTACCTAACCCCCTTCATTCCCAATTCCAGATACATCCCTCAGCAGGTGGAAACTTATACTTTGGATTTCATACAGAACAGGTGAAGAATTGTATAAGGCTGTGAGAGCAGAGTGAAAACCAGCAGTAATGATGATGCCAGATAAATGATAATACAATTAATAAAATCTCTCTGTACTATATACTGTATATTGTGGTGCAAAGTTTTCAGTTTTCACCACTTTCTCAGCATGATCACAGACATACTTGACTTTCATATTACATTTCTCTACAAGTCTGTTTAAAGTACTCTTGTCCATTAGTAATTTATAGCAGTGGCTTGGTAACATAGGTCTTGCATTTGCAGTGGGAATACAAACAGCATGCACTTTTATTCACAAAATTCTGAGATGCAAGAACATGATGAATGAAGCAGTGTCATGTCCTACACCAATTCGACAAGCTTTACGCAGTATGAGGCAGTAACACAGTCATATGGATAAAATTAATGAATTTTCTCCCTCATATAGAATGACGATTCATACATTTGAAGGCATTTCCTTTTTAGATGAATAACAATTATATGTGTTAGAGATGAAAAAGAAGACACCAAATACAGCATGTGTGGAATTGGATAATGTAAATGATCTTAGGCCTATAAATAAAAACATTCAAATTTAGCATATTCAGTATTGCATAAACTTACACAGCAGCAGGTGGTAAAAGTTGCTGGTTAAGGAGGCTCAATTGAATAATCACACATCCCATTTGCTCTATTTTTGAGTGTACTCAAAAATAGACTATTGTCAGACTATTTTAATGGCTGGTGAATTCCATTTTTTGAGCTATCAGCCATTTTGAATGTTTTCACAACATCCCAACATCCATGTTGACATGACCCTGATGGATGGCGCCACCCATGAACATTATAAACTGCCATCCTAGAATGATTAACAAAATCTCATACATAACAAAGACATTAGATACACACTTAACTGCCTCAATGCTTATTTCCTTCTGTATTAATCCAGGAAGCCTCGTGACTGCAAAAATGCCTGATATTATAAACCCTGTTATGGTTTGAAATCTGAGTTATGTATTTTAACTACAGTATTACCTGCAAATGTATGTGTGTGTTGTTATCCTGAGTTACATGAGGTCATATGGAGAGCTTGTTAGCAATAGAAACTAGACATAATACTTCACTACACATTTGTCATGAATTTAATTCCATTTTCCAGAGGCATCCCTGTTCAACTCATCTTGAAGGACAATGCTCTGACATAGACAGGTATCAGATCAAACCAGGAGGCAATTGATTACCATAATAACCAAACAAAGCCTCATCTTTCAAGTTTAATAAATGTCACTTTGAAAATAAGTCAAGACGAATAATGTCTGATGGTGGTGTGGTCAAAGTAAATCAATTTCTTTTTCAAGCAACTATAGTGATTGTATTGTTTCAAAATGTGACTACACAAATTTGTCTGACAGGACAAAATAGGTGTGATAGTTATTGGATAAATATGAATTAAATGTTTTTAAAGGGGTCATGAACTGGATTTTTTAAAATTGTTTTATAATCTTTCCTGAGTCGCACTTATAATGTTAATAGGATTTTTACATTAAAAATGGTCAAATTTCTATTTCCTACCCTGATTTTTGCCCTCTGATTTGAACAATCTGTTTGAAGGGGCATGTCTGCTGTGAGACTTCAGTGTAAACGCTCAATGCTGTGGTTGGCTGACATCTTTGCATATGAAATAAGTATTACATGTGGAACCCTCTCAAATACTTATTATGTTTTTACTATTACAGCTGTCCAGATGAACAAATCATGAAAAATGTTGATAATGATTAATATTTAACATTAACATATTTAGATTATCATCAAAATTCGCTCTCGCCGCCCTGCCAACGACGGCGTAGAAAGATTCAGGGACGCTTTGACGTAGATCGAATTACTTGACTGCGTTCTCTGGAATCCTCTCAAGCGGAGGACTTCTACATTCCGATTGGTTGTTGCCGAACCGCATCATAGCTCATTACCATAAATGTCCCCTATTTTAGATTATTACACAAGGTGTGCATTATGCCATAAATTAAATGAAACAACAGAAAATATGGGTTTTTAGGTGGGTATGAATGTGAAGTTATATAGCCTAGTTCCTCTTCAGTCGGTTAGTCGACGCCACGTCAAGACCGACGAATAGGAATCTCGCAAGAGAGGCCAATCTACTTCGAGTGAAACTAAACGAGCCAATACACATTGGCGAGCAATCATTTGCAACAGCTGCTCATCAGCTGTTCAGCCATGCAGCGCGGGTATATAATGAGTAGAAGGTGCGATTGCACTTCAGCTTATTGCTTCGGAGCCAAGCGTTTCGATGCTGTTAATTCTACTGAGTGTGAAAATCAAGACGAGCGAGCTCTTCAAGAGGACCTCTCGTGACTGGCGTGGGTGATACAGCATGGTTGATTCTCTTTCTCTCTCTCTCTCTCTTTCTATCTTTGTTTTTTCACTGAGCAAAACAAAAAAGCTGTTTTTGCAGCTGGTACGGTGCGCCAAGAGCGCTGAAAAGCCATTCTTACAGCTGGTAAGACCGCCGTGAGAGAGACAGTGCACAACAGGCTGCACACTTCCCTGCACACTTCTTTTTAATTCAGCCTACCATTCAGACCATGTTTCACTTGTCTGTTTATTATGGCTGCATTTAATTCTGATAAATTAAAATGGTGCAATATCTGACTTTGAGCTAAATATTTCAGCCTACCATTCAGATCATGTTTTACTTGTCTAGTTATTATGGTTGCATTTAATTCTGAGGAATTAAGTCAGTAGGACTCTTCAGTGTCATCTGGTCCCTGTATATAAAAAATATATATATATATAAAAAATACAACTGTGAACATGCTGATATCAGGAGAAAATATAGGGCTGCATGATTTGGGGGAGAAAATCTAATTGTGATTTTTCTTGTTAAAATTGTGATTTAAAATCCACAAAAATATATACAGTATATATATAATGAACAGCAGGTTTGTTGTGCCTTGTAGGCATATACTTGTAGGGCTGCATAAAATGACAATAACAATAATACTTTTTAATTTACAGAAATGCAGGCGGCCTATAACAATAAATAAATAAAAAGGAACAATTCAGTACTACACTAGAGAAACATTATGGATTATCATGTTACTTCAAATGTTATCATTCGCTATGAAGTTATGAAATGAGATGTAGATGAACATGTAGCCTTGTTTGGCGTGTTTTGCTTCAAATGCACAGCGTGAGTGACCCAAACATACAATGCTTTACATTATTGTTACCACATTATAAAGTACGTTTGAACAGATATATATGAACACAGTATTTAACAGTAAACATGGGTCTAAACATTATAATATTCATCATGATAGTGTAAACACTCATACTAGCCTACTACATATCATTCAGTGTTTTATAATTATCAAGCTTAAAACATCCTTGTGTGTTTCATATTATTTATTTAGCATTGAAAGGTTGCCTACCTATCTATAGTTCATATTTCAACATGTTTCTGTCAATTTCATACATTTTAGTCTGGCACCAGTTCAGCAATTACAATGTGAAGTTTATGCAACAATAACAAACTGCCTATTATAAGGTGAAAAATTAATTTATTACCTTAAAAATCCTTTTTATCTTCAAATCACATTCTTCTTCTTCTGAGGTAAATCCAATTTAAGCTCACAGCATGTCTGCCAAACTCGATGAAAAGCAGAGGACTGATGAAGTTTGATTCTTTGTATTGAGGTAATGAGGGCGTTTACAGGTTCACATTCCTTCACATGGACTATTTGCATGTGAATCGCTCATGCGCGTGTGGGTGTGGTCACACTAGAGATAATGAGGATGCGCTTTAGAAACTGTACATCTCGTTGCCTTCATATGGATTACTTAAACAGAGAACATTTGTTTTTGATACAGTATGATTTACATCATTTACATCACGGCAGAATGTGCATCATGTTTATTTTCTTTATTTTACGAAAATCAGAACATTTTGTTTTTATTATGAGTGTGCACAAATAAAAGTAGACATTTAACAGATTTGAATTATGTATAACACTTGTCTGTATGACAAAAATACACAGAATTATTTGAGTCTTTTTTGCACTGATAAGAACAAAAGTGAGGTGATCGCGCCGACGCGACCGCTGACCCCAGGGAGTTAATATGCGAGAGGTTCGGCCCAGTGGAAGTGGATCTGTTTTCGCCTGTTTGCGCCCTGTTTGCACACTGTCCACTGTGGTTTTCTCTCATGCCTCCAGTCCCTCTAGAGTTGGATGCCATGGTGCAGGTGTGGCCGAGACAGAGCTTGTACGCCTGTACGCCTGTCCCCTGATCGCTCTGCTCCCGAGAGTTCTGGAGAGACTCCGTCACGACGGGGTCAGTTTACTCCTGGTTGAGGCCCCCTTCGAACCTCTAGAATTGTCTGAGGTCAATAACCTGTCACTTAAGGTGGCCTTTCTCCTCGCCATTACTTCATTTAAGAGAGTAGGAGATCTCCAGGCACTCTCCATATCTCCGCATTGTCTGGAGTTTGATCCCGGGAGAATTAGGGCCATCTTGTACCCCAGGCCAGGCTATGTCCCTAAGGTGCCTTCGAATGTGGTGAGGTTGACGGTTCTGCAGGGTTTTCATCCCCACCTCATGTGAAGGCAGAAGATGAGAGACTTCATCTGCTCTGCCCTGTCAGAGCACTTAACATTTATATTCAGAGGTCCTCTCAGTAAAGGAAGGTGGACCAGTTGCTGGTGTGTTTGGGTCACCCAAGAAGGGTCTCCTTGTTCCAAGGCTCCTCCTAAACAGACCATCAGCAGCTGGATAGTTCAGACTATGTCCCTGGCCTATCAGGTGCGCAGTTTGCCTTCACCTTTGGCCGTGAGGGCTCACTCAACCAGAGGCATGGCGTCCTCTAGAGCCCTCCTTTCAGGGGCACCTATTCATGAGATATGTGATGCAGCTAGCTGGGCCACTCCGCACACATTCATGAGATTTTATAGTCTGGACCTCCCCTCTACACCCGGCGCACGAGTGTTCTCGGCCTGAGACAGCTTCACACTGGGACAGGCAGGTTTCGTTGTGGCATAGTGGGTTTTTTGTTCCCCATAGTGTCGTCATCAACGCAGTGCGAGTTCCCTCGAAATGGAATGTCTCCTTTGTAACCTTTGTTCTACCAGAAAGACTCGGGAGAATTAATACTGTGATGATGAACATTTATTTAAGAGCTCAGCAAACAATCAAGTACTTTGGCGTAGGCCCCGTCCGTAACTCGCATTCCGAGGGTACGGAATCTGCATATCCTGCCTGAAGGCGAAGGCAGGGGCGCAGCCAACCCCCTGCGAAGTAAGGAAGGGGGCCATCTGGTGGTGGTGGGGTGGAAGGAGGAAGAGGACATCCTGGCAGTCTTCAGGATGGAGGGGAGAGCCCGTCTGGAGGTGTTGGGGAGGATGGAGGGGAGGACCCAACATAGTGGTGTTGGGGGGGATGGAGGAAAGGTCCAGTCCTGGTGGTGGATGGGGAGGATGGAGGTGGTTGAAGCGACAGCATCTGCGAACTCAGACATGTGTAAGTACGACCCTTTTATACTGGGCTATTAGGATATGATTGGATAGATGAGAAGGTAATAAGTGACGTGGACGGTTGAGTCTTCCTGGCAAAACTTGCGTTAGGCTTCATTATCCTGAGAAGGGAACGAGACACTGCGTCCCTTTGCCACGCCTCCTCCTGCCTGGGAGCGGCTTGCTTCATCGCGAATCTAAAGCTGTTGTGTGCCCTTTGTAGCTTTCGTGTATGCCGTCAGACGTGTAACGACAATCACTTCTGGGGAATAATTAGCTCAATGAAAGGAATATTCATGAGTCTATGAATATGATTTGCTTATCATCTACAAAGATGAAATTACCCAAAGAGGGAATATTTGGTCAATTGTCAGGGTAACTTTTATCAGAATTAATTTCAGTTATCTAAACAATCTGTTCGTCCCGCGAACTGTATGCAAGACTTCCTTATCAAAACTCAATAAACTCACCCTGTTTATAAACTTAAAGGAAGATTAATCTTCTGGCCATTAAAAAAAACAATCTTTCCTGTGTTTATACAATTTAGGTTACTGAAATAGTAACAGAAGGTAAAGCTTCGTAGCTTAGATCATACGTTTTCAGGGACTTCGAATTGGTGATCAATAAAGCAGATTCAATTCAAGAAGATTATTGGGTTTAATAAAAACAAACTAAGGAATACATAACTACGATTCACACAGAGTAAATATGCGTATATATCAATACAAACAGTAAAACAATACAAGACAAACAAATAATGAATGAGAGTGAGAGAGAGAGAGAGAGAGAGAGCGAGAGAGAGAGAGAGAGAAAGCAAATCTCAGGGTGACAATTTTCAAACAGTTAACTTTGCAAGAGACCCCAAGTCGTTGGATAATTCCGCAAAAAGGAATAGCCTAGACAACCGTAAACAGCATTTTTAGATTGCGATATGAGATAGTTCTTCCTTTTGGTCTGGCTCTTGTGTATAGCTGAGTTCAAATTGTCCATTGGCGCAGCTCCCGGAGTCCCTTCAGGAGCAGGTGATGCGAGACTCGACGGTTAACACGAATGTAAACTTTGCCAAAAGATGATTAGACTTAAGTTCGTTTAACTCGTGAAGACAACTGAACGAAGTCAAATATCAAACGGGAATAAAGAAAAGACTAAGATGAAAACGAAATTAAAGAAGAACAAACGGAGAGACTTCTTGCGGAGTCTTGTCGTGAATATGGGGAACCTCTCTCTCTGGCGGAATGCAAAGAGCAAGGGTCTTTCCTGGTCTTTATGGACAAGATAGATCACACCTGTCTCACGTGAATGAACCAATCACTTGTGAGAACTGAGGCGGGAAAAACTTTCTTTGTCTGATTAGTACAACCCACTGGTCTGATTTACGGTGGTGACAAAATTGAGCATTTATACTCAGAAAGATGGTACTTCTGAAATAATGTATCTTTTGGTAATTTGTCGTCGAGATTCGACACAGTCGGGTTTTTACGATTACAAGGACACCACAAACTATAATTTTGCAAGTCAGGAATACAGAGATATGTTTGTTTGTGTTTGATAAACATGAGCGCCGAGCGCCCGCTGTGACATCGAAGTCATTAGTAAACATTGCAAGATGGCTATGGATGAACACCAGTTGTTTGAAACAACTTTTTTTTTAAACCGCTACAATGAACGAGTTAGACTTGGCTTTTTATCTAAAAGAGGAACAGAAGACGGCGCTCGAATCGTTCCTTTGCAAGAAGGGCGTTTTTGCTGTTTTGCCGACCGGATACGGCAAGAGTCTAATCTACCAGTTAGCTCCGCTGGTAGCTAATGGCTCGTTTCCACTGAGCAGTACAGTACGGTATGGTACAGTACGGTTCGGGTCTTTTAACCATGATCTGGCTAGCGTTTCCACTGCCAACAGTACCCTTACTTGATAGGCGTGGTGTTTCGATCGACGTCATTTTCGACGCGAAGAAGAACATAGTAAACTACAATGGATGACATACAGCAGATCTTGTTCTTGCTCCTCGACATGTTTGTCACAAGAAGACAAGCGCCGATATTAGGCTTTTCTCAATATCAAGTACGCAAAGTTTGTACTTGCCATGGAGTCGCACATGGCAAGTACAAACTTTGCGTACTTGATATTGAGAAAAGCCTAATGTCGGCGCTTGTCTTATTGTGACAAAAATGTCGAGGAGCAAGAACAAGATCTGCTGCAAATGGTACAGCGCGTTCTTAAAAGCGTCACTCAGCTCACTCTGCTACTCCGGTTATCTCTGTTACTCTGTATGTACATTTTAAGCAACAATAAAACGAAATATGTTATAAAACACCACTCTGCCTCTTTTCATTTTCATTTAAATAAATTAAACATTATAGGGACACAAATGTGGTTCATGCGCAACACATATTGATTATTCACTGCACGTTATACGTTATTCTATTTATAACAAAATGAAATTTAAAACGCAACCCTAACGTTACCTCTTTTCGTAAAAAAAAACCAAACAAATTAAACATATTCCAGGCAATATATGCATTTGTACAAATGTTGCAATAAACATCAGTGATAATCTTGTAATAGAAAAATGACAAGAAACCATATTTCTTTTTGTAAAATTTCCGTGTTATCAATAATAGCCAATATAAAAGTTTAAGTAAAAGGTACAAGAAGCTATACAATAAGAAATAAAGCAAACAGTCAAATATCCAAATGCAGCGCTCTAGTCTAACATTACAACAGTAAAGTTAAATACAAATAGCCTATAATATGAAACTAAACTTAGCCCTCAGCCGAAACGATTGACAGGGAACGAATTACGTTATATATTCACGAGAAAAAAAGATCGCCCGTTAGGTCTACACAAGACGAATTATATCTCATGTTTAACCACTACCGTCGGAGTCAGCGGCGAACGTCAGAAGAACTAGCCGAGGAAAGGCTCATCCAGCCCGGAAACATAAGCGCCGAGCGCCCGCTGATCGCATGGATCTCACAACCGGGGGAAAAAAAATCATCTTTATAAATAAACCACAGATTTGAGCTTTAAACAACTACATTCTCGCCTGAAAAACTCTTAAAATTACATTTCGTGACACAGTAACAGTAGTATTATATTAAACTGTATATTAAAAAATGGCGCTTCTTATGTTGTCATTCCCCTTGTAGCACGCGCAAGTGACGATTCTCTGTCAACCAATCAACGTCCTGCAGTGAGTCTAGCTCCACCTTTTAGTACCGTACCACTGTGCTAGGTACCCCAATGGAAGGGTACCTAAAAAGTGGTACGGTACGGTTCGGCATTTTGGTACCATTCACAACTTTTGATAGTGGAAACGCAAATAAATGCGTACCGTTCCGTACCGTACCGTACCGCTCAGTGGAAACGAGCCATTAATGTATGGGGCTTGTTGTGATTGGTCGTAGTGTTATCCAATTGTGTGCAGTGATATTTTCAAATGCATGCATGGTGCCACCCCTCGAGCTGGCCGATTTTGATTAGTCGATGCCAGACCATTAATCTTTCAGATTTAGGTCTGGATTTTAAGGCTAGTCCACTGGTAGTGTACTTAGGAACTTCCAAATCTACTGTTTTCACTGTTATACGGTATTGTAGGGGGCACTATTACACATCTTCTGAAAGAGTACAGAATCTCCAGATCAAAACACAGGAGAAGAAGAAGCTGAAACAAGTGAAAGAAGATTGCTCACGCAAATGTAAAATAATGTGATCATCAACATTAAAGGAGAACTCGGTAACTCTAGCGAACTCTTGTAACTTCTTCGCTGATTTTCCCTTTTGTTGTCGCATGTTTTCCCCACGAGCTCCCCCTACAGCTGTGGGGGGGGGGGGTATATTTCACAACACAGTCGTAAAAAACTCACTTGCGGCGGCCTCCTCCCCCTCTCTACCGCTGCTCATGTGCGTTTGTTTTGATCGGAGCAAGCCAACTGTATCGCGTGGAGCTATGTCTACCGAGGTGGGTAATCTGGTAATACATCATACATGCGTGTGTGTTTATGTCGAATTGCCGTAAAGCAATTTGTGTTTCGCGCTCGTTCTCGTTCTAGTTCTCGCTTATCACGAGACTTCCAATTTCTAACTTGCCGGGACGGTAGTGTTGCAAGTTGCAAGGTTGGTTTTCCGCCTGGGAACGCTGGGGGGAGCGGGGAAAGTCACCAATATCACCAGAACAGGTTGTTTAACCATCCAAATGATTTCTAGACAGTTTTATTAAGTTAAAAAAGTTACCAAGTTCTCCTTTAAACAGCATGTAAATCAAAACTGCCTAATGTTACTGAATGAAATGTCGACCCAGGACAAGCTATAGGACTGTGAAGCTTTGGAGGTGTTGATGGACTTGATATACAGCATCTATTTTGATCATCGTTCTGAATCCCATCCGGACGAAGTCTTTGACAAAAATGCAATTTTCTCAGGTTTTTATTTGATGTTCTTTTTTTTTTTTTTACATATTTTTTAAATTTTTTATTAAACTTACCCACATTCAAGTGTTGATTAAAAAAAAGCATGCATGAAGATAGAATAAAATGTTTTAAAAATGTGTTAAAGTGCAGTTAAAGGTATATGTCAAGTATAAAAAATAATAAATAAATAGCAAACTATAAGTATGATGTTATGTTCACTTAAAGAAAACTTACAAGTATACTTGCAGTATCAAACTACTACTAAACTAGTTGTTTACTGAGAGTATACTTCAAAATGTACTTTAATAAACTAAAAAAGTACTACTAGTATAAAAATATAAACTACTAGTATACTTATAAGTTCACTTGTAGTACAGATGCAGTACAAATGAGATACGTAGTTGTGAAATACTTCTGCACTTAAAGGGATACTTCACCTCTGGGAAGATGAATGTGTATTTAAAATAGGTCATTTAAGTAGAAGAAATGTGAAGAAATTTTTTAATTTGGAGCTTTCTACACTGAGAAAAGCCAGAAAATGTATTTTTGGCTTATGTGGATGAAAGACAACAACTCCCAGAATGCACTTGCTTCGCTGCCTTAGGAGGCCACGCCTACCGGTAAGAGTGCGCAGTTGAAAACAACAAGGCTAGTCTCCGTGATGAGTTTGCCAGGGATTTAGAGATGTCCGGGATTCGGCTTTTGCGTTCTACAGTCGCCATTCATTCATTATGTTTACTGTGGCGAGCAGGACGAGGCTGACGGCCGCGGGAGAACGGCGCGAGGCCGGTGGCGTCATTCCTGAGACGCGCCGGGTCTCGCCATAGACAATATATAAGGGTCTCGCATCTCTCACGGAGGAGCGGGAATTTTCTTAGCAATGGTAAAACGCACATCAACCGAGCGTTCATGTAAACACTACATTCAGATTCACCAATCGGAATGAATTCAGTTAGATTGAAACAAAAGGTGTGCATGTAATCAATGAATGGCGACTGCAGAAAGCAAAAGCTGAATCCCGTGCATTCTGAACGATCTCGCCCGCCGGACAAGTCCGGGAAAAGGAGGATGGTAATCCCTACTTACTCAGCTTTCTCCTACTATTCAGCTTTCTTCACAGAACAAGAGCCTGCTAGCTTAGCTTCCAAAGAAAGACGTCTGACACTGTGTACATTCTGTGAGTGAGATCCCTCTATGGGTGGGTTGAAAACATGCGGAACAGCTCCTCCTACTGACTGTAGTCTTTAGACTCTGGCCAGAAAATCCTCCGATGACGCAAAATGACGATTTTTGCGTCATCGGAGGATTTTTTCCAGACAAAAAAGACATAAATCTCTTGTCTCAGGGGGATATGAGGGTGGAAAGCATGGTAATTCGAAAATACTACAGGTTTTCTACTAATACAAAGCTTAATGCTAAATCCTGAAGTATCCCTTTAAAGTTTACAACTGTTACACTAATAGTACTTGTGACGTATTTCCAAGTGAAACGGAATATTGAACAGAGGGCAGGGTTTTACTTTAGCGCTCCTCCTCTCCATCTCTGCACATAGCAGACTAACGGTTTGAGGGGAGTGGTTAAGCGTTTTCAACCCAAGCCGTCAAACTGACGTCATCAGAAAAGGAACGCCATTCCAGACCGGAAGTAACTTTTCAGATTTTGATTAAAGATTACCACGGCAAACAATTTTTTTCTGTGTATTAACTTGCACGGATTAATTGTTCACCACAAGACTAGTAATATGCGCTAACAAAGTAAATAGGGTCAATTTTGATTTCATTTCGACTTTAAACATATACTTTTTACGCATTAAACTCGTGACCACAAGAAAGAGATATTGATCTCGAGGCCAAGACTTCACATCATGTGGTCACGACATAAAGATGTCATTCATAAATGACAAAAAGAAATGCAAAAAGTGCTGCACGGGGTGTAACGTCAGTATCTCGGTGCTCTTGGATGTAGGGATGGTTCCACTCATAAGAAAAAACAATCCAAGGCACTCGATTAATTAGTTTTAGAAAAATATAAAAAGCCTTTATTTTTTCATGGCTTAGATTTGAAAAACAGGTGACAAGCAATGGCATACCTATTCGTTGCGGCCAATAAGCCTTTCATCAGGGTAACCCTTTTTCGCGTTGCAGTTCAGAGCTTCCATAATACAATGCCTGTAACCTATATTGCAAAGAAATTCAGATGTACTTTTTAAAAAGAATTATGATATTCAAAAATATTTTTTTTTTGCTAATATAGATTAAAATATCTTTATATAAATATGTTTCTATAAGCTTTAATTATTGTATATTTATTTGCCTGAATTCACCCTATATATGGGAAGGAGTAAGGAGTATTTTGTGGATTGTGAATTTGAGCACTAATGATTTAACAGCTGTTATAAAGGTTAGGCCTATGCCCAGCATCCTTATTTGATCCAATTTGCTTTGACAGGAAAGAGAAATGGCATAGCAGAACTGACTGAATTAGATCATCAGTGGCTCTAAAATTGGAAAGAAATATATGTATTAAAAAAATGGGGTACTACTAAATAAAACTGCATTTATAATGATGGTTTGAACTTGAACATTGTGATTTAAAAACATTGAAATGTGAGTCCCCCCTCTCCATCTGTCCTTCCCTGTCTATCTGTCCAATCCACTCTGCACACAGTGCCAAACAGTGCATGGTGTTTTAATTCCGAATTAATTCTCTTTCCTCAGGGATCTGTGTGTGATGCAATGGTTCAATGCTACTGTTATCTATTCTCCTGTACACGTGTATACCAGAGTCAAATATCAATGTTTGCACTAACATTTACATATGCATTGACCCATAACACTGTTCAACAGTTATGTTGTACATAAATATGTTTTGATTTATTGTTTCTCAAGCATTTCTAAACCCAGAAACACAAACATTCCTAAACTATTGAAAAAAAAGAAAGAAAAATTTTTTTTTTTTATATGTCTATTTAGTCTGTTCTTTTCTGTGAATCCATCAGGGACTGCTGGGATAGCTTCCTGGAATGATGTCTTGAGTAGAGTTGTAAAGATTTGGAGGATGTTGTCTCTTTTGAACCTCTTTTCACGGCCCTTCTCTCATTGAGCAGCTCTGCTTAGATGTGAGGCAACAGAAAAATCTGTGAAGAGAAAAAGGGTGTAAAATACAACAGCCTCACAAAATTTCATTCTGATCACCATGTAGGCTGTAGTAATACTTTTTTTCAATCCCATTAGCACTTTAGGAACGGCTGAAACTCATTGCAAGATTAGGGAAGGCACTTGTAAGATAGTCTCTCTGTGACAGTGAATAGGTCTAAGAAGCTTCAATGATTCAAAGCTCTCCTGTTCAACCCATAAAACACAAGGAGGTCAGGCCAAATAGAGCTTGCTAGCTCACAGATGCGGTGACTTGGCTATTATATCATTCTCATTCTCAATGTACCATGTTCCATTCATTTTTTTTTTTTTTTAATACACACCATGGTGCGTCTAGTTCCACTACTGCTCGGCGTGACTTGCAATTGTATTTTCCATTTATTTTTCACCACAGTTTGTGTTTCAGAGCACTACAGTATATTTCCTAGCACAGCATGCGTATCGTCTAGCCATCCCAATGGATAAAATTGGTTTCTCATGAACATGGAGCAAAACTTCAAATTAAAGACATTTGAACATACCATATAATATAGCAACGCACCACATTTCAAAGAATTAGGATTAGAACTTTGGGAACTTTTGGATGTACATTTCATTGCAAAGAATTTTTTGTGCATTTTATTGTTGCACATATTTACCTGAATTTGTTGCTTCTATATTTGTACTTGTCATTTAAATTTCTATACCTTAACCTCTGACTTTTTATAGTAACATTATTATGAATCACAACAATTATGCCGTTTTTTTTATTTTTTATATACACATACATATTTACACAGCATGACTGCATAGTATTTCATGTTTGTTTGTTGTGCTCAGTTGTCACTTAACATCAATGGGTTACTGAGATTTGAAATTTGAATCTGAAATTTGCTATAAAACAATTGAGAGTGTCCCTTATTTTCCCTGGCTGAAGTTGGCAGCCATCCTGACAAGATAAATGCGATGAAAAGACGAAGCAAGCCTCTGTAATTACGACCCCTTGACCTCTTAATGTTAACACGCTGTGATATGTGTATGTCATTGTTGTGATTCATCAGTATTGGTCATTATATTTTATTCCATTTTCTTTCGCATTAAAGCAATTCCCTTCACAATCTTAATATCTAACAGGCAAACAATCTTATAACAAAGTGCTGGAGTTTGCTTTACATTTACATTGTCTCTGGATAATTTCACATTGAGCTTTGCTAATAAAGCTCAATGTGAAATTATCCAGAGACACTGTAAAAGTGCAGACTGAGTTAAGCCATTAGCAGTATTTTCTGGCACTATATGGGACACATGTGCCTGACTGCACTGTCAATGCTTATTTTAGCTTTTAGCAAACCCTGTCTTTCTCCTCCTGTTGAAATTAGAGTAGGAGTTTCATTTGCACAATGCTAATATAATAAATGGTATTTCTGAAATCAAATCAGGGAACGTCTGCAGCTCAGAAATCACATCTGGGAAAATGTTCAGCGGTTTTCATCTAGAAGTCAAGCAAACACTATAAAACTGGTAGTCTATTTGTGTGTCAATATTTGATGCTTTTAAGGTTTACTGAAATACTCAATTATGATCAGTCAATCGTTGCAAATATTTTTATTGAATTAATTATAATTTCAACTCAAATCATTATCCATCCATCCATCCATCTTCTTCCGCTTATCCGGGGCCGGGTCGCGGGGGCAGCAGTCTAAGCAGGGATGCCCAGACTTCCCTCTCCCTAGACACTTTCTCCAGCTCTTCCGGGGGGACACCGAGGCGTTCCCAGGCCATCCGGGAGACATAGTCCCCGATGTGGAGGAGCAGCGGCTCTACTCTGAGCTCCTCCCGAGTGACTGAGCTTCTCACCCTATCTGTAAGGGATCGCCCAGCCACCCTGCGGAGAAAGCTCATTTCGGCCGTCTGTATCCGGGATCTTGTCCTTTCGGTCATGGCCCACAGCTCATGACCATAGGTGAGAGTAGGAACGTAGATTGACCGGTAAATCGAGAGCTTCGCCTTACGGCTCAGCTCCTTCTTCACCACAACAGACTGGTACAGCGACCGCATAACTGCAGAAGCTGTATACACGCGTATCCCGCCAGTGGAACGGGCCGTTGCGATGCAACTGTGCCCTAACTCCACTTGGCGTGGAGAACCGTGTCTTCCTTCCCGGGCCTGTAAGTACTCGTCGGATTTAACCGGCAAGGCTTACAAGGCCTGTGGGGAAGCTGCCTCTGCCATGCACGCTATGGCGTTGCTGCAGGTCCATCAGGCCAAGGCACTGAAGGACCTGCACGAGGGTGGTCACGATCCCCAAGTTCTTCAGGAACTTCGCATCGCGACGGACCTCGCGCTTCGTGCGACGAAGGTGACCGCGCGGTCAGTGGGTCGTGCGATGTCCACCTTGGTGGTCCAGGAACGCCATCTCTGGCTGTGTCTGGCCGACATGAGGGAGACCGACAAGCTCCGGTTCCTTAACTCCCCCGTGTCCCAGACAGGCCTCTTCGGCGACGCGGTCGAGAACTTCGCCCAGCAGTTCTCGGCTGTACAAAAGCAGACTGAGGCCATCAAGCACATCCTGCCGCGGCGGCCAGCTGCTGCCCCCACCCCACCGCCTGCGGCCCCTCAGTCTGCTCGTCGCCGAGGGCGGCCTCCTGCGTCTGCCCCTGCTCCCGCGCCGCCGCAGCAGCCTCCATCTGAACGGCGCCGTGGAGCCAGTCGCAGGCGGGCCGCCCCGCCCGTCCAGGACCCCGCTAAGAAGGGCGGCAAAGCCAGGAGCAAGACAGGGACTGCTCTCCAGGAGACGATGACCGCATCGCTCCATCCCCCGGAAGAGGGCCGGGTGGAAAATCCTTGGTGTCCTTTTGTTTTTGTTCCGCCGCTGGCCTCAAAACCAGCGGTACCCAAATTTTCAATAAAAGAGCAGTTTCTTCCGTCTCTGGGTCCGAAGAGGGCCCGGAGAGCGGTGAGGTGAGAGAATCCTCACCACTCTCATCCGCCTCTTCTGTCGCCAGCAGGCAGCAGTGTGCAGTTCTAGAACGCAACCAAGCCGCCTCCTGCACCTCCGGCCTCGTGGAACCAGGTAAGTGTTGCACAGCACACTCAGACTCCACTACGGGCCGCCTCCCAGAGAGAGCCTCCCGAGCCGAGCCCCTGTGTTCCACCTCGCTGCCCCACTCCGGGTACGCCTACGGTCCCTTTGGTCCCGCTTGTACGGTCTCTGCGAGCCTGGCTAGCGCTCCCCAGTCCGTCTCGCTGGCTCATTCGGACCATCAGGCTCAGCTATGCGATTCAGTTCGCCCGGCGTCCCCCCAAGTTTCTGGCCATCCACTCCACTACAGTGAGAGCAGCCGATGCCCATGTCTTGCGCGCGGAGATCGCAGTCCTACTGGCGAAGGACGCGATGGAGCCGGTCCCTCCAGCCGATATGAGGTCAGGGCACTACAGTCCCTACTTCATTGTACCCAAGAAAGGTGCTGGGTTACGACCGATCTTGGACCTGCGAGTTTTGAATCGGAGCCTTCACAAGCTACCATTCAAAATGCTCACGCAGAAACGCATTTTCGAATGCATCCGTCCCCAAGATTGGTTTGCAGCGATCGACCTGAAGGACGCGTACTTTCATGTCTCGATTCTTCCTCGACACAGGCCGTTTCTGCGCTTTGCGTTCGAGGGTCGAGCATATCAGTACAAGGTCCTGCCCTTCGGGCTGGCCCTGTCTCCCCGTGTCTTCACGAAAGTCACGGAGGGGGCCCTTGTTCCCAAGAGAGAACAGGGCGTTCGCATTCTCAACTATTTCGACGACTGGCTCATACTAGCACACTCTCGAGATCAGTTATGCGAACACAGGGACCTCGTGCTCAGGCACCTCAGCCAGCTGGGCCTCCAGGTCAACTGGGAAAAGAGCAAACTCGCCCCCGTGCAGAGGGTCTCTTTTAATAATAATAATAATACGTTTTATTTGTATTGCACTTTACACGTGAAGAACACATCTCAAAGTGCTGCAGGTGCACAGGTAAAAACACTGAACATAAAAACAGTCAAAAACAGCAAGAAACAAAATTATATTAAGAAAATGCAATACAAAATAAGTGAGTCGATTTTCTCGGTATGGAGTTGGATTCGGTCGCACAGACAGCGCGCCTCACAGAGCAACGCGCTCAGTCGGTGCTGAACTGCTTGAACACGTTCAAAGGCAGGACGGCGGTCCCACTGAAATTCTTTCAGAGGCTCCTGGGGCATATGGCAGCGGCAGCAGCAGTAACTCCGCTCGGGCTGCTTCATATGAGACCGCTTCACGGCCGTGGTCAGACCCCTCGTTCCTTCGGGCAGGAGTCCCCTTGGAACAGGTGTCCAGGCATGCTGTGGTGTTCACAGATGCCTCTGCCACCGGCTGGGGTGCCACGTACAACGGGCATGCAGCATCAGGGGTGTGGACGCATCGGCACATCAACTGCCTCGAGTTGCTTGCAGTACGTCTCGCTCTGAGCCGCTTAAAAAGGCCGCTTCAGGGCAGAGACGTGCTGGTCCGTACGGACAACACTACGACCGTTGCGTACATCAACCGTCAAGGTGGTCTACGCTCCCGTCGCATGTCGCAACTCGCCCGCCATCTCCTCCTTTGGAGTCAGAAGCATCTGAGGTCGCTTCGAGCCATGTATGTCCCCGGTGTGCTCAACCGTGTGGCTGACGAGCTATCACGAGCTGTGCTCCCGGGAGAATGGCGACTCCACCCCCAGGCGGTTCAGCTGATTTGGAGAGAGTTCGGAGAGGCTCAGGTAGACCTGTTTGCCTCCTCAGAGACCTCCCACTGCCAGTTGTTTTACTCCCTGACCGAGGGAACACTCGGCACGGATGCACTGGCACACAGCTGGCCCCGGGGCCTCCGCAAATATGCATTTCCCCCAGTGAGCCTACTTGCACAGACCCTGAGCAAAGTCAGGGAGGACGAGGAGCAGGTCCTTCTGGTGGCTCCCTATTGGCCCACCCGGACTTGGTTCCCAGAACTCATGCTCCTCGTGACAGTCCCTCCCTGGCCCATTCCTCTGAGGAAGGATCTTCTGACTCAGAGACGGGGCACCCTATGGCACCCGCGTCTGGACCTCTGGAAACTCCATGTCTGGTCCCTGGACGGGACGCGGAGGTTCTAGGTGACTTACCCCCAGAGGTACTTAACACCATCGCTTCTGCGCGAGAGCCGTCTACGAGACGTGTGTACGCCTTGAAGTGGAACCTGTTCGTCGATTGGTGTTCCTCCCGTAGAGAGGACCCCCGAAGATGTTCGATAGGGTCAGTGCTTTCCTTCTTGCAGCAAGGGTTGGAGCGAAGGCTGTCTCCCTCCACCCTTAAAGTACATGCTGCTGCTATTTCAGCATATCATGACCACATAGATGGCAAAACAGTAGGAAAGCACGACCTGGTCGTCAGGTTCCTTAGGGGGGCGAGACGATTAAATCCCCCTCGTCCTCCCTCCATACCCTCTTGTGACCTTTCCCTGGAGGAGGCAGACCCAGCCCTGGCTTTGCTCTGTCCCGTTCGCGCTCTGCGTATGTACGTGGACAGAACTCAAAGCATCAGGACCTCAGACCAGCTCTTTGTCTGTTTCGGAGGCCAGCAGAAGGGAAAGGCTGTCTCCAAGCAGAGGATGGCCCACTGGATAGTGGATGCCATCGCCTTGGCTTACCAAGCTCAAGGCGTGCCCTGCCCGCTCAGGTTGCATGCACACTCCACGAGAGGCGTTGCATCCTCCTGGGCGTTGGCACGTGGCTCCTCGCTAACAGATATCTGTAGAGCTGCGGGCTGGGCGACACCTAACATGTTCGCTAGATTCTATAGCCTACGTGTAGAGCCCGTGTCCTCCCGTGTTCTCACCCTAAACGGGTAGAAGCACTGTGAGTACCGGCTCTGTCGGCTTGCTGCATCCTACTGTGCACCCTTATTACTCCAGAGTCAAAACCTGTTGAGTCCTCCAAACACCCTTGGCCCGGACATGGCGGAGTGTCCGGTGCCAGGCCTTGTCCTGCTGAATCCTTGAGAACCGGGTCTAGGCTGGGTCCCATATGTGTGACCCTACGGGGATCCCATATGTGTATATTCTCCACGGCTGCTCCTAAATGGAAGCCCGTGTCTTTCCCTTGGGCTAAGTCACCCATTACTCATATGCAGTACAACCCTCGGGTTAGTCCATATGTCCATTCCCACATAAATCTCCTTAAGAATGTGGCTCCCGCAGCGTTCCCCTCCCTCAGTTCGGGCACGCTTTCCCAGTGTTATCCAATATCTCGCCGTATGGGTTATCATGGAACAACAGTGGCGGATACTCTCGACGTAAGCCCTCTCCTATCGTCCTTCCAGGCAAGAAGGTGTGGATGCTTACACGGGGCGCTGGATGGGGTGCAGCAGCTGTGGCGCTTTGGTAGGGATTCCTATTCGTCGTTCACCACGACGTACGTCGTAGTGACCGGACGATAGGGAACGTCTCGGTTACATATGGTAACCCTCGTTCCCTGAGGGAGGGAACGGAGACGAACGTCCCGTCACCACATCTGCTGCTACCCGCCGGGGCGATCAGCTTTTCAGGCTTGGCTCCTCAGCAAAAAACTGAAGTGCAATCACACCAGCTGCTCGTTAAATACCCGCGCTGCGAGGCTGCGCAGCTGATGCAAATGATTGCACGCCAATGTGTATTGGCTTGTTTTAGTTTCACTCGAAGTAGATTGGCCTCTCTAGCGAGATTCCTATTCGTCGTTCACCACGACGTACGTCTCCGTTCCCTCCCTCAGGGAACGAGGGTTACCATATGTAACCGAGACGTTTCCGACTGAGAACCATGGTCTCGGATTTGGAGGTGCTGATTCTCATCCCAGCCGCTTCACACTCGGCTGCAAACCGTCCTAGTGCATGCTGAAGGTCCTGGTCTGATGGGGCCAACACGACAACATCATCCGCAAAGAGCAGAGATGAAATTGTGTGGTCCTCAAACCTGACACCATCCGGCCCCTGGCTGCGCCTAGAAATTCTGTCCATAAAAGTTATGAACAGAACCGGTGACAAAGGGCAGCCCTGCCAGAGTCCAACATGCACCGGGAACATGTCTGACTTACTGCCGGCAATGCGAACCAAGCTCCTGCTCCGGTCGTACAGGGACCGGTTAGCCCTTAGCAAAGGGCCCCGAACCCCATACTCCCAGAGCAACCTCCACAAGATGCCGCGAGGGACACAGTCGAATGCCTTCTCCAAATCCACAAAGCACATGTGGATTGGTTGGGCAAACTCCCATGAACCCTCCAGCACCCTGTAGAGGGTATAGAGCTGGTCCAGTGTTCCACGACCGGAACGAAAACCACACTGTTCCTCCTGAATCCGAGGTTCTACTATCGGCCGGATTCTCCTCTCCAGTACCCTGGAATAGACTTTCCCGGGGAGGCTGAGAATTATGTCAATTATTTATCTGGTAAATTGCCAAGACAGGATAACCTACAGCAAGTCATTCATTACCAGAGCCGATCAGCCCAATACGCACACTACGCAAGTTGCGTAGGGCCCCGCAAATTACTCAAGGCCCCGCCTCCCCCTCGTGTCAAAGCGCGTCAATCAAAGTTTACAATATCGATGAGAAAATTAAGCGGAACTATCCTTCTGGTCATGAAAAGAGAGAGAGAAAAAACCACCATGAGAGTGAATTGCGGAAACAGCAATCAGGTAGACTTGTGTTCTCTTCTCTCCTCTCCAAGTTTAATGTCAGCAAAGAACAGTAAAGTTAAGTTGATGTGCATCTATCTCTAGTCTTTCTGGGCAGTGCATATTTTGGTCTTTCTGCGTCTTGCTTACACTTCCAGGGCTGTGTTCTGTGACTTTGTGCCTGACACAAAAAATAGTGCGAGTGAAACTTTTACGTTTGATAAACGACTAAGGGCAACGGTGTTTGTTTATAAACTGCAGCTCGGAAAAGATAACCGTGTCGCGTGTTAACATGCGTTCATATGCGCATGCACGAAATGAAACGCGCACTTTCCAGCAAAACATCTGTGGGGACCAGTAGGCTACAATATGGGCGTGATGGCACTCCTCATTATAGGCACACATACTTTTCAAACAAGACAAGGATTATCTAGACTCCAAGTCAGTTTAGTTACAACTCTGCAATAAAGCAAGATGGAAAGCAATATATTGACATTGACTATTGATTTATAGGCTATATTGCATTTAAAATGTTGATTGGCTGGACATACTGGTCAATATGGATGCACATCCCTCAGTAAATAATAACCATCAAGTATAAAGTATTGCTTTTATCATTTAAAACACAGTGACGTGCTATGACAAGCCATTTTAGCTTTTATTCATTCACAGGATGCATTTTTTATATCAATAATTACATTTAAAATGTGAATTCTTGATATTAAGAATGTACTTTTTCTAGTAACAATGTCTATTTTTGATATCAGGAATTACATTTTCATTAGTACTAGTTACTGGGGTGTCAGGTGTGACTGTTGTGTGGCAATGGCAAATGTTTTACATGGGTCAGGTAGGAGGGCCCCAGAGAGGTCAGGATCGGCTCTGTTCATTACCCACCAAAAACCCCTTCAGGATGATGCAAAATCCCCTAATCATCCTGTTGGAGTATATTTTGTGATAATGACTGTGTAGATCATCACTTACTTAAAAAGAGGTAAGCGATTTTTTTTATGCCTGATGAGAAGTAAAATCGCAATTTAATAACACATTGTAATTTTGGCTGAATAAAACACAGAAAAAAAGAAAAAAAATCAAACAAATTAAAATGTTTATGTCAGAGCAGAAATTAATAACGTAAAAGAAACCAGTTGTGGCTCACACTGCTTTTCATTAACATAAATCCTTACTGCAATCTCATGCAAGATTACAGGCAAGGATTTTATGCATTGCACATACTCATCTGTTTCAATGTTTTAATTTCATGATTTGCATATTGTAATACGTAGCCCGAGTCTTTGATTAACAATTACTTGGCTACTTGAAAATTGGAAATTTTTGTTTTTTTCTTGGGAAACATTGTGGTGTAAATGATTCTGCTTATTAAATCCAGGTGGCTTGCATTAAGTGTAGAAAAACAGGAGTATGCTTTCAAAGAGAAAACAAAGCAAATGTTCCATTAACATTTGGAAAAAAAAAATCCTCTTATTTCACTTCAGCCTAAGTCCACCAAAGCATCATGTTTAATTGATTCTAGACCATCTTTTATCTCAGTTCCCCTAAAATTGTGATTGTGAGATTTATTTTCATGCCACCTGGAAACAACAAAAGGTAAGTTGGGAATTTATGATAGAGGCCAATCAAGTGATAAAATAAATGATGATAAAAATTAAAAATATATAAAAATGTATAAATCATTTTTGAACATAAAAAAAATAAATCCATGGAGTCACTGAGGAATTAAATATTACTGTTATAACATATGGTCCAGTCTAAGAGGCCTATCCTATCGGCCCATCCGAGCTGTACTTTTTCTTTCCGTGCCAGTATGGCCAATCCCATTCAGGTTTAAGTACAAAGAAACAAGGCAACATAAAAGGCTAATGTCCAAGTATGCCTCAGCTGTATTTAGCATGCAAGCCTCTAAATGCCCTACATGCAACGTCTGTCTCCACACTCATGCAGGGACTCCACTCTGCCATTATGTACTGTATATCCCCAGTATGGCAGCTCTGTGAATACATATGAGAACATTGTTTTCATATAATCCAGATGAAGCTTGTTACATCATCCTCTTGCATGACTGCTCCTCAGCAGCAATGAACGAGCATATTTTGTTTGTCTGCCTTTGTTACTTTTGTCTTCCCTTATGTTTCTGGGGGGGGGGGGGAATCCAGTTTTGGTTCTGGTACGTTTTCGGTCTAACCTGTCATCATTCTTTCTTCGCATCTTTCATAAAATTCACATATTCACACATACACGTAAACCTGATTTTTTTTTTTTTGAGAATTGTCTTTCTGAGTTGCATTTCCTACAAAATAATTTAATAATAAATAAACATATTTTAATCAGTTTTTCTGAACACTCAACACAGACTTTGAATATGTAAATCTGCTCAATGCCCCTGAGAGGAAGAGGTTAGAATAATGTCAAACCCACTACTTTTAGCCATTCATATGACTGGAAGTAATATGCCCTGGCTCCTGGCCTCCTCTTGAGTTGGAAAACTGCCCTAACATTTTGATAAAGTAAATTCTTATATTGTACGTTCATTGACATTTTCTTATTTCTCTTGTCAGCCTATGGGAGTTGGACATTTTAGTCCTGGTAGACACATTGCATAGTCATCTCTAATGACATGATTCCATCAGTCACTTGATTGTAGCAAATGGTAAATGTAACATAACATAAGGGTCAATGCTCCTGTCATTCAGTGGCAATGTGCTCAGTTCTCTGCACACTATAAAGCCACACAAATTCACTCAGAAAAATTAAGTAAATCTATTACCTCAAAGTAATTAAGTAATCTTTCCATTGATGTATGGTTTGTTAGGATAGGACAATATTTGGCCAAGATACAACTATTTGAAAATCTGGAATCTGAGGGTACAGAAAAATCGAAATATTGAGAAAATCGCCTTTAAAGTTCTCCATTTCTATTGGCGATAGTGCTGCATCCATTCACAAAAATAAATGTTTTATATATTTAAGGTGGGAAATTTACAAAATATCTTCATGGAACATGATCTTTACTGAATATCCTAATGATTTTTGGCATAAAAGAAAAATCTATAATTTTGACCCATACAATGTTTTGTTGGCTATTGCCACAAATATACCCGTGCAACATAAGACTGGTTTTGTGATCCAGGGTCACATATATATATATATATATATATATATATATATATATATATATATATATATATATATATATATATATATATATATATAATACTGTGTATACTTATTATTATATTATTTGCCCAGCTGAACCTAAATTATAAGAACAAAGTCTGTTCTACTGCAAAGACAATGGTTTTGAAATACGGTGCACCAGGTTTATGGAAACACAGGCAAATTTGAAATGTGTCAAATTCCCCATATTGATTCTAAATTAGAGCTGTTTGCATGTCTCATATTATAGTCTAGTCTAGTCTATTCTAGTCAGGGAATACCAGACTCTGTTAGTTCAACCCAAACAGGTATTTGACAGATGATATGCACAGTTAAGCAGGCGAGTAATGAAGCAGTCAGCATAATGAGCAGATGAATAACAGAGTCTCTTTCCTTTTTACCAAGGTAACAGAGGACTAGTGGTGACTGGAGCGTGAAGAAATGTTCCAAACAATAGCTTACAGGAGACCACAAGCAGAACACTGGAAATTCAAAAGGAGATCACTGGAGAATCAAGGAGAATTCACAGGCATATAGTTTATAATTCATATTGGAGACCAGATAAAGAGTGACTGTGAGGTGTGTGCTTTTATGGTGCAGATTGGAGTGCTGATGGGAAACTGGTGCGGGTGATGGTGGAGTGAGTCCAGCTGAGGGACACAAGAGGGATGCTGGGAAATGTCCTTTCTGACAAGATGAATGGACTGTTGAAGATGGCAGATGGAGAGCATATGTGACATATTATATTATATTATATTATATTATATTATATTATATTATATTGTTATATTACAATGAACAAAATTATAAACGCAACACTTTTGTTTTTGCCCATTTTTTTTGTGGCCTTTTATTGTGGCCAGCCTAAGGCACACCTGTGCAATAATCATGCTCAAAATCAAGCATCTTGATATGCCACACCTGTGAGGTGGATGGATTATCACGGCAAAGGAGAAGTGCTCACTAACACAGATTTAGACAGATTTGTGAACAATATTTGAGAGAAATAGGCCTTTTGTGTACATAGAAAAAGTCTTAGATCTTTGAGTTCAGCTCATGAAAAATGGGGGCAAAAACAAAAGTGTTGTGTTTATAATTTTGTTCAGTGTATATTATGCGTCTTTATCCATCCATATGTCGAAGTTTGAACTGCTCATTTGAAAGGTGCACTAGTTGGCATCTGTTCTTGAAAGCCTGAGTCACATTCATTTCTTTTACATTCTGCACAGTGTGGTTGATTGTGTAGCGTGTTCATTAGATTTACCCTCAGGACAAAACAGTGAGTGCTGGCATCGCAAACATCATAAACCTTCATCAATTCACTGCATCTGCTCATGTCAACGTGGCCTCATTTTTTTCAAGAACACGTAAAGATATACCGAACAACTTGGGATGCTTATCATCCATTGATGTGTTAGCATGTGTGTCATCCATTTTATTTGGACCACAAGATGTCTGATCCCATTTGCAAATTGGGATCTAAATTTGGAAACTAAATTTAGTGAGGTTCATGATTAAAACAAGAAGAAAAAAAATGCTTAAGGGGTAAGAAAAATATACTTAATTCAAGATAATTCTCTAAAAACATCCTAATCTCCTACCCAATTAAGACGCTTCGCGTCGGGGTCCTCATCATCCTGTCGTGGGTTATTTTGAGAGAACCACTGGCTGAATGTACATTATCCCGCTTATTACATGGCTACTTGCCACATAAGTAAATAATTAGACATGAAATATTGATCTGAATTGAAATATTTTATTAGGTCTTTAAACGCAAAGCTTCCGCGGAGAGAACCATTGCAGTGCGGAAAGTTCAAACTAAACTGACATTTAAGAGATATGGTATGTCATTCAAATCACTTATTACACAGCATTTTGCCACATAAATAATAATGGGGATAAGATAGGCCTATATTGATTTCAGATTCGAAATCGTTCACAAATCGTTCCTGTTTGTATCTCATAATCCAACAGTGTACAAAACAATAGAAACGAAAGAGTGAGTCCACGATACTGGATGGCATAATTAAATAACTACACAAAATATTGATTCAACTGAGTTTTAAAATTTTATTAGCTCACCAAACGCAAAACTTCCACAAAGAAAAAACGTTCCTAGCAGGCGTATAGCACTGCTGACTTCCGTAACGTGGATGAGCCTGCATTATCTGTTTTGAGCGGTTGTTATCTGGGAATAACTTACCGCTGGATGGAGCGATTGACCAATCAGAATCAAGTATTCCACAGAGCCATGTAATAAGTAAATATAATTGTTTTTAAGGTTATTTTTACTTACAATAATTTTTTGAAGTATACGCAAGAGCTCACTGAAACGCACGTTAAAATCACGTTAGGCAAATATACATTCAAAGTTTACATTCAAAGTATACATGCAAAGTATACATGCGTGTCCTTCTCCTAATTTCCCTCGAGCCGGCAACCACACTTTAATGAAGTTGACTTAATCTAAACATAAACTAGGTGCGCATGCAGGGGTGATATGTCTTTCCAGCTCCCAGCATTTTGTCATTCACCCTCATTAAGGCCTCCAAACGATCCCATGCACGCAACTTTGAATACCGCTGGAAAAAATTATGTAATATTATACAAACCAAAGACATTCTATAATGAACGCCTGAACCTCAAGCCACGTGTGTTCCAGCTATTTCTTATACCCACTTATTCTTAAGCATCATGACTATTCATAACCACTGGGAATTTGTGGAAAGTAATGAACATCATAAAACTTTGATGTCTGCGAGTTGACATGACTGGGAGCAGATTGTAAATACGTCTAAAGAAGCCAATAAACAGTGTGTCATAGTTGCTCATCGGCTCAGGGTCACTAAAGATTGTTTGCGTAATGTTACGCTCGCGGTGTACAAGCCTTCTCGCCGTAACCTTTTCTTAACAGCCTTATATAACCTCCTCATCTGAAATCATGGATTGAACATTAATTGCAACAGATGTTTTACATTAGCTATTTCCGCCCAGCTGGCTTGCTTTCCTTTAAACATACTTAGAGCTGATTCAAACATTTTCTCTCTTTTCCCCGTTTCTTTCTTTCTTATTCTCCCCCTCCTTTCTCTCGTTCTCTCTCTGGGCTTTGTGAGCAGAATTCAGTTTGAAATGTGGTGAGGCCTGGCAGCTGATTGCTGTGCTGAGGTGTGTGCCCATCCACTCTGTCAGCCTGCATGATAATCACACAATCGCACACACACTCTGGCCTGAGCCCTTCATTTGCATTTATGTCACTCCTCTAGTCTTCACCTAGCCTCATGTAACCTCCCACACTTGAAGGCTAACTGCTGAGGTAGTTTGTAACCTATCTCTGTGAAACTACATTTGATCTTGCATTTCCTCAGGGAATGTTTTGGTCATCTAAGGAAAGATCCCAGTTGTTGAGATGTGGCCACGGTTTAGCCTGATGTTCTTGGCATGATTCCCAGCCAGGACAACATAGTGGCTTTTTATGGGACAGTGTATTCAGCTGCCGACAGAGTTGGAAGAGAGTTAAAGAGAGAATAACAACTTTCTCACTCAGTAATTGAATCAATATTGGTGATACAGGTCATAATTAAAATCTGTTCTTCAAAAGTATGTTTAAGAAAAAGTAGAGAGGAAAAAAATGTATTACTGCGTGTGTGTGTGTGTGTGTGTGTGTGTGTGTGTGTGTGTGTGTGTGTGTGTGTGTGTGTGTGTGTGTGACATGCTGGGCAATTTAGATGATCAGCTCACATCAAAACCATTGTTATTATGTACATGTCGTTCATCTTATTTTATTTTAAAAGTATATTTTTATACATCACGAGCATAAAGTACAAAGCAATTACAGTTCATTAACAACCAGTGTAATTGGATTTTTAAATTGTTCTGATCAAAGTGATGAGATGGACTCTTCATGAATTGATTAACTTTCATACTATCCACATAAGATGAATCCACATTTCTTGACCTTCATTTATATTTACTATATCGAATCTTCCTCAGACAGAGCAATTAGCACTTCCTTCCTTTAGCTTGTGGCGTCTAGTGGTAAATCTTCATGATGAGGTGACATGAATCAGTCGATTCTTCTTAATTTTGCTTTGGGGCGACACACACAGCCTATGGTTTACATACACACACAAAAGTGTCCTGTCACATGTAATAAATGGTGATGCTCACCACAGCAAGAGAGTAGAAGAGTCTAGGTTCTCTCTTATTCTCCCTCTTTCTTCTGGCTCTCTTCTGCATTACTTCCTCTCATTCCCGTTCTCTGATGTGGCATTTGTCCGGCCATGTGGCCTGTGGCAGTTACCTGCAGAGTGTCTGTGTTCCATCCTGTCAGAACACATTGGCTCTCACTAACTCTGGCATCAGCACACCTCTTACAACACTCAGGGCATGTCTGAGGGAACTTAAAGGAAGACTGTAATCTCTTGTTATAAAATACCTATTATGCCTATGCAATCAGTTTGAAAATGAATGCTGCTAATGGATGGACATTTCATCACAAGTCATACAAACGTGTAAAAAATACAGTTCGGAAAAAGTGTTTTATGCTCACTAAGGCTGCATTTATTTAAGAAAAAAAAAAAAAAAAAAGAAAGAAAGTTAAAACAGTAATATTGTTATTTGATTTGGGGCCCAAGAAACATTTCTTAATATTATCAATGTCTGTCAATTATCAATGTCAATTTCAGAAGAACAGGACTGATTTTTACAACAAAAAATTAACATTGTAAAAAGTCTTTACTGTCACTTTTGCCTGGTATACATTTGCTGAATACATGTATTAATTTCTTTACTGCTCATAAATTGTGATGCATCTTTATTGTAAGACTGTAAAGTGACAAATCAATGAGCCTTAAAAGTTGTATGACTGATATTTTTATTTTTGAAAAGCAAGCTTAAAGTAATTTGCAATTATTTTGCATTTCTTTTTACATTATTACAATTTAGCAGATATTTGATATTTTGTAAAATCACAATATTGTGCATTACATGTTTATTTACTATTTATTCATTTATTTATTAATATAGTTACTATTTTTTTCATATATTTATGACTATTTCTTTATTAGCCACATTTGCCAATATAACCATTTGGACATTTGAAACCATGTTTGGCAGTTTTGTTAAAACAATTAAAACAGTTTTCTGCTGGTCTTATCATTTGTGCAATGTGTGATTTTAAAATATACAAAACCCCAGCCAAACAATAAGGTAACGAGCAATGATAATTTTGCACTTGACTTTTTTATCATATACTGATGAAAGGCTATGAGACTGATAAAGTGCTTCAGGGATAATCGTTTTCAGCTATTAGAAGACATTGCAGTATACATACATTCTAAATTTATGAGGAGCACTTTGATTTCTCATCTTTTATTAATATTTATAATATGAATAAATGTTTGAAGAATTGAAGAATTGAAAATGCTTTTAGAATCCTTAAGAGATTTCATTTTTCTCAAAGGGAGGAGGCTCATTTTTACATTCTGTGAAGTGTATTCAGCCTGCAGCTTTGAGATTATAGGATTTATCAAGCCAATCATATAATCTGAATGTCAGTTTTTTAAGTGACAAGCAAAAATAAATGTGATGAAGTAATTCTTAATTGGAACTGGGCTCTAATGCATAATCAGTATGATTGCATCCCCCATTTCAACTAGTTCTTTCCCTCCTCTCGTTGTTTTCTTCAATGACTAACTGTCTGTCTCACTCCCTCTCTCTATTTATCAGTAAAGTGGCCACTTTCTCCTCAATTAACCATGCTGCAACTCAAGCAGAACATTGTATCAATGCATACAGGCCTGCCTAGCAACAGGAAGGGTATTAAAATTAAAAGTCTCCTTTCCATAAACCAGTGTTAATCCATGCACTGTCAAAAAGAAGGGCCGTGCTTTGAAATGTACTAAAATAAAAGTGGAGACAGGGAAAAGATGTGTGAAGCTTGGTGGTGGTTCAACATTAAGCCTCAATAAGACAGGAAACTGGCCTCAATTACAGTGAAGTCTTGGGCTCAGAAGTGGGCTGCAGTGTGCCATGAGAGGTCTCTCCCCTCAGAAAGGCAATTATTGTTCAAAATGAAAAAACGGATTCATATTCTGTTATGTTTTATGCATGACAAACCTGAGGCAGAAATGTAAAATACAAAGCCACAATTTTTATATTGCTTGCCTCACAGCAATTGTGCTTATCATAGATACATATTTATAAATGCGCACACAATGTTTTATGAGAGATTTTAAATGTGGACATCAGATTATGAATAATGTATTTGAGAATGAATCAACAGACATTTTGTTTCCTGATTTATAAGTAGGGCCATCATCAAGAACATAGCGCAAGGACCTTTGATGAGTGGGTCCTTTAAGGTCCTGTATCTATCCACTGGGCCCAGATAAAGGGGGGTGGCAGCCATACAAATCTCATCCCAGGACCCCCATTTAGCAACAACCTTGTTTATAAGTATAGTACATGAGAGTTCTGTAACACATTCGTGAATGGAAATGGCTTCATTAAAGTTTAAGCTTGAGAGTCATGGCCTCCAGGTGCCCATTGCTCAAGCTTCACCCCAGGGTTGTGGTGCAAGGTGGACATTCTTATCCTTTGCTTTCCCTGATGGGACGAATGGCTCAGCTCCATCTGTGCCAGCCACATGGCAGGCAGCAAACTACTGATATCTCGGCTATTCAGAGAACACCAGAGGCACATGGCCACACTGCTGGACTACAACAAGAGAACTATCTTCCTACCGAGCATATCCTACAAAGCCATGGGTATCGATATAATATGTTGACTGCAGCTGCACAGACATCAGCACTCCTATACATGACATGTTGTCTAATTAAGAACCAAGGCCTCTCATACATGATCAATTTTATATCAGGTCCTTGAACTCCCATGTACATTTCATAAGGGAGCTTGGAAAACATGCTGGTTTGCTTTATAGACTCTAAACAAGCCTATGCAGAGGACTTCAACATTTCATAAGTCATTCCATTAGAAAATCACTTGGATTGGTGAAGTGGATCCCAGGTTAGTTCTACAAAACCAACAGAGACTCAATTGCAATTGGAAGTGTTAATTAGGAATTCCAACACATATTATTCTCTGTCCTGCTGCTCACAGGTGATCTATTGGAACACTGCACATATCTTCTCTTCTGGCTCAGTACGTGTCTTCTGGCTGTTGAATGAATACACAAATGAAAGCACTAATGAAGAAAAATGCCCGGAAGAGCTGCAAGATTTATGTTGTACTTACACCTAACACCATTCTACCTAGACAAATTACAATGGTCTGATTACTCTACCAGTTCCAACGCTCAATGTCTGATTATTCATTGAAATGTGAAGAAATTCTAAGTGATTAGTCAGTAACACTGGGGCATTTTAAAAACCAATGATCTATACAGATTAACCATTTTTGTCTGCACAGTCAAATTGCCAATTTTTACATCCCTAATTAGCATACGAGTAAATAATGTATCTATAATATGTCAGTGTACATAGTCATGGAACAGAAGAATGAACACAGGTAACGTCTCAACAGTTTATTGAATAACACCCAGGTAGATAGCTGGCGGATCTCTGAATAGCAGATCATTAATAGTGAGACTGGCAAGATGGTGATGAGTCTTATCTGTTGTAGGTTGAGGTGAGAGATGACCAGAGGACTGAAGGCTGGCAGACGAGACAGTCCTATCCGAAGGGGAGTTTCCGAATGTGGGTTTCCGAAGGTGGTGAGACCAGACAACTGTGATGTGGAGTTTGACTGCTTAAATGGAGTGGAGCTGATGAGGGTGAATGATGACGATGCGATTGTGAAGTGTGTTCAGGGCTGCGTTCAGCCTACGTTCAAGGCTACATGTTTAATACTGCAAAATACGCTCAATGTTACAGTCACTGCCTTGCCGTCCAGAATAAAAGATAACATCCCAATCTAGTTAAGGGATTTGTGGAAACTGTAGTTTCTAATTATTGTGATCCAACATTTGCCTCGCATTTCAGGATGAAAAGACAAACATTTCAGGTGAAGGATAATCCACTTCTTACCTCCGAGACTGTGTTATGATCTATATGACCTTATTATTTTTATTGTGAGTATTAGGCTTATCATTATTGCTGATCACTGTTGATATGCTATATTTTTACTATAAAACTCTCACGACAAACATGTCTTCTAATATCTTTAAAGGGGGGGTGAAATGCTATTTCATGCATACTGAGTTTTTTACACTGTTAAAGAGTTGGATTCCCATGCTAAACATGGACAAAGTTAAAAAAATTAAGTTGTACGTTTGATGGAGTATTTCTGTGGCAAAAATACTCCTTCCGGTTTGTCACAAGTTTCGGAAAGTTTTTTTCGAGTATGGGCGTGTGTGACGTCAGATGGGGCGGAATTTCCTTATACGGGTCCTAAGGGCACTTCTCCCGGAAGGGCGCGCGCGCACCCGTAGACCAGAGAGAGAGAGCGAAAGCCCATCAAAGTGCTGTGCTCGGCTTTAGGGAAGTCATCAACTGAGTTGTGCAAGTGTTCTTGGTTGTTCCCTGCATTTCGACGATGATTGTTTTATAAACAAGGCCCAGTTCGACGCCGGATTTGCAGATCGTCTAATGCTTATGGAGCAGTCCCAACGATAAAGGTTCACGGTCGTGCGTTGGAACCGCAGGCGGTGAGTAAAACTGCTTCAAATGTCTGTGTGTTGTTAGCTATCAGCGCGTAAGCACAGCAAGTAAACAACATGATCACGTATAGTTAATGTATCTATGAAGCATGCGATGTATGTGTGTGTGTGATTCGCGCTCGTGATTCTTTAGCTCCGCCCACAAGACACGCCTCCAGCTGCTCGGTTTTTTCCGGAAATACTCTAACCTTTCATTGAAGTAAAAGAATTGAAAGTGCCAAATTCACTTAATCATCCATCACAATGAGTAAAACCAAATAATATAGTTCTGATATGCATCAAAAGATTGTTAAGCATTACAAAATAGAAAGTGGCTGTAAGAAAATAGCTAAATAATTGAAAATCCCCATTTTGACCATCAGGGCAATAATTAAGAAGTTTCAATCAACTAAAGATGTTACGAATCTGACAGGAAGAGGACGTGTGTCTATATTGTCTTAATGAGGAGGAAAGATTGAGTGGCCAAAGACTCTCCAAGGATCACAGATGGAGATTTGCAGAGATTTGTTGAGTCTTGGGGTCAGAGAGCCTATAAAACAAAAACCAGACAACCCCTACATCACCACATGTTGTTTAGGAGGGTTTCAAGAAAAATCCTCCTCCCTTATCTAAAAATAAACTCCAGCATATTCAGTTGTCAGACACGACTGGATCTTCAAAGGGGTTCCCCAGCTGATTCTATTCTATGGTCAGATGAAACTTAAAAAAAAAGAGCTTTTTGGCTGCAAAGCCACCAGATGGGTTTGGTGCAAACAGGGATAACAAGTACCCCATACCCACGGTTAAATATACCGCTGGATCTTTAATGTTTCTGGCCTATTTTTTTGCTGGAGGTCCTGGACTTCTTGTTCAGATACATGGTATCAGCAAATACCAACAGAAAAATCAAAACTTGACGGCTTCTGCTAGAAATCTTATAATGGGCCGTGGTTGGATCTTCCATCAGGACAACGATCCAAAAACATCCAAATCAACACAAAAATGTATTACGGAGCACAAAATGAAGCTTCTGCCATGACTGTCCCAGTTCCCTGACCTGATTAGTGGAGTGAACTGAAGAGAAGAAGCACCAACATGGAGCTGGGAATCTGAAGGATCTGGAGAGATTCTGTATGAAGGAATGATCGCTGATCTCTTGTCAGGTGTTCTCCAAACTCATCAGGCGTTATAGGATGAGACTCAGAGCTGTTATTTTGGCAAAAGGAGATTGCAATAAATATTTAATAAAAGGGTGTCAATATTTGTGGCCAACGTGTTTTGGAGAAAAACATGTATTTCATAATGTGATTTCCCCTGTACTTTCAATTCTTTAACTTCAATGAAAGGTTAGATTTTTTCAATTTTTTTGAATGAAAGATCAAAAGGATAAACAATGCAATTTATTTTTTACAGCCATTTTTGATCATATTTACCAGGGGTGCCATTAATTCTGACCACAACTGTATATATAGATATCAACAGTATATTCTTTGAAATTCACATCATATGTCATGCTTTTAAAAAAGACTTAAATGATCATGCACATGATTTTTATTATTGTAGGGAACAGTTCCCCCAAAACAAAAAATTCTGTCAGTATTTAGCCAACCCACCCTCATGTTTTTCCAAACCTATATGATTTTCTTTCTTTTGTGATATAAAAAAAAAGTAATATACTGTCACTGTGTCTATGCTCCTTTACAATATATAACGCAAGTGGAAAAGGGAGTTTTCAGAGGAAAAGGCATTGGGAAAGTGAGAGACAGTGCTGAGATGAATTCAAGGACTGTTTATAAGGTGTTCTAATAAAAGTATAAAATGTTCCTGTGTTTGCATTATTCATCACACAGCAGTGAAAAATAAAAAGGAAAGAGATGAGAGGATGAGTATCTGACACTGTTAACATCACAGAGCAGGCTGGTTTTCTGGTTCTGACATATACATAAGGCATGTCCAAGAGAATCTCTCCATTGATCTGACAAATACCCATGGATTAAGTGCCAGCAGCAAAGTGTTTGCTTGTACACTTAAGAGATGTTAGAAAAATGGTTGTAAGTCCCTCCACTAGACAACAGAGGGTGCTCTCAGTTGAATTCAAATGGCTCATTGCCATCCCACAGAGGTATACTGCATTTGTTTGTAAGTTTTAGCCCTAAATAAAGTACAATAAATGAAAAAGTTAGAATTGTTTACAGCAGATGTACAGTAGATGAAGACTCAGTAGTCTAATAAAAGCTGCTTTATAATACATACTGGGCAGCCTCATGGGGGCCACCATAGGGAACCTATTATGCGCCTTTTCACAAGATGTAAAATGATACTCTGATGTCCCCAGAGTGTGTATGTGAAGTTTTAGCTCAAAATACCCAACAGATAATTTTTTTACAGCATGTTTAAATTGTCACTTTTTGGGGCTGAGAAAAACTCGCCGTTTTAGTATGTATCCATTTAAAAGTAAATGAGCTGCTGCTCCCGAGGGTGCAAGAGCTGAATAAACACAGTAATAAGAAGTGCGCTTTAAAGTCATATCCATAAACTCTCTCTCTCAATTTATTACCATTAACATACACAGCGAATGAAACAGAAACACTCGTTACAACTAACAGTAAACAAATATATACACAGCTTGTCAGGGGGTGCTTAAAAACTGGTAAAGCGACTCAGATGAACTGTAATAAAGTTTGCGCTCTCCCTTTCATTACTGCCATGATTAGTAACGTTAGGCCTATCGCTCTGAAGACTGTCAGCTGGATCACGAACCGTTGGTACAGATCCATCCTCGAGTAACAACGAGAGTAAATGAAGACTGCTATGATCATTCTTACATCTTATTAGAAAACTATGAGGTGCCACGTAGGATTTAAATCAAACTTCGCTTATCAATACATACATACCACACGTGCATATACACCTATAAATTACTCGCATATACATGTATACTATTGGATGTTCAAAATACATATATGAAATACATGTGCACACTAATATGAAATCCATACTAATACATATTATGTTAGTAATGCATATACACTTGTGAATAACTTGCATATACATAAAAACTTGACGCACGCATACACCTATAAATACTCGCATATACATATAAACTTCCATGCATATACACCTATAAACACTCGCACATACATATACACTCGCTGCACGCAGACACACCTATAAACACTCGCACATACATATAAACTCGATGCGCGCATACACATCCATAAAACACGTGCATACATACAAAATAAAACGTGGATCCATGCTTTAGTTGTGTATATATGTATATGCGAGTGTTTTCATATGTGGATGTGCGTGAACTTTTCAGTGCAAACCGAAGGCATTTCAGTGTAACCGGAAGGCATTTCAGTGTAAAAGGAAGTAATTTGTGCGTACACGGAAGTAACCTGCCTATTTACCGCATTTGTATAAAGCACCTCAATCGCTTAGGAGACATTATTGTCACTACAGCTGCTCCGGCATTGAAACAATGGCGTTCTGTGTACAGTTCACTCAGGTCGGGTCTACGCTAAAACTGCAGTGTCCATCAACAGTCGTGGGAGGGGCTTGTGCAAAAGTACATCACATTGCCCCGAATCTGAGAACGGATTTATGGGGATTTTAAACAACACACTGGGTGGATTTTTATCATTATAGGGAGGTTGTGTACACACACTGCCAACACACAATTATGTTCAAACACCATGTAAAAGTGAATGTTGCATAATAGGTGCTCTTTAAGATCACATGATCAGACGAATAAATCTCATAATCCCCCTATCTGACACTTTCTGGCGACTGAATAAATTAATCATAGCTTGGCTTACCAAGAATAGAACATGTCTACATTGGCTCTGGTAAACAAAAATGATTGCATTCGTTTTATGCGGCATCCTCACCACTAGGTGTCGGAATAAGTACAAGTCTACTGCCATATTAACCACACACACACACACACACACAAAAAAACGCACATTCGAACTCGAACATTTTTCTTTATCGGAAATTCTTATTAAAATGTAGTACTTAGTCAGCGATTTCATATGCAATTATAACGTTTATTGAGATTTGTTTAAGGAAAGGATGACATGTACTGCAGTGAAAGTGATTTTTCTGCTGTTGCTCTTGTTGTCATAATTGCCATAAAATGACTGCTATAGAAGTGAAGGCTATTGTTACAAAGTGGGAAACCGTGCACCAAAGCAAAAAGTGACATGTTTATGGCCCTTACACAACGCAACATGCTGTTGTTTTTCGCCATGTCAGATATTACATGCAGGATTCAAGTGAAATGGCACTGCTCAAGAACATGTGTGGCCTCTGTTAGAGAACCATTGCTTTTAGTTTCAGTGCATGAGAAGTCAGGTGGTTTGACAAGCAAATGCACATTGTTGACATCTTTAATTTCCTAAAGTGCTCAGAGTGGCAGTATAACCTGTAAGTGCTGCTGTTACTACTGTTAATCCAGCATAGTTGTTACTGGGTCAATTTGGCCCGATATGGCAAATCATAGTTCAAGAGTCACAATTTTCTGTTCATAGAGTCATGGTGTGACAGTGAAAGCATTTTATCTTGACAAATCACGTCTGCGGCGGGTGTCATGAAGTTTCAGGCTAAAAGGTTGATGTTAAGTTGCAGAAAATCTTTTAAAGTTTAAACTGGGTCAAAATGACCCCACAACAATACGGTTAACCACTCTGATAAAATAGGTGAGGCCTATTGACTTTATTAAGCTGACGGAACAGTATTTTCAAGTTACTGTACACCATCATGAATTATGAGCCTCTTTTTTAGACATTTATGATGGCTAACATTGCTTTGTGGGCTCAGTGGTCCTGATATGCATGTTTGTATATGCTAATAAATCTGCCATGTGTCCAAGCTAATCACATAGAAATGTAGGCTAGATACTGTAGAGTGAGAGCACATTTGTGAATCTGCTGCAGTAGGCAATGTTCCATACCTTTTTCCTTTTTAGATTGGTGCAAAATTAGATTTCACACCTGTTAAATTGGGCACTGTGGAGTTTGGGAACTTGCATATATAAGACCCTGCAGTTTAGACACAAAAGCCTTCATTACTTTTGCCTTCTATTCCAGTTGAAAGTCAATTGGTATGCATTACAGATTGTATTAGCAATGGGAGGGGGCAGGGGGCAGTTTCTGAGACATTCAATTTATGTTTTCTGGCGTATGTGTAATGCTGTATGGCCAAGTACAAATTGTGTGCAAATGTCATTAACAGAATAAACATTTAAAATGTTAAAAAGTGGCAAAGCTTAAGTATAGCCTATTCCTTGGTGAGAACATCACTGACACATTATTGTAAATGTAGCCTATATTTGATCTGAGACTTGAAAAGCAAGTATGCAAAACCTTGGTCAGTCAATGCAAAAACCATAACCTTGCTTGTTTGAGGCAATGTGGATGACAATTTTCTATTTCATTCATACCACTTTGGCTAATTTGTAATTTAAACAACACAATGTATGTCACATCTTAATATATTTAACGTTATTGTTCAAGACTAAAGGAACAGATTTTTTAATTCGATTTTTGTATGTTGCTTTTCTGTGTACGTCAGTCATGAACAGAGAAATAGAATGTCATCTACTGCAGACCATAGGTCACAAGAATTGGTTTTGTTTTAGAACTTTACTGCCAGCTACTGGCAAGCAATTGCACTGCAGTCTTTACAAAGAGACGTGAACAACCGATTTTAAAATAAGAATGCCATATCTCTTTCCCCTCATTATTAATTTGAAATATCAATAGTAAGAAGAACGCTCATACGAATGTCCCATATAATAGCTGAAACGGAGTATCTGTATAGATTTGGATGGCATGAACTTTCAGTTCCACCTTAACAGGCTAGGACTATCCTTGCACCCATGAGTTAATTTTCATAATTGTAGTTAATGAATGATCATTTATAAAAATAGGTGTAATCCAGACATATATACATAAAGTGTAAGGATTAATAATAGCATAATAAAACCAAATATGTTTTGAATATTTGGCATAAGGAATTTGGCTTTAGATAAGTACCGAGAAGGTGCTCCCCCAGCTGATTCTTGGTTCCTGTCATCCTACTTAATTTTTCCATCTCATATTAGCCTTTTTCCTGTTGACTGGAGATATTGAGGCCCTATTTACTGCTTTGAAGCAATCACTGAATATTACATTTAAAGAATTGCATATACTTTACAAATTAACCTTAAATTAATTACTAGCATCTCAGTCATAGGTCCGGTTCTGCGTTCGTCATTATGTTGTGCGTCAATTTCAAGGGTTACTCTTTTGGCGTAAATTGATGCGTACGGCCGTCTGCCGGAAGCTAGTTATTTTAGTCGATTAAGTTTTAAATATGGATAATTTTCTTACATGGAAACATCGCTTCACTTCAGAGGCCTTTATTAACCCCCAGATATGCGTGGAGCACTTTAATCATGAATGGATGTGCTTTGATGGACTTCCAAAGACATACACCCATTCACTCCCATTATAAAGCTTTGAAGAGCCAGGAATTTTTTTTATATAACTCAGATTGTATTCCTCTGAAAGAATAATTTCTTATAAACCTATAGGATGGCTTCAGGGTGAGTAAATAACGGCCTAATTTTCATTTTTGTCTGTGAATCCCTTTAAGCCTTGTCCCTTGTCTGGGGATAATGTACTAAATTGACTAACAATTTAGGTTGGGTTAAAATTCACTTGCCTGTTGTCAAGCTTGTTCTCAAACTTTGTTCCCTGTAAGGATGCTATAGGTCAGCATTTCCTTGTGTTTTTAAAGAAATGCATTTAAAACTATAGGTTGTATTGAAGTATAGATGCATGATTAACAGGCTTTAAAAGGTCACTCACATGACCTCCAAATAAAGCAAATCTCAAACAAGCACGATACACATGAACAATTAAAACAAGTACACAAGTGTCTTTATTTACGCAAGCAAGAAAAAGAAAAAAGCCACTGTCAAGCTGTTGGCACATTTATGTACAAAACCAGTTAATTTTACTGCCTGCTACAAAGCATTCTCAGTGAAAGTACAAAAAACTAGTACAGTATGTGGATAAAGCTGAAAGCAATGTCAGGGTAATACTGGATACGCAACATCATAACAAGTATAGGTTTAAGACATGGTTTGGAAAATCATCACGAACTTGAAAGGACAAAACTCAAACACTACAACCTAATAAGATATTTAGCTTAATATTGTTAGCGTAGCAACTGTAATACTGCACATTTAGAAAAAATATAGTTGACCCCAGCAAGACAGTCAGTCATAAGTGTAAAAATCAAAATAAAGGATTTTTTTTTTTTTTTTGGAGTTAGTTAAAACGATTACCATTAGATGCATAACCATGCCACAAATAACAACTAGATTTACGTTTTTTTATTAATTTTTTTCTACTACAAGTTTCTTTTGTGGTTTAAAAAAAAAGCTGCATGACTAGTAAGAGTACAGGGACTCTGCGCTGATTCCAAATGCACTTACACCCAAAAATTCACAATGGTCCATAAGTGCACAAAAACTAGCTTTTTTTGTTTTGTTTTGTTTTTTTGAGACACTGACAAAAGTATTTTACTGCAAAAGTAGGGCAACTGAAGTCGGCAAGACCGAGCCAAAACACTGAATTTGGCGTTATACATGCCTGTACAGTACACCCATATCTTTCTTATTTATTCAAAACATATTTGAATGTTACCTTGTTTATTCAGCCTTCCACAGTGTTTGGCAGAGTCCTTGCAATCAACTTTTCCATTTAGATTTATACTTCTCTGATATGAACGATAATCTCAAGAATATCACCTACTGTAACACTGACTGGCGAGATGTGTTTTAGAAATTGACATGAAATGTGTTCACACTTAAAGAGATATATACAGTTCAGAGGAATGACCAAAAAACTGTTTTCATTTGATTACTTGCATTTAAAAGTTAAAGCTAAAACTAAGCAATAAAACACCTGAAAATGTTATTCGCATGTGAGAGTATGGCTCGCAATGAATGAAAGAAAACACATATCCATAGAGTCTCCCAAGGCAAATCCTACATGACCGCTCTAGCTGATTTGAGACGTTCTTTCAAGGTCCTTCTTTCCCCATCAGCAGCCATCTTTGTCAAAGCTTAACAAGCGTTTACTAAGCACCAGTGTCACACCTTCCATTAATACTACGCACAGCTAGCATATACAGTTAGGCCAAGCTACAATATAGCAGTAAAAGTCACTTTAAGGTACTTTTTGAAATCCCTGGCACTCCAAAACTGAATTTGTTGGAAAAAGAATCTGTACATTTTTTATGCTATTGCTGCTGTAAGTGTGGCAGCTTGAGCGATTTAACCTGTAAATCATAAGTTACAAGTTTGGTCACATTTTGGTTTTTAAAAAGTCGGTGAATCTAAATCATGACTAGCCATTTATAGGGTGAGCTTGAAGACCGTAAATCAACGGTGTGTAATACAAAAATGTGAAAAGTGTGCTTGTAATCCCTTTGGCTAAACCCAAAACCCCTAACAAGACCCAATGAGACATAAAAGTATGTGGTACAAAAGAGAAGTCACTCAGCTTGGTGTGTTTATCAGGATGTGCACGTCAACAGAAAAGGGAGGTAGAGGAGAAATGAAAGGACAAAGAAACTAAATCTATATCCTGGGTAGTCAGAGACGTTGCCATTGAGACGATAAGCACGCCCTTAGACCAACATTCTGGGTCACACCCGTACATAGCAAGTGTTACAGTTATTTGCCTCCCCAATCCCATCACACTCCTCTCCCCTGGAAACCATGGAAATTAGACTTAGTTAAGTTTAGTTTATATATGTGTCTTCAGGGAAGGGAACGTCATGCTTGTGTATGTGTGTGTGTGTGTATACATATTTATATGTGTGCGCATGACCGCGTGCTTTATGTGTATGCATTCAAACGCTCTTTAGAGCGAGTAGAGTGGATATCATGAAGCTCCTGCTCCTCCTTGGACTTGATATCCTCGTATTTCTGCATCCGGCAGGCGTCCTTCACGTAAGCCCAGTTAGCCGACAGCACCATCAGGTAATGCACCTACAGCAACACAGTGGTTAGAAGGGAGGGTTAGTGTTAGTGCTGATGACCACTCCGTGCACCCCCCCAAAAAAGGTCAAAGAATTACTCTAGAGAAGACAGGGATGGCGTTTAGTGCCCCAGTTTAGACTGGAGATCAACCAGATCAGTTATTTCCCATGTCAGGCAAAGCGGCAACCAGTTCCAGCTGAATATAAGCCAAGTTAGTTTGTTTGCTTACACATGTTATCACTTGTAACTGTTGGGTTAACTTGGGGCTACGCAGCTGGTTATGGTGGGGAGGTGGGAGGAGGACAGGAACTGAAACGATTTTGCAAAATGGAAGGGTCTGGGTGTCATTTTAATCAAGCCAATTATGGGACGTCATTATGAAAGTCGCTGCCGTAGGCGATGGTGGTGGGGCCTTTGGTGGACAGAGAGTGTGTCGGGAGGTGGGAAGGGACACCCCAGACCAGAGCTGGCTTCAGAAACGCGTGCAGTACCTCCCCGTGTTCTTAGACGTCAGAATGACATTGTTACGGATGAGGACAGACACTGCCACCACCTATGACAGTAGCCAGATCATTAAAAAAGAGAAAGGAAGAAGGTTACTCCTTTTCACCCTCATGTCATTCCAAACCTGTATGATATTATTTCTTCTGTGGAAAAGAGGAGATGTTTAATTTACACTGAAAGTGCAGTGAAAGTGAATGGTGAGCAAGGGCTGTCAAGTTATATCTTCTGAAGCCATTATTATGACATTAGCCCCTTTCACTCAGAGATTCAGGAAAATGCACTGATAATGTGTCCCGGGATTGTTTGATTTTGGTTCATTCACACTTCCAGAGATTTTCTGGAATCTGTGCATGCGTTCACACACATCCCATTAAGACATGACACACCCCTTACGGCATTGGTCCTGCCTTTGGTTCACACAGGGCGTTTTCCGGAACTGATCCCAGTAATGTTACTACTAGGCTTGTGTTCACACAGAAGGCACTCTAGCAATTCTATGGCAATTTTCAATGCTCTGTGTGAAAGGGGCTATTATTGAGTGATAATCTTGCCTGCGACACTCAAATCTTGAGCCTTTCACAAGAATTCACATTATTTTATATTCAAATATGCACATCAATGATGGCAAACATCATTGGTTCTTGTGTGTCTTGTAACCAATTTTGAATATGTGCATTTGTAAAGTGAGTTAAATGAGTTAAACCTCATGAGATTTGAGCGCTATGTCAGAGGAAAAATACTTATGATGCCTTTTAGGGTGCATTTTTGTCAATTTGCGAGCCTTTAGTCACCATTTACCTTCATTGTATGGAAGAATAGAGCTGCCAAACATCTCAGATGTGAAAAAAAAAATGGGAACAGAGTGAATAAATGATGCCAGAATTCCTTTAAATGTGGATGGTTCCGAAAATTGTGGTATAATTGATGCATTTTCAGAACAAAAATGGCTCCTGCAGTTGCGTTGCAATGCCACAAATGCAATGCCACTCCGAATATAATTTTGCTGAAGTTCCTCTATACACCAGTGGGTGGCATTATTGCTGCACAAATCAGCAAGCTGCGAGTATGCAGCAATATTCTCTGAAAGGTATGATGTAATTATATAATCAAAAGAGCACAAATTATGATCCAATTCTGTAGACTCTTTGTTTCTAAGTACTTAATGTCCAAGCTGTTTTCTCATTTGCAAACCATGTGGAATGCAATTAACTCATATAAATGAGGCCAGACTGTTGCCTTTCCAGAAAACAAATGCATTGTGCTTTTCAGATAAGCTTAGGCAGAAGACAAAAGCACAGTACTTGGCAAAAAACTAAGGTAGACAGTGCATTGACAGTCTGCCTCAAATACATTTGATGCTATTCTATTTACCTTCTACATAAGCCCTTATAATATTAACTAATGAAAATGGCTTTCTAAGATTCAAACCAATGGGCAGAAAATGGTGTCTCACAATCACTTATCGCTGTTCCAAACAAGCTTCTCTCCTTCCTTCCCTCTCCTCTTCTGTTTCCATGGCAACAACACCTCCCGCATTTTCAATGATGCGTTTCTCTCCCTCTCTTTCTGTCTCCTTCTCTCTTTGCTCACTCACTATTTTACAAGAGGCCTTGAATGTCTATTGCATTTAGACAGACCCACACATTCTTTCATGATTCTAAACAAGTGCCTGGTTTCTATAACATACTTGCTTAGATTTCATATTACCCGTCTCACAGGTGTCACTGGAGTCAACAAATTAATGAAACTCATGAATCAATCTATATTGAATTTTATTGCCCCTGAAAGAAAATGTAGATTCAATGGGAATTTATACAATGCAGAAACGGAGTAACAAAGAAAGATAAAAAGCTAGCGAGAAAGAAAGCAGTGGAAAAGCTCACCATGGCAATAACGGCTGCTCCAGCCCCCGCAAGTGCGCAGACGAACAAGTGGAACGTCAGATCCAGCTGAAGAAAGAGACAAAAAAAAGACTCAGAAGAGGAGGAAATGTGGATGGTTTTCTGAACAATTACCATGAACACTGTAAAAAAAAAAAATTCGAAGTTGTAAATAAAAAGTTTATTGGAATGCATTTTACAGGAAAATACTAATTCAGTCTTTCTGTCAAAATGTAATGTTTAATTCAATGTGTTACTTGCCGTTTCTTTAACTGTAATTAACTGTAAAAAAATACACCAGCAAAGTGCAGATAAATCTAGATCTCTAAAACTATTTAAAATGATAACCTCAATCTATCTTGACATCTTTACTATGCACATTCATTTTATTTTCAACTTCATTTTTCCAGAGCAGCACATGTCAACACTGACCTTTAAAAAGATCTGATAAATGCCTGTAATCTCTAATAATATTGTGAAAACATTACATCCACTCCCATATAACTTGTGGCACAGTCCATAAAAGGAGCTGCGCAATCTTGCTAATACATTTTAATATTATTTAACAATTATATATTTATATGGAGGAATCCCCGCTGCACTGTGTGTCTTCAGACTTAAAAGCACGGAAAGGTTTACAATTTATTCATATTCTCTCTCTCTCACTCCCCACCCTTCTTTCATGCCATAGGTCACTGACTGTAATGGCGGATTGAATTTATATGAAGCTGAAGGCCATCAGTCAGGATAAAGAACTGCCAACTGACCTCATTAGATTCACACATCTTGATGAAGTTCTCAGAAGCAGTGCACAGTTTTTTCTCCTCACCAATGGAAACAATTCCTGCAATTCAAATTAAGTGAGTTGTGTTAACATCAGACTATTAGGGAGTTGATATGTGCTTCTTAAAAAAAACACACATAAATGACGATTAGATTTGGCTAAATTGTGCTAAGTCATGGTTAGGTCATTTTTTACTTTTCCATAATGGGTTTCATTATGTCATGAACGTGTAGGTGAATGTGATTTCACCAAGTACAACATGTTACTGGATCAACATCTTTGTTAATCCTGGAACAACATTCCAATCAACCAATCAGATTTGAGGGACAAGTTTAGGCTTATGTCAAGTTTAGGCTTACAAACCAGGGTCAGGTGCTTCTACATTGGTGTAATTCACCAATCAGTTTCCTCTGATTTTAGGGATAAGTTATGGATAGGGTTAGGTTTAAGGTAAGGATAGGGTCAGGACTAAATTTTCGGACTGGAATGTTGTTGCAGGAACATGTCTTGGCAAAATCATGATGACCGATACACCACTGCTATATATAGTGGTGATTTAACTAGAAAATAACTGCCGTTGATGTTGCAATCCTGTTAATGAATGGCTGTAATACAATTAAATGTCATAATGGTGCTCCCAGCAGTATTGGTACACAATGGATTTCTGTAATGTGTAAAAAGAGTGTTTAATGATATCATAATACTGTTTATATTATGCATTCTGTTGTTTAGCTGTTGTGAGTTATTTTCCAATATTTTCTGCCCTTGGAATTCTGGATAATGCATGTAGCCTGCCACATTCAGTAGCTTCTGCACTAAAACATAAATAAACTGCAACACAAAAACATAAACCTGATTGATAAAGGTTGTTTGAAGTCATCTCAGACAGTTACAGCCCTATAGCCAGCTAGACTTGGCATTCACTGCTAACTAATTCACATAGTGATCCAGAAGTACTTGAATGTGACTAGAAAATATCAGCAATCCATAGATCCATATTTTATTTTGCTGGCTAAGTATTTAGTTGACACCACCATATTACAGGAACTTACAGGAAACATGTCTCATCTAATAGTGTTGAAATGAGCTACGCACCAAACTGACGCAGGTCGAAGCAAAGATTAGTATTGTACACCACAGTGTTGTTCTGACAGGTGTTCCAGATGTTGAAATACATGAAGACTGGCAGAGAGGTGAAGGCTGTAACTCCCAGCCAAGCCAACATGAAGATATAAGTAAGCATGATGAACTGAAGAAGAAAGAAAGAGATATATATGCTCCTTGATTACACCATTTTCACACCATATTTGTAACTATGCATAAAATAGCGGTGACCTCATGAGCCATCTGAAAGTTTTCTGTTATTCGAATCAGATTTATATCAGATTTATTTTTTCTAATTCAGTAGCAACCCTTCTTTTCTACTATGCAATAATATGCTTTGATGCCTCATTTAACTTGAAGCATGTGCTTTCTTTTAGTGAGAATGTTTTTGTGTTTTTTTTTAAAGCAAAACTTAGAATTTAGAAAATCAGAGTTTCAAGATCAATGTTTTGCTCATCATACATTACAGTAGTTGTTTGGGTGGTTGATCTTACCCAAGCACTGACACAGCGCCCGCAGGTGGTGATCTTAAAGTCCCCATAAAGGTCCCGGATGGCCCCAGTGGTGAAAAATCCCTCCACCATCAGTAGAATACCATAGACGAAAAAGGCTCCTGCCACTCCATAGATCACATATTTAAAGATGTCAATCCTGAGGAATCAAAATGATAAATAATTAGGGACTTTTTATGAAAAGAGTGTTAGTGCTTATCTAGCATACAACGGTAATTCAATCACAATAGAGGGCATAATGGTGGCAGAATACGTCTATATACATTAAACTCAATTAAAAACAAACCTATAACTGTCTGATTTACTTATTCCAAAGCATTACTCAGAAAAATTAAATAAAGTGGCTGAAGAAATGCTGCTTCACACCATTATTCCTTCCTCCACCCACTCCTTTCTCTTGTTCTCTTCTTCCATCCTGCTCTCCTTCCCACCAGTGGAGTTCCGGTGAGCAGGTGTGCTCGGTTGATCTGGTGTGATTTCAGAACGCCTAATTCTCTGACTGGGACAGATGCCAAAACCTAACATGGTAGCTCAGAAAAATCAGGCTTGGCAAAAGTTTGTGCGTGTGTCACTGTTCTTTAGAAATATGAGTGTGGGAAGCAATTTTCTTTACTCGCTCTAGATTTAATTATTCTGTATTGTTGCTGTTGAACAAACTTGAATAAGGTGTTTTTTTAATGGTAGAGTTAACCAATAAACCACAAATAGACAATGAATGAAGTCAGCACAACCTGATTTCACCAAGTACAACATGTTCCTGGATCAACATCTTTGTTGATCCTGGAACAACATTCCAATCAACCAATCATATTTGAGGGACAAGTTTAGAGTTTATGTCAAGTTTAGGCTTACAACCATGGTTATGTGCTTCTACATCAGTGTTATTCACATATAATTTGCCTCTGATTTTAGGGATAATTTATGGGTAGGGTTAGGTTAAGGGGTAAGGATATGGTTAGGACTAAATTTTCAGACCAGAATGTTGTTCCAGGACCAACAAAATATGTTGTATATACGTTGTAGAATATGTACATGTCAAACTCTGCAAAATCAGGATGTGCATGAAGTAATATGTCATATGAAGTAAAATGTTAATTCATGAGCTTGGGTTATTTGAAATAGACAAGCAAAAAGGTCAGTTACCACTACATTATTGAGGAGCACTGGTGAAAGAAACTGAATTGAATTCATGTGCATTTGAAAAGTAGGGTGCAACTAAAAAATGTCACCAAAATTGGGCTCAACAGGCAGCAATGTTCTTTTTTATTACGGCTTTGGTACTGTGGCACTCACATGGTGAAGACGTCCAGGGCATCAACAGGCGACCGGACAACATCAAAGTATGTCTGCAGGATGGTGACGGTCCCAGAGAGAGCCTCATGACCACAGCCACAGAAGAGCGCCACCCCAGCATACAGCAGGATGGTCGCGATCAGAGAGGCGTAGGGTATCCCACTCAGACATTTGAGGCAGCATTCAGAACACCCTGGGAACAAGAGGGAATGTCAGTCCATAACTGCTATAAGAGCAGTAGTGTATGACAACCAATAGCGATGCTTTACCACCCATATAGGGCAATGCTGTTGATAAATATGTAGAAGTGCAAGAGAAATTCGAATCAAGTACAGGGAATGTGTCAAAAATGTATTCAACAATGTATCTTGTTGAGTGAAATGTACACTGTAAAAAATCATGCTTTAACTCATCAAAATGTTAACACATTTTTTAAGTCAGTTTAATGTGATTTAAGTTGAAATGACAGTGTAAAAAAGTCATTTTAAATGTTCTTTTTTTAATAAATCAAGAGACTGTTGTTTTTAAAGAAATGAATACATTAAAACAAGAATGCTTTAAATTGATCAAAAGTGACAGCAAAGACTTTTACGAAAAAAAATATAATTTCAAATAAATGCTGTTCTTTTGAACTTTCTATTCATTAAAAAAAAAAACTATCACTGTGTTTCTACAAAAATATTACATTATTATATTTTAATTCAGCTTTTCCATCACAGATAAACAATTCATTTTAAATATCATAACATAATAGAAAACAATTATTTTAAATTGTAAAAACATTTCACAATATTATTGCTTTTACTGTATTTTTAAATGCAAACTTGGTGAGCATAAGAGACTTATTTAAAAAAACATTAAAAAAAAATCTTAACGCCCCTAATCATTATATAACTAACCTGAAATAGCTTGAATGTCAGTTAAAAAGCATAAATTCTTCAGAGTTATAAACGGCAAAGACTACATCAATTCAAAGCAGGACGGTTTATGTACAACAAATGAAAATGATAAATTAGAGTCCCATCAGTCCATTGCCCATCTCAGAGGGGTAACAGTTTCACCAGATGAAAGTGCAAAGCAAATTCTATTTTCAGTCAAAGAGAACATCCATTCCCACACATGTCACAGGGCAGGAAGTCTACTGTCACTTTCTAACCAATCATAACTGCCACAGCAGAAAGATTCATGGACACAATTCAACAGCACGCAACCACTATTTATTGCAATATTGCAAGTCGAGAATGGCACCAGTGGCGGCTATTCCACAGCGCGACACAGCAATGAATTAAAGGGTCATCTTAAACAAAACCCACCAGTACCGGAAAGCATAGTAGATCAGGTCTTAGTAGATCAGGATGTTCACTATCATGTACAGTATACCTTAGAAGAAAAATAAGAGTCCTTATTGTTGAACTCAGTAAGTCAAGCAGGCTAAATGTTTCACAGCACAACCTCTTAAGCCCTGAAGCTGAATGCTCACGGTTTTTGAGCTTGCATCCCATCTTCTCACTGAGCGCCTTGTAGCCAAGTAGCTATTGGTGCAATAGCATTGTCTCTGCATTCTCCTCACTCCTTGTAGCTGTGCTCCAGAACCTGTCGTTTACAGGAGTGTGGAGAATGTGTTTTTTGCAGCATTGACCCAGCTGTTACAGGGGAAACAGACTTGCACCTCCATTACACCTTGAGAAGAGCCTGCAGCTCTAAATGCTCTGGAGAGCAGGCAAGCGTTACTGCATCAAACATTCTTTATGTAATCCTGTATACTGACCTGAGTTATGCACAGATTAAGAAAATATAACAATGTTTATGTATTAATCACACTATGCATTAGTACAGTATACTGGAATTTCAATCAGTGCTCAAACTTTTTGGATGTGTTGATTATTGTATAGTCTGACTTTTGTTTTCTGTTTAAACATGAATTCAATCAGATCAGCAGAATTAAAATAAATACAATTTTAACTTAAAACACTATTAGTGCAGAGAAAAGCGCTATATAAATGTAACAAATCATTATTATTATTACTGATATTAATGATTAAATGTTTTAAGAACACTAAAGTCTGCAGTCTGTGAATAGATCAGTAATATTTTTTTTATGAAATAAATAAATTATTTAATTCGGTAATTAGACTTTAAACTGATCAAATGAGACAGTAAAAGACATTTACAAAAAATTTTACAAAAAATATTTAAAATAAATACTGTTCTTTTGAAAAATCTGTTCATCAAATAATCCTGAAAAAAACGTAACACAGTGAGTTTACACAAAAATATTAAACAGCACAACAGTTTTCATCATTGATAATAATAATAATAATAAAAAATCTGCATATCCGAATTATTTCTGAAGGATCATGTGACACTAAAGACTCATAAAGACAATAAAGACTCCTGTCATCACGGGAATAAATTACATTTTAAAATACTCAAATGGAAAAAAGTTATTTTAAACTGTAATAATATTTCATAACATTACTGTTTTCACAGTATAGCCTTGGCAAGATAAGATACTTCTTTCAAAATCATTCAAAATTATTACCAACCCCAAACCTTTGAAGGTAGAGTACCTTTAATTAAATACATTTTGAGCAGGAAAACATTTGATGTGTCCCTATATTGCAAGTTTGAATTATTTGAACACCTTTGTGGTCTAAACTAGCTAAATGAAATACCATATATTAGCGATTATACTTTTCTGAATATATAATCGTTTTGGGTAGAACAACTATGCGAACTATATAAGTACAAACTATATTTATAATATACCTACAGTAATCTACACAAAATCATCAGCATCCCTGATGTAGTGCCACATATTTTTTTTCAGTGTAGAGTCAGCAGAAAAGTCTACATGCCATTAAGACTTAATGTCTTCGCATTTTCGCTAATGCTTGGATCCCTAATTCCAGGTGTGTGTAAATTTGAATGCCCCTCATTTTAGGGAGATTGACTGTGATATCTGGGAGTGAAGTAGAATGACACATTACTTATTTATCATGCCAATAAACAGCACCAAACTGACATCCCTGTGGTGTCCTTAAGATGCAGTCAGTCTTGAGAGAGCTGAAACAGATTAATGAGGGAGCCAAAGTCTGTTCTTTGATCTCAGTGGGATGAGACATGAGATCAATACTCAGACTGTCAGTGGAAAACTCAAGCCTAAACCTGCCTCATCAAGTGCACCCCTATCATGCCATATGTGCCGGTAAGAAATCGTACTCGGTTACTAACGTAACCTCGGTTCTCTCTAGAAGAGGGAACGAGTACTGCATAAGATATCTTACGCTAGGGGAAAATCCTTTTTCCGCGAGATATTGAAGCCAAAAATTATCCTTAATTTTGTAATAATGCAAAACGCGTTGCGGCAGCATGCAGACATAGGCGAGGCAGCTCGCGCGCCTATTGGCTGCTCTGCGGCAACTGCAGCAGCCTATCGAGCGAGGCCTGGCGTGACGCCAGACCCAATGAGGGTGCTTCGCGCCCGCTGCGTCACGTCCCGCCGAAACGGGCGTGGTCTAGGCCTATAAATACCACTTGCAGGCAGCTATTATCTGGTTTTTCATCATCGAAGCAACCAGAGCGTGCGTTGCTTCTCTCGTACTGCGTAAGATATCTTACGCTAGGGGACCCAATGCAAAACGCCGTGCATGCTGAGATCTGACACCAAAGACCCAAGGGCGAAAGCCCGGGGTTCATATAGTGCACAATCACCCAGGGAACTCACAGGGAGTCCAGGAAGAGGGAGGGGCGAAGCCGCACTCTTCCACATATGGCAGTGTCGCTTAGACGCGAATTTCATCATACAGACAGGGCGGGGTACGGCCTGAACTGATGGGGAAATGTGGGTCTTACACAGTTTGCCCAGGCACATCTTGTGCTACTGCTTTTCACTGTCGATCATCGAGCTGTGCTCAGTAGACGCAGCATTCTGAGCTGACAGCATCAGGTCAGATAATACTGGTTAACTAGACCGACAGCAGCCTGGCCTGCAGGGCGGGAACCTCTAGGTTGTAAAACCTTATAAATGTAGACGGGGAGGCCCAGCCCGCCGCCGTACAAATATCTTGCAAGGCAATCCCACTCGACCAGGCCCACGAAGAGGCCATGCCTCTCGTGGAGTGCGCTCTGACACCCCACGGGCACTGCATGCCCTTGGAGGCGTATGCCAGCGCTATAGCATCAACTATCCATCTGGATAGGCTCTGTTTCGACGCGGCTAGTCCCTTAGAACGCCCGCTAAACAAAACAAAGAGCTGCTCTGTCTGTCTGAAAACAGACGAGCGAGACACATAAGCTCGTAATGCCCTGACTGGGCAAAGGAGGCCCGCGTCTCTTTCCTCATCAGGGACCGGTAGGGCTGACAGGGAGATAACCTGCGCCCTAAACGGTGTGTTGAGGGATTTCGGAACATAACCGTGCTTAGGTTCGAGTATAACTTTTGAGTCATTAGGCCCAAACTCCGTGCACGTCGCGCTCACAGAGAGCGCGTGTAAGTCCCCTATGCTCTTCACTGAAGCGAGAGCCAGCAGAAACACAGTCTTGAAAGACAGATGTTTCAGATCAATCGTCTGTAAAGGCTCGAATGGTCCACCTTTCATGGCTTCCAGTACCGTAGAAAGGTCCCATACGGGGACTGAGGGAGGTCTGGGAGGATTCAGTCTCTTAGCCCCTCTAAGGAAGCGGATGACTAAATCGTTCCTTCCTATTGACTGACCACGCTGCTATAGCCGCCACATAAACTTTGAGCGTGGAAGGGGTCCTGCCCTTATCCAACAGCTCTTGTAGGAAGGAAAGCACCTCCGTCACTCCACAGTCTGTGGGTGACACACCACGGGCTGTGCACCAGCCCGAAAACACTGACCATTTCGAGGAGTAGAGCCGTCTCGTAGACGGAGCTCTAGCCTGCGTGATCGTGTTTAATACTCCCTTAGGGAGTTCAACATGCACCCGTTGAGGGCCCAGACATGAAGGGACCACAATTCCGGGTGAGGATGCCAGATCGAGCCGTGGGCCTGAGAGAGGAGGTCTCTCCTCACTGGCACTGGCCACGGGGCAGTGCTCGCTAACTGCATCACAACTGGGAACCAAGGTTGGTTTTCCCAGAACGGTGCTACAAGCAGTACTGAGCATCCTTCTTCCCTGATCCGCTCTATCACCTGAGGCAGGAGAGAGACGGGGGGAAAAGCATAGAGCGGGCGGCGGGGCCATACATGAGCCAGAGCGTCCCTGCTCTTGGAGAAAAATTCCGGACAGTGAGCGTTTCTTGAGACGCGAACAGGTCTACTTCCGCTCTGCCGAATTTCTTCCACAGCAGTTGGACTGTCTGTGGGTGTAGAGACCATTCGCCTGCCGGAACATTGTTCCTGAACAGTCTGTCTGGTCCTATATTTAGGAGCCCTGGCACGTGCGCTGCTCTGAGCGAGCGCAGGTTGCGCTGAGCCCATACCAGGAGGCGTTCTGCTAGCCTGTACAGGCTCCTGGACCTGAGGCCGCCCTGGCGATTTATGTAGGACACCACAGACATGTTGTCCGAGCGGACCAGGACGTGGCGTCCTTTTATCTGGGGACAAAAACGCGTCCGCGCGTTGTCTACTGCCAGCATTTCGAGGCAGTTTATGTGCAGGAACTTCTCCCGTTCTGACCACTGGCCGAAGAACGGTCTGCCCTCGAGCAGCGCTCCCCATCCCGAGGTGGATGCGTCCGTGGACACCACTCTCACCCTCGAGGAAGTCCCCTGGCTTACACCTGATTGGTACCAGTCGTCCGCTCTCCAAGGTTTCAGAGCTGTGACGCACTTCTGATTGACCTTGAGGCGAAGCAGACCGGATGCCCACGCTTGGCGTGGGACTCGCGCTTTCAGCCAAAACTGCAGCGGGCGCATGCGGAGCAGGCCCAGCTGGAGCACTGATGATACTGAGGCCATGAGACCCAGCATCTTCTGAAATTTCTTGAGCGGGACAGACGCGCCGCAGCGGAACGAGCTCGCTGTGCGCTGAATGTCTACGGCGCGCTGTGGTGATAGTCGCGCTATCATGGACAGCGAGTCCAACTCTGTGCCCAGGAAAGATATCATCTGACTGGGGGACAGAGAGCTCTTCGCCCAATTGACTCTGAGACCCAAATTCTCGAGGTGATCGAGTAAAATGGTCGTGTGCTCTATGAGCACTGAGCGAGATTGCGCTAGAATCAGCCAATTGTCCAAATAGTTCAGTACTTGCACGCTCCTCATTCTGAGGGGTGCGAGCGCCGCATCCATGCACTTCGTAAATGTACGGGGTGCCAGGGATAAACCGAACGGCAGGACTGTGTACTGATATGCCTGGCCCTCGAAGGCGAATCTCAAAAATCGCCTGTGACATAACGCTATCTGTATTTGAAAATACGCGTCTTTCAGATCTATTGACACGAACCAGTCTCCTCTGCGAATCTGCGCGAGGATTTTTCTGGTCGTGAGCATCCTGAACTGTCGCTTCACAAGCACTCTGTTCAGTTGCCTTAGATCTAGTATGGGTCTGAGACCCCCGTCTTTTTTCGGTACCAGGAAGTATCTGCTGTATAGCCCTCCTTCGCTCTGAACTTGAGAGAGAGGCTCTATGGCCCCTTTGCTCAATAGTTTCACCACTTGGGCTCGAAGTAAATGTGCTACTTTCTGTTTTACCGTGGTCTCGACACGCGCCGTATAGAGGCGAGGGCGTCGGCGAAACTGCAGCGAATAGCCTCTTTTTATAATGTTTAGCACCCACTTCGAAACCCCAGGCAGCTTTGCCCATGCATCTGCATGAATAGCTAGGGGTTGAATACAAAGCGTGCTCCGTTCGCTCAGCGATGGAGAGGCTTCGGTGTGCTGTAACACAAGCGTCGCGCTCGTGACATTTGAGGCAGGGGCGCGCTGATAACAGCGGGCAGATTACCCGCGCTCGACTCCTCTGCGGCGGTCAACCGAGAGGGGGAGGGCTGGGCGAGTCCCGTAGGAACTGTCATGTCTGTGCGTGGATGTGGGCGCGGGATAGCGGGCACATTTACCACACCGAAAACATTGATCGCTTGAGTGAAGCGAATGCACGTTGGTTTCGTTTTTACAGAAAACGTAAGACATACATAACGTAGTGTTTGTGGGCACTGGGTAGTGGGCACATTTACCACGTTTGATGCGCAATCGATCTGAGTCGATTTATGTGCGCGAGCCCTGTGTGACGGGCTGTGCTTGTGTGTAGAGATGGGCACTGGGCAGTGGGCATTCTTTCTACACATAAAACACCATCGGCCGTGGCCGGGACACCAGAAAATTCACTCTTATGGGAGTTATCTGGGTAGCCGTAAAAGCGGCGTTTGTGTGCAGGCAAGCGTGCTGCGTCGCCGACTTGTTTACTGCAGAATACACTGGAACAGTCACATTTACTGGAACTGAACGAGCGAGAAGTTGCCATAGAAACAGAGAGCGTCAACGTGCTGGCGTTTGTTTGCAGGCATGCGTGTATTACAACAGGCTTGCTCACTGCAATACTGACATTTCCAGTCGCCCGAACTTCAGAGGGGAATGAGAAATGTACGAGAAAATGGAGGTCGGTCCGTCCGCAGCGGGACTAGAAACACTCTCTTTTCTCCTTACGCCAGTGATGCACGGAAACCATAGAAACGGTGTTTGGGTGCAGGCGAGCGGGTTGTACAACGCGCTCGTTGGCTGCAAAATGCACATCTGCAGTCGCCTTTCAGGGAACTGACAGAGCGAAGCATTGGCGGCATAATTTATCTGCCGCTAGACCGGGATTCGAACACCGGTCTCTCATGCGGAAAACCCAAGATTCCGCCACTGAGCCACAGGGGGGAACACAAAGGCTTTCAGATGCACGAGCATATAAGAGAGCGTCAACATGTTTTCTTCGGCGTTTGCTTACAGGCGCGCTTGTATTAAAACAGGATGCCAGGTGAGTCCTAAGAGTCACCATAGGCAGTAACTAGCTCGCAATGAGGGCAGTCGCCGTCAGCGAGCGCGAGAGCTGCGTGATCCTCAGGAAAAGGATCTTTTAGCTCTTTTAGTGCAATGAGAGTGTGTGTCGCGGCGGCGAGCACACACACATACATAAACACAGTAGCAGAGAAAGGATATAACGCCGGATAGCGCAGCAGGAAGGCAAGGAAGGCGGCGCGGCCAGCGACTTCAGTGACTCGTCCCGCTGAAGGTGCTCTCTCTCAGACGGTGCGGCTTCTTCTCCAGCTCCAGCGATGCGTGTGCTTCGCTTGAAGGATGAAAAATCAGATAATAGCTGCCTGCGAGCGGTATTTATAGGCCTAGACCACGCCCGTTTCGGCGGGATGTGACGCAGCGGGCGCGAAGCACCCTCATTGGGTCTGGCGTCACGCCAGGCCTCGCTCGATAGGCTGCTGCAGTTGCCGCAGAGCAGCCAATAGGCGCGCGAGCTGCCTCGCCTATGTCTGCATGCTGCCGCAACGCGTTTTTCATTATTACAAAATTAAGGATAATTTTTGGCTTCAATATCTCGCGGAAAAAGGATTTTCCCCTAGCGTAAGATATCTTACGCAGTACGAGAGACCTCTCGTAAGAGAACTATAATGTTTGCTTAGGTAAGAAAACTGCTTTTTAGAAATGATCATTCAAAAAAGTCTAAATCCATCTCTCTGTCCTTGAATCTGCCTCTTTATTAAAAACCCTCACGGTGGATGTTTGACTCTTTCATTGTTCTTTCACATTCAAATCAGTGGAGAGTGTTTTCATCGTAATAGATGCTCTCAGGAGGGAAGACTGTGCAGCTATTCTCTGCAATTAAAAGTGCACTCAGTTATAAGAATGAAACAATGTGATTGTGCCTCACCGTGAACCAAGGTTTGCTGCTCAGTGTGCGTTACCAAATAATAGATTGTAAAATGGTTTGCAACCATAGTAAACTGGTGGGAAACATAGGCCTGTGGTTATTTTAAGCTTAATTTATGTCTCTCTTTTTCTGTAATATAAATTACTTTTCTGACTAGTGAAATCATAAAAGTAATAAAACTATGATCCTGATAAATTGGTTAAAAAAAGACTAAATGGGTTGATTTTAACTAAATTGTGTTTGAGCGAGTCACTCTTTGTAACACTGCTGACAGAAAAAAAACTCATTACAACTACATCACAAATAATAAATGAAGCTCTAAAACAGATGTGGTATAATTGGCAGGCACTTTCACAGAAACACTAATGGAAGAAGACAAGCACCCTATATTGACTACATTAAGGCTGAGAGAGGTGGTGAGCATCTCTCACACAGATGAATTGCTTCCTGCTTGGTAGTATATCAGCAAATACAACTATCTGTCTCCTTGTCCACTGGTCCAGAAGATCAGAATCAAAGACCATTACAATGGTAATCTCCTTTCTTTCCTCATATAGACTTTCTTATGTTTAGACCAACTGCACATGGATTTCAACCAGCTGACAGTTCAATTATTTTATTTTATTTTATTTGTGTATCATCATCATATAACATCACTTAGTTATTAAATATTTAATAAAAAAAAAAAAAATATATATATATATATATATATATATATATATATAAAATATATTTTTTGCATACATGAGATTTCAGTTGGTTTCAAATATTATCTCAAACTGATTTCATATTTAAAATGGAGTAATATATTTAGACTAAAAATGAAATGTAATATCCAAAAACATTTAATTTGATATACAAACAAATTCAATTCCTTTTTTATACGGAATGAAACAGAGGAGCAGCCCAAACCTCAAAAGCACATTATAAGGCTATCAAAGCTGATGAGGAAAAATTATGTAACCCAAAAATAGACACCACACTTCCATTTCAGATGACAAATCCTTGTGCAGCACTGCTGGAGTAATGTAGGTTTACAACTGGATCACTCGTCTCATTTCCTCTTTGGCCAATGTCTTTAATTCACTGCAGAGCAATGAATGCGCCACATCTATCAGGATAACAACAGGGTGGATGTGAAAGATTATTTAGAGTCGCTTCTTTCTACATCTTACATGGTCACACTGGACTTAGAAAAGCATCCTGTACCTTCAGCCAACCTTCTAAATGGAGAGAAGTCATTTTGGAATGCTTGCTCCTTATATTCCCAATGTGGGAGTAGGAATTGAACACACCAAATCTTCTGAGGCGAAAACATTGTTATTCATTGGAAAAAAATACTATGCACAACAAAAATGTCTAGACTAAACCCTTTCCTTATACAAATTACATTATTTTTACATGGAAATGGAATGTAATGGAAGAGCAGCTCAAACATCAAAAGCACATAAGAAAGGCCATCAAAGATGACGAGGAAAAATTATGGAACCATAATACACTACATTTTCATTCCAGATGATTTGTTGGTTCATACTGAAGGGATCGTCAGGGACAATAATTGTGTCATCTTTTAGAACTACACTAGCATATAGAAAACTAATAGACACTGACTAAAAAGCCACACAATTCAACTATTTCATGTGGTCTTAAGTAAAAACAATTTATTTTTTTTATTTATTTTTGGTCATTAAATACCTCAAAATCACCTGAATCATGCTATTTAAATGAGCATTCCTTAGTATTGCAATTTTTTTTTAAATGTGAATCGTTAAAATTAGCATTTTATGTATTTTGAAGAGTTTGCATACTATTTATAAAATAATTATCTTGGAACACCACAATATAGTATAACAAATTGTCTTGAGCCGCTCCAACTCCTGCCACTGATGCACAGCACAGATCATAATCCACCTCTCCCCTTCTTTAACCAGGTTTAAATAAACAGTTGCTTCTAATGTTGTATATGTAGTAGTGTATTACAACACCCTCTCCCTCACTCAAATATTGCACAAAACAGCTCTGCAGATGCAGGACTCTGAAAGGCTCCGTTCGCCGCAGCCAGCTGCCAGCCTGACCAGAATGTGAAGCAGCTCCCCAGCATGCAGCTAATGGCATGTTGAACGACCGCAGACCAACCAGAGAGAGAGAGAGAGAGAGAGAGAGAGAGAGAGAGAGAGAGAGAGAGAGAGAGAGAGAGAGAGAGAGAGAGAGAGAGAGAGAGAGAGAGAGAGAGAGAGAGAGAGAGAGAGGGAGGAGCTGATGCATCACATCTGTATAAATGGGAACTCCAGGATCATCATGCAGATCTATTTTGTTCATATGAGCCACTCAACAAAGAACATGGATTTTATATCCCATAATCATGATTTTTTTTAACTTCAAGCTGTGTGTATGTGTTTGACAGACTGCATTGTGTTCAATATAAATTTTTCAAACAATTTGCTCTTTTGGAGATGCATTACAAGTGATGAATAGACAACAATAACTATTTAATCAGCCACACAGAACTGAAACACCAGTTTGGTAAGAGATTACAACTCCACAACAATAATGTAGTACTCTTCTGGGTACATATGGTTTTGGAAAAACTTCAATGCCATTTTTTTTTTAAGTACTTTTTAAATAAGCAGTGAAGATTTTTTTGTTAAAATATTTTTTTGTTAAAAAAATCATAAAATATGCCAAATCAAAGTATCTAAGGATTCTCAATAGCAAACTGTGTGTGCTACTTTAAGAGAGCAACCATACATCCATATTGCATTTTATTTTATTTTCTTTCTTTTTTTTTAATTCAAATTAATTTTATAATCATTCATTATGTAGTTAGAAACAGAAATTTTCCATTGCTTTTGCTTTGGTATAATAACACTCCTTGGATTTGTTAGATTATTCCACAAACCAGCTGGGCACATTATAACTTTGTCTCCCGCTTTCTGCTCTTGGCATTTCTCAGTCAATCTCTTAGGCTGATAGAATTCTTACAGTTTTTGGATACCAGACAAGGCTTGCTGTTGACAGGTTTTAGGTACAACATATATCAAAAACTGATGTATTCTGACAGGATCCGGAATTCAGAGTAGTATCAAATATTTCGGACATGTTGATCCATCCAATCTAACTAAGGTTTTCTATGTATGAACTATATAAATAAATGGGTAGAAAAAATTAAATAAAATACACCGTCACTTTATTGACCAATCAGCAATTAAAATGCATTTGCTCTTGCAGCAATCCTTGCTTGGTGTGAGGGGTGTTCCTATAACCCTCAAATTTCACTCCACTGCTGTGTGTGCATGTCCGATAGATAGTGAGCTCTTTGCCAACCACAAATATCTGAAATATGAAACCCCACTCAAAAGACATCAGGGACCAGGCAGTGTTTATCCCCTGTTAAGTCTCTCCATTGCTCCATTACTATTAAATCAAGCACACAGGGCGACCCAGGGGGAGGCATTTACAGTATGATGTCATGGACAAGGGGCATGACTCCTTTGACTTGAACGAGTATCTACTAGTAAACACTATTAATTCTATGTAAATGGCTAACGATGCAATCAGGTACCATATAATGTTTAATGTGTTTGATTAATATGCACATGGGTGAAATATTAATCACTACTGTTGGTGTTCAAAAAGCTTAAGATTTGGATTGTATCAGCTGACAGTTAAATCTATAGAGGCCTCTATGAATGCTTAAAAGACTATAAAGGATATTCCTTTAGCAGTTAGGCTGTGCTGCTCTCTACGTAAAGGAACCTGATGCCACTTGCTTTCATTTATCCATCTAGTCACTCTTATTTTAGCATTATTAACACGCTAAGGTCATGTGTTTGATTCCCAGGGAAAGCAAGAACTGATAAGAATGTAAAAGTGTACCTTGAAATGCGATGTAAGTCGCTTTGGATAAAAGTGTTGGTAAATGCGTAAATGTAAATGTAAATGACTGAAAAATTGACTGAAAAATAACAGGGCATGTTACATTGAACCTCTTTCCAATTACCCAGAGCTCTCGTGGGTCATGAATCAGAATACAGACTCTTCATGTTTAGGTAATATTTGTAAATTGGATTCATATGAATTAATTTCCCATTTACAAAAAAAAAAGAAAAAAAAAAGAAGGCTGCACATGTGTGATATGATTTGTGCTTATAGCCCACAGGCTTATTTTTAATCGCCACTTCTTAAATGATTTATGGAGAAACTTTGTCAATGAATAATAAGATATAAAATGCAAATGTAACTAATGCTGTGTAACCAGGCACCGAACTAGAGAATAAATAAACAGAAGAGAATTGTCTATATTTTGTTCCAATATATTGGTGCTATAGTTACAATTCGATGTAAATGTAATGCTAAACCTATGAGAGTTTAATTCTAGAGATATATAGTGGTAATCTTTAGTAAACATACGGTATTGTACATGGGTGTTTAGGCACAAATTCATAGCTAACATTGTTTTAAATTGTGTACCAATTGTACCAACATTTTAGTCAATACATTCATATTTTTAGAATTACAAATTGCACAGCTTGGTTGGGAATGACAAGAAAAATAATCTGTTCACAAGATATTCACCTTTTTTTTTTCTTTTCATCAAATCATACCTTTTAATTCAAGTATGACATCACAACTCTAAAATAATAAAATGATATACTTTTTTTTGTTTTTTTTGTTTGTTGCACTCTGTTTATATTAATTTACATTACATTGCATTAAATTAACATTTAAATTATAACTGCCTTGCATTAAAATTGTAATAATTAATATTTCAGACTGTCTATTTACACTAAGTGCAAATCACCCTTCTTTGTTGACTTTTTACACTATTTACACTAACTCCGCCCACCACTGTCTGATTGAGCCAGAGAAAAATTACAAAAGGAATCCCACTAATAACAAGAGCTGTGGCATGGATATGTATGGCATTTAATGATTTTAATTAATATAATAATTTAACTCAATATGTTGTCATTATTGGATACTGATTTATAATGTACTACAATTCACTGAGGTGCTAATAGTATCTGACACTATTTGCACGAAGTATAAATAGCATCTATCACTTTTTGCAACTAGCATTTAACGCAAAAAAAAAAACCATATACATATATATATATATATATATATATTATAACGTGACCTTCATATAAAAAAGAAATCTGTTATTGATACAATGTGAAAGCTTCACTAAAGAGGATGAAGGCACTACAGTGACGCCCGTGGGCAGACCAAGAGCATGCTCCATAATTCTCCTGGGATTGACAGGCATTGCATCTGAAAGTGGCAGGCCTTCATTAAAACCTGCGAATTAGCAAGCAGTCTTTGTGTTGATTGCTTTGTGCACTTCTTATTCTCACACCAAGGTCGTTAATTGGACGGCTCCAGAAGGGAAGTTTGAATAGAGCCACCCTCTGAGATTAAATGAATTAGTGAAATATATTTAACAAGCTGCTGTTGTATCACTGACTGAACTGCCTTGTATAAGAGCAGCTCTTGCAAAATGTATGAACGGTCTGTGCCTCGATGGACTTACTATAATTGCATTTATTACAGACATTATGACAGATACTGAATTTTATGACCTGTAAATGAGTTTCAAAGGAGTACTTGACAAACAGTAGACAACATTTTACAGAGACTGAGTGCTCAAATATATAAAGCCATAAACCAGAACCAAACCTCAAACTAAGACAAGACTCTACCAATTTCCAAATTGAGTGCTAAGTAAATTGGTGGCTACATGCTTTGGGGGTCAATGAGCTTCATAATGTATGAACGTTTGCTTTATTACCCCCTCTTTCCTCTCTGCCCTTCTTTCCTCTCATTCACTCCAGATAATCAGTCGTTGAGGCAACGCAATACTGCCAGCTGTCAGACGTCACAGGCATCAGTGCGACTCAGGCAGCATCGGGTCATAAGGGGCTGCACTAAACTCGGCCTCAAGAGACACAGTTCTGCATGATTCAGTGTGTCATGGACAAAATTCTTTTATTTTACTCCTCATACTTTATTCACCCCAAAAATATAAATTCCCAGCTGAAATAAAAATAAAAATAATAAATATTCCAATTCAAACCAATGTCCATGCACAGCCTGGTAGGTGCAGGAACGGATTTAAATGACAAAAATAAGAACACTCTACCGCATACTGTTAATTTTACTCTTTTATTTTATTCAAAGTGAACAACGCGTTTCGCATATAGCGTCCTCAGGTTCCTGAAGATGAGACGAACCTGAGGACGCTATATGCGAAACGCGTTGTTCGCTTTGAATAAAATAAAAGAGTAAAGTCAACAGTGTGCGGTAGAGTGTTCTTATTTTTGACATAAAAATAATAAACTTAAAACCCATGCAGAGTTGATCACTGCAATTAGGGGTGGGCGATAAACTGGTAGACACGATTAACCTGTAGGCCTATACATTTTTCAACCGGTAGAGGACTTTCGTCTCTTTCGCAGTTACGCTCACAGTTACGCAGTTGTTGTGCTAATCGGTCACGAAAGCTTATCTTTTGCATGCGTTTTCAAGCATTGCGGTTTTAAAAAAAGTTATTTTAAGCTGTTGAAGTGCGGTAAGCAGCGAAAGACTAATGTTTTTAACTATATGCGCCTGCTGTCAGAGATACTTTTTCTCAGCGCTGTCTGAGAGATGTGCGCACATGAAAGCGCGTGAGGACTGAACTGAGTGCTTTTTGCCAACTAATTGGGCTTGAACGGTTAAATACACATACTTATGTGTCAAAATGACCATGTATTTGCAAGTAAACACAGTCATTTATGCCTTAAGTGAACGTAAACAGTTGAGAAAGAAAACATACGAGTATATTGGATCCATGAAGTTGGTCTTAAAGTGACAGCATTCAAATTTACCAGCTGCCGTTATTAATGCTAATCAAACAACAAAAAAGAGAAAATCTCTCACTGCTCTTGACTGAATCACATTTGTAAGTTTAAGAAGAATAATGGTTTATTTAATTTACACAGTGAAGACTATGCAGTGTTTTTTTATTTATTTTTTATAAATTTGATTACTTTTATACAATTTATGTAGTATTTCTTATATTCTTAAGTTTACAGGTTTATTTAATTTGTCTCTTTGTTCTATTGTAGTTTGTTTTCCTATATGCTTAATTAGTTTCTTTGTTCTTTCTTCATCACAGTTTACCTGTCTTCAGTAAGCTTGAGAGTTCTTTATTTTATTTTTATTTTTTACTTATGCTATTATAATTTTTTGTGATATTGAAAATGGTGACAAGATTTATGAAATTTCAATGGTATACATTTTTTTGATATTTTAAAAACCTTATTTAAAGCAAAAATAACTATATCGTGATATATATCGTTATCGTTAAATAAAATTACTCATATCATGATATCACCCACCTCTGCAATTAATTAATAATTAACATAATTCCTCTTTTTTTGCACAGGATACATAGGTACAGTATGAAGTATTTTATATGGAAATAAATGCAGTCTTCATGGTGTTCATAAGAGACTTCTTTCCAAAACATCTCCAATAATCTCCAACAATCCAAAGATAAACGCTCCAACAATAAACACTTGTTAAATAATTGGCCTGTCTCTATGTTAGATTATAGAGCTACTGTATTACTGTCTGCAATGCCTTATTTTGGATGAAAATGTGTTATTGTTATAATTTCCTGATTGCTTTTATTTGCCAATTTTTGGACAGATGAATATTCTATTAGCAGACTCATCTGTTCTGCCCATTAATTGTATGCTATAAACCAAACAATCTGCTCCTAATTGCTTGCAAATTCCCAAAGACTAAACTTAGAATATCGCCGAAAGGTGAGCCCCATTGTTTAGAACTGTCAGCAGTCCCTCGGATGCACTTTAATCACTGGCCTGTTTCTGTCATACAGTGACCATATGTTGATTGTTTAGTGTTCAGCATTTCGTTTTCCCACCAATGGGCTCAGATAAGCATACGTTACAGTGGCAAGACAAATGGGTTAGTGAGCCCGTGCACATGCAGAAGGCTTCATCCATTATTCAGAAGCAGTGCAGCGCGAAGCAGAGAGGGGCCTGCCATCACTATCAATAATTTAACTCTCCCACTACAAGCCCCCTCCATTTCTCTCTGTATTTCCCTTTTTTCTCTTTGTCTGTTTCTTACTTGTCTTCTGTAAATGAAGAGTGTCTATTGATGCACACCGTGCAAGAGCTGTCTATTAGGACTCCTGACATCCCAAAAAGAAAAGGGCACATCAGACAGAAGGGTGACAGACAGACAGTGATGAAGAGAGAATCAAGAAGATCTTGTAGACATTGGAGCATCACTGGACTGTGTGTCCATTTCAGCTGGCATAGGACATTGATGCATTCTAAGGACACTGATTTATTCTTTCAGTGTACAAAGTGGATTTCCACTGAATAAAAATAAACATTTCTTTTTTCTGGATGCATTTGTATTGGGAGGGGAAACCAACTAATAACAGTGATGCTACTGGCCTTTAAAAAAACTACATTTTCTAATAGCTTGACAATATCTCAAAATAATCTATTAGCAAACCACTTTTTCCCAACAAGTATGTTGAGAAGTCAGATTCACTTAGTGAATCTGTTCAGAGAGTTCGTGTAATTCAGGCAGCTAAAACACATATATTTGATGCTCCTTTGTTGTAGTGAAATATAAGTTATTTTCTTTATTTTTTTGTATATTTTTTTTTACTAGGTGTTTCTTGTTTTATTAGTTTTATTTAGAGTAAATTAATCTTTTAAAGTTTAATATTTTTACCTTAATCGAAAACCTTACTGTTTTTGTGCCATATAATGTGTTTACAGTATATATACTAAATATAAATCAAAATGTGATTAATATAATTTAAAATATACATACACTACCATTAAAAAGTTTTTGAATAAATGTATCATTTTATTCAGCAATGATGTATTAAATTGATCAAATGTTATCAATTTATTTATAATGTTGCAAAATACTTCTATTTTAAATAAATGTTATTTTGAACTTTCTATTCATCAAATAACCCTTTAAAATATATATAATGGTTTCCACAAAAAATATTAAGCAGCTGTTTTCAAAATTGATAATAACAAGAAATGTTACTTGAGCACAACATTATTTCTAAAGAATAATGTGGCACTGAAGACTGGGATAAAGACTGCTTAAATATTCAACTTAGCCATCACAGAAATAAATTAATTTTTTAAAAATATATATTAAAATAGAAAAGTCATTTTAAATTGTTATAATATTAGTAATGTAGGTAAACACAGACTAAAAAACCAACAGGGTAACACTTTATTTCAATAGTCAAGTTTAGACATTCTACTAAGTAACTTTGCAACTACATGTCAATTAACTTTCATTAGAGTATTAGTAGACTGTCTTTAGACTGTCACTTTATGGTACCCCAACAGAGAATATACTGACTATAAGTAGTTGACATGTAGTCAACATACAGTTGACATGTAGTTGCAAAGTTACTTACAGTCAGTATAATGTCTGTTAGGGGACCATCACAACAAAGAGTTAGCAGATATTAAGCAGACGTCTACTAATACTCTAACAACTGCTAGTTAACAAGAAGTTGCAAATTAATGAGAGTTAGTTGACATGTAGTTGAACAGTTACTTATAGTTAGTAGAATGTCTAAAGTGGACTATCGAAATGAAGTGTTACCCAAAACAGGCCTGAACTTAAGTGACTGACCAATTTCCAAAAATGGCTTAAAGAGAAATGTCCCACTTCCACTGTACAACAAGAAAGGGACTCCCTATCGACACAACCCCCTGATCCATATCCCTCTCATTCATTTGCTCCATCTGCCAGACTCTTGTCAAACAGTAGTGAGAGGATTACGCCCTCCAGCCCACTGCCCAATGAGGTCAAAGGGTTAAAATTGTCTAATGGTTAGCTCTAGGAGGGACAGAAAAGAGCAGGAGTAAGCGTAAAGTGCTGAGCAGGTGGCTAATTAAAATACAAAGCAGCTTCTCCCATAAACACCATTAGGACTCCAATCCAACACATGTGAAAGCATGAGGCACTTATGGAGGGAGTTAAATAACAAAGCATAGAAAACGTCTCAGTCTCCATAGGAATATAAATAAAATAAAACTACTATATTCTAGCATCAAACAGAAATGGAATAGATGAGTAGATTAGTGTGTGATTACAATATATTATCTTATTTACTGACTGGAGTTTTATTTTTACCTACCACATTTAATTACAATTTTAAACTAAATGGCCAGAAGTGCTTATTAAATATTCAATTTAAAAACCATGGGCTTTAATAGGCAGTTAGTCCATCCATTCCTACTACAACAGCGTTCACTGCTCTGAGAAGGCTTTCCACTTGATGTTGGAACATGGCTGCAGGGATTTGCTCTCATTACAACACAAGACAATCAGTGAAGTCAATGGGTGATGGTCTGGCTTGCTGTCAGTAAGTCATTTCTTTATGGGACTTGCTTTGTTCACAGGTATGAGGGAAAAAGTAGTAAGTGCAACCGAAATAGCTCAACATGTTAATTAAAAGTGGACATCCATATAAGTTGGGCCATGTAGTGCATGTTAGCATTTAGCATCCCGCAGATTTCTGAACTGACTCGTGCGTGCGGGTTTAATCGACCCGTGACGTTACCATGCCAACCCAAGCAAATTCTGCTTCAGTGCAATGACCCACTTACTGTACGTCAACAAAATCACTGGGTCAATGGAGAATCTGACACATCACACACAAAGAGAAAGAGAGAGAGCTCGAGAGCTCAAGGGTTAGTAGAGAATAAAAGGAAGGAAACTCAGGAAATGAAGCTCCGGCTCTGGGTTTTAGGGTTAGACTAATCATAATGTATTCCATGATGATAAACTTCTACAAAAGCAGTGTCAGATCAGCACGAACATTGAAATAACAAGTGCCTGGACTTGTTAAACTCTTTTAAAAAAGCATTATCATACATAATGTGTTACTGGAGAATGGGATGAAGAGAAAAAGAAAGTGAAATAAGTGTAAATTGGTGAAAAACAAACAAACTGAAAAACAAAGAAAATTAGAAGTGGTATGAATAGAGGGGCAAACGTGACTGAATGTTTTTTGCTGTTAATGTGTTTTTTGACCTGCTCAGAAGCTCTGTAATGCGGTTAATACGGTTTTAAGGGCGACTCTTGGAGATTCACACAGTAATACACAAAGACACTTACACTGTAATACGGCCTGGCGGGAGCATTTAACCAGTAGCCCCCCACCCTTTAAACAAGCTATAATTCAGTTTCTGCCACAGTGTGCACATATTCAGTTCAGCGTGACCTCTTAAATAAATATAATCTCAGGCTACTTCTACGGTATGTTAACAATAAGCCCATTGGCATCAATTACCATAGCTTGGTTTGTTTGGCATCAGCTGAATACAGTCTCAACCATTCACAGAGTGGATCTGAGGCCAAGGTTTCTTTGATTTGGCAGAGCACCCTCATCCAGTCATGCATTTTCAGTGGTGAACAGTTATCCAAGACCTGGCAACCATTTTTGTAAGAGTGTCTACATTTGTTTGAGTGGGCAGGGATCAAAATTATGTTTGGTCTTGCTGCAAAAGGGCTTCAGGATGTTGAACATCCACAAGTGAATTCTACCATCAACCAGCTTGCTGACTGGCTGAAATGAACGTGTTACCTTCAAGAAGAACATCACAGATACTGACATCCTGGGAATTTGGTGAAAGACTAGAATGTGATCCTATCTAAAAGCTAAACAGTTTTATTGTGCTGCACTCTTTCTCAGTGTGCTTATTCATAATCATCTTCATAAATTCCAGAACTTTCAACATCAAGCAGAAAATTATGATTAAATTGTGTGTGTGTGTGTGCGGTCCCATCATCCCAGAGGGTCTGAGGCAATCGGATCAACCCTCAGCTGAGCCGCTCAGGCCAGACAGAAAGGAGGGGTTTTATGGTGGGTGTATGGTGGGGGAGGGGTGCCCAAGAGGAGAAAGTGGCACACACTCCCTCTCGCATTACCATACAATAGGCCTGGGACACCCATCTCATCATAACACCGCCCTTATACAACATGGCTTTGTGTTAGTGATGAGCGCAGCCTGATAACATCACGTGTATGCAGTGTGTTCACACTGGCTTATCACTAACTAATTAGAGAGAGTCAAAACAACATCTCAGATCAGATTCTGAGGTAAACAATCATCCCATCTCTTGGCTATTTGCGTAACTGTGTTTGCTCTAAACAAATAAGTTTAATTATAAGAAACAGCAACCTACAAAATGGCTACATTCTAACACACTTGAAATCGGATTGTTTGTGTATGTGTAAGTGCTCCTGGAAGACTATTAAATAGCTTGTCTGGTAGAAACAATGAGGATTAATGAATTGTCTATCTGGGCCAAAAGAGAGATCAGCATGGCCCATCTCCTGATTCTGGAGAAATCTGTCATGCAGCCATAGTTGGAAGTGGAGGAAAAAGAAGGAAAAAGAAGAAAGAAATGTGCTGAATGGACTGACACATTTTTTAAACTGTCTATTAAAGGTGAACTAAGTAACTTTTTTTACCTTAACTGAACAGCTTCGGAGTCATTGGAATGGTTATATTACTTATTTCGGGTTGAATGGTGGTCGTTTCGCACCCCCCTGGTGCCCGTGAGCGGAAAATACGCACTTGCAACTTTGAGCCGGCGGGCCGCCGACCGCTGCGTCAGGAAGTCTCGCGTGATATCAGGTCTCGCGATGTAAACAATTGCTTTACGGCCAAAATAAATCTGCTAAAATGCTGTCATTATTGCGCTCCCTCACGCTGTCCGAACCCGAATGAAGAAGACGTTTTAACACTAGAAGTGCCAGAATTCCATAACTACTAGAACTGCCGCAAGCGGTCATTTTGACCGCTATTCCAAACTCTATATCTTTAATGATACCCAATTGAGAGATTAATGCATTTATTGTATTAATATGTCTTTAAAAAACAAAACAACACCAAACTGTACATTTAAACAAGTTTAATTATACATTTATAAATAAATAATATCCGTAGATGTCCTGAACAAAATGATGGAGTAGCCCATATTTGTTTACACAGTTCGATCGCGTCGCGCCCGCCGACACACACACACACACACACACACCCCCCGACCATATTCCAGTATTGCAATCTTGACATTGCAGCCTGTTCATTATAGCCACAATAACATATAATAATAAAATAGTCAACCTAACATAAAAATTCCACTGCTCTGTTTGTAGCCTAGTAGGCTAGCCTACAATTCGTACCATTTTGCGCATGTGAAGAGGATGATTTTTTCCGTCGATATTGGAACGTGAGTGAAGTACAAAGCCTATAATAAAGAAATAGTTTACCATCCAAATACATCGCAAATGTTGAAACATTTTGATTCTAATTAGAAAGTTACGTGAGCCTAACGTCGCTTACTTTCACTTTCGCTTATAACGCATTTCATTTTGGCTTGTTTATAGTTATTTTTTCATTCTTGTTCTGTTCTGAATATCATTACATTTAAATGATTTGTTGTTGAATATGTTTAGTGTATTTTTAACCACATTTTATTGTTGTGTATATTGGTATAGCCTATAATAATACCGCGAAATTCCGTGCGGTCAATATGACCGTCTATGGCCGAAATAGGTAAATATGTTCATTTGTTTTTTTGCCTTATGTGTAATTTATATGAAAAACATTTTAAATGAAAATACAGACACTTTTAGGAAAAGTCAGGTACCAGCAGGATTGTATTTATTTTTTCAACAAAGTTATTGCAGATATAAAATTCAAAACGGTCAAAATGACCGCCATGGCCGTTCTAGTGTTAAAGAACGTCCCATCTGCTTTGATGTCGTTGATCTATAGCCTCTGGTGTCTGAGAATCAACAACGAGTTTTTACAACAGTGTTGTCAAATATCTATTCCGAAGCTGTGGGGGGAGCTCTAGAGAGAAACCTGCGAGCAAAAAGCGAGAATACAGCGAAGAAGTCCCGAAGCTACTGAGTGCTGCTTTAATTAATAGGGAATCATTCATTCTTATCCACAGTAATAGGTAAACGTTTGTTGCTTTTTTTTTATTAACATTTTTACAAACCAATTCAGTAGATCATCACGCTATCATTATGATGTAATTATTATTGCTGGAGGTGGATTGTTAAAATAGAAGAAAAGGCCTGGTAACACTGCGTTTATCAGGGACTGTAGCCCCAGTTCCTTTTAAATTTGAACACTCTATTGGCAAAATCTATTTGAATCATTACATTAAATGAATATTGTTTTTATCTTTTAAAATACTTGCTCTTGGGACCAACTCTTTTGATGTCTTGCTAATGGTTTTTGTTTCACTCATGAATGCAGGTAAATGTAAAATCAGACATTAATTTTGGTAGGGGTGTAAATTCACTTGTGTTCTTGATGCACTTTTTAAAAATCTATAACTTTACGAGTTTAAACATTCAAATCTTACTTTGAAGTTACATTAAATATTAGTAAATCAATGGAATAGGTCAAACATTTTAAAACGCTTAAATTACTGCTTTGTTAAAGTAGTGTTACATACAACAGATAAAACAGTATATTACAGGTATCATTGTTTAGTTAATTCGTTACATTTAACAAATGTTAAATATACTTTTTTCTCAGCACTCAAAGCGCTTAATATAGTTAAGCTAGTTGGAAACCTGGCATGCAGAAAGCTCTTGGTTCAATAAGCAGTCTGAAGTATTTTGCCTTTCTTTTTCCTCCATATGCATTAGGAGACATATTTTAAAGGAAGGGTAGACAATTTCAGAGAGGCTAGCAATAGAAAGCTAGCTTGGAAAGCATAAGATCCCACCCTCCCTTCAAGGCGCATTCGGACCGAATGCAATGATTGGATGAAATTTTGTTTGGTCCTGTGACTTCCACATAATATACTGTATATATAGGCAAGGCAAGGCAAGTTTATTTATATAGCACATTTCATACACAATGGCAATTCAAAGTGCTTTACATAGAAGAAATTAAAATAATGAAAAGAAATAAGAATAATTAAAACGGTTTAGAAAAATAAAATAAAATACAGTACTTCTAAAAAATAAAAAAAAAGAATATTATTATAGATCTTTCCTTCAAAGGATTCCCTTAAGACTTAAATCTTTCAACCTTCTTTTAACCTTCAATCTTCTTACGACTTCCATCTATCAACTTTCCTTTAACTTTCTTTTCTCCCTCATTTACTCACACGTTCTTTTCACTTTCTTTAGCACTGCGTTCACATTCTTTCTCAGACGAAAACTTTAATATCGTCATTTAAATACTGTTCTACTTTCAAACCCACATTAATACACGTCACTTTCACATTATCACCTTCTGAGTGGGCATTTACAGTTACGGGCTAAATGCCCTGCTGACATAGGAGAAATTAAAATAATTAAAAGAAATAAGAACACGTTTTAATATACACGTTTTAATATTTAGACCACTTCTATTTATTGATTGCTATCAGAATGTGAAGAGAGTGTCAACCAGTATAACAAAAAGTGTTTATAAAACAAATTGCATACCCTCCCTTTAAGAATTACATTGATGCATTTCAAATCTAAATAGCCTACTCATTTTCTTTGTCAATTCAAAACAGTACATTGTGAGTATTATCCTGCAGTTAATTTAATAAATGTATATTTATATTAAATGTAACTGTTAAGTACATAAAATTATCTGTTCACTATGAAAGAGGATTCAACCATGTACTGTGGATAGCTCCACTTTTTATTGCATGTAACATTGGCCGTCAATGAAATCATAGTAATCAATGTTCCCTCAAGCAATAAACAACACTGTCCCTGGTTCTACCGCTTTCTATAAATGTCCATTTTCTGCCCTTAGACCCTGCAGATCCTTCAATTGCCCATCCTATACTTTTATTCCCTGATCTGTCTGTTTACAGAAGAAGTTTGAAGATAGTGAGACATTGAGACAGGAATTATCTGTAATACACTGTATAATGGATTACCAAAAACTACCAAATTCTGAAAATATATTTGCCATCCAGTCTGCTCTGTGTGTGTGTGTGTGTGTGTGTGTGTGTGTGTGTGTGTGTGTGTGTGTGTGTGTGTGTGTGTGTGTGTGTGTGTGTGTGTGTGTGTGTGTGTGTGTGTGTGTGTGTGTGTGTGTGTGTGTGTGTGTGTGTGTGTGTGTGTGTGTGTGTGTGTGTGTGTGCGTGTTTCCCCCCAACTTGTTTGTATTCATTTCTTTAATGCTGTTGAGGATCTTCTGAGGGCTGAGCCTGCTGTGTGACTGCTCAGTGATTCTAATTGGGTGTCAGCATTGGTTTAAGAGCGGGTGATTACAGCTGACAGTACATCTGCCAAGCCCTTTGAAGCTCTATACAGCAACCATGATCTGGGATGCACAGACCTATAAAAATTCAGGCTGGATCTCTACAGGAAGTGCAAGATCTGTGGCTTTGCGATGCCATGATGATCAGAATAATGTCTAGACAGACTGTATCTACTTCAATAAGAGTGAAAGTTATAAACTGTTGATATGATAATGAGCGAGTGTGTCATGCCTGTCATGTTTCATTCCAGAAGGACCTGAAATTGTTTTTTGGTAGATGCAGCATATGGGGGCATTTATTCACTTTGGAGTGTGTAAAGCACAAGATATTTTGCGTATATCATGCAATCATGTGCTGACTTGTATTTATATTGTTGTTTGGCAGTTACAGTCTCACAAAATTGACAATTATGTTGTCAGGTAGAATGTCAATGCTCACCATAGATCATTAAAAAAAAATGGTTTATAGTATAAAGTTGACCAAATGCAATAAAATGAGAGAGTGATACAGCTGTACATGTATATGATATAAAATGCATATAAAATAAAAAAAAACTAATTAAAAAAGTAAATAATTGAAATCAATGGAACTAGAGAGAGAAGGAGAGAAATGCTGTGTGCAGTAAGGACGAAGTAGTACTCTGTTTTAGCATATGCCTGTTTTACACTGAGGTTGAGGATAGTATTAAACAGCTTTTCTTTCTTGTCAAAGGTGATATATTGTGAGTGAGTGGTACTACAATGTGGCAATGTTAGATCATGTTTGCAGAAACTCTACAAGTGACAGTTAGACTGTGTGGATTGGAATGATTATCTGTGCGGATAAATCAGTAAACCTGAACTTTAATGGTCGAAGGTCGTATCAACCCCAACATCTATCAATGTTTCTACAATCAAAATACCATAAGTACAAGTCTCCCTGTTTGCTGTATCAACTAGGATTAGACTGCTATATGGTCAATATTCTAGCTGTGGTTATATGGAAGCTGCCATTCGGTTATATTCCTGATGCACAGGCTTGTCGGTTGACCACTGGCCACAAAAAGGCAAAATATTACTAAGGTAAAATATTAATGCAGAACTCAAGAACAACAACAAAAATAACTCTATGCTGTATGGAGCCACAATTCTGATTTATAACCTATATGACAGAGAGTGACAATAGCATAATGCAATATTTAAAAAATTTGAAATGTAAAAAAATAACAAACAAATTATGTACATGTATTTATGTATTGTCAAAACGTCTCGGGTTACGACTGTAACCCTTGTTCCCTGAGAAAGGGAACGAGAACTGCATCGAATGACACTTTGGGGGAACGCCCCTCAGCGTAGCGCCACTGAAGTATGAATGAAACTAATACCTGATTGGTATTGCGTCATGACGTAACGTGTGATGGCATAAGCGGAAGCTACAAAAGGACGCCGGCACACAACAGAGTTAGCTTCTGTGATGAAGCAAGCGCTCCCAGGCAGGGGAAGGTGTGGCGAAGGGACGCAGTTCTCGTTCCCTTTCTCAGGGAACAAGGGTTACAGTCGTAACCCGAGACGTTCCCTTTCGAGGGAGCTCGAACTGCGTTGAATGACACTTTGGGGGAACAAGTAACCACAATGCCACAACGAGCCCTGCCTGTCCCAGTGTGAAGCTGCGCACAGGCACACTTAGGATGAGAGCAATAGGGTGCCAGGTGTAGATGTAATGTCCAGGCTATAAAATCTATTGAAAGTGTGAGGGGTGGCCCATCCTGCTGCATCGCAGACTTCCTGGATCGGGGCCCCTGAGAGGAGGGCTCTGGAGGACACCATGCCTCTGGTCGAATGAGCCCTCACGGCCAAAGGTGAAGGCAAATTGCGCACCTGGTAGGCCATAGATATAGCTTGGACTATCCAGTTGCTAATGGTCTGTTTGGAAGCGGGAAGCCCCTTCTTGGGCGACCCGAAACACACTAGCAACTAGTCTGACTTCCGCCATGAAGAGGACCTCTGAATATATAATTTAAGAGCTCTGACAGGGCAGAGCAGATGAAGTCTCTCCTCATCCGCCATCACGTGAGGTGGAGGATGAAAAGCCTGCAGAACCGTAGGTCATGCCACATTCGATGGCACCTTGGGCAAATAGCCTGGCCTGGGATGTAGGATGGCTTTAATGTCGCCTGGAGCAAACTCCAGGCACCCATTGGATATAGAGAGTGCCTGGAGTTCTCCTACCCTCCTCAGAGAAGTAATGGCCAACAAAAAAGCCACCTTTAGGGAATGGTTCTTGGCCTCAGCCGACTCCAAGCGGTTCGAAGGGGGCCTCAAACAACCCTGCGAGAACCACCGCCAGGTCCCAAGTGGGAACCCTGGTACGAGCCGCAGCTCTCATCCTCCAAGCCCCACGGAGGAAACGTACGACCAACTGCTGTCTCCCCAGAGGCCCATCACCCAGAGGAGCGTGGAAAGCCACAATGGCAGCCACGTACACATTGAGTGTGGACGGGGTAAGACCAGCCGAGAAGCGTTCTTGGAGGAACTCCAGCACTGAAGCCACTGGGCAGTTAACTGGGTCCACCTCACGCTTTCCACACCATACGGTGAAAACATTCCATTTTAGGCCGTACAATTTCCTCGTGGAGGGAGCTCTAGAGCTGAGTATGGTCTCCACTACTCCTGCTGACAGGCCATCCTCTTGGTACTGTGCCCCCTCAGGGGCCAGACCCACAGTTTCCATAGGGTGAAATATCGAGCCCTTTGCCTGTGTCAGCAGGTCCCTCCTGATGGGAATCTCCCATGGAGGGCCGTCCAGGAGCGATATTATGTCTTAGAACCATACTCGGGCCGGCCACAACGCAGCTACCAACAGTAGGCTGATCCCGTTGCGACAGACCCTCTCTAGAACTCCCGGGAGCAGAGCTATCGGGGGAAATGCGTACAGACGCAGCCTCGGCCACGTCTGCACCATGGCATCCAGCGGGGCTGGATGTGTGAGGGAGAACCACAGTGGACAGTGGGTCATCTCTCGAGATGCGAATAGATCCACTTCTACTGGGCTGAACCTCTGACATATTGACTCCACCACCTCGGGGTGGTGCCATTTATATGCCAGGAGGAATGATGGTCCTGCCATAGGCCTCTCATAAAGCAGCTGTCCATTTGACCGCACCCCAGCCTGTGAGGGAGGCGTCTGTCGAAACGGCTTTCCGGCGACATGATGCTACTACCACGGGACCTTGGGACAGAAACCAAGTTTTCTTCCACATAGATAGAGAAAGAAGGCCTCTGCACATAACCCTGATCATGCGGAATGTTTTTTGTGTTTTACAGTGATGGCTTGGCCTACCTTTATCTTGGTCACCGGTGCCAGGATGGATTCGATCCGTGCAGGAGACAATTGTGCCTGCATCGTGACCGAGTCCCACACCACTCCCAGGAACGTGGTTCTCTGGGCTGGTGCCAACACACTTTTTTTCGTGTTGAGTCTCAGCCCCAGGCTCTGGATGTGGGCAAGGACGATATCTCGATGCCGAACTGCCAGCTCTTGTGACTGGGCCAGAATCAGCCAGTCGTCGCATCCATACATTTGGTAAATGTGCGAGGGGAGAGAGCTAGGCCGAACGGAATAACCCGATATTGGTACGCTTCGCCCCCGAAAGCGAACTTCAGGAACTTCCAGTGAGATGGAAGGATGGAAATGTGGAAGTATGCGTCCTTCAGATCTATCGTGACAAACCAATCCTCGGATTGAATTTGATTCACGATAATGGGAATTAGTGAGCATCTTGAACCTGAACCTCCTCAGAGACCGATTCAAGTGCCTGAGATCTATTATTGGACGCAACCCCCCATCCTTCTTGGGAACTATGAAGTAGCGGCTGTAAAACCCGGATTCCCTGTCCGGCGGAGGAATACGTTCTATAGCCTCCTTTACCAGCAGGGAGTTAACTTCTTGTTCCAATACCCAACCCTGCTCTGGGTCGACTACAGTCCAGACCACCCCGTTGAACTGCAGTTTGTACCCCCTTTTGAATGGTGCGCAGGGCCCAAGGACAAATATCCGTGAGATTTTTCCATGCATCGAAATATTCTACTAAGGGAACCTCTCTAGGCTGGCTTCGGGTATCAATCGGGATTCGTTCTCGGCCCCCTGAAGCGGATATCCGGCAGGGTTCGACCGAAAACGATTCTCGATGGGCGGACGCGATTGCTGCCTGTGGGACGGACAGTGCAGTGTGCGTTCGCTGGAAATCAATGCGTCCCGAAGCACACTTGGTGGCAGGAAGTCGACATCGATTTCCTGCGGGCTCCGTGGAGGAGGCGACCTTGATCGCTCCGCCACGGGTGGGGCCGCCCACAGAGAACCTAGGCTGGCTAGGATCTCTTAGACGAAGCCTTCTTTGCTTGCAGGACGGCCCTCAGGTCACCCTGCTTCTGTTGAGGCTTCGCCTGAGAGCGCCGTCTATGCCCCCAGGCTCCTTGAGTGGGGGCTCTTGACCCGACGCTTTCCTTTTGCGCCTGTCTATAGCCGGGGGAGCTGGTGGATGGCTGCAGCTGCCCACTGGGAGCAGACTTCTTCGACTTGGAGCGGCGAGGGAGGTATTGTCTGAAGGCTGCAGACTGTTTCTTCGCCTCCTGAAACCCTTCGACGACTGTGTTTACGGCGTCGCCGAACAGGCCAGAAGGCGAAATCGGGGCATCAAGGAGGAAAGCCCTGTCCTTCTCCTTGATGCCCGACAGATTTAACCATAGGTGTCTCTCCGAGACCACCATTGCGCCATGGAACGGCCGATAGCACGGGCCGTTTCCATGGTGACTCGGAGAGACAAGTCTGCAGCCTTCCTTAACACCGCAATGCTCGCCCTCATCAATGTCTTTGAGAAGGTCTGCCTGGTACGCTTGTAGTACTGCCATAGTGTGCAGACTAGCACCAGCCCGTGAGAACACGTGAGAAGAGTGTGGTTTGAACGAGTTGTGTAAATCGGGAAAGAACGGCAAACAACGGTGATAAGGTGGCTCTCTGTGCTGCAGGAAGCGCTCGTCCAACTTGCTTTTAGTGAGTGCTTCCTGCCTCTCATGTGGCCAACTGATGTTAAGACGGCCACTGCACGAGAGACAACCTCCACCAGCTCCTCATATGCGGGGACATGGGGTGGTGAGTCATCCCCAAAATCCCCGCCTTCGATGCAGAGCACGTCTTCTTCCTCGGAAGCAGACAGCTCGAGCATCGGGTTCTGCATGCTTCCGCGCGAGGAGGGAGAACATCGGAACTGGCAGAGGAATCCCGAGAACGTGCCCCAGCAGTCTCGAGATCCTCTGTCAGATCCATCTGCGAGCCCCATGAAGAGCGTTGCCGCGCAGCCTCAGCGAACGTGGGTCCCGCACCATTGGGCTCGCGAGCCTGGCCATCCTCACTGAAAATGGCCAGGCGGGAGCGCAGCACACGGATTGATAGTGCTTCACAATACGCGCAAGCAGCCCCCTCGAGAGCTGCCTGCGCGTACTGCGCTCCCAAACAGTGCACGCACATTTGGTGTGTGTCCCCACCCGTTATATAATGGGGGCAGGGATGCACACACCTCCTGTAGCTGGAACTCGCCATTATATATACATGTATAGTTTGCTTGTGTGACGGACAACACCAAATAAGACAGACAAGAGACAGAGAGCACTTGCTGAAGAACAGAAAGCTAACTCTGTTGCGTACCGGCATCCTTTTGTAGTTTCCGCTTATGCCGTCACACGTTACGTCATGACGCAACACCAATCAGGATTGGCTTAGTTTCATTCATACTTCAGAGGCGCTACACTGAGGGGCGTACCCCCAAAGTGTCATTCGACGCAGTTCGAGTTCCCTCGAAAGGGAACTCCCTGCAGCAGTGAATGAATCAGTGAAACATTTAAGAAATATGTTTTTTTTAAGACAATATTATCTGCTAGAAACTAGATGCTTTTTTACTAACCCCTTCTTCTTTATGACCTCACATTGCTCTCTATCTTACACACTGAGCTACAATGAAAGTATGTAGACACATATAGCTGTAATATATATATATATATATATAATGATTGACAGCTTTATGAAGTACCTGAAATCACAATACCATTAGCATGACTTCATGCAAAAAAGAGGTTTGACAGTATAAAAATAGAGTAGAGACAGATGGCATAAAATTGCCCAGCAGGCTGAGACCACATTTTCTCTGAATCTTCTGTGAACAATCCCAGAACCCTTTTACATCACTTGCATTATTCATGAGCAAGGTTTTCCTTGTTAAAAAAAAAAAAAAAGTGTGCTGGTGTTGTTTGATGGTACTGACTTAAACCCCACAGGTCAAGTACTTCTCTAGAGCAGTCACAACATTAGCCTCTGATGGAGAGAGAGCGTGTTTATAGCCTATAAATCCCATAAAAGTGTCCTTGCTGACATCTAAACATTTAAAGTCCCCTTGTAGTCAATAATTGTATCCCTTAAAACTCATCTTTGATCACCAAAAAGACACATTTAAGCGTTTTTTCCTTTTAAAAAAATCTTAAAATAGCTTGAATGTACTGTAACACACAGCCTCATTTAGTATACGCGGTTCGACGAATATGCAAATTAGCCCCACCTCCACTCACTCCACCAGCTCAGAGATCCACTCGTTGACGATCACACATTGACGTGGTTGGTTACATGGTAGTTTGTGACGTCAGAAACACCAGCGATTTCAATCTGTGTTTTTGAGACTGTTTGGTTCACTGCAGTTTTAAGGAGAAAATACTCAGCAATGGTGTAGTTGACTTATGCATTTCCACATGGTTTGTCTTAAACCATATTAAAAACACCACATAGACATATAAACAACACTAAAAACTTGATTTTCACCACAGGGCGACTTTAAACGTAAAGCATCTCATAAGTGACCACAAAACTGAAAAATAAAGGCAAGGACATTTTTTTATTAATTTTCCAAGCATTTTATTATTAAACATTTTAAACATATTTTAAAATGATTGAACTGAGAATTTATTAATTTCCATGTCTTGTCCAGGGTTGGAAATCTATTTGGAATTCCCCATGACTGTAGGATCCCTGCACATATTTAGCAGATTAATTCATGAATTTCACCTTTCTAACTAAACCTGTAAAATCAATAAAGCCGAACAAAAGCTTTGATCAGATAATTGGCCTCTATTATGTTGTAAGCAGTGGCTGCCATGCTTGTTGAAAACAGATACTCTGACAAAGCTTATTGGCTTGATAACACTAGTGTTCATCAAAATCATTTAATTGTATTTCACACATACTGAAATGGATGTAGTGTCAGTTTAATAGCTTTAAGGCACTATAGATGCACTGCTGGGTTGTTTCAAGAAGAGAATAGTATGTCACAAGGCATTATTAAGTCATTCTTGTTACAGTTGTTTGAGTGCCCTGAAAAATAAATGTAGTATGCATATGCAATAATAATCTAAAAGGCTAAAAAGCAAACAGGTTTGACTGAAGCATCCAACAGGCGCACAATATAATGAAACATGAAATGTTTAAACTGAAACAGCCCAGGACATCATTCAAAGAGTTTCTAGCCCAGAGGACATCATTTATCAAGAGGCAGGTAGAAGCGACATATTTCGAATGAGCACACAGAGCTATCATATTTTTGAAGTGGCAAAGAAAAAAGCAACACAAGAAGCAAAAGATCAATAGTACACAGAGAATCTCACTCTGAATCCTACTTCAAAGTCCTTATTTTTCTGTCACTGACTGATTATCTTTCTGAAAGTGAAAACAAAACTTCAGTTCTATGACATCATGTCTTTAAAAAAATAATAAAATCCTCAGAATCTGTTGGAACATGAACATACACTCTGGTTTAAATACACCCTAGATTATTTAAAGCAATGAACCTTGGGCCATCTATGATTATTTATCTATATGATCTATACCAAAATTATTTTCCTTAGGAGAACATAAAATGAAATTTAAGACTTAAATTCTCTCAAAACTGCATTCAAAGGCCATATTTATATCATAACAGAGAGTTATTGGAGATCCTGTTCTGACTGACACTGTGACCTATTCACTAAGACCTTATGAAACATGATTTATCCAATATGCTGCTTCACAACAATGCCTAAATAATGTTAGTAAGCATATGAATCCACAAATCAAAGCGCAGAGAATCGATTTCCCTTCTACATTAGAGTCTTTGCAGTTAATGAGAGAGTTTGAATGATGGCTGCGGAGAAAAAACGAGGCAACCCAGAGTATTTAATTTTGCTATGCACTGTAGCATGTCCCAAGAGCAAGATCAGCACGGTTTCCATCTAAAAACTGCCTGCAGGTCAAGCAGAGGCTTAATCTATGCACTCATAGGAATGTAATTACTTTTTTGATTTATGACTTCAAGAAGTTTTGTATCCAATACCAATGATGCTATGGTTCTAATGATATGCTACAGTGGTACAATTCTACATTTCAATGAAAATCATAATATGGCCATGGTTTCAGTCTCAAAAAGCCATGCACACACATAGGCTACAGTAAAGACACAAAAAAATGTATCCAATGGAAGTGCATGGCTCGGTGGTGACGGTAGCTTATCTTCCTGCTGATCCACTTATGGACACTAAAGATGAGAATTAATCCAGAGCCCTCTGCCATCTGCTGAAGATGAATGATTTATATATCTTAACCCCCAAAACCAGCCAGTTTTCATGTGCCTGTGTTATAATCAAACTGTTCACATCAGCTTTGATATTTTGTCTAATGAAATCTTTATATCCACAGCCAGGTGTACTCCTCTTAATTGATTTGCATGTTCCTTCTCTCTTGCCACCCCATAACTACTTCAACACACTAATTATTAAATGATATCTTTATTCCCAGTGAGAACAAGACATTAAGGAGGAAGAGACCATCAGCAATGAGGACTGGAAATTCATTCAGAGAGAGAGAGAGAGAGAGAGAGAGAGAGAGAGAGAGAGAGAGAGAGAGAGAGAGAGAGAGAGAGAGAGAGAGAGAGAGGGATGGACTGGGTCTGAGAGAATCCCTCACTGTCCGTCCCCATGGGTAGTCTTTAAACACTGTTATTGCGAAGTGGTTCCTCACATGAGTGAAGTGGAAATAATTGATTTTCAAAGGAAACGCTGAAGGACTGCACATCTGTTGAGCAGCTTCTGTAGGCTGTATGTGTAAAGCATTTCATTGTGGGTGTTCACATTGACAGCCAAGACCAGCACCAGCAGAAACCAACGCACATTCTATTTAAAGTCTATGTGAATTGAATTCAAACTCTCTCATATCAAGCCTTACGCAACCTAGATTGTTCAGACACATGGCATTTTGATCAACAGGTCATAGTTTGTTTTCTGAGGCGAGTTACAAGGCAGAGGTATGCAGCATGGGTTAAAAAGAGATCATTCTGCATGCTCAGTGACGCCCTGATTTCTTTTCTCTCTTGCCCCAGCCTCTTTCTCTCTCTCTCTCTCAATCAGAAGTGGGTCAGTTATGGCCGTGCCGTTACTTAAAGAAGAGCTGCGGTTGCTCATATAGCACCATTTTGATGACACATATCCACTCATGCCATAGCAACCGGCCTTATTCTTTTAACTCCCCACAGCCCCACCTTATATTTTCCACCCATTTTTCTTCCAGCACATCCAACTACTGCAATAATATAAAAATGAAAGCAAGAGAGTGGGCGTGTGAGTGGGAGAGTTATTGTGGGGGGGGGGGGGGCATCTTCATCAGAAAAATCTGAAACCTCCTCACCTATAAATAAATTCAGTGCATTTTTTATAAATCCAAATCAACATTCCTGCATTTAGCATGTTCTCATAACTCATTATAATACATGCAGCAAGGCACCCTCTCTCACAAGCCTCCCAACCCAAACACATCACAAAAGCTGCAGCTTTAAATCAGATGAGTGACAATCGTAAAGTAAACAGTTTAAGAGACAAAGGCGGTGAACAGCCACACTAATCTAATCTGACCCGAGTACTGTTTTGTAATGGCTGCATTGTGGTGATAACCAGAGCAGCCCAATGGTAGAAAGAAAGAAAGAGCGGGAGAAAGAAAAGAGAGCGGTGACAAATCCTCATTATCCATTAAGACAAGCACAAAACGCATGAGACAAACGAGCGCACTGACAATGGTCATTTCCATAGACCGAGCAGTGCATTTGAAACCCCACCAGCCCCAATTAACAGAACCACTGATCGTTATCAAAATCACTGCAAATTGTGCTGTAGCCTTTAAAAACACAAGTAATAAAACGTCATAAAAGTAATCAGTGGCAGTAACCATCAATAGTTTTAACACGTATATTCTATGCATTAACACAAAGACAAGCGCGCATGATAAAATGGGGAGATGGAAGGGAAAGCAATATAACACAATACCTTTCTGTGTCTGTCCCTCTTCCATGTTCTCTTCCATGGTGGTTCAAAGCGCGATTATAGAAGTGGTGAAATGTAACAATACCTATAGCGGTCAAGTGGATGAGCGACTGTGCGAGCGGTGGCGAGATTGAGCGCGTGTGTGTGTGTGCGTGCGTGCGTGCGGTGGCTTTGTAAGGGACTCCTCTTCTCCAACGCAGATATCACTCAACACGATCTTCAGCTGTTTCTCTCAAACGCTGTCCATTTCCAAAGAAAACATGCGGGTTTTCAAATCGGGATATAATTTCCAAATTTTCCTTTCGCTGGCTTCACATTAGAGACGCGTGATTAGGATTGTTGATTTTGATCATGAGATATTTGAGACACTTTAAACATTGGCAATGCAGGTGTTTTGAACAACTGAGCTCTATTCTATAGCGCGGATGAAACCGCATTGAAAACAACTCCCCGCACTAACAGATGGATGGGTGTATCCTAGAAACCAGCAGGGCCCCCCTCCCTTCGTCATGAACACTCCAACATACACGCGCGCACGCACACACACGCACACACCATACCGTGTTCGGTGTTCTATGTCTTCTGTCTAAGGACAGAAGTGTGTGTTTATTGGACTGCGTGGCTTGATATACATTTAATCTATCCTGAAATTAAATTAGTATATTTTTGACTTGATGGGTTCAAACTATTGGAAAGATTGCCGCTTTCCAACGCAGGCAGGCAAGTGTTTTGTCTTTGTAGCCCACGACATAAAGAAAGCTCATGCCTTCATTGATACTAAATCAGAAACGTGTTTTTTTTTTCTATACTTAGGCTACGTTTACACGTGGATGGCTATTTTCATAAACGGACATTTCACCCCTCTTCGTTTTCAAAAATAACATCGTGCACACAAACCCGTGTATATGCTGTCAAGAGCATGCCAAACCTGTAGGTGGCAGTGTAACGAGAAGCTCAAGCCCACGTTAGCCAATCAGAATCCCGAAAATAGTCACATTCTATGACGTCGCTGCCTAAAGTTCTGTTTTTCTCAGTTTACATGTAAACGTGCAAACAAAGTTTTCCAAAATCTCCACTCTGGCCGGAGTTTTTAGAAATAATCGTTTTCAGAGGCGAATTCTCCGTTTGCGTGTAAACGAAGGGCACAAACGAAGGGAAATGTCTCCGTTTTTCAAAATAGCCATGTACGTGCAAACGGGACCTTAATATCATCACTGATAATGCCCATTGTTACAATTATGTTGTGTTACAGCATGAGACAACTTTATCTCACATTTATTTATTTTTAATTGTAGCCTACCATTAATAGCAGCAGCATTAATAAGCTATTAGGATCTTGACACAAATGGACCAGGGTTTTATTTATTTATTTATTTTTTAAATGCATTAACAAAAACACTGCTTTATCACTCACTCACTCACTACTACCCCTAAACCCAACTTTCTTCAGACCATACCTTGTTAGTCAATTTGTGTGTGTGTATGTGGATTTATATAGATAACATGAACCTAACTGGCAAAGATTAAAATTTGATTGTCTATAGGAAATACATGTTATGTTAATCACAATGGTGAAAATGTAAAAAAATATTCCAAATGTACTGAATTACACAATACAGTAGACAAGTCATGATGTATCATGGCACAGCAGTGGGTTTTCGATGTCACCTCCAGCTGTTCTGATCAGTGTCAATGACACTCACACTAGAAGTTTGAAACCAAGAACCGAACAACTGTTGTCACAATGCTGCCAACAGCTCTAAGAACGTCTCGGTTACGTATGTAACCTTAGTCCCCTGAAGAGGGAACGAGACGCTGCGTCGAAACCCTGCCTGTGTGATTGCGTCGTGAGCCGAGGTCAAGGTCGTAGAATCTCAAGAATGTGTGCGGTGAGGACCAGCCTGCCGCATCACAAATATCTTGGAGAAAAACTCATGACAATAATGCTTTGGAGCAGCCATACTGCTAGTAGAGTGGGCCCGTACAGTCAAAAGTGAAGACTGACCGGCCGACACATAAGCAAGTGAAATGGCCTCGACCACCCACTTGCTCATCCTCTCCTTAGATGCTGGGCATCCCTTTCTGGGTGACCCAAGGCAAACGAACAACTGTTCAGATTTCCTCCACAGGACAGCTCTGTGGACATAAGCATCTAAGGCCCTAACTGGGCAGAGCAGATTTAGGAAACGGGTTACTAGAGGGTGTCTCCTCAAAGACACAACACGTAAACGGACGTGGTAAGCAGCTAAGGCCGCCACGTACACCTTTAGTGTGGAGGGGGATAACCTTGTGGAGAAGTGCTCCTGCAGGAACTCCTGCACTGCACCAGTTAACTGGGTCCAGATGGTGTTCTCCGCACCAGGAAGTGAATAATATCCACTTCAAGGTGTAGAGTTTCCTCGTGGAGGGAGCTCTGGAGTGGAGAATGGACTCAACAACCTCGGTTGAAAGACCTGAACTCATCAGCTGTGCCCCCTCAGAGGCCAAGCCCACAGTTTCCACAATTCTGGGCAGGGGTGAAGGATCAACCTGCTCGCCTGAAGGGAAGGTCCCTCTTGAGCAGAATCTCCAAAGGAGAGCTGTCGAGGAGAGACACTAGGTCCGAGAACCATACTCGGGCAGGCCAGAGAGGGGCTACTAACAGCAGAAGGGCCAAATCCCGGCAAACTCTCTCCAGAACTCCTGGGAGCAGAGAAATTGGGGGAAAGGCGTACAGACACAGCTTCTGCCACCTCTGTACCATATGGTTTATGTAAGGGGCTGTTTACACCTGGCCACTTCATGCGTTTTCTCAGATCGGATAGCTATCCGATCGTGAAAAGACCAGGTGTAAATGCCCTCCGAAACGCATTCGAGACGGATTTGAATCCGATCGCTCAAACCACTTCAGGAGGTGGTCTGGGCCGCATTCCTGACGAAACTGGACAAGTGTAAATGCATCTGGTTGTTGAAACCACATATGTAAATTGTACTCCTCCCAAAAATGCTAAAAAAAATAAACGTGTGAGAGCGTGTTATAGGCTATATGTAATGTTATAGCCAGATATGACGATGCTACTGGAACACGCATCACCTCAGATGAGAAGCTGAGCATCTATTCATTAAGCCAACGTGCAAACTATCGCAAATCAAAGTGAAAGTAAGTCGTAGACGCTTAACACACAATCATCATCATTAACCCTTTCGCACGTACGATCACACCGGTGTGATCAGTCTAGGCTGGTCCCTGGAGCGTACGATCACACCGGTGTGATTAGAACGGTCAGTGCATGACGTGATCAACTGCTAAATTCAAATGTGCTTTCGCGCGTTGGCTGGCGCTGAGCCAGAGACAGGCGCGCTCAGAGCTGTCATATATCACAACTTTTCAGTGTTTTCAACCACATAATGTTTATTTTAGGTTCCAGACATATAAGTACTAAAAAAACAATACATTACAGTTCGTAAAATACACACTGATGTCAAAGGAAGAGGCAATAATAATCCTTTCCATTATAATTCGTTTTATTCATATCAGATACACATTGTGTAAGTAACTTTAAAGTTTACTCTATTCTTCTCCCAGTTGATCTGCCACTTACTTGTATGTATTTCGGGAGAAGTGGATGAATTAACGTGTTGTAAATCCAACAGATCCGATTCTCTGAACTGCGCGTCTGCGGCACAAACTAAGATGGCGGCGCCCATCGCGAATACAGCTGAACTAACGCGATCGTTATAAATGTGTTTAAACAACAAAACACTTCCACTTGCATATATTTGACAACCGGAATATCAGATATTTCATGCCATATCTAACAAATTTGTGAATATTTTGAATAAAAAAGGAAAAATGACATAAAAGCAGATCATCATTCATTCAGCTCTGTTGTTGCTGCGGTGTGTCACGTGACAATCAATGACGCGTCACCACGGAAACCATAAAGTGACACATTCTAAATAACGGTCGCCTTGAAAAACTCACGCTGGGGGGTCAGTCAGAATATTTTAAACTTACGTGTGAAAGGGTTAAAAGTAAATTCTTAAGAAACGAAATGATCTTACCAGGGCTGTTGCCGCTCTCTTTTATTGCGGTCTTTGAAATTTTAGCTGATGATCAATAAAATGCAGCTCATATCTTTTGCTTTCGGTGACGTACACTCCATTAAATCTGCATATAGCGCGGGAATTGAAGATCGGATTTAAATCCGTTTCGCAAAAACACATTTATGTGACCAGGTGTAAATGGAATCGTTTTGATAAATCAGATAGCTATCCGATCTGAGAAAACACATTAAGTGGCCAGGTGTAAACAGCCCCTAAGAGACCACCGATGTGTTGTCGGTACGAACAAACACATAATGGCCCCTCAGGTCTGGGAGGAAGTTTTTCAGAGCTTGAAACATATATACTGTAGGTGAAAATTCATGCCTAGCAACTTCTAAAGACAGACAAAAACAGACACAGATTCAGACACGGAGCGCTGGCTAAAGACACAGAAGCTGACATTATTTGGTTCAGGTGTGCTTTCTAGTTTCCTGGTCGATGACGTCACCCGCCTTTGACGTTTCGTCACGCCATTGGACTGGTTCCATAAGTGCCTCACGATGCAATCACGCAGGGGCGTTCCTACAGCGGTTAGACACACAGCACTAGTTCCCTACACCATCAATAGAACCTACAGCGAAAGAGCTCTAAGGTGGAAATAAAGCAACTGGGCATAACCCTCTATGGTATGCATTATGTTTTAACCATTAAATGTTAGTTTTTTTATTGTTTTTTTATAGCTTACAAATCATACAAATAAAAAAATATATTTTTTTAAAATATTAGGGAACGTTAGGGAAACGTTGCTATATGGCAACGCTGTACCAGAATGGAAAATGGTAAAAAAAAAATAAATAAAAAAAAAATTCTATAAAATTATGTTTTTCTTTTCTATTTATATACACTTTTTTCTTTGACATTTATAGATGTATATTGGAACTCATGCAACCAAAAATAAGTAGATCTCTATCATTTAATCTATCATTCCCTATCATTTGGCTAACTCATCCTCACTCTTATCACATGGAAGAGCTAACATATTATTGCTAAAAACATTTCTGTATTAATTTCCTGGAAAAAAACAAGGAACTCCTGCACACTATCAATACTTGCAAACGAGTATCAACATTTTATTAGCAACGACCTTCATCAGGAATATGTATTATTTTCCTGAAATCATATTGTTGATGCTACTATCTATAAAATAATCCTAATTGGGAAATAAATTACTGCAATCCCACTGTGGTACAGAGTTGAGAGTTGCCATATGGCAACATACCTATTTTTCCATAGTGGTACAGCGTTGCTGTATTTTCGTAATTTACAGTAAAACTATGTTAGACAAAGTGGATTTGTGAATAAAAATATCAAATTTACTTATCAAAGATGCTGCATAAAAATCCCCCTTGAGAAGAGATGTTCTGAAATGAGGTTAATAGAGCAATTTCTGGAGCACTTCAACAGGTGTCTTCCGTGTGAGGGTGACAGTGGGAAAGAGAGTTTTGGAGGGACATTCAAATGTCATTTGACTTAAAAACAGCACATCATCGGCTATCTTAAGGCCTGCCCTTTTAATTCCCATAGTCCAATATAATGTATTTTTTTCAGAATATCAAGGAAATTAGTAGAAATTAATTGTTGCTATATGGCAATGCCATTCCATAAAGTGATACGGAAATAACTGTGACTCTTCTCAGGCAATGACACTCAATTATATATTTAAAGAATAGAATAAGCCTTCACATTAACAATTATTTAAGTGGCGCTGAATTTCCAACACATTTGATAGGACTCACAAATGTGTATGTGTCTTTCTACAAGCACTTATACTTACACATAAATGTACTTCCCTTATAGTTCACTTACTCACTGTTGTACAGTAATTCCACTTTACCACACAACCAGCCATTTGCTTACTGATTGGCTGAAATTCTCACAAGGTATGAGTCATACATTGCAATATCAAAGCGTGACATTATATTCCTGTGAGAATTTGCCTCACTAATGCTTCAGATGTGGTAATTGTTTGTGAATTAAACTGTTTTGAATGCTATTTGCAATTAGCTTATAAGAACTTCAATTTACTGATGTATGCAAAGCATCTGAAAAAACACAATTTATTTAAAATGTATTTTTAAATACATATATGCAATGTGATTGTAATATTTATCTTTTAAAAATTAAAACAGTTCAAACACATGATGTTACAGGAGAGTCAAAAATGGATGCTAGGCAAGTCATTAACATGGACTGTGGTACATGCTGCCAGCTGGCTTGAGTTATAAGTAGATTAGCTGAAATGCCTTGTTATCATAAAATTATTTCTCCAAACTGCAGTCAGTGCTGAAAATCAAATAGATGTGCTGTGTGTTTTCTGAAGTTAATTGGGCTTTCCTTCTTTGTCAAAGCTCAATAAAGTGATTCATTATCTACAGTTAACTTACAACACTGGCCTGCAAATAAAACAATTGTTTAAATCTCTGTTAAATAAAAATTAGGCCTAAGCAATCTATAACGATTAGGATTATTTGAAAAAAAGCCATTCAACTGATGTCATTTATGATCTTGTTGAGGTGTAGTAATCACTGATAATGCAGCACCACATCTGCAATTACTACATTGATTAGATCTGACTGTAGAGATTTACTTTCTTCAGGAAGACCGCTTCTTATGATATGTCTAAATGTCACAGCATGCAATGAGATTGATGTAGAGAGACCATCCTACAGTTATTCTATTCTCTGAGCTCCAATGCATTACATGTGCATATACAAAGTGTCTTCCAAATGCATCCAGACACATTTAAAATTTCCATATTTTGGTCAACTAATTTAGTTGATTTCTTATAAATATGTCCTGTGTGAAAGTGTGTTTTTATAATAGGCACATTTATTAGAAATAAAATGCCTTAAACTTTGAAACTGGAATTAGTATTCAGACTTCTTATTTAGCGATTTTCAGGATTAATTTTGCAAACATTGCAGCGGCAAGTTCTTCTCCGGGTATATTTCAACTAGCTTTGAACATCTGAATTTGGTCTTCTGCTGCTGAACAGCATCTTCACAGCAATAGGTGCACTGTAGCTATAGTTTGATGTTGTTTAAAAGCTCTCCATCTTTGACAGTAATTGGGTTCATGGTCTCCTCAATGACCAAGACCTTGCTGTTTTGAATCAATACAAAAGAGAACAGCCAGTAAGCTGTGGGAACAGTCTTGGGGTTTTCAAAACTTCTAATGTTTGGCATTTGAAGCCACTTTTTACTCTTGGAAATTTTCATTTCATGCCTTTTATATGGACAGGTGTGTGCCTTTAAAAAAAAAATCCAACCAGATAAATGTCATAAGTGAGATAGGTGGCAAACATTCAAAGATATGCATTGTAGCTCAAATGATGCAAAATTAACCAAATCAAAACAAAACATCTTATAAATGCAAATATTGCTATCTATTTATTTTCAATACCATGTTATTGTTCATATGTGACCCTGGACCAATCAATTTTCTGAAATTGAGATGTATACATCATATGCAAGCTGAATAAATAAGCTTTCCATTGATGTGTGGTTTGTTAGGTGTAACGATAACCAGCTGGAGTGCCCTTGAAAGCCTCCAGAGGGCACTCCACACCAGACTATCATGTTTCACTCACAAACTACATTTCCCATAACTCACTGCCCGGACTCATCACTGATCACATTCACCTGTACCTCATTCACTGATTGCATTCACCTGTCTCATCCTGTTAGTCTGTCTGTTTATACCATGTTCATTCATTCACTCACCGCGAAGTCTTGTTTTAGTGTTACACTGCATTTCTGAGCATTCTCTTGGTTTTCGGATATCTTGCCCTGTTCCCTGGATTACTCTCTTGCCTCTGGTCCCTGCCTGTTTTGTTTGTTTCTTTGTTTGGACTGCCTATCTGTGTATGACCCTTGCCTGTACATTGGATTACGCCTCTGGATAGCCCTCAAATAAAGCTGCATTTGGATCTAAACCTTCGTGTCTCGGAGCAGTTCGTAACAGAAGACTTCGCCATACCAAGATCCAGCAGCGATGACCACCATGAATCCAGCAGTAAAGATTATGTGTCTCCGTCAGGGAGACCGGCCCATAGAAGAGTACGTGAGAGACTTTATTGAGCTGGCATTTTTCGATGAAGTATGCCTAATGATATTTTTCCGTGGAGGACTATCCGAGCCGATCAGCTCCCTAATGCCACTTCATCACCCTCCCTTCATCATCCGCCCTGGTTGCCTGCTCTGCCTGCTCCATTCTGGCCTCCCGCATTACCGCAGTCTCAAGGTCCTCTTCCGCTCCACGGACCTGGCCCTCCATCCCGCCCCCGGATCCGCCTCCGGGCCACCTCCTACCTGGACATTTTTGGAGCGTCTGGAAGCTGCTTTTTGGGGAGGGGCTATGTAACGATAACCAGCTGGAGTGCCCTTGAAAGCCACCAGAGGGCACTCCACACCAGACTATCATGTTTCACTCACAAACTACATTTCCCATAACTCACTGCCCGGACTCATCACTGATCACATTCACCTGTACCGTCTCTCATCCTGTTAGTCTGTCTATTTATACCATGTTCATTCACTCACCGTGAAGTCTTGTTTTAGTGTTACACTGCATTTCTGAGCATTCTCTTGGTTTTCTTGTCTCTTGGTTTTTGGATATCTTGCCCTGTTCCCTGGATTACTCTCTTGCCTCTGGTCCCTGCCTGTTTTGTTTGTTTCTTTGTTTGGACTGCCTATCTGTGGATGACCCTTGCCTGTACATTGGATTACGCCTCTGGATAGTCCTCAAAGCTGCATTTGGATCTAAACCTTCGTGTCTCGGAGCAATTCGTAACATTAGGATAGGACAAAATATGGGCGAGATACAACTACTTGAAGATCTGGAATCTTAGGGTGCAAAAAAACATTGAGAAAAATCACCTTTAAAGTTGTCCATTTATGTTCGTGATTTTGCTGCATTCACTCACAAAAATAACTGTTTTATATATTTACGGTAGGAAGTTAACAAAATATCTCACTCTCAGAAAAAAAGGTACAAAAGCTGTCACTGTGGCGGTACCTTTTCAAAAGGTACACTTTTGTACCTAAAGAGTACATATTAGTCCCTCAAAGGTACCTTTGAGGGACTAATATGTACTCTTTAGGTACAAAAGTGTACCTTTTGAAAAGGTACCGCCACAGTGACAGCTTTTGCTGCATTCACTCACAAAAATAACTGTTTTATATATTTACGGTAGGAAGTTAACAAAATATCTCACTCTCAGAAAAAAAGGTACAAAAGCTGTCACTGTGGCGGTACCTTTTCAAAAGGTACACTTTTGTACCTACCTTTGAGGGACTAATATGTACTCTTTAGGTACAAAAGTGTACCTTTTGAAAAGGTACCGCCACAGTGACAGCTTTTGTACCTTTTTTTTCTGAGAGTATGGAACATGATCTTTACTTAATATCCTAATGATTTTTGGCATAAAAGAAAAATCGATCATTTTGATCCATACAATGTATTGTTGGCTATTGCCACAAATATACCCGTACGACTTATGACTGGTTTTGTTGTGATCCAGGGTCACATATATATACACACTTGAACATAACATATTAGTTAATTATAGTATATGCTGAATAATTAAATCAAATAAACTGCAAAAGGTGTGAAAGACGAGTATCAAAAGGACAAGTGGCTTCTGGAGTGTTTTTAATGGTATGCATATTCAAATTACAAATACTGTTCACTATGTACATCAACAGTGATTTTCACAACACTTCTACAACATAGCATCTGTATCTGCTACATCGTCACAACAGAGTTGGTTGAAATGTAATGTAAATAGATTTCACACAACATCTTTATCTGACTGCTCACTAGTACAACACTAAGTGCAGAGCAAAAATTATGGAATGTTAACCTGGGTCTTCCTAGCAGCGCCAGCATCCAATCAGAACACCTCGAGCGAGTGAGGAAGTGACAGAATTGGGCCTGCACATTTATTATAAAGAGTGGAGAACAGTCATTGTGTGATCCGGTCCAAGATATGGAGAAAGGGGACTATGAATGCCTACTGCCTGGTCTTTTGTCAGACAACATGTTGATAAGAGAGTCATTGTTCACTTTTATATATATATATATATATATATATATATATATATATATTTAAAAAATCAACACAGGATTACTGATTAAGAGCTGTGCCAAATGGACTGTGTACCGGCTGAGAAGAAAAGATTTACATCCTTGATACAATACACTTATTTCTAAATGCTTTGTAATTATAGCTTGAATGATTATAGATAAAAAATGTATGAGATTACCTGCTCCCTATAGTTTATTTTCTTCTGAAGTAGATGTCACACTGTGTGGTTGTACAGAGGCACACGACAATAGAGAATCCAAAAATAAACAGTCTAATTTAATTCACCATGGTACACTCAGAGAAAACAAGAAACACAACCACGTTACACAACCACGTTAAACGCAGACACTGCAGGACAAAGAACTAGGAAAAATTCAGGGCTTATATTCAAACAGGGCAATCAATGTAAACAGAACAGGTGTGGGGAACCAATTAACAACCACAGAACAAACTAGTGGCGGGAAAATGAGAACAAAGGTAACAGGAACTAGAATTAAATCAAAAAGTTTGTTTCTCTATCTTGGCGTGTGAGTGAAAAGCTGTGCTTTCTGCTTCCACCTTGCTGGGCTGCAGCCTGGTAATGATCAAAATGAATCGAACCAAAGCTCAAAGAAAGACTTCTCTGAACTTTCTATAGATATTCTTTTACTTTTATAATGCAATTTTATTACCTGTTTCACTTATACAGTAGCAAATAAAATCACTGCTTTCAACCAACTATGTGAAATTGGGTGCCTATATTGAGTAAATGTCAAATTTGTAATATAAAATTTATAATAAAATAATTAATTGTCTATTTTGGGGTGAATATTATATTTATATATGTTTTATTTACAACTAACTTTTGTGTTCCTTTTATTTTAGACCCCTATAATTCACCTCTACTAATATAGAGAGCATGAATGTATGACTCAAACCACAGAATCCAATTCATTAGTCTCACTACAAACTGGACAAGATAGACTGCAATCACTCTCATTTGGCAACACAAATCAAATTTGACCATAACTCAATCAATTAGTCCAGTATGCATAATAGTCTTTAAAATCTGCTGTGACTGATTTTGTTTTGAGTGAAAGCGAGAGAGAGAACGAAAGAGGAGAGGAGGATCATGTAAGACACTAATTGGTTTTAATATGTCAAAGTTTCCCAAATGTATTATTGTGTTGATTAGTTCCAGAAAGACCAAGAATGTAGGCTGCAATGAGGGAAGAATAATTGAAAACATTTAAATGAAATATATGGATGTGATCTTGCCTTCTTATTTAAAATGTATATGCACATTTCATATTTCTAAACACAGTAGGCTAATTAAGTTCTCAATATTTTTCCTTTAAGATGGTGCCCAAAATCCCCCCACCCCCCCCTCTCTCTCTCTCTCTCTCTCTCTCTCTCTCTCTCTCTCTCTCTCTCTCTCTCTCTCTCTCTCTCTCTCTCTCTCTCTCTCTCTCTCTCTCTCTCTCTCTCTCTCTCATTTTTCAATATTCTGTACACTTGTTTCTAAAGCCGAGGATTCCCTTGATACCTAGCATGCAGAAAACAGGATTGAATACCCATTTAAAGCCCCCTCATCCTTCAATCTCTCTCTATTAAATACCTTCACTACATCTCCAATTTCAGAGGTGCAGATGCCGACTGGCTTTACACAAATGACAGTTCATTGAATTGTATGATGGGAGGAGCCATAAAAACTGCATGCGTGTCACAATGTTGATCCTGTTCCCAACACAATCGCCTAGAGGAGAGGACTAAATGGATTTTTAATGCTGCAATAAATGTGTCGATCATTCATGCTAACTGACATATATTGATTTTCCCCTGGATGAGCTCATAGATACACCGGTAATTATTTAACATTATGCCACTGCTCTTTAGCGCACATACAGTAAAACTGTTAATCCAGTATTAAACTTGTTATCATGCAAGTGATTCGCTGACTGAAACATAACTGATCATGTCACAGATTCGGTGTTTGAATATGTGCTAAAGGCTTAATGTGACTAAAGATGGTTAATTCTCTTTAAATGCCTTAGAATGGAGGACAATGGTATCACTGATGTGCCTGTGGTGACATAGTGTATAGTCACATGGACTGAAAGAAGCCAATTCTATTAATGACCTATTTCAACACACTATACACAAATTGCTTAAGCCGCACACTTGCTTTAAACAAGCTCTCCAGAGGACTGTATTTGCCACATGGCATTCCCATTATGCTGCATTCCAGTGACGGGTAGGTACTATTCCACCACAGGCACAAACACACAAGTTGACACCAAATTCTAATAACTGTACACTGATGATATTAAGTGGGTCTGAACATTATATTTTATTTATTTTAATGAGTTCCTAAAAGGGCTGTTTTCTTCCCCAAATAGATTTTTCAGAACTACTGAACTTCCCACCCGATCTCATGAGAAAACATAAGTATTTTACAAGGTGGCAATGACGTATGAATTTGAAGGATGTGATTTGTACGAAAATGTACAATTAAGAAAAAAGTAAGCCTGAAGGTCCACCCCTAAACCTATAAGTAGCCTATGGAGTAAGTAATTACGGTAACACTTTAGAATACTGTTTCTTACTTACTGCATAACTAATAAGAAATTACTGAAGAACTAGTAGGTAATTCTTCATTAACACTTAAGTCACTACTGTTAACTACTAAGGAAGATGTGTTAACTAATCAGTATGTAATAGAATTTTATATCAGTATCAGTATCAGTTATAATAACAATGAATTATGTCATACCTGCTGAATACTAATGATCTACTAATTAAGGTTCAAGAAAAATAACTATGAACAGTCATACACAGTAGTCACTACAATACAATTTTTTTTTTGGAATGGTGGATGAAGGACACAAATCAAGTACTTGAGTAAAAGTACAGATACCCCAATAAAATATTACTCAAGTAAAATTATAATTAGGCCTATTCAAGCAAACTTTTTATTTCATTAGCAAAACTTATCATAATGTACATTACACATTATTATTACAATTCTTTTGCATCATTCAAGTTCCGGCAATATCGCAGTAGCCTACATTTTTCAGTGATTTGGTGATGCAAGAGCATTTGCATCCTCTTCTGGAGAGTTCTCAGCGCCGCCGATTTGGTGTATTTCTTCGGCGAAATACAGGTTTGTGTACGTTTTATTTAATCTATAAAATCATTACTGTGCTGTAAATCATTTTATTTTATGCAAGGCAACATACAAGGACGCGATGTCAGTTACCTAACTAACGAGTGTTGCATCTGTCTTTTTTTGCGTGATGGAAACGCCTGATCCCTTACATAAAACAAATTATTTTATTTCTAAAGATACTAAATCTAATGTTAAAATATGTTCTCAGAACTGTGCACTGTTTGTTTACGGGCAGGCATAAATGAAACGCAGGGTAGCGGTTTGAAGTTAAAGGACAAGTTCGGGATTTTACACTTAAAGCCCTGTTCCCTGAAGAGGGAACGAGCGTTGCGTCGAAACTGACGCTATGGGGAACGCTTTGCGTGATGACGTCTTGAAGCACATGTAAAATCAGTCCAATGGTGTGGCGGAACGTCAGAGGCGGGTGACGTCACGTACCAGGAAGCTATAAAAGCCGGCCCGAAACAGAAAACGAAAGCTTTCTGAGTCTTCAGTTGCGCTCTGTGTGAAATCTGTCTCTGTATATTTGGTGTTGTCTGTCTATATTATATATATATATATATATATTCAGTATGGCGAGCAAGCAGCAGTATAGGTTGTGTGTGCACCCCTGCCCGCGTTATTTAACGGGTGGGGACACTCACATCCTTTGTGTTGTTTGTTTGGGAGAGGAGCATGCCCAGTCAGCACTCGAGGGTGCTGGCTGTGAGCATTGTGACGCGCTGCCTTTGCGTACGCTCCGATCCCGCCTGGCGTTCTTCCAGAGCGCTCAGGATCGCGTTCCCAAGGGCTCTGGTCGATCACAGACCTGGGGTTCGCAAATGGATCTATCAGTGGATGTTGAGACGGGCTCTGCCTTATCTCAGCCTCCTTCTGATAGATCCAGTGCCTCTCATCAGGGTGTGGAAGCACGCGTTGCGGTTTCTTCCCCCCCGATGGAGGCACCAATACTGCAATTGTCCAGCTCTGAGGAGTTGGACGTTGTTAGTATTGACGCTGAGTCTGAGGATTCGCCACCTCAGTCTCATGCGTTTGAGGAATTGCTTGATGTTATCACTAGAGCTGTCGAGCGATTATCTATTGAGTGGCCAGAAGATAGGCAGGGCGCTCGTTCGAAAAGCAAGCTCGACGAGCGTTTCCTGCCATCTCGTGCACAGCCTCAGCGCAGGAGCCTTCCGTTTTTCCCCGATCTCCACACCGAGGTGTCGAGATCGTGGGGGGAAACCAGTGTCATATAGAGTGTATACTGCACAAACATCTCACTATTCCACCATTCACAATTATAAAGAGCATGGTTATGGGGAGATGCCGAAGGTGGAAGAGACGCTCGCGAGCTATCTCTCTCCAGCAACGGCATCTTCTCTGAAGGCTCCTGCACTTCCATCCAAGCCAGTAAAATTTACATCTTCCCTGGTTCATAAAGCTTATGCCGCCGCCGGCCAAGCTGCAGCGTGTTTGCACACAATGTCTCTAATGCAAGCATACCAGGCTGAATTATTGGGTGATTCTGAGGAGGGCGGGGGTATTAGTTCTGATACGGTGTCTGAACTACGTAGAGCCACAGATTTGTCTCTCAGGGCCACCAAGGAGACGGCTAAATCCATCGGCCACTCTATGGCAGCCCTGGTGGCCACTGAGAGGCATCTGTGGCTCAATCTTAGTGATATAATAATCTAGCAAATTATAGACCCATTTCAAATCTTCCATTTATGTCTAAAATATTAGAAAAAGTGGTGTCCGCTCAACTGGGATCTTTCTTGCAACAAAATGATATCTATGAAAAGTTTCAGTCTGGATTCAGACCGCATCATAGCACTGAAACTGCGCTCGTTAAAATCACAAATGATTTACTTTTAGCTTCTGACCAAGGCTGTATCTCAATACTAGTTTTACTTGATCTTAGTGCTGCGTTCGATACTATAGATCACACAATACTCTTAGATCGACTACAAAATTATACTGGTGTTCAAGGACAAGCACTAAGCTGGTTCAAATCATACCTATCTGACCGCTACCATTTTGTCTATTTAAATGGAGAAAAATCGATCATAACTCCAGTAAACTATGGAGTGCCGCAGGGATCTGTGTTAGGCCCTCTGTTATTTTCAATATATATGATGCCACTTGGAAATATTATAAGGAAACATGGAATTAGTTTCCATTGTTATGCTGATGACACTCAAATATATATTTCATCAAGGCCGGATGAAAACGCAAAATTTTCCAAATTGACAGAGTGTGTTAAAGATATAAAAGATTGGATGACGCGTAATTTTCTTTTATTAAATCCAGACAAGACAGAGGTAATACTTATCGGTTAAAAAAACCGCCCACAAAACCTCGCACAATACAACTTTAACATCATAGGATGTCCTGTTACTTTATCCGCTACAGTAAAAGACCTGGGTGTTATACTCGATTGCAACCTGTCTTTTGAAAATCATATTTCATATGTTACAAAAACAGCCTTTTTCCACCTTAGAAACATTGCTAAGCTACGTAATATGCTATCAGTTTCTGATGCAGAAAAGTTAGTTCATGCATTCATGACCTCGAGACTGGATTACTGTAATGCCTTATTAGCTGGTTGTCCTGCATCCTCAATAAACAAGCTACAGTTAGTCCAAAATGCCGCCGCTAGAGTTCTTACGAGATCAAGAAAATATGATCATATAACACCGATTTTATCATCACTGCATTGGTTACCTATAAAGTTCCGTATTAATTACAAGGTATTGCTACTGACTTATAAAGCCCTAAACGGCTTAGCTCCAGTCTATTTAACAGATCTTCTATCGCCCTATAATCCATCGCGCTCTTTAAGATCACTAAATTCAAGGCTTTTGGTCATACCTAGGATATTCAGAACCACCAAAGGAGGGAGAGCATTTTCACATTTGGCTCCAAAACTCTGGAATAGTCTTCCTGATACTGTTCGTTGCTCAGACTCGCTCTCCCAGTTTAAAACTAGATTAAAGTCGCATCTCTTCAGCCAGGCATTCATATAATCCCATAGTTCAAACTACAATCCGGCCTCTAGCTCATAAATGCCAGAGGAGAACTGGCCCCCGACTGAGCCTGGGTTCTCCCAAGGTTTTTTTTCTCCATTAGGTCACCTGATGGAGTTTTAGGACACCATTTGGTCACTTGATGGAGTTTTTCGGTTCCTTGCCACTGTTGCCTTTGGCTTGCTCAGTTGGGGATATTTTGGGGATATTTAATTTAATTTTATCAATCAATAAATTCCTCTTGAAACAAACTTTGTTGTATTATTTAAATTTAATACTGTGAAGCTGCTTTGATACAATCTGTATTGTGAAAAGCGCTATACAAATAAACTTGACTTGACTTGACTTGAATATAAAGGACAAAGAGAAACATGTTCTTTTGGATGCACCGGTTTCCACTAAAGGGTTGTTTGGAGATGCAGTTAATAGTGCTGTAGCTAAATCACAAGAAGCTTCAAAACAGGCAGCTGCACTTCAGAAACTACTCCCCCGCCGTTCTTTCATCGAGGCTGCTGAGCGGGAGCAGCCTCACACATCTAAAAAGAGCGCTGAGCACCGTGCCACTCAGAAACAGAGCGTTTCCTCCCGTGCTCCCCCACAAAAATCTCGGGGACACGGAGGGCGCTCTCAAACCCAGCAGTCTTCGAGGGGTAAAGCGGATCTGCGGACCGTTATTACCGCCAAGAAGGCTGCTGGGAAAAAGTCCTGATGTCCGTGGGCTCAGGACAAATGAGGGTAGTCCCCCCCGAAGCAGAGCGGTCAACACCTCTTTTTACGGTGCCCGTCTCTCTTCGGTGCCCTCAGGGGACTGTTCTGCCACCCTGCCACCTCCGGTGTTTCAGGGCGCAGCGGTCTCCGGCGAGCACATATCTCAAGGACCACCCGGAAACGTAGTGGCCTCGGGATGCCCGCCCCCTCTGAGGAGGGTGTTAGAGCAGTCTGTTCAGTTGTTCCCTGCCGGTGCGCCGTTACAGGGCGACGAACCGACTACTCAACAGCAACAAAATCCAGAAACCAGTCTCGAGAGGCTGGTACCTCTAGTAGAATCTTTGACAGCGTGGAAGCTACTGTCAAATGTTTCTCGTTGGGTCCTGCAGACCGTGGAAAAAGGGTATCAGATACAATTCAAGAAACGCCCACCTCGGTTTATGGGGGTCCTGCCCACAGTGGTGGGCCCCGAGCAGGTTCTGGTTATGGAACAGGAAGTAAACACTCTGTTAGAGAAAGGGGCCATAGAATATGTACCTCCCTCCAACGGGGAAACCGGGTTTTACAGCCGGTACTTCATAGTTCCGAAGAAGGACGGGGGATTGCGTCCCATTTTAGATCTTCGAGTTCTGAACGAGTCAGTCATGCAGCTCAAGTTCAAAATGTTAACATTGAGACAAATCGTGCCACAGATCAGGTCCGAGGACTGGTTTGTCACGATAGACCTCAAGGACGCATATTTCCATATTTCCATCCGTCCGTGTCATTGGAAGTTCCTGAGGTTTGCTTTCGGGGGCAAAGCATACCAATATCGAGTTCTTCCATTCGGCCTGGCTTTATCACCCCGCACTTTCACCAAATGCGTGGATGCAGCTCTGGCGCCCTTGCGCCTTCAGGGTATTCGCATATTGAACTACATCGACGATTGGTTGATTTTAGCTCAGTCGCATCAGGAGGCGATTCGGCATCGAGATGTCGTCCTCGCCCATATGAAAGAGCTGGGGTTACGGCTGAACGCCAAGAAGAGTGTGCTTTCTCCACTTCAGAGGACCACTTTTTTAGGCGTGGTTTGGGATTCAGTGTCGATGCAGGCGCGCCTGTCACTGCCACGTGTAGATTCCATCCTTGCAGCTGTGAAAAGTGTAAAGCTAGGCCAGCTACTCACTGTCAAACAGTTCCAGAGACTGTTGGGTCTCATGGCAGCAGCTTCCAACGTGATACCTTTTGGACTACTGCACATGAGGCCCCTGCAGTGGTGGCTCAGGACCAGAGGGTTTTCCCCGAGGGGCAACCCATTTCGCACAATCAAGGTCACGCGGCGATGCCTACGTGCCTTGGTTATGTGGAAGAAACCTTGTTTCCTGTCCCAGGGCCCAGTGCTGGGAGCTCCTTGTCGTCGCAAACTGCTAACGACGGATGCTTCCCTCACGGGTTGGGGAGCGATCCTAGAGGGTCACTCATCTCAAGGTCTGTGGGAAGACCATCATCGTTCCTGGCATATCAATCGCCTAGAGATGTTAGCTGTCTTCCGGGCTCTAAGGAGCTTTATCACAGATCTCAGGGGACACCATGTGTTAGTGCATACGGACAACACGTCGGTAGTCGCCTATATCAACCACCAAGGGGGTTTGCGCTCGCGCCCATTATCCAATCTGGCACGCCATATCCTCTTGTGATCCCAGGGGAAGTTGCTGTCACTCAGGGCAGCCTACATCCCCGGGGTCCAGAATATAGGAGCAGACACTCTGTCGAGACAGGGGCCGAGGCCCGGGGAATGGAGGCTCCACCCCGAGGTGGTGGAGCTGATATGGAGGGAGTTTGGCCAAGCACAAGTGGATCTGTTTGCGTCTCGAGAGACGTCTCACTGTCCACTTTGGTTCTCCCTCACGCATCCAGCTCCTCTGGGACTGGATGCTATGGTACAGACGTGGCCGAGGCTACGTCTGTACGCCTTTCCCCCAGTTGCTCTGCTCCCGGGAGTTCTGGAGAGAGTTCGCAGGGACCGGGTTTGCCTGCTTCTTATAGCCCCGCGCTGGCCGGGCAGAGTATGGTTTCCCGATCTTGTGTCCCTCCTCGACGGGCATCCTCTGGAGCTTCCTGTCAGGAGGGACCTTCTGTCCCAAGCAGGGGGCTCGATTTTTCACCCCCGACCAGAACTGTGGAACCTGTGGGCTTGGCCTCTGAGGGGGCCCAGCTCATAGAGTCAGGTCTCTCAACTGAGGTTGTTGAGACCATTCTACAGTCCAGAGCTCCCTCCACGAGGAAACTTTATGCCCTGAAGTGGAGAGTGTTCACTTCTTGGTGTAGTGACCGTCGGTTGGATCCAGTCAACTGCCCAATTGGTACAGTTCTGGAGTTCCTGCAGGACCGGTTCACTGCAGGTCTGACCCCGTCCACTTTAAAGGTTTATGTGGCGGCTATAGGTGCTTACCACATTCCTTTGGGTGGAATGTCTGTGGGGAAAGACCCTCTGGTATCTCGTTTCCTTCGTGGCACTTGGAGGCTGAGACCTGCAGTTCGCTCTAGGGTGCCACCTTGGGATTTGTCCATTGCGCTGCAAGGCCTTTCCCTGGCCCCCTTTGAGCCTATTGAGGAGGTTCCTGAGAAATTCTTGACTTTGAAAGCTCTGTTCCTTCTAGCCATTTCTTCTCTAAAGAGAATAGGGGATCTCCAAGCGTTGTCGGTTGCTCCGTCATGCTTGGAGTTTGCTCCGGGTATGGTCAAAGTTTTTCTTCATCCTAGACCGGGCTATATCCCCAAGGTCCCCACTAATGTGGCTAGACCTATTGTTCTGCAGGCCTTCTGTCCTCCTCCTTTTCAAAATACGGACCAGGGGCCTCATTTATAAACGTTGCGTACGCACAAAAGAAGGCGTACGCTGCTCTCTACGCAATAATTGGTATTTATAAAAAGCAAACTTGACGGGAAAATGTGCGGTCCTTCACGCAAGCTCTGACCCAGGCGTACGCACAAAAACGGGTGAAATGAGAAATGGCGACACCGTCGGCAGACGGAAGAAACACGTGAAAGTGTGTGAAAGTGTGTGAAACTTTAGACCGTTGTGTAAAAAAAATGACAATACTGCCTCTCATAAATAACATGAAGACTTTACAAAGCAAGTCTTACAATTAACAGCCTACACGAACACCCGTTTGATCGATCAAAGTGTAAAACAAACAAAATCAAACGAAAATTATAACAGAAATGCTAATTAACACATATTTGCAAAAAGAAAAGTGAAATATGTTCTGCAATAATATTGGCATGTTGTGCAATTCATCCTCATAAATAATATAGTAAACAGAACGAAATAATGTACAAAACTGATATTCTCGTCAATGTGTCCATCTGGCGGAGCAGATAGATGCAATTAGATAGATAGATAGATAGATAATTAGGGAGATATATAGATAGATAAATAGATAGATGTATTAATTGTCCACTGGGGAAAGTTGTTTTCATAGTAAAACATTTCTTCATCAGCTACGGAATCATGGTATTCATGCATATGCCTTTAGTTTGTTTTATTTTTGATAAAATAACGTATGACGTATGCCTCAACTCTGGCGATGCACTAGACGCTTTTTTGCCTCAACTTTGATGTCCGACCATTTCTTCTTTATTTCGGCCACGGTCGAGGTTGTGAGGCTGCAGCATTTACGCCGTCTGCAACCTTTTGCCACTCAAGTGCCTTATGCCCACACTGTGCCCTCCAAACAACATTTTACTCCTCTTTTCCACCTCGCCAACGATAACTTCTACTTCACATTGAGTGAAGTTACGTTTTTTTTTTATTTCCTCTTTGTGTTTGCCATGATTTCGCAATCAATGAATATTAACTTGTGGGCGTTTCACGGACTATTTATGGGCATCTACGGGCGTGACATGAAGCCGCAAAAGCTGCGCTACATTTAGAATTGATTGTGATTTATTAAGGGAAAACTGCGTAGGATGTGCGTGCGCACGGTTTTATAAATCCGAATATTTCTGTGCGTACGCACGTCCTATGTTTCATCCGTACGCCACTTCTGACGCAAATCCTACGCAAAGTTTTATAAATGAGGCCCCAGGAGGCGAATAATTTGCTTTGCCCTGTTAGACGCATATGTCCACAGAGCTGCCCTGTGGCGAAAAAGCGATCAATTGTTTGTATGCTAACAAGGGAGGTCCAGTGTCTAAGCAAAGGATGAGCAAGTGGGTGGTTGAGGCTATCTCACTTGCTTATGAGGCGGCTGGGCAGCCTTCTCCTTTGGCTGTCCGGTCGCACTCTACTAGGAGTATGGCGGCCTCTAAGGCCCTTATATCAGGAGTATCTTTGCAGGACGTTTGTGATGCGGCAGGCTGGTCCTCACCGCACACCTTCGTCAGGTTCTACTCTTTAGACCTAGACTCTACTCCAGGGTCTCAGGTTTTGTCTTCCTAGTGCTGCTCACTTGATTACACACAGGACAGACATTTGTAGCTATGGTGGCGTTGACGTTCCCCATAGCGTCAGTTTCGACGCAACGCGAGTTCCCTTGAAAGGGAACGCCTCGGTTACGACTGTAACCTCGGTTCCCTGAAGAGGGAACGAGCGTTGCGTCGCCTTGCCATATCTCCTTCATGCCTGTCAGCACGACTTCAGACTCTACGAAGCTTTCGTTTTCTGTTTCGGGCCGGCTTTTATAGCTTCCTGGTACGCGACGTCACCCGCCTCTGACGTTCCGCCACACCATTGGACTGATTTTACATGTGCTTCAAGACGTCATCACGCAAAGCGTTCCCCATAGCGTCAGTTTCGACGCAACGCTCGTTCCCTCTTCAGGGAACCGAGGTTACAGTCGTAACCGAGGCGTTTTCAGATCGTTTCTGATGAAATATAACGGCTAAGATTGAAATTTGGACACATGCTGCTGGCCCGAGAATTTTCGGTTTCTGTGGTAGCAGCTATAAGCTATAATGATGTCCATAGTAATAATTCCACTACTAACGGCTCAGACTACGGTTGTTATAAAAAATGTTCAACCCCCATTGCAAATCACCTGAAACGAGATGTATAACCAGCCACCAGCTTCTGGCAGTGTTTCTAAGTAATCTCAGCCCATTCCTCATGAGCAATGGCCTCCAGTTCAGTAATATTCTTGGGTTTGTGTGCTGCAACCGTCTTCTTCAAATCCCACAAGAGACTTTGTATGGGGTTCAAGTCAGGTGACTGTGATGGCCACTGTAGAATCTTCCAGGACTTCTTCTGCAACCAAGCCTTAGCCACTTTTCTTGTGCTTTTGGGTCAGATATACGTCTTGGAGTTCCGCATGCATGAAACATGAAACCGCATGCATTTAGTAGGCTACGCGCCTTACTGTGCAAGCTGAAACCTCATTGCCTGTTGCTACCAAGTCCTGCTGCAGGTCTTTTGCAGTCATTTTATTGACTTTTCCTATTGCATTTCTAACATGCCAACATGACATCATGACTTTGCGTAAACATAGTTATCTATTAGGGCTGTCAACGAATATTCTAAATTCGAATATATATTCGAATAGTTTTAAAAAACAGAAATTCGAACGTTAAAATTAATATTCGAATGTGAATTTCGAATATGGAAAAACTCGCCCGCGGAAGCAGAGGCGCGGCTGTCTGCTCTGCGAGTGGGCGCGCGCGCTGCCTGAGGGACAGGTCACACGAGTCGCACTGTCTAGCCAACGAAAGTTGACAGTGCACTAAAAGACAATGGAATAAATTGCAGTCAGTTTTTCCTTTTTTTAATACAAGCACCAATAATGTAAGTAGCCTTTTTCTTTTTTAATAGCGCTTTATTTTTTATGAACCTCAGGCTCAGGGTAAAAGTTCTTTGTTGTCACATTTCTCGGAATTGTGTGCCTCATTTTATTTAACGTTAAACAGAAATGTTCCATGTTTACCACAGCACAGCTCGCTCGGATCGTTCAATGTCGGTTCTATACTGTAAAACTTTTAATGTTAATAAATTTGTTTCAATCACTGAATGAAGACTGCTATATTTGGGACAAGAGTCGCGACCTTAAATTGCTTGCACAAAACTCTTGATCAGCACTCAACATGTGCTTATTGTTGTTCATTTAAACCGTTATGAGCAGAGAGAGCGTGAGCGCGAGGGCGCGCGAGAGAGAGAGAGAGAGTGCCTGCGAGTGAGCGAGACTGAGGTCTGCGGTCTTGGCCATTAGTTTATTTACTTGGTTTTGTGTTGGTAATACATTGTCAAATATGTTTAAACTTAAATTAACTACCTATACAAATGTATGTATGTCTCTTTGTATTAATTTGTCCTGTTATTGACGTAATGCGAATACGTCAATAACTGGTTGCGCATTGACCAAATGCGCAACCAGATGTTCGAATAGTTCGAATATTCGTGTGTTTTTTAGAGGGAATATTCGAACGTCATTTTTGAGCAATTTTGACAGCCCTATTATCTATACGCATTTTGAGCTATCCGCGTGTATGTTCACGCCGAAACGAACCGTCATCTTCCGCGTGTATGTCTACGCCGTTAAATGTCCGAGCGAAACGGAGCAAAATGTACGTGAAATAATCATGTTGGTCCCCTTTGGAAAACGTGTAGATGTCACAGTTTAACAGCCTCAGACGTGAATCTTACACGTACCATTATCCCCGGACGTTTGATAATCCTAGCCCTAAATCTAATCATAACCATTTCTTAAAACTATAGGCTACAATTATAAAGAAAAACAACAGACAGACAAGTATAATCACAATAATTTATTTAATGAGAAAATGTCAAAATCGGTACCAAAAGTTGTTCACGTGACGATGTGTCGCAGTCCTCTCTGGCAGTGGTTTTGTATGAGGTAACAGACAGAGCAGAATTTAAGTTATTAATTCAAATCCATGAAAACGTTAATCCGTCTTCGGTTCGGTTCGCTCTGAGGGCTGCGCGGCAGTGCGCAGTCTGCGCACTTCATTTCAAATGTGAATGTGCATGACGCAATCTGTGACGAAGCAGGCGAGACGAGAGCCAATGAGCGTTTGATATTACTGCCGTAACCATAGTAACCTGTCGCTTCTTGAGGGCGCAATTTTTGAATTTGAATTCATAACAAGCGCGGGGTTTGACGTTTACGGTCAAGATGACGATTACTGGATAAAGGGCTGAGTTTGGATCTTTTTCTTGCAAATAATAATGGATTCTGAAGGTTTGGATTACATCAAGCAAATAAAATTGGTGTATTTTGTGAATCGATGTTGTGTTGTAAGGTTAGTATAATTATGGTTCTATAGGAACCATAAATAAATTATTGTGATTATACTCGCCTGTCTGTTGTTTTTCTTTATAATTGTTGCCTAGGTAGTTTTAAGAAATGGTTATGGTTAGGTTTAGGGGTAGGATTCGTGGCTCAAACTATCTTTTAATGCCATATTGTTCATAAAAATGCCATTTTCCTACATATCTGTCCATTACGTTTTATCATTTTAATATTGTCCATAAAATGGGTATGTTTAGGTGTGGGAAGATTAACCCCAGTGACGGGTAGGTTTAGGGACTTTTAGGGAGTTGGGGTAGGTCATATCTATATATACAGACTAAGTAATGTAACGTTAAGTCAACGGCGTTGATAAACACGCTGAAAAGCGATTATGCGTGTTGATAGCACGCCAAAAATGGAAATCGAATTGGCGTGTCATACATACGCCATTTCATGAGATCAGTCTGAACATGCAGTCAAACGTGACACTCAACAAACCTTGCCAGTTCAGATATTTCATGTGTTTTAGTGTTCAAACACTTGGTGCAATTAATGAAGCTCTTGATTAGTTTCATCAGGTGTACTTGAGACAACACCTCTTTTGCAGATTTGTGCTGTTGTGAGGGATTCTATTCAGGGGGTTGAATAATATTGAGACAGCAGAAGTCATTAAAAGTTGCATTTTCAGTTGAATTTGGGGAAACCACTTGAAACATATATTGTGTTGAGCTATTTCAGTTACGTTTGTTTGATTTTAAGCAAACAGCTGAAAGCTGAAATTTTGCCAATAAACCTGATTTGCAATGGGGGTTGAATAATTTCGATTACCACTGTATGTACGTCTGTCTTGATTACAAATCACCAAATGAGGTGATTTTGGCAGAGGTTAATGAGAGTCCAGTGTGAGACTTTCCCTACATGTGAAATATCATTTCTATGGGAAAGACAGCATACACAGCATATACATATGATGCCAGTGATTCTTACAGGTTATGTACAAAACCTCTGACTGCTTTTTGTGAGAATGAACATTGCAGTCTAATGTCACAGTAAAAATCCCAGAGACACACCAGGTGATATTGCCTATGACAGCTTATGATTCTCTATGTAAGTCTATAATACAGGGAAAGTAAATTAAGTCTTGAGTAATTATGATTGAGATTTTGACCTTGGACAAGAGGGAACCAGACTGTTACCTGAATAATGGAGTTTCTACAAACTGTAAAAATCACCTGAGAGCTTCTTCCACTAAGCACCACACCCTGACCTGAATACTGGGTGTACATATAAGTAAGTGTTTGCATAAAGTGAATGTTTACACATCATATCCATGAGTTTGCAACAAAAAAAGCTCACTTTTTTGATTATAAGAATTAAGGTAATTAACAAATACAATTTGTACTGAAGTATAGTGAACTATTATAGACTAATTATAAAGATACATGAAATTAAAATGATTAACATTGTACACTGAGAAAAATTGTACATTGAAGATGTCATTAAACGGAAGTTGCAATAGTCTTTTCTTCACTATTGTGATCCTGGAAGGAGAAAAAAAATTAAAATTATGGTGGGATTTCTTTTTGTCCATGGGAATTTACTAAATTGTAGGAAGTTGGGCGTTGCTTTGGCTGTCAGTTGTGGAGGATATTTAGTCCTAACCTCTGCTGAGACATATGTCATGACATGAGAACAGATGTTGTTTGGAGGGTAAGGTGAGATTAAAAAAAATATATATATGATCAATTTTGATATCATGGTGACAGTTTAATTTATTCTTGTTGACAGCTGTTTTGGGCATATATACTGTATATATACATATATACACACACACATATATATAAATATATATATAAAAAAATATATATATATATATATATATATATATATATATATTTATATATATATTTATTAATTTTTTGCCTTTATTTAACCAGGAGAGAACCTCACTGAGATTAATATCTATTTTACAGTATAGTGTACTGGCCAATATAGGCAGCAGTTATACAAATACACATACAGTATAAAAAACAACAATACAACACACAATAAGATATCATTAAAAGTACAGCCTTAGAAGCGTTTGCAAAACACTAAATATTTGTATGTGTTTTGAAATTGCTGAAAGACACCAAATGATTTAGCCTCAATTTCATTTGAAGAGAGTTCCATTCTGAAGTTGCAGCGTATTTAAAAGCTGTTTTACCTAGATTAGTTCTAGCTGGAGGTACATGGAGATTGTAATAAGACTGTGAACGCAAATATACAAATATATTAAACATGAAAAACAGACAGTTGTGAACGTAGATTAACCGTATCATCATGTCATCCCTGAAACCACAAAGCTCCAATTTTCATTCATTCCTTCCCCATATAGTCAATAAATTGGAGTCCACTATACTGAATGAGTGAATTAGTAGCTTCTACTATGAATTAGCAGAATTAGTAGTACATATACATATATACATATATATATATATATATATATACATATACATATACATATACATATACATATATATATACTTTTTAAAAACTTTGTGTAATGTGTTAGACTAACTGGGACTTGTCACATCACTTGTTGCTCTTTTGTTAGTAAAACTGCTTCTATATTATTCTCCTCATTTGTAAGTCACTTTGGATAAAAGTGTCTGCTAAATGATTAAATGTAAATGTACAGCGGTTGGACAATAAAACTGAAACACCTGGTTTTAGACCACGATAATTTATTAGTATGGTGTATGGCTTCCTCTTGCAGCCAATACAGCCTCACAGAAGTCCTTCAGTGGCCAGAGGGATTTTGAGCCATTCCTCTTCCTGAACAGTGGCCAGGTCACTATGTGACGCTGGTGGAGGAAAACGTTTTCTGATGTTGAAACCGACATTTGTCATTGGCACGAGTGACCAAAGGTTTGGCTATAGCAGCCTGACCATTAATATTGACTCTGTGGAGCTCCCGATGAACAGTTTTGGTGGAAACAAGAGAGTCAAGGTGCACATTTAATTCTGCAGTGATTTGGGCAGCTATGGTTTTATGTTTTTGGATACAATCTGGGTAGTACTCGGACATCCCTTTCAGACAGTTTCTTCTAGCGTCGATATTTACTCCTGTTGGATGTGGTTTGTGGTGGTATGCCGACATTACCCTGGATACCCATAGCTCTTGGAACACTACAAAGACTTGGTGTCCTGGTCACAGATGAGCCAGTGAGATGCACACCAACAATTTGTCCTCTAGTGAACTCCCAATATGTCTCCCATTATGTTGTGTGGATTCCAATTTCTTATGTCCAGTTGTGCTATTGCTACACTATATTGGCCAGTGTTTCAGTTTCATTGTCCAACCCCTGTAAATGTAAATGTTTTAAACACTATAAATTAGCCTTAGCGTATCACTTGCTTATCACTTGCTCCAGTTTTAGCCTGTAACCATGGCAACAGACTGCTTCACAGATCTGCACTTGAGAGAGAGAGAGAGAGAGAGAGAGAGAGAGAGAGAGAGAGAGAGAGAGAGAGAGAGAGAGAGAGAGAGAGAGAGAGAGAGAGAGAGAGAGAGAGAGAATGCATGCAAACAATGGAGCATCTGATTCCACCCCACATTTTTTAGCTGTTAGTATACATAAAAATCAATGTAGAATATGATAAACAGCCCGAGTGATGACATGTTCTAGCCCTAGCATCACACACTCTCTCAAATTTATATTTATATTTTATTAAACTGCCAAATACCACCACAGCACAAATGAATTATATAAAGAATAGGTGGGCTTTGGGCGGCATCATGCACAGATTGCATACCATGGCAAGACTGTGCCAACCAGTATAGATTGTGCTATGCCGTTTATACCAAGACAAATATATTTGTGCTATTATCCAGGACAACTTTACACTATTAACACCTGAGAACACTGAAAAAACAGTAATGCAAAATTCAGATCACATTTCCCAAACAAGTCAAGAACTTGTTATTAATTAATGGTTTTAGGTTCAACATGAAGCAACATTGTGTTGTTTATGGTGCCAAGCAGCAATGCAAATAGTCAAGTCAAGTCAAGTTTATTTATATAGCGCTTTTCACAATACAGAATAAATAAAGAATCTGCATTAATATAAAACAGTTCTCATCCAGGAGCCCTAAAAACTTCCAAGGGGGCCACAATATGACTTAAATTATTCTTACATTTTTCTCTAGTTATGCCAAGCAAAATATTGATGTTGAAAATAAAAAGAGAAAATCAAATAAGATCAATTACCTTTCATTTCATTCAATGAAAAAAAGTATATTATTTAAGTAGCTAAGTATTGACTTAAGCAGAAGTAAATGTTAATTTTACCCTAAAAATAACTATCATGATGTATACCATGACCCTGTTGTAAACCTACTCATACCGTTAGGATTTTGTTCAAACCATACAGTCCTAGGTAAGCTGTAAAGGGGAAAAATAGGAATGGGTAAACAAAAAGATGCTAGCCCCCTCCAGCTCTCTCTCACTTATCATGTTTGACCAGATCAGCCAGTTACCTAGAGATGATAGTAAATTATCCCATTTTGTTTCTGATGTTTACCATGTTGTTATCTACAGCTGACACTGCATCGATCTGAACAACCGGAGTGATGTTTTGCAAAAAGGCATGTCATGTATAAATCACGCATGCACTCTCATAATGTCAACATAAACTATGGCTTCTCTCAGTCAAAAGACTATAATGCTTCACTGACAGCGCAATGAGTACATGAAAATGCACTTGCACTCATATTTCACATCAATTGTTATGAATGGTTAAGAAAATGCTGACATAGCTGAATGTTTAAAAATCACCTTCTTTCATAGTGTATGGGTCAAAATGATTCTTACAGAACAGAGCACAAATGTTATTTACAGCATCTGATTGCCAATGTATCATCTAAGCAACTTGGGTCTCAACTTTTTTTACTCCAAGGCCCCTCTTTGTCGACAACTATTTTCGAAGGCCCCATGACTTTTTTTCACTATTTACTGGATACAGAGAATTTTTTTGAAATATTTTATCACAATTTCTACCCAATCATTTTTTTTTAGAGATTGCCATAACTATTCATTATAAACAAAATATTATATGACTTTATTATTTTCCAAATCTAGAAATCACACTTTTAAAATTAGGCCTCATCATACATCCAGGTTTTTAAGACAAAGACAACAAACAAACAACAACAACAAAAAACTATTTAGGAGGTGAATTAAAATACAAACTATTTAGTTGTTTTGCCCCTCTGACTGCTCTAAGTCAATGTTTCTCAAACTAAAAATCCCCATTCTCTACCACAATATTTGGTCCACCAACTTATGTTATTTATAACTTATTTATTTTATTCCACAAGTTATGTCTTGTTCTAAGGTCAGTTTGGTATTTGGATAAGACACTGCAACAAGTGACATGCAGAAAAATTCTGTACTAAGACATGTTTTGTTTATCTATCCTCCTCCTGCTTGCAAGATGCCACATTCACGGTTCTCAGGGGAAATAATCCCTTTCCAAATGCAATCAAGTGAATCATATGCATCAACACAAGATATTGGGAACAGAAAAGACAGATAATTAGCATGCCTGTGCTTATGACTCCCCTCTGCTTTAACATAAGCAACAGATTGAACTACATATTAAGAGATATTAGTGTGATATCATCCCATTAAGAAGCTACAAAGAAACTCTCTAACGCTGTGTGATACAACTCCCTATATAGTGCACAGAGTGAATGTGAACAATCACATATAATGCAAGCTGAAAAGTAGTAATATATGACATTTTAAATAAATAAAGACATACTATTTTTGTCTGGCAGAAAGAAAGGGCAAAGACTGTAATTCATGGTAACTCGCTGACAAGGCTTGTCAAATAGAAAAGGAGTTTGACAAAATGCTATAAACCTAGCTTGTTCTGAATTCTACCTACACACCTTGAGACAGGCAAGTCTATTAGAGCTAAGACAGCAGAAAAGTGTGTGTGTGTGTGTGTGTGTGTGTGTGTGTGTGTGTGTGTGTGTGTGTGTGTGTGTGTGTGTGTGTGTGTGTGTGTGTGTGTGTGTGTGTGTGTGTGTGTGTGTGTGTGTGTGTGTGTGTGTGTGTGTGTGTGTGTGTCCTAAAAAAAACACAGTAAGTCAGACATTCTAATTCACAAAGTCAGCAATTACGAATCTTTACCAAAAATTTGAGAAAAACACACTAAAGGAACCATTAAAGTAGTCCATTTGATATATGACTGACTGTATTATATTCTATGTTTACTGAACCGATATGATAGTTTTATGTGCATATATGTCAATGTAGTCATGTAGATTGCATTTCTTTTTTTATTTCTTTTTTATCTTTTGAAGATTCTTTAAATTCTCCTTTTGCATTCCCTTGAAAAAAATACAGCATATAGGCTATGACAAACAAGAGAGCCAGTAAATATTGACAGAATTCAAATTTTTTAGTGAACAACCCCTTTAAAGCATTCAATGTAGAAAATGATAGGGTACAACAGGGCTAAAGGCACACAGAAAAATGCTTTTCACCCCATAGTGTATGACTGCAGAAAAAAAAAAAAGAATATATATATAAAATGTATCCCTATGTCACCTGGCCAATAGAATTGAAATTAGATTTAAATGAGAAAAATAATGTGTTACTTGTTTTCAAGTCGACTGTCACAGTTAAATTGATAAATCAAGCTTGTCTAAAAATGAACAAAAGACATTGCCTTTTTGTAATACATTTTTTCTATACAGTATATACAACTGGAAAAGTCAGCCAGCTGTTTGTTATCATGTTAATTATTGTGCCTTTCACCCCAACAGCAGGGGCACCTTTTATCCCAAATACCATACTTTTACATATTCTTCCATTATTAAAAAACTGTTGCTTTAATTACCTAGAACAAAACATAATACTGTATATATATATATATATATATATATATATATATATATATATTCAATAATTTTAGCGATTCTCATTTGCTACATAAATCTGCAACATTTAAAAAAAACATCAAATATTTGATCTAATAAGCACAGAATCAACGTTGCACTGCTGCCCGGGATTGTGTCAAGGATCAGCCAAAATTCCACCTGCATCTTTAAAAGCGGATGTTTTGGAAAGTGCTGTGGCAAGTTATTGTGCCATCTAGTGGTTTAAAGGATATTAAATAAAATGTGCCTTTTACCCCATTGCGCCTTTAGCTCTGTTACCCTATGTAGTACGTGGAGATAAAGAATGAAATGTAGATTATATACTGTATGTAGATAGAATGAAATTCAAAAGCACATATGACCCAAACATAAACTAAACTGAAATAACTGTTCATCTGTGGACTGGTTTAAACACTGACCCAAGATGTGAAGCTTTTATTTCGACATTTGCCATTGTGTTTGTTACTTAACTGACCCTGAGCGTTGCTACAGTAGCTATTGTACTGAAAGGTCAAGTCGGTTGCGTCACATTGCTTGGATTCCACAGGGGATTTAATAGAGCCCTGGTCACAATACAGTGGACTTGGCTACACCCAAAGCCTTTAAGATCAGAAATACCAAAACTAGAAGGTACATGGAACAACAGGATACAATAAAAGAAAACCATACAACCGACTACACTGTGCATTTTGGCATGGAGTTTCCTTTAAAACAATCTTCATCTCATTGAAATTTGATTAATTTTGGCCATACACTAAAACCAGTAAGTAGACTAACAGTAATACTACTGAGCAAAAGACTTATGCGATCCCAGCACAGATGTCTGTATTTCCCATTAGCATATGATACTGCTCCAGGGTCTAGTTTCCACTAAAGGCTTGCATCACTAGACTGACAGACTGTGGGAATCCACTGCAGACCATGATATGTCTACTATTATTTTACAGGTTTAGAGTTGCGTAAGTGTCTAAAGTTCTTAAAATGACTTAAGTTCCCTACAGTTTCCCTCAGGGTTTAATCAATAAATGTATGTATTTTTGTCTTATGTTCTCCTCAGAGGTGATGCTTTTTAAGAGCATGGTTTTAGAAGATCTATGGCTATTAGGACACTACATTAATGTGCAAGTCTGAGCTTATAGTCACTTGTCTATTTAATACAATTGTATCAAACACATTCCCCAATTTTGCTATATTCTGGTCTGGGATCATGGTGTTTAAATGCTGCTCAGGGACACAGAAATTCCAGAGCTTCCTCTTAAACTACCTGTGGGTGGATTTCAAGAGGGAAGGTTCTTACTGCACTACAGAAATCACTCACAGCCTCAAGATCCACTGCTGTGATTGCATGAGCCAGCAGATTTGTTTTCAACCAGAATAAATCAAAACCTCAGTCTCAGAAGGGGGAATGAAAACAGGGAAATGTGAGGGTGGTTCAAACCTAACTGAACTCCCATCTCTTCTGAAGAGTGAAGACTGTTTATTTTTCCTTTGGAAAATATTAAACTGCATGTCTCAGAAGAGGACAAAGAAAGGAAAATACAGGTTTGTAGGATACAAGCCAGTTTTCGCAGATTTGGCCAGCTTTGAGGATATATTGTCTGTTTTTGAAATTCTCACTTTGTCATTCCATACAGGAAATAGTGGAAGAAAGGGCAACCATATCCACACAGACACTTCTTCCATTAGGGAACAATGGATTTTCCATGCCTTAAGGCCCTTTCACACTAACAACAAAAAAGATAACAATGATAACTACTATATATTATCGTAACTATATTAGAACAGTAATATTATGTTTAATGCACACTTCTGCAGTTACATTCTCACAGCACATTTTAAAGGAAGATTAATTTTGCTCTCACTGTTTTAACATTTAGCTGAAAAAGTGCTCTGTATCTAATGACACTGTTCCTCTATGTCATTGTAGTTATAATTTTTTTTTTTTTTTACTTTTTTGTTATGGTTCTTGGTGTGAACGGATCTTTAAAGGGTTAGTTCACCCCAACATTTAAATTATGTCACCCTCATGTTGTTCCAAACTCATAAGGCTTTCATTCATCTTCGGAACACAAAACACAGATTTCTGTCCCTCCACACATTTGACACTTCAAAAGGCTCATTAAAGGGTTAGTTCACCCAAAAATGAAAATTATGTCAGTAATTACTCACCCTCATGTTGTTCCAACCGCGTAAGACCTTCGTTCATCTTCGGAACACAAATTAAGATATTTTTGATGAAATCTGAGAGCTGATCACTTCTCCATAGACTGCTAGGTGGCCCAAACTTGCTGGCCCAGAAAAGTTATTAAAGAGATTGTTAATATAGTCCAAGTGACTACAGTGGCTCAATCTTAAGTATATCAAGCGACGAGAATACTTTTTGTGTGCAAAAACAAACAAAAATAACGACTTTATTCCACTATTCATTTCCTTCTCTCTGGGCCACTAGTTGGTTCACGTAGTGTTTTTGCGCTGCGCGTCACACACATGACCAGCGTCGGCCAATAGTGAGCCTACGTGGTGACGTGTAACACAGACGAGCTGCGCAAAAACACTACGAGGCCCAGAGAGAAGGAAATGAATAGTGGAATAAAGTCGTTATTTTTGTTTGTTTTTGCGCACAAAAAGACATTCTAGTCGCTTGATATACTTAAGATTGAGCCACTGTAGTCACTTGGACTATATTAACGATCTCTTTAATAACTTTTCTGGGCCAGCAAGTTTGGGCCACCTAGCAGTCTATGGAGGAGTGATCAGCTCTCAGATTTCATCAAAAATATCTTAATTTGTGTTCCGAAGATGAACGAAGATCTTACGCGGTTGGAACAACATGAGGGTGAGTAATTACTGACAGAATTTTCATTTTTGGGTGAACTAACCCTTTAATGAGCCTTTTGAAGTGTCAAATGTGTGGAGGGACAGAAATCTGTGTTTTGTGTTCCGAAGATGAATGAAAGCCTTATGAGTTTGGAACAACATGAGGGTGACATAATTTAAATGTTGGGGTGAACTAACCCATGCACGTTTGAACATCACAAGAACCAATGAGGTTCATTCTCGTGATAAGCAGCACGTTTGAGCTTCCGCAAGGACCAATGAGGTTTGTTCTCATGTGTCAAGCAGGTTCGGTTGAGCTTCTGTTTATGTTCGCTGATCAAGGTTTATATGCGAGCAAAAGCCTAAATTAAATCTGTTCATCATATAAAGCGATCAAGTCTCTACGAAAAATTTGGACTAAACCGCTCAATTCATATACTTTTTTTTTGTGTGATGAGTTTTATGATCTCTTTATGAACTTTTTGAAGCGTCAAAGTGTCAGTTGCGTATCTGTCAATGGAGGTACAGAAAACTCTCAGATTTCATCAAAAAGATCTTCATTTGTGTTCCGAAGATGAACAAAGTTCACCAGCTGAGTGAATGTATTCAAATAAGTTAAAATATGCACATAAATTAGCAATTTCTGTTAGTTTTCTGCAAAACTTTGCTCCTTTTAATTGGGTCAATGCACATATGAGTGTCTAAAATAAATAGTTTAATTAAAATCTAGTTTAAAACATTCTTTCATATTTAAACATACTCATGTATTTTTGTATTAATGTTGATTTGGTTTTGAAAAACTTAAATACCATTTTAAAGAAAAAAACGAATTTAACATAATTTGGTATTACCAAGTAAAAAGAAACAATATATTATCGTTACACCTTAAATATATCTTAATAATTATTTCCAAGTACAAGCAGTAAAGCGATTTTGGTATTTTTCTCAAAGAAATAATATCAAAAGAATGAGACAAACTTAAGATTTTTGTTTCATTCATAAATAATGCATATTTTCATAAGATGTCAGTAATAATCAAAAATGTAAAAAAAATAAAAATTGAAAATAAATACAAAAGATGTATGTGTTATTGTATATAAATTGTATGAATGAAGTATTTTTTTTAATAATATTTTCCCCCCTACCAGCACTGCACTGTTTCAGTGATTCAAAACAGTAATGGAACAGCTGCGTCGTGAAGACGATATACGTTCACAAACATATTGAGCTTCCTCTTCATCACCACATGGGCAAAAATACAGACTCTTGGTTTCTGCTACTGCCTCATTTTAAAAGATGTCGGTGTGGCAGTGGCACACGTTGCACTTGTACCCTCACACAAAAACACATACACACGCCAAAGTCACTGGCTGACCTTTCAACTGGACATCTGTAACAGGACATGGGTGCAGCCTAGGAGACAGCATTCCAGCTTTAAGTCCCTGAACCCCATAAACCCAAACCCATGTTCTGCTCATTAGACTGACCGACAACCAGTGAAAGGAGAGTGAGAACAGGGTGGTGGGAGGGGAGGGCAGTCTCACTAAAACAGAGGCGCTTGTCAGGATTATCAAAGGCCCCCCACACAAGAAGAGAATGTTTGGAGGCGGCTAACAGAGAGACATAATGTGGCTATTTATCCCTCATGTGACTCCATGCATATATTAGAGAGAACACAGAGGGGACAGGCCATCAGCAAGCACCATGAATGAGAGCTTTTTTCAGCACAAACGAGTGTTGTCATTTTTCATATTCCAACTATAACCGGTAAACAGAGCATGAAGTGAAAGCCCCAAAACAGCAGTGCTTTTCAAATGTCAAGACCCAGATCTAACACACACATAATAAGAACAAAATGTTTTGTGCCTAGAAAAAAATTCTAGCCTATTCAATTTGTGCAATGAAGCAGGTCTAAAAGTGTTAAAGGAGCTGTGATTGATTCTGTAGCAGTTGGTCAGTAGTAGTACTTGTATTTGATTAGTGAGGAAACTTTCTGCACATCTATTTTCACTTGTTTTGTGATGTTTCCTGTATTTTTGAAGAGCTTTCCTGACAATAATAAGTCTCTTCCTCTGTCATGTTTGCATAGCTTTGATAATAATAATAATAATAATAATAAAGGAATTTATGGAAACATCTTGTTTAGGTCAATTTGTGTCTGTTCACTGATAAAAAGTTGAGAACACTATAGTCTGTCGACCATTTGGAAGTAGTTTGTAATATGTTGCTACAAACTCAATGTCTGAACGACATTAAAAGGCACAGATGTCTGCACCAGGTACAGTAAAATCACCATTATCTGATTATGAGCTTATAGGAAACCTGCCAGCCTACTTAAATCGGTATCAATAGAGAAAGGCATGTTTGCTTATACCACATACAATGCATATACCATAGCAGACTGAAAAAGGAATATATTTTAATGTGATTGTATAAATTACTATGATTAATAAAGTGCATATGCCTCATCTGTTTCCTCTTCTTAAAAGAAATAAATCCCATGTATGACGTTTTCTAATGAGCACAAGAAGAAATGTTACAGAATGGCAGTCACCATTCACTTTCAATGTAATAAGAAAATATGCACGAAAGTGTACAGTGACTGAGGCTGTCATTTTTTGTGATAAAGAGTCATACAGATTCGAAACAATATGCAAATAAGTATTATTACAAATATTGCAATGTTTCAGTAAGCAATTACTTTAGTATATTTAAGCTTGCTTTGTGAATGAAACAGTCTCAGCTCTTTTTCTTAGTAAATAGAAACTTGTTGAATAAAAACAGTTGTATCACATAGCGGCTGTGACAGGATGACAATATGTTTACATGCAATAGAAACAAACTTAGCTAAACCTTAACATTCTGTCATTCCCCCTACTGAGTTGTGGTAGGCTACTTGCACTTCACACACCGAGTTCTCCTCAGCAACTTTTTGAAGTCGCCTTCTCGATCTCCGTTAAAACGACAAAGCAATGACTTACCCATGTTTAAGACTAAGAGCTCGACACCGCTGGAAAAGTCCAGTTCAAGAGTTTGACACTAGAAGCTGGTAGCGCGTTCGTCCGTATATTAATGCGGTGACGTCACGATCACAAACGGACGGGGAAACTTATCAATCAATGGCATATTGTTTGATACATTTCATGAACATAAAATACATTTTAGCAAGGCCTTAAAGCAATACATAAATAAATAAATAATAATTCCTAAATAGATTTTAAATAGCCTATATTATTAGCCTATTTTACAACTGAGATTGCTCGAGTCTCATATTTATATAAATATATATTGATATAAACTAATCAATTATAATGTAGCCTATAATAAGTTACAATAAATTTGATTGTACTGCTTTATTGTTGTAGGCCTATGGTATACAATACTAAATAAATAAATAAATAAACAAACTCACATTTTATGAAAGTGTATAGGCTATTATTAATTCTGTAATTATTTAACAATTTAAAGTTCCATATTTATTTTTCCTTCCCGCAACATGTAGTCAACCATTCAGCCATCACAGGCATCACGACTAACTGTAGGCTAGTCTAGATAGGCCTAGTCAAGTGCAACGGTTTGGCGTTTTTTTTTTTTTTTTTTTTTTTTTTTGGCCATGCTATATTGATTGCTATCGCAACAGGATCATTTTGTCGTGGTAACGACATTTTCTTATCGATTAAATATACAGGCCTAAAGCTGAGCATACCTTGAACAAAAAACCCCGCTATTTTCATGATATTGCTGAATTCATTATTTTTCCAGGTTATAATTCCGGTTTTTCCATGCCCGTGGGAAGCCGGTGTCCTATAAGCCTTAGCCTACATACAGTGGTATGTGTGTTTAATTCGACAATATCCGCTTCTTTTTTATTGCATCGTATTTACTCCGGCTCCGAACACACCTTCTGTGATGTGTATGGCTCACAAAATGATATGAACAAGGTTAGCAGTTCCCTCTGCTGGTAGATTACAGGAGTTGCACTCTGAATTTGAATAACTGAATGGACTCTTTATTGTCTTTTTTAGCAGTACATGATACGCCTTTTATACGCAGTCACAAGCATAGGCTATATAATAAAGCAGATATAGGCTATCCAAAACCGTAAAAAGGTTATTATTGCCAGTGTGTTGTGCAGCAAGCGACAACATGCACGGGGTGAAAGTCCGCAAATGAAACTGAATCTCTATGTGAAAAGGCTAGTAGATTAATAATGCATCATACTCCGTGACTTGCACAGCCCTCACAGAAGACTATGTCAGCCGCAAGCAGTTTCATTGAACGGTTGCCATATTTCATAAAATTCCTTCTTTTTTTTTTTTTTTTTTCAACAATATGTGACCAACCGTTTGGACTACAAATACAAGAAAGCACAAGATACCTGAGCACCTCCCCAAATGAAGATTACATGGATTATCTATGATTTGCTTTGATTGATTAATCAAGTGACCAATCAGCGTTCAAAAACAGGGACAGCGTGTGACGTCCGTTTGAAATGGCCCAATCGTCGCAATGACTCGGAAGCAGCGTTAACAAACTACATGAAGCGAGTGTTTCTCCGTCAGCGATACACCTAATCTCAGCACCAAGTCGCTGTCCAACGGACATCGAGAGAGGTAAGCGAGCTTCATGCTCACGTTTCACTCCTGTTTTCAACGCAATGTACGCTACATTTCCCACAGAGTGAGGCATTTGGATACATGTGCTGCTTTAAAAAAAAAGATATACTTTGTCAACCCTGCTTACGCACTGGACTGTTCTCATCGTTGTCCGTACATTGTTTCGGTGCAGAACAAAAATTGGCACTGTAAAGAACCTAGAATGGTGTCTCACGTCCTTTTCCTATTGAAATAGCCTACGTACAGAGAGCTATTTAATTCACAACTGCCCGTTACAAAGCAAACAAAAATAGGCTAGTATTCTGATTATTTTGTGCTGTTTGTACTGTAACTTTTTAATGTGACTCCAGGTGGACTGTCATTGTGGGAATGCACAAGAGGCTGTTAGTGCTGACAGTGCCTCATCACAGATTGATGTTAGTGCTGACTATGCCTCATCACAGATTTCATTATGATTTTGAGCAGACAGTGCTGGGCAGATTAGACCCAGTGAGAAACTAGATACATAATCAGCTTCTCTTGCCAATATGCTGGGACAAGCAGGACTAATGACCAGTGCTTCTTGAGACAGGTGCGATTCGACATGCAGCCATGCAGATCATCATAGATATCCACTTGACACGCTGCCCCACTTATGGAACAAGTGATGAGACCTCATGCACTATTCATGTTAGTTAGTATGTCTATTTGTGTGTGCGCTGAATTGGTTGTATGAATCAGTTTGTTTTAAGGTAGGAAAGTGTCATCTTTGTTATATCATAGGAGAACAGTCAGATTCAGGAGAGTGCTTATACTGCTTATCACACAAAAAAAAAATGGTTCTTCAGGGGTTCTTTGCGGTGGTTAAGGTGCTATATAGCACCACTACCATTTAAAGAACCTGTTAAGCCCAGTTTGGTTCTTCAGCGGTTCTTTAGCGGTTCTTTGGGGTGGTTAAGGTGCTATATGGCACCTCTTATGGTTCTACATAGCACCATTTGACAAAGGTAGGTGCTATATGGCACTTAAAGTGGTTCCCCTATGATTACAAGCCAATGAACCACTTTTAGTGCTATTTAGCACCATTTTTGTTTAGAGTGTATATTCCCCTTAGGGAATCATAGAGCCTAGTCTCTATGGGCTGTTTAGAGGAAAAGATTTGCAGATTAAGTAATTGAAGATGTGGCGGGGTGATGAGTATTTGATTATAAATGGGAAATGAGAAAGATGGTGCAGGTTATAATGTAGGCCTATTTGACAAGAAAAAAAAGAAAGAAAAAAAAACCCTCTGCATGCATAATACTGTGAAGATCCTCATGGACAGGAAAAGATTAGATATCTAGAATCCCCAATCTTTTTTTATCCTCTTTAGGCCCCATGCAGAGAGGGGACTGTATGGCAGTACTTAGTTTCTCATAGCAATAGCATGACATTAGTTGATTGTTTGCTTTGTAAAACCTATAAAATAGAAAATATGACTTACAATTAAAATGATATGGCTGTCAGTGCGTAAAAGAAATGTCATATTTCTATATGTTAACACGTTTAGTTTCAGGGAAAGAAGAATAATAATTCAAAGTATCGGGTCTGTATTTGTGTGGTGCAATACACTTGCATAAAAAAATAAATAATAATTGTAATATTGGCCTAGATACACAAGACAAAAAGCTGAGAATCAGTCACATTTGCATTGTTAATGTCACGTTTTGTTTGTTCACGTTTAGAGTTGTTTTTGATCTGTTGTGCTCATATCTGTGTTTCTAGGTTGGTTTTCAGTTTGTTAATTAGTTCAGTTCTCTCACTTTCCCAGCCTGTTTTGTCACCAGGGTCACTGATTGGTTTAGTTCTGTTCAGGTGTGTTTAGTTAATTAGCCCCTCTCGTTTGCTGTCTATTGTGCTGTGTCTTTCAGTTCTCAGTTAGTTCTACGTCATTTTATGTTTGTTGTTCTGTTCTGTTCCTGATCCTTGTTCCTATTCCTAATATTCTGTTTTGTGAATATTGGAGTTTATTTCAAAATAAAGACTGCTGCACTTAGATCATGTTTCATCTCTGCTGCAAACCAATGCTGACAGTTAATACACGAAGCTTTAACAAAACATTATTAAATATGATCACTTTCTTAGGGCAGTATGTGTCTCTTGATTTATTTACCTTCTAAATGTAAACTTTTTCATTGCTTTAAAGTTCACTCAAGTTAGCTCCAGCTGAATGGGCTGTTTTATGAAAAGCTTTGGTGCTTTTGTTTTGGTGCTGCAGACAATAAGAGACATGGCTGCTATTGTCTTCTATCTTTTTCATGATAGGGTACAGCGGGTCTATAGGCCCTTTTGATGTTATTTTCTGTCAAAACACTCAATAGCAACAAGAAAAAAAAGGGAAAAAAACACAGTACTTTCCTAAACACCTGTTTGTTGCAATGTCTGATCTATGAGTACATTGCAGACAATGCGTAAAGGCTAGTTTGGAGGCAATTTGAACTAGAACATATGGTTGTTATTTATAAAACATTGTGGATTTGTGTAGCTAATAAGAATCCCTGAAACGGTCATATATTTGGATACTTAAAATTCGGACTTTGTTATTCAGGAACAGCCAAATAGGCCAAGTTCCTCAGGGGCAGGGGCTCAAATGTAAAAAAGGGGCATATGCTCACCAAGGTTGCATTTATTTGATCAGAAATACAGAAAAAAAACCCCAGTAATATTGTAAAATATTACTATAATTTAAAATAATGGTTTTCTATTTTAATATACTTATATCCTTTGATACTTTTTCAGGATTCTGAGATAAAAAAAAATTAAATAGAAATATTTTGTACCAATATACACTACCGTTCAAAAGTTCAGTAATTTCAGGGTCAGTATTTTTCTTGTTTGAAATAAATTAATTCAGCAATGCTGTGTTAGGCCTAAATTGATCAAAAGTGATAGTAAAGACTTATAAAATAATTTATATTTTAATTAAGTGCTGTTCTTTTTACTTTTTATTCATCAATGAATCCTGAAAAAAGTATAACAGGTTCCAAAAAAAACATTACGCTTTTTCCAACATTGATAATAAATAAGCATATTAGAATGATTTATAATGTAAAATTAAGCTTGGCATCACAGAAATAAATTATATTTTAAAGTACTTTAAAATAGAAAACCATTATTTTAAATTGTAATATTTTTTTCTGTATTTTTGATCAAATAATGCAGGCTTGATGTGCATAAGAGACTTTTTTTTTTTTTAAAAAGTAAAAAATAGTAATGTGTCCAAATGTTACCTGTACTGTACATACTATTAGCCTATATAGTATTACTGTTGTTGCATAATTATCAAAAATGTTAAAATAAAGGGACAATATGTAAGAATTTTGTATCAAAATATCCAAAAACCACTTGCACAGTATTATACATTTCTTTCAATTGTGTACTTTCATTATCCTAAATGTTTCCAAGAATTTGTAAATTCAGAGAAATTCACAATTTTAAAAAGTGCCCGTCCCTTGTCTCCTGTCAATGACGTAATATCTGCGGTATCCCTGGTTTCCGCTTGTACTGCCATAGTTACCATGGCGACAGATGTGGACAACTGCGTTATGTTTAGCAGCGCGCTGTTGTTTCATTCAAACATTATGGATCATGGCAAGCAGACTTTGGGACAAAAGGAGAACTAAAACGAGCATCAATATCGGCGTGGCGTTTTCGCGATGCCGAGAGCTCCTTTTCCGCAACAAACTTGGACTTGACAGAGCTTCACGAATTGGCAGAGACACCGCTCTTGCATGTACTTTATTAGACAGGTGAGCAAATGTACATAAAACAAAGCAATGTTATATAGCTCAACATGATGAAATGTTAGAATATGATCAGTATGTTATTCTAATGTTGATCTAGCTTTCTGCTAGTCTCATATAGCCAACAATCTAACATATAGAATAACATTATAACTTTCAACACACTCAAATGCTGTTTAGTATGATAGTGTTACGTTAGACCAAGTGAAACAGCGCTGCGTTACCTCACAAGTTTCATTCATCAAATAAACTGACCTGTGTGAGTAGTATTTCAGCACTTGCAGGTAGTTTGGTAGAATGAAATGTCCTCATACCTTTATATCCACGGGACTCGCGTGTGGTGCTGATATCGGTCTCTCATTAGCAATCGCGATCTGCTTCATACCACAGTCATGTTAAAAAACATGAATGTTTTCACTCATCCATTATAAGATCCATCAGCATGACAGAAATTTCGATGATTCCGCTTATCACTGCGTCATCAATCTACGCCTTTGTTATTGTAAGAGGTTAGCGACCCCTAGTGGTGAAAAAAAACAAAACATATTGTAGCTTTAAAATAATAAAGTCCTTTCACGTCACCATTTTGCGTGTTGTTTGTCAGCCAACACTTTACATAATAGGCATTTCACGAGTTCACACTTACAAATAAGTTAGATAGAAATAAATGGTATGCATATTTGGCGTGCTGTCCGGGGAGAGGGCTCAGAGCTCGGATATTGGGCCCAAACCCAGAGTACTCCCCCTGTATTGCTGGTTAGGAAGTAACCAGGCGAATGTGAGGAGACAGGGTGGTGGAGGGATGCTGAAAAACTGTCGAGAAACATTGGCGAGTCAAATGAGTATATATAGGTCTCCACTCATGCTGATTGGATAGACATGTTGATTACTGATTGTTGACAGCTGGTTGGAATGATGTGATAATTGGATCAATTATTGGTAATTGGTTAGTAAAACATCATGTAGGTGGCGCCTAGGCTTCATTTAACCAACTATGATAGTTTGATCAAATGGTAAAAGCCACGGTGTATCAATATAGACTAAATACAAGTGACTTGAATACTACTTACCATTTATGCTACTTTTGGTGCTGGTTTTGTGCAGTAATTTGTAGTCGATTAACATACTTTCAACGATGCAGATTCAGATTGCTTCATAAATGTAAATTCATCTGTCCATGTAATTTTGCATGGACAGACATGTAAACTGGCATGTTGCGAGGACGTAACATCAAAGGACGATATTAGTCGCAGCAACGTGCCAAATAACGTTCCAGTGACGTAACTTTGTGATACTCACTGAAAGAACCATATTTGACTCGAGAGCATCGTTTCCCGAGCAGACTGTTGTATACCTACGTTTACACTAGTGCATTTTCATTATAAAACGCATAACTTTTGCTACGGTGGTTACGCCTGCCGTCCACACGATTTCGGAGTTTTAGACCCTGGAAAACGGAGAATGACCCCTTCAGTCAAGTCCGAAGTAAGACACACGCAAGTGACGCAACCCATAGCAACGCGTTATGGCAACGACACCTCAAACTGACAAATACGTAAAAATAAACGTGAATTTAGGCTATTTTAGTTTTGTACACATTGGTTAATTATAATCAAATGCATTTTGTTTTATTGACCAGTATTACTGTATTACTGTTAATACTGTGCGCACTTGTTCAGGAAGTAAAGTAACCTGCACATGCGTTTTAGCTGATTACGTTGTATTTAGTTAAATAAAACACATGTAAGAGATGATAGTTATAACGATCACCAATGAGAGTGCCCGGAATTACTATCAGAGGGCACTCCAACACGGACAGTCACCAAACATCCACAGACTCCATTTCCCATAATCCTTTAACAAGACTAATCAGCCATGATCACATTCACCTGTGTCTCATCATCTTGTTTACTTACCCATAAGCCTGGTTCTTTCTGTCATTTCCTGCAAAGTCTTGTTAGTTGTTTACACTGCATCTCTGAGCGTTTTCCAGGTCTTATGTCTCTTGGTTTTGATTTCTTACCTGTCTCTGTATTACCCTTTTGCCTGTGTTCACTGTCTGCCTGTTTGTTTGTTTGTTTGTTTGATTGATTGGACTGCCTGCCTGTGTTTGACCTTGCCTTTACTTTGGATTATGTGTTTGGAGTGGCCTTATTAAATAAACTGCATTTGGATCCTCAACCTTCTTGTCTCAGAGCAGTACGTAACAATAGTGTTGATGATTTAGCTTGGAATCTTGGATACGAGCGAGAGTGAGCCTGCAGTGTATTCGGGCATAGCATGTGGAATCAGGGCAACAAATTAATGGAAATCCCCTGTCTCCTCAAAAGAGTCCATTTGCAAGCAGCAGAAAGCTACCTTATGTGACACACACACACACAGTAAACACACTGTGTTGTTTACTCAGCTGCGCACAATAGCACCAAATTAATAAAATACACATTATATTATTGACCCGCGTTCTGTTTTCTATCATGCGCATTGCACGTTTGCGATGATGTAAGATGCACTCAAACGCACCAGGTTGAGTGTGAAACCAGACCAATGCTGCCGGTAGGGATGTTGCGGTGACGGATTTTTTCCACCGGTTAATCGACGTGTAAAAAAACGGTAATCCCGGTGTCACCGGGGTTGCGTGTCGGGGATTTCGGGTGGCCGAAAATGCACACGTCTCAATTTACTTTCACTTTAATTAGCGGCAATTCAGTAGCATTTGTTTGAATTAATCATGGGTTAATTTATTTTATTCTTAATAAAAATACACAAAACAATAAGAAACTCGCTTGTATTACACACATCTTTATTGCAAAATGAATAATAACTTGACACACCATGCAAAAACTAAACACTTATGAAACACCTTTAAAGTGCATTTATTAACTGCACACATCGTGCAAGTATCAAACAAGATTTCGTTAAATAAAGTGCCTGCCTTTTTCAGCAAAAAAAAAAACAAAACAAAAAAAAACACCGCACAGCCATCGAGTATGAAACGAACGAACATCAAAAACTTCGTTAAATAAGGTAGCCGACCCGAATAATCACTGGACACTTAAGTGCAAAAAAAAAAACTAATATAAAAATTAAACTCACGTTAAGCTGTTAAAAGATGTGCGTGTAAATTCGAAGTGTTACCTCCGGATGCTGCCACTTTCATCAGGCAAAGTTTACAGGTTGCCTCGTTAACGTTTTCAGGTTCCCTGTTGGCATTTGGTTTGAATCCAAAATATTTCCAAATAGGTGCTTTTGCATTTCGCTTTGAAACCAGATCTTCCGCCATCCTTTGCCAGTTAGCTCGCCTCACTCCCCTCAAATGATAAATGAAATCGGACACCTGCTGCTTTACTGCGGCGCTCGTTCCGCTTACGCTAAATTACGAAGGCACGTAGACACTAACTGAATTAAGTGCTTTTTTGCTATAGGCTAAAACTTCAACACGATGGGGACGGTGCCGGTGGTCAAGTGCTATGACCGGTAGGTGGGTTAAACACCGTGTATCACCGGTAACACCGACTATCGCAACAAGCCTAGCTGCCGGGCGCCGGGAACAATCGAGTCCGGGCTTGGACAACAGCAAACGAGTTCAGTGTGAAAGCACCCTCACACTGGCAGTTTAGTTTGGAACGGCATGGTTCGCATGAAAAATTACTAATGTGAACGCTGTCATGCGGACCCGAGTGCACACTGGAGTACCGAACCCGAGAATACCTGGAGGAGGTGGTCTGAGTTCGGTTGCACTTGAACCGTGCCGCGGTTCGTGTGAATGTGAAAGCAACATGGACTCAGGTGCGCACTTGTTCAGGAAGTAAAGTTACCTGCGCATGCGTTTTAGCTGATTATGATGTATTTAGTTCAAACACATGTAAGGGATGATAGTGTTGATGATTTACCTTGGATACGAGCGAGAATGAGCCTGCAGTGTATTTGCGCATAGCACGTGGAATCAGAGCAACAATTTAATGGAAATCCAGTCTCCTCAAAAGAGTCAGTTTGCAAGCAGCAGAAAGCTATCTTATGCGACACACACAGTAAACCTGTGCTGTTCACTCAGCTGCGCATAATAGCCGTGCACATTTGCGATGACGTAAGAAGCACACAAGTGCACCAGGGTTCGATAGAATAAAGCTGAGTGTGAAACCAGACCAACGCTGCGGGGGGCGCCGGGAACAATCGAGCAAGGGCTCGGACCGCAACAAACGAGCCCAGTGGGTTTCCATAGCCTACCTGACCGTTTGTTTCAGAACCTGGTGTGTTTTCTCCCTTGGTTTGGTTCGTTTAGGCATAGGCTATGTGAACACGGCAATCGCGCTCGGATCCGCACCAAAACAATCGCTCCGAGACCGCCTGAACGAGGTGGTCTCAGCTCGATTGCAAACGAACTCTGGTGCGGTTCGCTTAAGGTGTGAAAGCGATCCGACCCAACGGACCAACAAATTATATTATAATTCATAACGGGAAATGTGCTATATAAATCGCAATAGTGTCTGATTCTGTGAGTGAGCACATTAGTTACCACAGTTGAAAACCAAAAGAGCACCTGTTCATTTTAAAATGAATTCATTTTAGAATGCTGTCCCGATGAAGCATTGATTCCTGCTCTAGCTGCATAATCATTATCATAATGCCATTATGACATTCGTCTAGTGTTCGCATGTGTCTTGACCATAGGTCTTGACACTGATAACCTCTAGACAGCGCTGGGAGATCCAGAGAGAGCGTGTTTGAATTTGCATATAATTTAACAGCGGGAATGACGGCTACATTCGTATAGTGTTTGCGTCTGTCTCAACAGTTACAAATAAAGCCACAATAAGCTCATGGAGCGAACTTGTCAATAATCTTGATGGATGACGCAGAGGAAATTCTGCCCAATAAGAGGACAGTTACTCACAAGTGACTTGCGTGAACACATTTTGGTACGCTTTGAAAGGTTGCCTTGTGAAAGCCACTTGTACCAATAAGAAAATGCAACATACTGTTTCAGAATAAAACAAACGATCTATATGTTTGAAAACAAACTTCTACTTTTTACAAATACAAAGTTATGTAATGAAACTCTTGATAGCACAGGCTAATAGGTCCTTAACTCAAACGCTTGCAATCATATAATTCTCTATAGGGCCCAGCTGATTGGTTCCAGCCGTATCAGTAGCCAATGAGGTTACATGTTCAACCTTCAAATCCTTGGTTAGCATTTGCCTTAGCAGTGCAGTGCGCTTTCAGAAACCCTCCACCTTCCCCAGCTCCACCTTTATTGATCTGCTATGGGTAATACATGTACATGTACGGTCTATTGTACAGCAGCAGCATTTCTTGATTGCTCACAGCAGCGTGTCATGTATGTATTGGTTATAGCAAATCCCGTACTTGCTCTGCAGCAGAAGCAGCAGCATAACAGATCTATTCAACCAAGACCAAATATATCAACATTCATTCTCATATCCATTACCATGCCAAACACTCTGAGAGTTGTCATGACAGAATTATGCTGCTCCATCAATATTCAAAAGAAGTCAAAAATATAATTTCTAAATATATTAAATATTTTTTGGAACCTATAGATATGCTATATAGACATACTTTTAGGTCAGTTGAACCCTACAGCAACTGCCTGCACTGGACCAATTAAAGTGCTTTCATTCTAAAAAGCGGACCTGTTTCTGGGTTGATAAGTGACAATCTCTAACCTACAGACATGTTTTTTGGTCTAGGTGTTGTGGGTTTTGTTTTATTATCACACAATAAAAGCCTGGACATTCTGGTCTATTTATAGATTTATATGGAGGGCATGATAATGGACAGTGTCTGTGTCAGACTTGCATTGAAAATGACTTAACGGCCGTCTGTGGCATGCAATAATGATTTCTATGGTCATTTGGCTGCAATGCTGTCTCAATATAAATGAAACCCTTTAAAAAATTCTGCAGAGAATAGGCTCCAGTCATATATATATACAACAGGCTATGTGTTCATTTTCATCTTATTGGAGTAAACAAAGATAAGCATCTAGGTATTATTATGTCCGTAATGAAAGGGAGGCACTTACTGAGCTATCTAAATTATGCAAAAGTTATTACAGATCTCATTTCAGTGCTATTTGTATGCTATTTGTAAATGAATAGCCATGAGGCAATTTTCTCAAGGACTTTACTTTTGTGCAGCATTATGTCAGAAACTTTATCTATAAGATTATTTTGTATTTGTAACATTATTTTAATGTTCTAAATGTTTTTTCAGTGTAGATGAATGGGCCATGCGTGACTCACAGAAGTTACTCACGCATATGTTGGTAGTGTGGGAGCAAACGTAGGCTGTACGTCGATGCGTTGCGTGTTACCCAGGTGTAGGATGTTTGATGCTGGCCGGCACTCTCGCCCTCTCCAGCAGAGCTCCTGCCACTTCATCTCAACCGCCTCTTGGAGTTAGTCTTCATCGCCTAGGAAACGGTTTCATGAGTGGCCCATCTCTCGCTCTCCCTCTGCGTGTGTTTTGCTCTGTCTACATTTCACTCACGCTCTCCCCCGCAGCCCAGCCGAAGGGGTAGGAGGTGTTGTGGGGGTGAAATCACTAACAAAGCCAAACTTCTGCTGGTCACGATCTTGGTGGCATTTGGAGGTCTAAGGTCGGAATCATAGATGAACACACAAACACATTTCTCAAAGATCACCCACTATTTGATCTCCTGTCTCTCAGACATCTCATTATATTTTTCTGCGTTTGCATTTACAATGCATTTTTACTGCAGAAGACCTAAATGATTTAAATAGAGCTTATTATATATGCGATGAATAGATATAATAGCGATATGTTTTAGCAGCATTATCAAATTGCAAATGCTGCGATTTAATATGCGCTGTGTGTTTCACTGTGAAGCGCGGCATTATATTCTAATACGAGCAGCTCATTATCCTCCAATGTTTGCAGTCTCAGAGCGGCTTGGTTCGCAGTAAATGCTGTTCCAGACAAACTCCATCTCTGCATCTGCTCTGAGTTTGGGTCGCTTTAGTGTGCATTTGGGAATGTGCACCAACATTCTTCCCATACTTGTAATGAGAAGTGCTTATTCATGTTTATTTATTTGTATAGCACTTTTCACAATACATATTGTTTTAAAGCAGCTTTACAAAAAATGATTGTTTCAATGTTCCAGTTTAAGAAGGATTTTGTTATCAGCCAGAGATTAGAGTATCAAAGTAATGTCCATATGGCAGTAATATATGCTAGAATATAGTCCATGTTATGTGGTTAGTTAACTTCATGTATCAGTTAAGCTAACACAATAAATGTGTTAAGGCTTGTTCACACCAAGGAAGATAACTATAAAGATAACGATTAAGATATAGTTCTAAAAATCTTTCTCAGTATTAAAGAATAGCAGAGATCACACCACAGCTATAACGATAACTAGCCTGGAAATCCTGACCTTAATCTGAAAGATTAATGGTCTGGCATCGACTAATAAAAATCGGCCAGCTCGAGGGGCGGCACCATGCATGCATTTGAAAATCGCACTGCACGCAATTGGATAACACTACGACCAATCACAATATGCCCCATACGCTTAGCTACCAGCGGAGCTAACTGGTAGATTAGACTTTTGCCATATCCGGTCGGCAAAACAGCAAAAACACCCTTCTTGCAAAGGAACGATTCGAGCACTGTCTTCTGTTCCTCTTTTAGATAAAAAGCCAAGTCTAACTCGTTCATTGTAGCGGCCAAAGCCGTTTCAAACAACTGGTGTTCATCCATAGCCATCTTGCAATGTTTATTAATGACTTTGATGTCACAGCGCTGTCCTCATCTGTTTAGCTCACCTCTGGCCCACCTATATCAGATAACCCGATGTGATTGGTGCAGCTCGGATACAAGGGCATATTTAAAGGGTAAGTTCACCCAAAAATGAAAATTCTGTCTGTAATTACTCACCCTCATGTTGTTCCAACCCCGTAAGACCTTCGTTCATCTTCGGAACACAAATTAAGATATTTTTTATTAAATCTGAGAGCTGGCTCACTCCTCCATAGGCTTCTAAGACACTATGGGCCCTATCTTGCACCCAGCGCAAGTGACTTTGTACACCGACGCATGTATCATTCCTATTTTGCACCCGCGCAAAGCGGACTTTTCCCTCCACAGAAGCACGTCGGTTAACTAAGAAATACACTTGCGCTCCCGGGTGCGGTTCAGCGCAAAGAGGAGGCTTGTTCCGGCGCAAACGTTCCTTCTTGCTATTTTGCAGGTTTAGAAAACAATTGCGCCACTAACCAGGAAAAAATAGTTTAAAGTCAGTGGCGCGTTGCGCATGTTATTCATAGGCTATTTTAAGGGCGCATGCTTGGCCATAATCAATGTAGCGTGTGCACAACGCGCACTTTGATTCTCTCATCTACACAGAAGCAGCAGTTTTCATTTTTGCAAATCATACATTATTACGATAGATAGATAGATAGATAGATAGATAGATAGATAGATAGATAGATAGATAGATAGATAGATAGATAGATAGATAGATAGATAGATAGATAGATAAACAATTTATTATAAAAGCATACATCTAGCTTACACATTTACCCAAATTAACCGAAGTTAATTTGGGTGGGTTTCTCCATTTCAATGTAACTTCTCTCTTTTACGGCCGTGACGAGAGCGTTGCTCTCCTTGGCTGTGAACCGCTGCTGGCGCGCGCCTGGCAAATCCGCCGTTACAATAGCAATCCGCTATGGAAAAAGCGCATCTGCTCTTAAAGGGAATGTGAGATGACGCTCTGATTGGTTTATTTCACGTTACGCCCAAACCACACCTATGAATAATGAAGCTACTTCAGACCAACCCATTTTAGATTTGCGCCTGGCGCAAGAGTCATTTATCCCGCCGGGAAAATAGCAACAGCGCCGAGACCCGCCCACAAAGTTACTTGCGCTTTGCGCTTTGACACTTGCGTTTCAGATCGTTAAAATAGGGCCCCAAAACTTGCTGGCCCAGAAAATGCATTAAAGACATCGTTAATATAGTCCAAGTGACTACAGTGGCTCAATCTTAAGTTTATAAAGCGACGAGAATATTTTTTGTGCAAAAAAAAAAAAAAGACTTTATTCCACTATTTATTTCCTTCTCTCTGGGCCTCGAGTTTTTTCACGTAGTGTAATAGCGCAGCGCTTCTGTGTTGTACGTCGCACGCATGACACACATGACCAGCGTCGGCCAATAGTGAGCCTACGTGGTGACGTGCAACACAGACGCGCTGCGCTAAAACACTACGTGAAAATTACGCTTGGCTAAAGAGATGTGTCTTCAATCTAGATTTAAAGAGAGAGAGAGAGTGTGTGTGTCTTAGCCACAAAAAAAGGCTATTCCAGAGTTTAGAAGCTTATCAACAAATGGGATGCTTTAAGGGCTCCCTGCGGTTTTCCGTCAAAATAAAATGTTATGTTTTAACATCTGAAAATGAAGAAATTACAACAGCCTTAAATATTAGCATTGTAGTTTTATACAGTGAAATGTTGCAAGTGTAATATTTTGTTTGTTTTTATTTAGTCATTTATTTTTATTTTTAGTAATAATAACAATAAAAATTATAATAATTATTTATTTATTTGTTTGTTTGTTTTTATAGCCATTTTGATATATAATCACAACATTTGTGTAATCCCAAATTGTGTGGCCCTATAAACAAGCACAGCAAACCTGTTTTTTAAATCACATTTTAAATGTACATTTTTATCAGTAAAATCACAATTAGATTTTTCCCTCTAATTGCAGTGCACTACCTTGCAGTACCTTGCAATGTAGGCTGTGTAAGTTTGTGCATGTGACATACATGCTGGACAGAGGAGCATGTTAATCATCAGGCAAAAGGGAGCAGCATAAACACCTTCGAGGAGGCTGTGCAGGAGTGAGATGAGGTGTGTGGTTGCGCGTATGTCAGGGAGGGGTGTGTAAGTGAGGGAGTTTAAATGAAGGGATCTTGCTGTTGCCTGGCTACTGGCGGGAGCTGTTCCATCACTCTCGTCTCCAGCCACCTCTCCCACACGAGCAGCCTGCACCAGTCAATGAGCATGTTCTCTTTCTCTACCCCCATTTTTACATGCACTCACACATTGGGCAACAGTCACACACAGACTATTGAAACGGCTATTTTTCTTGTAGTCGCTATTGCAGAGCCCTGTTCGGCTTTGCGTCTGTCAAGGCGAGAGGATAGCAGACATGGAAAGCCTGTGCTGTTTCAGCAAATATCACAATGAAACAAAGGTAGGAGCTGCGTGACGATCATTAAGTCATCTGGTATAGCCGTATCACTTCAAATGTAAAGAAGAGAGAGGTAGATCAAACAGAGGGTTGTTTCTCACTAGTGTCACCCTAAGGGGCCGCTCTCACAGGACGCGTTCTTGCGTTCAAAAACAGATAGACGCAGTGCAAGCGGAATGGAAAAGAATGCAGGTGTCTTGAGACATGCATTTGAAAGTGTGTTTTTTTTTTGTTTTTTTACTTCACATGAATGGGCCCAAAAAGTTGTGAGAGAGAGAGAACATTTAGGTCTGGTATTTATTTATTTTTGTATCTAAAGATTTCACACAGTTACAGTACAATGCTTTGTTTGTTTTTCAGTCTTTACTTATAAAATGTAGCTTATTGTAAGATGCTAGTTATATATTATAGTCAGATTAACGCTAATTAGATGTGTTAAAATTGCAATATAACAGAAGTAGTGGTAAATCTTTTCTTTCGTATTGTGATATACATCTGAGTGAAATGGTTTATCCATTCCAAACAGGAAAAAAATGTAGGGTGGGGACATGGTTTACCTATCTTTTGTTGATTGGATGGACATTGTAGTTGATTGTAAGAATGGGGCGGGTTTAAGTAGATTTCACGAGTTCACACTAGATAGTGTAAAGGTTATGTGTATTTGGCATGTTGTCCGAGGTGAGGGCTGGAAATTGGAGGGATGCTGGAAAACTGTCATGGGACAGAGGCATGTCTGCTTGTATGAGACTGAATGCTTCCTGTCATGCTAATTCAGTTGATTAAAGCAGCACTCAGTAGCTTCGGGATTTCTTCGCTGTATTCTCGCTTTTTGCTCGCAGGTTTCTCTCTAGAGCTCCCCCCACAGCTTCGGAATAGATATTTGACAACACTGTCGTAAAAACTCGTTGTTGATTCTCAGACACCAGAGGCTATAGATCAACGACATCAAAGCAGACGGGACATTCTTTAAAACGTCTTCTTCATTCGGGTTCGGACAGCGTGAGGGAGCGCAATAATGACAGCATTTTAGCAGATTTCTTTTGGCCGTAAAGCAATTGTTTACATCGCGAGACCTGATATCACGCGAGACTTCCTGACGCAGCGGCCGGCGGCCCGCCGGCTCAAAGTTGCAAGTGCGTATTTTCCGCTCACGGGCACCAGGGGGGTGCGAAACGACCACCATTCAACCCGAAATAAGTAATATAACCATTCCAATGACTCCGAAGCTGTTCAGTTAAGGTAAAAAAAGTTACTTAGTTCACCTTTAACTGAACGAGCTCCTCCCGAACTTTGTTAATAATAAAAAAACATTAAATGAATGAAGTCGACATACATCACTAGAGGATCAAGTTAAAAACATGCATGGATAAATCATTCACAGTAACATCAATAACATGCATTCAAATTGAATGTCTGTTTTCACAACTGCAACAACTGTGCTTTTATTATAAATGCTGAGACCAATGGACCACATCACAGATCCTTATTGCCGTTACTGTCTCTTTGTCCAGGTAAAAATGTCTCAGGTGAAGCAGGTTGGCCTGCTGGCCGCTGGATGTCAGCCCTGGAATAAAGATGTTTGTGCCGCCAGTGGGGACAGGTTTGCGTATTGTGCCACGCTCGCTATATATGTGTACCAAGTAAGTGCAAACTGTTTGAATATGACTTATAGTAGGCTAAACGATGGACTGTTAATAAAGTAAATTGCTCTTTCCTTTTTTATTGACAAAATTAACTTAAAAGGATAGTTCACCCAAAAACAAAAATTTTGTCATTTACTTATTACCCTTATGGTGTTCCAAACTCATAAGACTTTCGTTTATCTTCGAAACACAAATAAGTATGTCATAAAATAATATGTCTGTGTCTTGCATGTTCGAGGCATGGTGTCTGGATCTTGACACTTTGGTCTAATCTTGTGTCAGTTTCAGTGTCCTTCAGTGTCCACTCCTTCAAGTGAACAGTATTAGTGGACTAAAGTAGGGAATCGTGAATGAGGGTTTAGGGGGCGATTTCGGATTCAGCCCTTGTATTATCAGTCCTTGTGTCAGTTCGTTGTCTTATGTACTGTTCGTGCCCTGCCTGATCCTTTTACAGTGTCTAGATGCCAGTCTTGTTTTTCCCCATAGGGAATTAAATTTTTTTTTTTTATAAAACCCATTTTCTCTGCATCAATGAGTCCTTGCCTCATAACTCAACCCCTAACCTTTACATAGTGGTGGGCAGATCGAGGCTTCGAAACAATCTGACACTCATCTCCATGGTGACCCCTTGTGGTCAGAACAGTGTAAATGCAACAAAACCCCGGGCCAAACATGCATAAAACACCTTTTACAGGTCTATTGCAATTTTTTTATTGAAAGTGAAATCTTTCAAATGCAATTATCTAATCATCTAATAATAGAATAGAATAGAATAGAATAGAATAGAATAGAATAGAATAGAATAGAATAGAATAGAATACCACTTTATGTGCCAAGGCTGGACAATTTTCTTTGGTCTCACCAGACCTATAAAAACATCATTTTACAAACATAAACATATATAAACATATCAACATCATATCACATCGGTGCCGTACATCTCTCCGCCCATCACATCGCATCACTGCAGTTTGCCCCATACCCATCTTGTACAGTATACTTTCTCTACAGAAAAATACCATTTAGTGTGATTTATTCATTACATTTATTGCACTAGGTATAAAAGATCGCTTATAGATATTCTTGTTTGCCAGAGGCACTCTGTATCGTCGTCCTGAAGGGAGCAGCTCAAACTCATTATGGAGGGGGTGTTTTTTGTCACCACTAGCCGCGTTTCCACTGTCGGGCCAGGGCCGGGCCGTGCTAGTGCGTGCCAGGGCCAGTCGCGTTTCCACTGTCACTTCCGGGGCTTGATCGGGGCTTACTCGGGGTCAACGGCCAGGATTTCTGGCTCATCGAATACCTTGGGCCAGCTCGGGCTAGAGGCGTGGTCAAGGTAAAAGGCGGATTTATCGGTGTTAGGGAAAGTTATGGTCTGCGGCAAGATGCACATTTCACTTTTTTATATGGCGAAAAATAAACGCTGCTCGAAATGGAGAATCGCCTGTACTGGTCTGTCGAAGATACCAAAGCTCTTCTGAGCATTTGGGCAGAAGAAAGGGTACAACGTCAATTTGACGGCGTGTGCAGAAACGAGGACGTTATAAAATAATCGTTGCTGAACTTGCTAAGCTAAGCATTCAGCGAACAACGCTTCAAGTTCAAAAAAAAAAAAAAAGTTGTGGGCGCAGTACAAGGCGATTAAGACGCACAATGGACAAACCGGTGCCCAGAGAAGGAACTTTCCATGGTTCGACTTGATGGACGGTGTGCTGGGTCACCGTCCCTCTGTTAGTGGAGGGACAAGTCGGGACACTATGGCAGCCGCGGACGGTGAGTTAATACATGCTATCTTCATAAATTCTAAGTTTTCTAACTTCCTAAGAAAACAAATAAAATATTGCATAAGTGGCTCATATGCGTGTTTATGTTTTGTGTGCTAGAATCGTCATCCCAGAGTGCTTTATTTGACTCAGAAGTGGAGCAGGGACCGTCTACTACACTTGTATGACGTTTGACGTTTGATCCAGGAAGGCGTGTTAAGGGCGGGGTTTAGGGCAGCGCTGCAGGGCTAATGGCCCGGCAGTGGAAACGCAAGCCCGGTGCTTGAGGCCCGAGGCCACTGGCCCGGCTCGGCTCGCTGTTAGCCCTAGCCCGGACCTGGCCCGACAGTGGAAACGCGGCTAATGATGCTTAGGGCCTTTCTATATAGAGCTGTACTATAAAGGACATCCAGTGACTTTTGTTGCCGGCCTATTACCTTTCCTGCTGTTTTGACTATCCTGCCCAACTTGTTTTTATTTGTAAATGTTAAGTGACCGAACCAGACCGAGATATTAAACACGAGAATACTCTCTATCAGGCTGACATACACTTTCTCCAGAATATTTGGACTAACACCAAACTCCTTCAGTTTCCTAATTAAAGGAAGATAATAATAAGATTATAAAGTGTCTATATATTCTTTTATCAATTGTCAGGGTTTGTTGTTTGTTCTATGAATGGCTCAGCTAAACAGGCAAATTAGAGACTATTAACTACATTATTCATTTTAATTATACTAATGTCTAAATAAAAAGTCAACAAATGTATAAAACTGATCAGAGATCAGGTAAAACCCACATACACTTGTTCATTGGTTCTCAGTGACTCCTCATGATTTATGGGTTGACAGAGATCCTCGCAGAGATCCTCGCAGAGATCCCGTGACTCTGGCAGTTTGATACACGCTCCGAACCATTGATTCGTAACAAAAGAATCGTAAAGGTTTCGAAGCTTCATGAAGCGGTGTTTTGAAATTGCCATCATTACCTTTACACATATTAGATGTGTTCTATGTATGCACATTGATCAATGTTTATATGTGAATAAAATCCTAAATCAAATCTGTTCATCATACAAAGTGATTGTTTTTCTTCATTAAATAGCTGAATTTGTTTGGATTGTAAAGTGTCAAAGTTTTGGTTGAATGGACTTTAAATGGAGAAACATAAATCTCTCAGGTTTCATTAAAAATATCCAATTTACATTTTGGGTGAACTAACCTTTTTACAACCTACAAATGTAGTCTAATGTGACTTTTTATGTTGTTTAACTGATTGAATTGTGTCTTTCCAGCTTGATCACATATATAATGAGTTTAAGCTGCGAGCGATCATGTCTGAACACAAGAAGACAATCACGGCTATATCGTGGTGTCCACACAACGCTGAAGTGTTTGCTAGTGCAAGTGCTGATAACCTGCTCATCATTTGGAACGTGGCCGAGCAGAAGGCCATTACACGGCTAGATAACACCAAAGGTACCACTGCCCACACACCTACTGTGTCCTAAGAAATACACACCAGCTCAAGACACATATTCCACCTGACAGCATGTGTTCTTCAAGACACAGTTTTTCTCAGACTAAAGATGAACAGCTTTGAATAATTTTAACTCAAACCTTAGATATTTTAATAACTGTTTTTGTTTGACTTTTTCATTTGAGGTCTTAAACTTGTCTAAATGGATATTTCCCAGGTATCCCAGCTTCTCTAAGCTGGTGCTGGAATGCAGGTGACAGCGTTGCGTTCGTATCCCACCGGGGTCCTCTGTACATATGGTCCATCTCTGGGCCTGACTCAGGAGTCACTGTGCATAAGGAGGCTCACAGTTTCCTCTCGGATATCTGCCTGTTCCGCTGGCATCCATTGAAGAAGGGAAAAGTGGTGTTTGGACACACTGATGGCAGTCTGTCCGTCTTTCAACCAGGTACCGTAACTGTTAACTGTATTTGTTAATGCTAAGAACATGTCATTTCAAACTTTTATGCATTTATTTCTTCTGCGGAACACAGAATATATTTTGACGAATGTTGGTTAGTGCTACATCGATGGCAAAGACGAGGTAAGGCGAGGATCTAAATGCAGTAAATGTTTATTAAAGGTCCTATGACATGAAATTTTCACTTTCTGAGGTTTTCTAACATTAATATGAGTTCCCCTAGCCTGTATATGTTCCCCAAGTTTCTAGAAATTTTAATCGGTGTAAATCGAGCTTTTGCTATCTTTCTCTGCCTTTGAGAAAATGGAAGCTCAACCGGGCTGATCTTGAATCTCCTCCTTATGACGTTATAAGGAGAAATGTTACCTTCCCTTTCTCTGCTTTGCCCGCCCAGAGAATATTTTCCGGCCATGAGAAAATGAGCTAGGAAGTAGAACACGCGCGCGCGATTTTAGTTTGTCCACGAGAGATATCATGGCTTTTGAGTGAGCGAAGCATAATAATTGCTCAATAATTGGATGTACAAATGAACACCGAAGGGTCAATACAGAGCTGGGCTTGCTGAACGTCTGAAACTAAAGTCTGGATCAGTACCAACTCTCTTTGGCTCAGCTACACACCTCGGACAAGTAAGTCAACTAATGATATATAAGTGTGTTGCTTTACTGTTTATGGTTACCTAGCTTGTTACACGTGGAATGTGGCTGTAACATTAGCTATGCAGTTACTTGCGCTAATGTAAATGTAGACAGCATCAAGTATGTGTGTGAATACACACACTGTAATGCGAGTGTTGTACACTTCTTTGTTATTTGGATAACCATTTTCCTGTTGGTTATATGGCGTGCACGATATCCGCATTTCAAGTTCGCAGAGCTTGATGTAATTGTAATAAGATAAATGACAGACGTTACAGATCTCTCATGAAAAGGCAACAGTAGGTTCGCGTTAGCTACATGATAATAACTGTAAACCATCCGAATAAAGTACCGTATCCAGACATAATATTTTAAACTAACCATTCGGAAACGTCCTGCTGGAGCCGCTGAGTTGCAACTTCTTCATCCGTTTCTTCTCCATCTGGATCAGATTCTGGGTCAAACTGAAATGCTTGAACGACTGCGTGTCTTCGTGCCATTGCAATATATCCAACGTAAACATGCATGGTACCGTTGCCGCAAGATGGTCAAGGCCACACCCACCCTCCACCTTGCGCTGCCTTTCTCCTCCTCATTAGCATTTAAAGCTACAGACACCGAAACGGCCCGTCTGAAGGAAGCTCATTCTGGGACTGGCTTGTAGTGGCTATAATTCTGCACCGAGGCTGAATTTTTGGAAAGAGATTCAGATACAGTACTAGGGACCACTAAGGCCTATATTAAAGCCTACAAAAAGTAGCATGTCATGGGACATAAACAAAGATAATCCAACCAGGGAGCAGGAACATAATCCTAAACAGGAATGCAAACAGCAAAGTCAGCGACTGACTAAAACACAGGGCTATATATTCACAGGGAACCTTACAAGATGACAAGGAAACAAGAACACCTGAGGGAACAATAAAGAACTAATCAGGGTTGCTATTGTAACAAACAAGGAAGCTAATGCAAACAAGGGAAATTGCAATGGCACTTCCGGTGGCGCATGCTCTGCTGCGACAACACAGTCTGTTGCAGAGTCGCACCTCTGGCAACCTTTGTAATTTACAGTTCGGTAGGCGGACAATTATGGACAGTGATTCCGGTAAGAGAATCAAGGACAGGGGAAGTATCTTCATAAACTTCTCTTTAATAACTTGTCAGGCAGTAAGTGACTATCACGTTGTGTTGTGGTCTGTGAATATATAAATACAGGAATATAATATGAATACAATGTAACTGTACACAAATTACCTCACCAAGTATCTACAAACGACTAAACAGTCATCATAATTGAATACTCAACTGTCAGATAACAATAAACATTAAATTATCCGATAAACTCCAATATACAGCATAAAGCAGCATATAATGACAACAGCAGGTGTCTGATCATATGATTAGCGGCTATCCGCGATCGCGCCGCGATCGTCGTTTGCATATCTCAATCGCCATTTGCTAAACATCTGACAAATATAACAAATACAAAGCGTTGACTAAACAATGTTCAAATAACTACTCACATTTGTTGCATGAACGCACAACATTGAACAATATCAGGAAGCACGGCTGGACCTGGCTATTGCATCAGTCTGCTGGAAGGAAGTAACAACTCTTAAATCAGTCCGTCATGAACCACTGCATATTTTCCGTTCCGGGACGGACTTTCTGACATAGTCTGTACCCTCTCGTGCGTTAAGTCCTCGTTGAGTTACCTGTCCATGTTTAAGTTTTGTTTGTTTTATCCTTTTGCTTAAGTTCGTTTATGTTTTGTACTGCGTGAGTCCAGAACATGGATAACATGATCTATGTCGGAAAAATGCTAGGGATCATTGTGATCTTTCTATTGATCACTTGCGATCTCAGGTGTGCAGCGTTTCACTTGGATACGCAAAGCAGCAACAAAATCATTTACTCCCGTCAAGGCATTTGGGTGCCATTTAATCGCAAAGATTGGCTTTCACTGAGAGACATTAATCGCTCTGTGAAAAATGAAATTAAAAAGGCAAAACTTGCATATAAGGACAAATTAGAAAAGGATTTCAGTAGTATGAACACCAGGCAGGCTTTTCAGAAGGTGAAGACACTCACTGGAACCACTTCAAATGCCAGCATTCCTACATCTACTGATCTCAGCTCGTTTGTCAAAGACCTGAACAATTTCTATGCCAGGTTTGATACTCTAAATTGCACCACTGAATGTGAAAGAATGCTCAGGAGCCTACCCACTCCTGAAGAGCCACATTGTGTCCCATTAACGGTGGGAGATGTCCATCAGCAGCTCAGGAGGTGCCACACTGGAAAGGCCCCTGGCCCAGATGGAATCACCGGGAGGCTGCTCAAGAATTGTGCCCTGGAGCTATCTCCTGTCCTTTATTCACTTTTTAAAGAGTCACTACAGACAGCAACTGTCCCCGCCCTCTGGAAAACTGCCACTATTATTCCTGTACCCAAAAGACCTCGTCCCAGTGAACTGAATCATTACAGACCGGTAGCACTTACCTCTATAATAGCAAAATGTCTTGAGAAACTGGTATTAAATACTATCCTTCCGGTTGTCGGCCCACAGCTGGATCCTTACCAGTTTGCCTACAAGGCCAAAAGAGGAACAGAGGATGCTGTTGCATGCCTTCTTCATACTCTCCTCCAACATCTGGATTCTCCTGGCCATTATGCCAGGATTCTTTTTATAGACTTCAGTTCTGCCTTTAATACGATACAACGCCACCTCATGATAACTAAACTCCAACAACTTCACGTGCCACCTCTTTTCATCCACTGGATTTATAATTTTCTCAGTGATAGACCACAGGCAGTAAGGGTGGGTAGTATAACATCCTCCACCATTACTGTCAACACTGGAGCCCCTCAAGGCTGTGTCCTCAGTCCGTTCCTTTACACATTATATACTGACGACTGCCGTAGTTCTTCTGACATCACAAAGTATTTCAAATATTCGGATGACACAGCCATACTCGCCCTCCTTACCGGTACGGAATCAGTCACAGCATATCACCATTCTGTTGCCAATTTCACCCAATGGTGCACAGACAGTCATCGCCTTCTTAACATTATTAAAACAAAGGAACTTATCCTGGACACACGCCAAAAATCATCCACTGCTCACTGCCATATCTCTATCAAGGGCCAGTCAGTGGACATTGTGGACAGCTTCAGGTACCTTGGCATTATCTTGGACAATAAATTGAGTTTTCACCAACATATCACAGACATTCACAGGCGCTGCCAACAAAGACTATTTGTCATACGTAAACTCAGAACTTTCTCAGTCAAACCACATCTTCTTCTCCTTTTGTACCGTAGTATCATTGAACCCGTCCTTCTGTACTGTGCCACCTGTTATTTCACTATGCTTTCTCTCACTAATAGGAACAAGCTTCTTAGAATCACTAAGACTTCTTCCAAAATAATTGGTCTTCCCACACCCAATTTGCCGGCTCTCATTGATGCTGCTACCATTCGCAGAGCAAATACCATCATACAAAATCCCAGCCACCCTCTTAACTCATGTTTCACCCTTCTTCCCTCAGGTCGCAGATACAGACAGCTGCCTCATAAAAAATCACGACTAGGGAAAAGTTTTGTATTTTCAGCAATAAGAGCGCTGAATTCACAGAAAGCCTAATTTACTCGTGTACAAAATTCTGTGTGTTGTACGTGTATGTTACGAGTGTTGAATGTTATTTTTGGTACAGACTGTGGAAACAAATTTCCTCTATTGAGGACAATAAAGAATGAATATGAATATGAATATGAATATGAGGAAACAGGAAATAAGACAACACAGAAACAATGGGAACAGAAAACACTTCAACTTGAAAGTCCCAGAGAGCAGCCATTTGGCTTTTCTACCTATAAAACCCGCAGGACAGTCGATGGGCTGGAAGGCTTTAGGCTAATATCCTTAATCAGCTGTGAATAGTTGCTTTTGTTATGCAAACAATGTGGGGCCATGCTGAGCCACTTCAAGGAAACTTGTGTTTCACTTTGCCATCTTAGGGAGAAATCAACACACATGTTTTTTTTTTCCTTTGTTGCTGAGATTTATTGATAAAAACAGTACAAAATAAAATAAAAAAGAAACCAACCATTTGTACACATATTTACAAATAATATTAAAAAGTGAGTGAGTAAGCTTGCAAGCTCCAGCAGGAAGTCCACCCGTCTTTCCTGCCTTCCGGTGCATGCTTGATACAGCACATGTGCATTCAGTGTTGCCATGTCAATCATGTTATAGAACACGGCAACTGGCCAGCGCCGTGTCCCTGTGCGGACAGTGTACTCCCTGTCCGGACAGTGTACTCCCGCACCATCTGGTCCATCACATCCACGCCGCACTTTGTGGTGTTGTAAAGGGTGATAGTGTTTGGCTTCCTTTTGGTGGTATTTTCAGTCTGAATCACGCTGTGCATGCTGCTAAGAATGTAGACGGTCTTCTTCCGTTTGGCCGCATACGCCGTCAGCGTAGCAGCAGTGGTTGAAAACACCTAATAAATAAGATAAATTGTTATTTTCATAGCACTTTTACACACAATGACAATGACACACTTGGCGGTGTTGATTCTAAAAATTAGAAACACATAAACATAGAACCACAAAAGACCTGCAACATGCCTGAGTGGTGAATTCATTGCGATCTGTGTGTCTAGCGGATTGAGGGATTTCCCGGCGAATCTTGTTGACTGTGCCGAGGATGGTGGTTTTCCGGCTAAGAAGTTTATGCGCAAGTGACAGCGATGTGAAGAAATTGTCCGTGGTAACATTTCTGCCCTTGTCTAGGAATGGTTCCATCAGCCTCATCACTACATTTTCAGACAGTCTCTCTCCACTGGGACGACTAGGGTCCTTGCCAAGATATGGGAGGACATTACAAATGTACTTGTGTCGCAAGCCACCCAAAACTTGATCCCAAACTTGTCAGGTTTAGTTGCAATATACTGCAGGAAACAGCAGCGAGTCAAGTTCTCTGCTTTTAGCAGCCCTCCCTCCCCACACATACAAACAAGCCACCAGCAACCATTCACACACACACACCCCCCCCCCCCCCCCAACCCCCCTGCAGATTGCTCAGGTAATGACCACATTTACACATGAATTGATGCTAATGATAGCCAAAAGACTGGCCAGTTAGCATCCACTTGGCTAAAGGAGGGTTAAAAAACTCTGGGACTTCTAGTGTTAAGACAGGGGAACACAAGACAGGAATCATGACAGGAAATTAACAATGTTGGTGATCAATGAATTCCATTTTATGGACAAAAAAAATAACAAAACACAGACATTTTTCAAATGTCTTCTTTGATTGTAGAATAAAGAAAGTCATACAGGTTTTTAGACAACATTAGAATGAGTAAATTATGACAGAATTTACACTTTTCCTTTAATTAAAAAATATTTAAAAAATCTAACATGACATCGACAGAGATTTAAAAACAACAATAATATAACTAATAATATGAACTATATCCAGATTAGATACAGTTCATATTATCAACTCTTTTCCCACCAGCACTTTCTAAAGAAGTTACCTGCCAGCTCCATCATATTCACTAAACTTTCATTTTAAACTTGATGAATGTGTAAACAGTCAATATACCATAAGAAAGAACAGAGCGTCTGCTTTTAAACAAACCAACAAACAAAAAAACATTATTATTATTATAATAATCACATCGGCTTATTGCATGTAAGCAGTCTTCTATCCGCTCCTCCTTCGTTTGTTTTTGGATCCGTGGTTGCTGCACTATTTCAGAAGATGTGTAACTGCTTCCTCTACTGTATAACAGTCAAAACATGGATTGCCTGAAAAACTCGTCCATGGCGGGAAAGTGTTGTGTCAATCGTGTTAATGGCAGGGAAAGAGATAATAGTGCCTAGGTCTAACCTGAACAATAACATGAATTTATTTTAATTACATCACCTTAGGCTCAAAGAATCAAAAGCACGTACTGCGGCCCGAGTCGTTAGAAGGCACAGATGAGGAAGACCCCATCACAGCTCTGGAGTGGGACCCTCTCAGCACAGACTACCTACTGGTGGCCAACATGCACAATGGCATTAGACTGCTGGACTCTGAGTCTCTATGCTGCATCACTACCTTTAGTTTCCCCAGTGCTGCTGCCTCCGTGCAGTGTCTGGCCTGGGTGCCCAGCGCCCCTGGCATGTTTATCACAGGGGGTAAGATAAACACACACAGAAGGGCCAGTGGGAAATAGTAGTTTTAATCTTAACAGACCAGCTTTGATCTGATTTTAGAACTATCATTTAATTATTAATTACATTTACAGTTTAACGTAAAACAGCTGGGGTGTAGATTGAAATGGAATGATCAGTCATATTTGCATATTCACATCAGTAAAAAACATTTTTTTTATCTTATATTGAATTCTCAAGATTCTCAAGTTGGTGTGCTAAGAGTATGGAACGTATCAAGAGCGACACCTCTGGATAACTTTAAACTGAAGAAAACCGGCTTCCATGCACTTCATGTTTTAAATTCCCCGCCAGCAAAGAAATGTATGTGTTTTCATGTTCACCATTTAGCACTTATGTAAATGTGTTTGTGTACGGCATTATAGTGACTCATATTGATTTTGGTGTTATCTCTCTCTTAGCATTTAGCTCGAGTTCCCCTTCCAAGAATCACTACACCTCCTCCACTAGCGAGGCTGTGCCTCCACCTACTCTTTCACAGAACCAGGCCTTCTCCCTCCCACCCGGGCACGTTGTCTGTTGTTTCATGGATGGGGGAGTAGGACTGTATGACATGGGTGCCAAAAAGTGGGACTTTCTGCGGGATCTGGTAGGAAAACTGACATATTGTTACCTGTGGACTAACAAACAATGAAAAACCCTGAAATGATTATTACACTTTTTATATTTAATATCTACACAGGGATTTTTAAAAAGTTAGTTGTAGGTTATCTTATTAATAAAATGGATGCATTCAAGTAAGCACCAATGGCTCAAAATGATGCATTTATATTAGTCATTCTGCTTTTGAAGTGGTGCTCTTCCGTCCTAGTGCTGATCAATTCAACAAGAGTTCATGTTGTTTTCTCAGGTAAACAGCTCTTGTAGTTACCTTGATTGTTGTTAATGACGGAAAATACAACATAACCTTTTCACCCCATGGTTAAGTAAGGAATAATTGACAACAGGCCACTGAATTATCATAAATTAATGCACAACTGAGGTGATAACGCGCCCGCAACACAAAACATAATGTGCTGACCTCGGGTGTCTAATTTTCCGAAGTGGCCCTGCATTAATTTTCAATAATTCAACAGTCTGAACTCAATTATTTTGTTTATAACATTAATACATGTACTTATGGTTATCTCAGGACATGTGCATTTCTTTCACTACTGATTAAGCATCCTGTGTCTGCACAACATATAACCCACATACATCATCACTTTTTTATTTTATTTTTTTTACTGTATTTCCTTTTAAATTTTCACCCAGCTATTGAAGCGCTTTCCATAGATATAAAAAATGTTTAAAGAATAAAGTTTTAATTTAAATTTGAGTAATTTGGTCATTATGCTTTTGTAACTTTCATTAGTTTGTGTGCGTTGTTTAAATATTTATAATTAGCTTTCATTTTTTTAATTTCAGCTTTAGTCTTAGTTTTAGCAGTTTTACTATTTAAACATAAAATACCATATTTATTTTATATCAGTTCGTTATCAAAGCAACCTTTTAAAGGTTAGTGCGCTTGCACATGAAGAGGGGTGTGGGGAGAGCACCTTTAACATGTAGTTGCGAATTAATGAAGGGTAGTTGACATGTAGTTGTAAATTAATGAAAGGTAGTTGCAAATTAATGAGAGGTAGTTGACATGTAGTTGCAAATTAATGAAAGGCAGTTGACATGTAGTTGCGGCTTAATTTCGATAAAAATATTTTTAAGACTAGTTTTAGTTTACAATAACAATGATGTCATCATAATGATTATATCATTATAATACAAACATGTAAGGTTTTTATGACTTTGTTTTTGTCACAGGGTCATGTTGAAACTATCTTCGACTGCAAATTCAAGCCAGATGACCCAAACATTCTAGCTACAGCTTCATTTGATGGGACGATAAAAGTCTGGGATATAAACACCTTAACTGCTGTGTACACATCTCCGGGAAATGAGGGAGTGGTGTACTCTCTGTCCTGGGCCCCTGGTAAGAACGATACACACTATTAGAACAGCCCATGTTACTGCTGCAGTTTCATACAGGTTTTGTTTCTGTGTAATTCTTTCCTTCATTTCTATGTTTCACTGTAACCCAAAGGAGACTTGAACTGCATAGCAGGAGCTACGTCAAGAAATGGCGCCTTTATTTGGGATGTTAAAAAGGGAAAAATGATCACAAGATTTAATGAGGTAAACATTTTTTAAGGATACTAATTATGTAGAATTAATAACTCTAATTTATGAGATTAAAATAGCTATAATTGTTATTTTAATTTTGATTGCACAATCGTAATCTTTTGTCGTTTATTCAATCGTTTATTTTTTTACTGGAATTGTGTTGCAGCATGGGAAGAATGGTATTTTTTGTGTTGCTTGGAGTCATAAGGATTCCAAAAGAATAGCGACATGCAGTGGAGATGGATTTTGGTGAGTCCATTTTTAGTTTTGGCTAACATTCCCACAAGCCTTAGTCCATCCATGTAATGAAGCCATATTGTCCTCATACTCAAGGACATGATATTGTTATTGTTTTATTGTGTGTGATTTCAGCATAATTCGAACCATTGACGGCAAAGTGTTGCACAAATACAAACATCCAGCAGCAGTGTTTGGCTGTGACTGGAGTCAAAATAACAAGTATGTGATCAGTGTGTAATCAGATACACAAACAGATGACAGAACCTTTTTACCAGTATTATTTTCTCTTGCCATCACAATTATAATTCATTCATTCTCACTCTCTCTCTTTTACTCTTGCAGAGATATGATTGCCACTGGCTGTGAAGACAAGAATGTTCGAGTCTATTACTTGGCCACCAGTTCAGACCAGCCACTAAAAGTCTTTACAGGTCACACGGCCAAAGTATTCCATGTGCGTTGGTCACCTCTCAGAGAGGGCATACTGTGCAGCGGCTCAGATGATGGGTAATCACTCAATTAAAAGCTCCATTTACAGTCTTAATATACACTACCGCTTTGTTTAGGGCCAGTAAGATTTTTTCTTTTTTTAAGAATTGAACACTTTTATTCAGCAAGTGTAACCGGTGGCTCGTGATGCCAAGCGTGATGCGTAAGGACACATTCAATTGATCGAAAGTGATTGTAAATATCAAGCAGCACAACCATTTTCAACTATGATAATAAGAATTATTACTTGAGCACCAGCATATTAGAATGATTTCTGAAGGATCATGTGACACTAAAGAGTGGAATAATGGCTGCTGAAAATTCAACTTTGGCATTACAGGAAGGCTTCTTTCATTTCAAACATTAAAAAAATCTTACTGACCCCAAACAGGAGTGTACATGTTTTAATAGCATTACAAATGATCATTCTCAAATTTACCTTGGGACTTTTTTTTGTGGACTTAATTATAAAAACTTGAATAATGAATTGAAAAAAATGTATAGTATAACTAAATAAAATGATAATGAACATAGTATTACAAAAATAATCATTGAACCATCATCATCATCATCATACCTTTTATTTACAGATTTTGTAAAGTAAAAAAAAAAGGAAATATGTTTTCCTTATGTGCCTTATTGTTGGTAAACTTTAGTGCTAATGAACATATCTCACTGTTTAATTTAAAGGTGCAATAAACTGTTTATAATTAGCCTATAAACTCACTTAATGAGAGCCTCTGTGTTGAGATCACATGATCATCCAATTTATATCATCTTGTTCTTAGAAACTTTCACTTGCAGAGTAAATAAATCATGGCTGACAGTGAATAGGACATTTCTACTATGGCACTAGTAACTGTGAATTTGTGCATGAATTTGTCTATACGTATCAGTTCCCAAAACAACATAAATATGACTGAGTGCACCTTTAACTTCATAAATGGATGTGTATCTGTGTGTATGTTGACTAGGACTGTCCGTATCTGGGATTATACCCAAGATGCTTGCATTAACGTGCTGAGTGGCCACACCGCTCCAGTTCGGGGTCTCATGTGGAACACAGAGGTGCCGTACCTTTTGACCTCAGGGAGCTGGGACTACACTATCCGTGTCTGGGACACCAGAGATGGCACCTGTCTAGACACTGTATATGACCATGGAGCTGATGTCTATGGTAGTGTATTAAATGTATATGCTGCAGACAAAATTATGCTGTCATCCTTTATGCACTTTTTTCAAAGAAATGGCTTATTTAATTGATACATTTTATACATTGTGATATCTAAATACAGTTAAATGATTCAAGTTCTGTAAATGAAGGCAGGAAAAGCAGAACACTGCACAGTTAAGAGACCTAAATATGTAATTGGAACACTTATTTTTTGTCCAAGGACTGTCTTATAGTAGAATTTATCATACAGTAGTAGGGATATCATTTTGTGTCATTCCAAGATAATAATACATTATTTATGCAGCTTTGTCAATCATATGAAATCCCCCAGGTCTAACATGTCACCCCAGCCGTCCATTTACCATGGCTTCCTGCTCCAGAGATTCCACGGTCAGACTTTGGTCACTCACTCCTCTAATTGCTCCCTTAGTGGTCAACATCCTTACTGACCACAGCTGGGATGACATCATTGGCAGCACAGGTTAAAACAAAAGCAGATATTATATACTGTTTGCATGGATTGGTTTTGTAAAAACATTAACCACATGTATTTCTTGAGTGTAGATCGCGCTATGGTTCCTGGAGCCCATCCCCTCCTGTGTGGAAAAGTGTCCAGAGATATTAAACAGGAGCTGGATAAACTCTCTAGCGACGTGCGCATGAAGAAGCTCAGATGGTTCTCTGAGTGTTTCTCAGTAAGTAAATCTCAACACAGAACTCTCACAGGAGTTTATTTAGAAGTCTAAATAAGGGGTTATGTACTCTCTCTTTGTAGCCACCAGGAGGGAGTCATAACCTGTGGGATCTGGTTGCTGTAATCAACGGACAGGATGATAGTCTTCTTCCACAGAACTATGGGCAGGGCATCATGCATATGAAACACTTGGTCCGCTTCAAAACTGTGAGTGAATAAACTGTGATGTAACATTCTTATAGTGGGTTTTGGTGCATATTAAGTTTTCAATACTTCTACTGTAGTTTGTATCTACTTTTTGTAATTATTTACCATGTGTCCCTTCCCTGTAGTCTGAAGCACAAGAGCTGACCATAGTAAAGATGTCAAAGTTTGGGGGTGGTATTGGAGCCCCTAGTAAAGAAGAAAGGCTCAAGAATGCAGCAGAAATCCATATCAGACTGGGACAAATCCAGAGATACTGTGAGCTTATGGTGGAACTGGGAGAGGTAAAATCTAAAAGATTTAAAAGCTACTGAAATTATTTTTTCTTTTTTATGTCATTTTCTGAAATGTTATATATATATAATTGGATTGTCAATATATATTTTTAAATGTTTTTATAATAATTAGTCAATGACATAATATGCTGATTAAGTAATCTAATTAATCACATAGCAATATTTGCTGATAGGTTGGGGTTTAAAGGAATAGTTCAACCAAAAATGAAAATTATCCCATAATTTACCTCAAGCCATCCTAGTTGTATATGACTTTCTTCTTTCAACCGGACACCGTCGAAGTTATAATAAATAATATACTGCTCTTCCCAGCTTTGTAATGGCATTGAATAGTGCCTACGTTTTTGAAGTGCATACATTCATCATAAAAGTTATCCATATGACTCCAGTGGTTTAATAAATGGCTTCTGAAGTGAAAATGATGGGTTTTTGTAAGAAAAATATCCATATTTAAAACTTTTTAAACTATAATCACTGGTTTCTGGCAACGGCCATACACACGTTCACAAGAGAGTCGAGTTCCAGCAGAGGGGTGACCTCTGATCCAATGTATAACGTAGCTCCTCTTCTCTTATCGAAATCCTCTTACAGTTTTCTTTTAAACTTCCAGTTTTAGACTTCTAATTCGTGACCAGTGTTTTGTTTTGCTCTATCCTCTGCGCTTCCGCGTTCATCAGTTCTCACCTAAGGTCACTCTTCCGCCGGAACGCGACTCTTTTGTGAACACGTGTATGGCCGTTGCCGGAAGTCAGTGATTTATAGTTTATAAAATTTTAAATATGGATATTTTTGCAAAATATCTTGCAAAAACCCACTGCTTCACTTCAGAAGGCATTTATTAAGCCACTGGAGTCATATGGATTACTTTAATGATGGATGGATGCGCTTTTTAGAGCTTCAAAAACTTTGGGACTGTTCAATGCCATTACAAAGCTGGGAAGAGCCAGGATATTTTTTATTATAACTCCAATTGTGTTTGGCTGAAATATATACAACTAGTATGGATTGAGGGTGAGTAAATTATGGGATAATTAAATTTTTTTGGTGAACAGTTCCTTTAATTGTTGATTTAGTTGTGTTTAATGTTTTATTTCAGTGCTTTATAATTAATCACACTAAAGTAACATGGTAAATTGACCCCCTTAATTATTTCAATGTTCAAAGGTTCAGTAAGCACTTTTAATGTTTTTGAAAGAAACATACAGTAAAAACAATATTGTTGTAAAATATTATTCATATTTAAAATAAACTGAATTTTCTGTAACTATTTCTCCAGTATTCAGTGTCACATGATCCTTTAGAAATCATTATAATGCTGATTTGGTGCTCAAGATAAATGTCTCATTATTATCAATGTTGAAATAAAGATGTGCTGTTTAAATAAATAGTGATACAATATATTCAGGATTCTTTGATGAAAAAAAAATAAACATCATTTATTTGAAATGTAAATCATCATAAATGTCTTTACTGTTACTTCTGATCAATTTAATGCATCCTTGCTGAATAAAATTGTTGATTTATTTACAAAAAAATATATATATATTATATGAGAAAATAGAAGGTTTGTCTTTTTTTCTTTCAGAAATGTAATTTTCTGATGATTTTGTATGTTTTTGTTGTTTTATGTGTTTAGTGGGAGAAGGCTCTTTCTGTGGCCCCTGGTGTCTCCATGAAATACTGGAAAAAGCTCATGCAAAGGTATCTCATATACTGCTCTGCATTTGTAAATCCAATGTTGTGAGTTTTTCACCATTTATTAACTGCTCAATGTAGGAGAGCAGACCAGCTCATGCAAGAAGGCAATGATGATGTCATCCCATACTGCATCGCCACTGGTGAGGTGAAAAAGCTAGTGAATTTCTTCACCTCTAGAGGTCAGCTGAAGGAAGCTGTGCTGGTGGCTCAGGTACAGGGCACTGTTATCTTTTTACCCATTTAGAGAGTTGATGTAAGACTGTGAATCTCTTGTGTTGAGTTTCATAATAAATGAGACTAAGGGCCAGATTTAATAAACAGGGCAAATTAGTGCCGATAAGAGCTTCCAAAAAGCGCCGATGGGAGTGGAAAGTAAATCCTGACAGTATTTTTTTAACGGCAAAAGAGGATTTGCATTGGCGCTATCTTTTAGTAAATCTGGCCCTATATATTATAAATGAGAATACACTTTGTTTTATCAGGGTGCTTGTGAAGGCAATATCCATGGCCCTCAGATCACATCTATAAACCATGCTGCAAACTCAGACAATGACAACATAGAAAAATACTGCGGGTAAGTTATACTTAGTTTAAGCCGAAATCAAGTGTTTCACACAAAATCAGTGTTTTCTCTTTTTCTTAACCACTCCCTTTGTCTAGGATGTTGCACAGAGTATGTAAAGAGCTGGCTGAGTGGTATTTCCAAGATGGCCGTGCTGTGTTGGCAGCTTGCTGTCATCTAGCTGTAGACAACACAGAAGTAAGCTCACAATAATGAGAGATATGATTGAACACCAATAGCAACATTTAAAATCAGACGAACCTCTAACAATATCATGTCAATGTTTAGACAATTAAATAACACGATAAAGCCAAGCAAGGACAATTAATATCTCTTGGACAATTTAATATAAATTATTATTTATATTATTTTCAAGACAGTTGCTCTGCTTTTTAAAAGTTTTGGGTCAGTAATATTGTGAAATATTAGTAGAATTTAAATCAAATCTATTTTAATATTTTTTTAAAATATTAATTGATTTCTGTGATGGCAAAGCTGAATTTTCAGCATCATTACTCCAGTCAGTCACATGATCCTTCACAAATGATTCTAATATGCTGATTTGCTACTCAAGAAACATTTTCTATTATTGTCAATGTTGAAAACGGTTGTGCTGCTCAATATTTTTGTGATACATTTTTCAGTTTCAGAAGAAAAGATTTATTTAAAATAGATTTTCATTGTGACCATATAAAAGTATTTTTCACTTTTGATCAGTTTGGTGTGTCCTGGCTAAATAAAAGAAATGTAAAAGAAGAAAGAAGACATTACTGACCCCAAACTTTTGAATGTTAGTGCATATGTCAGACGGTATAAATTAAAGGCAGTACAAAAACTACTACCGCGATGCATAAATACTTGTTTGCCTTTATAGCAACGAGAACTGAATGAGAAATATGTTTAATTGTCATAAAAATGTCACAATGCAAAACATCTTAATGATCCTTAAAATATGCTTGATTTGTTTTGTGTAATATATATAAGTCATGTTAGGCAAGTGATGTATGATGTTTTTATCTCCTTGTGTCAGCTGGCTATGGCGTCTCTGATCAGAGGCAATGAGCTGGAGCTGGCAGTGTGTGTGGGCACAGTCCTGGGAGAATCAGCCTGTAAAGCCACCCACTACGTTCTGGAGCTCTTGGCCAGGAAATACATGACCACTGCCACCTGGTAAGCATACAACTGATCAATGCATCTTTGCATCTTTTCTTAAAGTCAAGTTTAAAAAGGGAAACCAGGTTTTTGTTCAAAACTGAATGACCAAATATGTAACTTTGAATCACATTTCCTTTAAAATAGTTTGCACACTTTCCTGTAAATGCAACCCATCTCTTATCATCAGTCATCCACAGAAGTGTTGACATGATCCTGATAGTCATCCTTACTGCACACCTGTTACATTTTTCATTTCCATTTCTCTCTAGCTTTCCATCTGTGACATACAGGTATTTTCTCTGCCTCCCTTTTCTGCCTCCCTGGTTTATATGCTTAATGCTTATTCATAACAGATTATCTCTTTAATACTATAAATCATGACTGCGAGCCCCCTTCAGGATTTAATCTGTTGACATTTTAAAATGCATTCAGTCAACTTTAACTACCCATGTTAATATAACTTAGGTGATCATTGACGTACAGTATTCTTAGGTGCCACTTTAAAGGGATATGTCTCACAGAAATTAAACTTGTCCTCATTTAGTCAAACAAACTTTTTTTCTTCTTTGGAACTGATTTTCCATTTAAAAATGTTTGAGAAAAAAAAAAGTAAAAAAAGACTGCAAAGCATTAAAAGGGATGCAACATTTATTTTTGTGATGGCAAAGATAAATTTTCACCAGTCTTCAGTGTAATGCGATCCCTCAGAATTCATTCTAATATGCTGATTTAGTGCTCAAGTAGCATTTCTTATTGTCACAGTTGAAAAACCATTGTGCAGCTTAATATTTTTGTGGAAACCGTGATATATTTTTTTAAAGCATGTTTTTAAATAGATTTTTTTGTAACAATGTAACATTCTTTACCATTATGATACCCTTTGATTGTTGCATTTAAAACATCCTTGCTGAATAAAAATATTTGTTTCTTTCAAATATGTGTATACTGTATATATTCAGAAAACTTGGAATATAGAGCACAAGTCATGTAGACTACTGTTACAATATTTTTATGGTACTTTTTGACAGCTTCAAATATTTTGTGGCTAAAATATTCAAAAAACTCACTTTTTGTTTTCAACAGAACAAATCAAATATTTATTCACTTTTCCCATTACATAACTCATGCTGCATTGGGTCTTCTACTCTCCAGGGATCTTGCAGCCAGATTACTTCAGATGATCCCTGATAACGAGATCTTGTTAGCCAAACTGTGTGCCTTCTACCCTGGCAGCTCAGCCGAAATCAACGACCTGCACGAAAAGGTGACTACTTCATTCATACGTCTCAATGCTGCACATTAGTCTTAAATCGATTCAAATGTTATTAGTTCCCATTAATTTTAGAAGGAATTGTTGCCATTTTCTCAACATTCAACAATCTAATGAAAAATAATTATCATATTGAGTGTGAAGGTCCAAATAAGAACATATAGTGTTTATTATTTGACGTGAATATGATATTTTTCTGCACAGTCAGAAATGCATTTATTTATTTATTTGTTTATTTTTCTAAGTGCAATAATTTGTAATATTATAATTTTTTTCCCAGTGTGGTCTACCGACTTTAGAAGAATGTAAAGAGCTTGCTGAGAATACACATGCTGAGGGAGACATCTTCCAAGCAGTAAAGTATTACCTCCTGAGCACAGAACCAGAAAAGGCTCTTCCCATCGGGATCACATTTGTCAAAGGTGAGTGTCCGAGAGACTCGGTTCATGTCTCAAAGCAGTGCCATTTCCAGCATGCCCACATTCTGCACACAATGCATATATAGCATAGGCCTACTTCCATTTTCTCAAGCAAACTTTTAAAGGTTGATTGAACGATTAAATGAAGAAAAAGTTGACTCACTAATGATGCACTTGAAAAATGTGTGAATTTTGTCAAAGTATGGGAACTTTATATTTTGTTGCAAAAGTGTTGTTTCTAGTCACCATTAGAGTGATTAGAGTTTTCTTCTGTGAAGTTTCTTCCGTTTCAGTGAGTGTATACAATTTGTTTTGATGTATCACAAAAAAAATCACAAGACTTTATCATTCAAAGGCATAATTGTTGTCTTGAAGAATTAGAAGGGACCTATTGTGCCCTTTTTCAGTCTTTATTTTGTTTGGGGTCTACTAAAATAGTTTTTCATGCTTGAATGTTCATAAAAGACATTATTTTTCTCATATTTTACAGTGTTGCAGCACCTCTCCTCCCAATCTGTCAGTAACGCTGTTTAGTTACCATCTCCATGAAGCCCCTCCTTCTGAAAAGCGCAATGTGCTCTGATTGGTCAGCTGGTCAAGTGTGTTGTGATTGGTCAACCGCTTCCAGTTTCAGAAATGTCACTCCCCTTACCATAACTGCGAGTTTCAACACGCTACTAATGCAACTTAACCAGGCCTCGTCCCTTTATTTTGTATATGCCTTGGGTGTGAATGATTTAAATGAGGGATATTGTGATGTGTACATTTCCCAGAAGAAAACTCAAGGTGTTTCAGAGAGTTCAGAAACAGAGCATACTAATATAGAGAATAACTTTGTGCTTGACTTTGGGCTTTGTAACTTTGCAGTTTGCTCAAAAAACAATTTGCACTTTTTTATGCTCAAACAACATTACACACTAAAGAAAGTAAAAAAAAAAAAAAAACATAATAACAGGAAGCCTTTAAAGGTCTTAATTTGACCAACAATTTATTACTGACTCTCTCTCCCCTCATAGAGCAGCTGAGCTCTCCTGACTGGCCAGTGGACTCAGTGTACCACATCCTAGACCTGCTGAGCTACATCAGAACAGACCGTCTTATTCTTCCAAAGTGTAGCGAGTAAGTCAATGACCGTGCCTCAAAAACAGCTGTCATTGATGTAATTTATAGTAGCTTGCATTATATGTTCATCTCATTATCTCTCTCTGTCTTTGGCTAGAGACCGCAATGAGTTGCTTATTCTCTGTGGGTATATTGGTGCACTATTAGCCATTGGGAGACAGTATTCAAGTATAGTGCCAGCACTGTATGAATACACAAGGTATGTTAACTGTGGGATTTATATCAAGTAACTCAGTTATTGGTGATCACAAGTAATGTCTCTCTCTCTCTATTATCCTCCATCAGTCAGCTGCTGAAGAGAAGAGAGGTGGCTGTACCACTGCAGATAGAGCAGTTGTCTGTAGAGTTGGAGGCCTGGAGAGCCTGCACACAATCCCTCAAGTCTGTACCACAATACATTACTCTAATTCATATCAAAACAACAGCTCTGTATCAAGACCTACTTAGTCAGTATTTTAAAGCATCATTGGCTATTCCAAACAGTATGCAGCACAATTATAAGATACCTCATTTTGAACAATTTCCAAGCTAGCATTGTATTTATAACTCATGGAAAAAAGCAAACCCAAAATGCACTGCAGTTAGCCTTAAGCCCAAAATATACTTCAATTTTGACGTAATCACTTAGCGTATGTGTACATTCGGACACATGGTCCATCAAAGTATACTTGATTTGAGAGTGTGAGCGGACACAGGTGGTTGACACATGCACACTAGACAGTTCCAACTCCAGTGTCTGTCTGTGCTATTTCTCGAAGTTATGACCAATAAAAATGTCTTTATACTCTTAAATTCGGCATGAAATGACAATTCACTATCTATTTTCGAAATGCATGGTATAGGTCTTATTGTGAACTCTGTGTATATTTTTCTTTATTTCTTTTTTTTTCTTTGTTTTGACCCATCATTTTTAATCAAAGTCATGACCAATAAAAATGTCTTTGTAGTTTATACTCTTAAATTCGGCATGAAATGACAATTCACCCTATCTATTTTCTAAATGCATGGTATAGGTCTTATTGTGAACGATTCCTCTTTGTACGTTTCTTTTTTTCTTTCTTTCTTTTTTGACCCGTCATTTTTAATCAGTCATAACTAACGTCTAGTGAAAAGGACAGACTGATGTACGCAGGACTTCTCCAATCATTGAGTCAGCTTAAACCCTGCACCTGCAAGCTTGTATTCATGCTCCCATTTTTTAAAGCAATGCCCACAAGTCCCTAAAAAAAGTCCCAGCCCTACATTTCTGACAATCCGTTACACTCGGATGTACATTAAAATGGAATAAAAAGATTTGTTGCCACTTCTGTATCAACACAACTTTAAATAAGAGTTGCGGGTATCTATTAAATGCCTCACACATTGACTTGTTAACAGGGTGCTTGTCTATTGTAGTTGTTCAGTCTCTACTCTACTGTCTCGGGACAGTAACTAATTAGTGCAAAAAAGATCAAAGCACATGTGTCTGTATTTGTTGGCTGCATACGCCATTAATGGTTACTTAACTGAAAAGAGGCAGCCTCAAAGTCATAAAGAAATTACCACAATTTAAAGGTGCAATGCGCAACATTTCATGTTAAAAATACCAGTTTTTCTAACCCATACATGCTTAAACAATTGCCTGATCACTGCGATTGCCTCTATAATCCTGTACAGTAAAATAAATAAGAGGGATTCGGGACGGAATGAGCGTGCACACCTCTGGTTGCAGTTTCGCGTGTCGCCAGAGGGGGCATAGTTCTCAGAGACTTCCGCATTGCACCTTTAAGCTTAACAAGGAATAACAGTCAATTTTATAATGGTTACTTTTCTGAAATAGGACATTATTGGTGACATATGAGGCCGAGAAATGTAGCCTTCAAAATGAGACAGCTAAAGTTTGGGCTTTAGTAGGAAGCTGCCTATGTACTGTAGGCAGTAGACAACAAGACAGCCCACTTGGTTTTACAAAAGATCTAACATTTCTGCTAACAATTGAAAATACTTGGATACTCTCTATGCATACACAGGGCGGCAGAAGACACCTCATGTGTGCCACCATCTGAGGCCCAGAAAACGGAGTACAGTCAGCTCTTGAGTCGGATGAGAGAGGAGCCCATCAAGGGCCTAGAGGGTCCTGACTATGTCACTGGCTCCAACTTGCCCAGCCACTCTGACGTCCAGATTTCCTGCTTCACTGGCCTCAGGATACAGGTGGGTTTCTTGTGGGTAGACTTGAATTTTTAGCACTATACCTTAAATGTCTTTGTGCATCTGCTTGTACTGCTGCAGATAGAGCAGTTACATCTGCCTTTTTTTTTCTTTTTTTTTTGCCTTGCAGGGTCCAGCGTTCTTCCTGGAAGATGGCAAATCAGCCATTTCACTAAATGATGCCCTGATGTGGGCGAAAGTGAACCCTTTCTCTCCATTAGGGACGGGTATACGCCTCAACCCCTTCTGAGCACAAATACAACAAATGTGCAGTATTTTGCCTGGTCTGGCTGTGTAATGTCAGCGTGTGGAAAGGGGACGACAATCCTGTTTTTTCTCAGAAAGTATATGTCATAAAACAGCAGAATGTCCAATTGTTCAAATCACTTTTTTTTTTTTTTGAAGTTTTGCCATTCCATGCTGTGCTTATTACATTCAGGATTGCAGTTCATATGCAAAGAATCCCAGCAAAAGTGCTGCTGTAGTGATTATACAGTAGGCTACACAAGGCCACAAGTAAGACCCACAGCACAAATGCAAGTGTGATATTTATACATGTCGACAAGAAATGCACAGACTGATGCACTACTATCATAGGCAAGCAAAGCGAGATGAAAATTAGAGCACCAGAACTACCTGTTAAATCTCTATAAAGGGAGATTTATGCTGGATACAGTAATGAATGTTACATATGAAGCAGGATATTTAATGCCTCTCTTCCTCATCCTAAATCACAAGCGTGGTCAGGTATTCGGGTTTAGGTGTTATGTCCAGGTCTTAGGGTTGTGGCCTACAGCGCAAAGATTGAAATGCTACTTGGTTTAGTTGGCACTGTCAATGGTATTATGGAGTATAAACATTTGCATCAAGCAGTCTGAATGTTTTGTAAATTTTATTTCAAGACTTGAGTACAGGGCATTCATCTGTACAGACTGTACATTTTTGTTTGTTTGCGCATTTGATTTCATGAAAAGAGACGTGTTAGTTTTGCTGCTTTGACACTGAAACTGTTTGTCATGTCTGTTGTCTGTTATATATGGACTGAATATATTTACTGACTACTGAATATACAGTACACCTTATTTTAGTAGAACCAAATAAGAGAATTAAGACCTTACATTGTAACAATACTATTTACTGTAATGTTTCTTCATCTCATTCAGTAACTATTATGAATGGTTTTACAGAGCAGTTCTGGGGCCAGAGGTGTAATATTTATGTTCATAAAGTATGGCAACATTATTTATGAAGCGTTAATAGACATTAAGTCTTGCTGTTACATTCAAAATCTGTTTAGACGAACATAGGCAATAAGTCTGAGAAAGTGCACATATGGAGTGAGGATGTAAGACATTTATGCTGATATACATAGCTATACATTTGGAGTGTATTTCTGAAGTTAGGAAATTAAAGACAAAAGTGTCATTTGTATTGCTAAAATCATCAGTTGCAATGGTTGTCACGTATAGCTGAGTGTATAAAATGGAATTATTTTATGTAAGTTTTATGTTAGAAAAAACAGATAGAGAGACTATTTTCATCAAATGTGAAATGCACTGTGAAATGTATTTATTTGTATATAGTTTTGTTGTAGAATTTACGTCTAAATCCAAGCTCAAATGGGTGTACATAACATATTCATATGATCACTGTTCATACGCAACTGAGGGCAGTTAAACAGTTATATATCGATCCTGGAGTTGAGTCATGCATCTGATTTAGCCAGGACCTTTTCAAATTCTGCATGTTCCAAGTGTCTCATCTATTTATTTAGACTGATGAAATCATAAAAGCGCAAGGTGAGATATATAAGAACAGGCAATTACCTTCTTTTTTGTGACTATGATTTGATAATTGCTATTAAAAAATCAAGTGTACAGGAAATCGTATTATTCTATTTTTGCTTATGGGTATTGCACTACATTGAACATGATTCAAAAACAGTACCAACTGCAATGCAAAGAAAAGGGAGACCAATGACACAAATTTTACATATTTGTCTTTATTTATAAGTTACATATCTTATCATGCTTTGATTTGGCAACAAAATGATTAGCAAAAGTACTGCATTACATTGAATCTTCCCTGTGGTTTTATTTTTTATTTTCTAAACAGTTCATGATGCAGCTTGGGAAGCTGTGAAAATATGGATAGCATCAGATTTTGTGAATTCTGAACAGTTGTCCTCTTCTTTTTTACATTAGTGTGATAAAAAAAAGATTTCACCCTGACGTGATATATTTGTATCATATTAGGCATGCAGCTTATATAGTGCAGGTCACAAATGATACATTTACACTAATGTTGTGATTATATACAAAAATAGAACTGATGTTCATTAGTAGCACAAAAATATAAGTATTTAAAAATAAACATTTGAACTTAAATTAAGTGAAATGAATGGCTATTGTGATAGTGTTTTCTGTGCGTTGGTGGTCACAAACAAAATTTGATGACCTTATTTGTATATTAATGCACTTAATATAAGAAAATAAAAGGGCGAGGGGCTTTGTGGAGTAAGGTTGAGAGTCTATCTGTACTGGAGGAAACTCTTGAGCAGAGTAGGCAGTTTGAGGTGAGGAATCAGGTGCAGTCTGGATCGGCCCATATAGTTTCGGATACTCAGTCTACACAGCTGGCACAGAGACTGTGGCGTGGCTATCCAGGAAAAGACAGGGAAAGTTAGCACAAAAAAAAAGAACGTCTGACAACTTTCATAAGTATTTCATAAAGTATATGGACAGGGTGACCCATATTCAAATCCTAGCCAACTTTAAAAACATATTTTTATTATTGTTTTCACCCATTTAACTCAACTCAATGTTTTCAGTTTTAATTATTTTCATCAGATGTAGTCTTAAATATGCAATGAACATATTACTGCAGAAATGTATTTAATTTTAGTGGGTTAAAACATACAGATGTAATCAAAATTATTCAACCCCCATTGCAAATCAGGTCTTTTGGCAAAATGTACAGACTTTCAGCTGTTTGCAATGAACAAATCAAACAAAAGTAATTGAAATAGCTCAACACAACAAATGTTTCAAGTGGTTTCCCCAAATTTAACTTAAAATGCAACTTTTAATGACTTCTGCAGTCTCAAAATTTTTCAACCCCTTCATGACAAGCATCTTTTGTACTTAGTAGAACACCATTTTGCTGTTATGACCTGCTGCAAACGAGATGTATAACCAGACACCAGCTTCTGGCAGCATTTCTTAGGAATCTTAGCTCATTCCTCATGAGCAATGGCCTCCGGTTCAGTAATATTCTTGGGTTTGTGTGCTGCAACCGTCTTCTTCAAATTCCACCAGAGATGGGGTTCAAGTCAGGTGACTGATGGCCACTGTAGAATCTTCCAGGACTTCTTCTGCAACCAGGCCTTAGTGGAATTTGAGGTATGCCGGGATCATTGTCCTGTTGGAAGGTCTGATGACGCCCAAGCTTCAGCTTCCTCACAGATGGCATGACGTTTTCTCCTAGGATTTCCTTGATACTTCAATAAATCCATCTTGTCTTTCATACGCTGCAGGTCACACGCGGTTTAGTAGGCACCTCACTGTGCAGGCTGAAACCTCAGTGCCTGTTGCCACTAAGTCTTGCTGCAGGTCTTTTGCAGTCACTCAAGGGTTTTTCTAAGAATGCCTTTCTAGAAATCTGGTTGCAGCAGTTGATGGCTTCCTTTTTCTGCCCCATCCAGGTAGTGTAACCACTGTTCCTTTAACTTTGAACTTGCGAACTATGCTTCCAACAGTGTCTCTATGAACATTTAGTGCCTTGGCTATCTTTTTTATCCTGTTCCTTGTTTGTGAAGGACATTATCTTCTCTTAACTTGGACCATTATTTTTTTACTTAGCCATATTTATAACGTGACACTCAACAAACCTTGCCAGTTCAGATATTTCATGTGTTACAGCACAAGCACACCTGCTGCAACTAATGAATCCCTTGATTAGTTGCATTAGGTGTGATTGAGACAACACCTCTTTTGCAGATTTGCGCTGTTGTGAGGGATTCTATTCAGGGGGTTGAATAATTTTGAGACTGCAGAAGTCATTAAAAGTTGCATTTTCAGTTGAATTTGGGGAAACCACTTGAAACATTTGTTGTGTTGACCTATTTCAATTATTTTTGTTTGATTTGTTCATTGCAAACAGCTGAAAGTCTGTACATTTTGCCAATAAACCTGATTTGCAATGGGGGTTAAATAATTTCAATTACAACTGTATAATGTACAAAAGATACAACTTTGGACTAACTAAATTTAGCATGTGAATGGGTTCTGCACCAAACAATATTTTAGACAAACCTAATCATACAACTTCATCAAAGATACAATTTTTTTTAAAGTTGCATTCAAAATTCATAGAGGACCCAGGTTCAAGCGAGACCCATGATCATGTCTTGAACCCATTCCCTATCTCTTTCCTGTTAAATCTCCACTAATAAAGTCAATAAATAAATTGAAAAACCAAAAAATCCATTGAATGGGCTTGATTCTTCTGAACTTCATAACTAGAAAAACCAAAAGGTATCAAAATCAACTGAGCAGCCTTACCTTCATACAAAAGGAGCACAGACTCTGCCGTACTGCTGGGTGGCGCTGTCTCCACCGGCTTTTGCAGCTCCACGTTGCGAGCGTTGATGTTAGCGCCAAACTCTAGTAGCAGTCTGATGATATCTGGACAGTCCTTCTGTGCTGCAGCGTGTAGTGGAGTGTCCAGGAAATGACCCTTCTGCACATTGGCTCCTATGAAAAGCAGATTATTTTGTGATCAAATAAACAAGAACAGAACTAAAGGTAAGAAGACCTGACCTAAGCACGCCAAAATACACCAAACAATTTAAAAAATGTGTCTGGTTTGTATAGTAGCCTGATGAGCTCACCTCCATCCAGAAGTTTCTGTGTACACTGGAGCTGTTGGGAGACACAGGCAATGTAGAGAGGTGTTCCTAGATGGGGGATGTCGTAATCTACATCTGCTCCCCACGAGATGAGAGACTCTATACATGCTGCCCTACCTGAAACAGCAACACATCTATGTTTATATTTTTGTAAAGTCTGCTATGAATGCTATACATTCAAATCAATGGATTTTTATGGTTAGACTAAAGCAAAACTACTCGATTACCTTTGCTAGATGCCTCGTGAATGGGCGAAGGTTGGCACGCTTCTGACTGTGGTTTTGCTCCATGTTCCAAAAGCACCTCTGTACAGGTGAAACTTCCTGTCGAGCAGGCGTTAAACAGCGGGGTCACACCGTCAATGGTCGTGGCTTTTACCTGCCATGCACAAGAACATGGTAACAGCACAATTCGCACAAACTGATCAATCTGAGCAGAGTCTTCTTCTAACCCTTTCATGCATGAATTATGACAACCTTGGTCAGGATTTTTTTTCCTCTGTGTTTTTATTGCTCTTAGGACATGGAAAGCAATATTTGAACTTTTTTTTAATAAACATATTATCCAAAGAAATGTTCAGATGTCCACTTGAGTGGACAGTTTGTGTTTTTGTTTTTAACTGAAGAGATACCGTATTAATCATAATAAAGTAATAACACAGTAATACTGTGTATTTAACGAACCAATTAATAAAATTATATAAAATCATGTGAAAACTATGAAATATATTCAAATATAGTAAAGCTTAAATTTTTGGAAACGCAATTGAGTTTGTTTCACCCCTGGTAAATATGATCAAAGATGGCTGTAAAAAGTAAATCTGCATTGTTTATCCTTTTGATCTTTCAAAAAAAAAAAAAATTGCACAACTCTAACCTTTCATTGAAGTAAAAGAATTGAAAGTGGGGGAAAAATCGCATTATAACATAAAAAGTGTTTCAATTATTTATGAGTAAAATACTGTATATCTGAAGTATCTCTGAAGATTTTTTAGCACACCAGGGGACAAGGAACATGAAATTGTCTAGCTATGACTTCTTGTTTCACAGGAGTATAAATATGAGGAAACACAAATTCCCAAATTCCCATAATCATCCATCACAATGAGTAAAACCAAAGAATATAGTTCTGATGTGCAGCAAAATATTGTTGAGCTTCACACAATAGAAAGTGGTTGTAAGAAATTAGCTAAAGCATTTAAAAAATTGCATTTCCACCATCAGGGCAATAATTAAAAAGTTCCAATCAACTAAAGATGTTACGAATCTGCCAGGAAGAGGACGTGTGTCTATATTGTATTAATGCACAGCGAGGAGGAAAGTTTGAGTGGCCAAAGACTCTCCAATGAACACAGACTGAGAATTGCAGAGATTAGTTGAGTCTTGGGTTCAGAAAGCCTAAAAAAAATATATATATATATATAAAAAAAACAGCACCTACATCCCCACATGGAGTTTGGGAAGGTTTCAAGAAAAATCCTCCTCGCTCATCCAAAAAAAAAAAAAACTCCAGCATATTCAAATGTCAGGCATTACTGGAACTTCAAAAGGGACCTGGTTCTTTGGTCAGACGAAACAAAAACAAAAGAGCTTTTTGGCAGCAAAGTCACCAGATGAGTTTGGTGCAAACAGGGATATAGAGTATCCCATGTCCATGATTAAATACACAGCTGGATTAATGTTGTGGGCCTATTTATTTTTTTATTTTTTTTGCTGGAGATCCTGGACTTCTTGTTCAGATGCATGTTATCATGGATTCTAGCAAATACCAACATATAAAAAATCAAAACCTTCTGCTAGAAATCTTATAATGGGCCGTGTTTGGATCTTCCATCAGGACAACGATCCAAAACAGACATCAAAATCAACATAAAACTGTCACTGAGCATAAAATGAAGCTTCTGCCATGACCATCCCAGTTCCCTGACCTGAACCCTATAGAAAATGAGTGGAGTGAACTGAAGAGAAGAAGCACCAACATGGAGCTGTACAGAGATTCTGTATGAAGGAATGGTCTCTGATCTCTTGTCAGGTGTTCTCCAATCTCATCAGGCATTATAGGAGAAGACTCAGAGCTGTTATCTTGGCAAAAGGAGGTTGCAAAAAGTGAATAAACAGCTTTTGTGAGGAAATAGCTTATCATTTAATGAATCGACAACCTCTTCACTAATCTTCAACATATTTTACACTAAACAATACTTTCGTTGGGAACTATATGTAGATTTTACCTTGAAAAAAACGTTATTTAAAAAAAAAGACTGAGTAGGGAATGTTGCGACAGGTATGTCTAATTTACATTTACCACCATTTTAGTAGTTGTGTAATATTGAGTGATATTGTATATTGCCTAAAGAAAATAAACAATATCAATGTTTTTTTTTTTTTTTTTTTTTTTTTGGCTTTCACGTTTTATCAGAAATAATAAGACTTGATTTTTTTTTTTATTAACAAGACGAATGCGCTCTCATCTCCCAATAATAGAACAATCTATGGTAACACCTTACAACATGTGTTACGTAATTAGATTACTTTTTGATGTAACAAGTAAAGTAACGCATTACAACTACAAGTAATGTGCATTACGTAATCAGATTACTGTTTTGATGTAACGAGTAAGGTAGCGCATTAAAAGTAACGTGCATTACATAATCAGATTACTTTTTTGACGTAACTGCAAATTACATTATAATAACATAAACATTTATTTAAAGCCAAAAAAGTTACTGCAGATGAAGTATTTTCAAGAACAGTCACAGTAATAGTATGAATTGTAGCTGATCTAGTTAGTAATGCATGATGTCCAATTTAGTGGACTGATGATTCATCAGAATTTCCTCCCCATCTAAAATCAGTACTTGGAAAATGAAACAATGATAATGACTCCCTAGATGTTACTTGATGATACAATCTTTATTTTATTTTATTTTTTTACCTGCAAGAGTCTCCTAGGATAGAAGTAATGGATGGATATTCCAGAGCAACTTCCAGAGAATTTCTGACTGGCTGTCGGCCATCTTGGTTTGGAGAAAAAAATTCCACATACAATGGCTTGCCACAGGGTGGCAGGTATAGGATGATGCACTAGTGTTCACTCTAGTGGTTGATGTGCAACTATGCCGTCAAAACCCTTTATACGCAAGGAAGGGCTTTTTGAATAGCTGTCCACTGTAGTTAGTGACCATGCATGAAAGGGCTAAACATATAATAAACAAAAAGCAGGAAAACATTTTTTTTTAAACAATTAGGGGCGACTGGGGTTAGTTGTCACACAGGAAGTTATCACAGGGACTGTATCTCAGTAACTATAGCCTATGGTTAGGGGATAAAATATTAATTCCATACTTTTTTTTAATAAGTGGTTCAATTGGTTCCAGATTTCTGGTTTAAAGTTTGTGTTTAAAGATTATCTTTCAAATAAATTCTATTTTCATCATACTTTTGCTATAGCTGTTGGGTAAACAAGCAAACACAATAAAATCACATTGGCAGACATTCAAGCAAGGATCAATTATATAATGAAGATACGATTGAGAGAAAGATTGAACTGTGTACTCAGGACAAGTGTATATTTCATAAATGTATTATCAGGGCAGCTGTGATTTTTACTGGGGCAAGTTGTCGTGTTTTTTAAATGTTATACTTTCAGTGTTTTGCTGTTTCAATAATTACTTTGTTTCATAATTGTTGTACGGTTGCTGAAAAGTCTTTAATATGCTGTTTAATAACTGTAACTCACATTGGCACCGGCCTCTATGAGAGCCCTGGCACATGCTACATGATCTCCCAGACAAGCTTCATGTAGTGGAGTCACGTGATCAATGGTGATGATATTTGGATTGTGACCCTGGTAATATGGAGAAGAAAAACAGCAATATATAAAAATTTTTTCTTTAAAAAGTTACTAAATAAAAATAAAAATAAAATAAAAAGTTAAAGAGATACTCCATTTTTTGGGGGGGAAATAGGCTCATTTTACAACTCCCCCAGAGTTAAACAGTTGAGTCTTACCGTTTTCGAATCCATTCAGCCGAACTCCGGGTCTGGCGGTACCACTTTTAGCATAGCTTAGCATAGATCATTGAATCGGACAGGACCATTAGCATCTCTCTCAAAAAAAATGACCAAAGAGTTTAGATATTTTTCCTATTTAAAACTTGACTCTTCTGTAGTTACATCGTGTACTAAGACCGACGGAAAATGAAAAGTTGCAATTTTCTAGGAATTTTCCAGGATATGGCTAGGAACTATACTCTCATTCCTGCGTAATAATCAAGAAACTTTGCTGCCGTACCATGAGTCCAGCAGGCGTAATGATATAAGAGTCAAGTTTTAACACTAGAACTCCCAAGGCGGTCATTTTGACCGTTTTTAAATTTTACAATGTAATAACTTTGTTCAAATAAAATAAATGTGGCTGTAGGACTCTGACTTTTCCTAAATATGTGTATATTTTATTCTGACACTGTTATTTTATTAAAATCACAAAACACACAACAGTTCTGACTATTTCTACCTAGAATGACCATAACGGTCATTTTGACGGCACGCGTTATAGATATCATAAGTCCACTACATTGCAAGTTTCGCAGAGGGACTTCATCACTCGACTGGCGAGCGAACTTCACTCCGACCACATGGAATCAAAAGCCATACAACTGGAGGAACTGCAAACAAAATAAAACCAAGGAGACATGTGCAAATGTCACAAAGTGTGTGGGAGCTGCACGCGAAAGGCGGTGTTTACCTGTGTGGAATGTGCGTAAGCGTCAATGATGCGGGGTGTTTGCACCGTTCAAATGGGCAGTTAACCTGATATTGTTCGTTAATATTTTTTGTTCACTGAAACTAATCGTTCTAAAGCAGTTTGTTTTCTTGTTTAGCTAATGTTCATGTTTTTTCTTAGCCTGTTTGTGTGTGTACATTTTCACATTCATTTGAATTAGAATGTTGTGTCCTGTTTATCATTAGGCCTAGGCTACTATCATTGTAGATCCATTTATTTTTAGATTTTGTTGATTATTGAACTTATTTACAAACAGGGCTGTACTAAACGGTATGAAGCTTTGACGTTTCCTAACTTTTGTGCATGTCTATTCACGTGGTGAGTGCGGTGAAAAAAAATATTATTTTGACGCAAAACGTTCCTCAAATAGAGGCAGCACCTGTCGGGGCAATCTTTCTTTTGTGCTTGTTTTAAGGGCTATGACGACAGGAATTAAACGCTTCATTGGAAAAGAGAAGGTTAACATGTACAATAGATATGACATGACGAAAATGACGTTCAGTACGGCCATATGAACGTCAAAGTATGAACGGTGAGAATGACCGCTATGGTCGTTCTAGTAGTTATGGAATTCCGGTAGTTCTAGTGTTAAATAGGAAAAATATCGAAACTCTTTGGTCCTGTCCGATTCAATGATCTATGCTAAGCTATGCTAAAAGTGGTACCGCCAGACCCGGAGATCGGCTGAATGGATTCGAAAACGGTAAGACTCAACTGTTTAACTCTGGGGGAGTTGTAAAATGAGCCTATTTCCCAAAAAAGTGGAGTATCCCTTTAATATATATTTTTTTTTTTACAATTTCTGTTCCATTATTGTATGTGTATATGTTTGTAAACCTGTGAGAGAAGAGTCTTAAGAGCCAGAAGTCGACCCTGACATGCAGCTTCATGGAGTGGAGAACGATCCGCCCATGAACCTGAGAAGGGAATGAACATACGTCAAATTATTCTTATTAATAAGCCAATGAACTGACACCCAATTATTTCCCATGACTGATAAATGCCTTTTCTTCTCAGAAAAACAAATCACAAAACAAGCCCAAAAAATTAGGAATTAACAATTATCCAATGTGGAATTAACATAATTTACACCAAATTATAATTTGCTGTAGTTAAAAGCTAACCAACAGTTACAAAAGCACTACCATGAAATTCAAGAGCTTTAAATACACCCACTCAGCCACAGTTGGACTTGATATAATTTCCAGTACATTCTAAAGTGAGAGTGGTGTGATTTTGACACTGCCCATTGACAGCTGTTGAGAAGAGCCTGTGAGTGGAATCGCAGCATTATCAGCTCTCTATATACAATACAGGTGATTCATTTCAACTGTTGAGACATTTGAACGTGTTGCTGTAATACAAAATGAAAATAAAAGAATTTTACCTCATAAAATGCAAATTTGGATTTTGGACTTACTTTATCCGTATTCAGGAATAAAAGCAATAAAGGCAATAAAGCAATAAGATGCATTTATTTTTAAACAACTTGAGATAACTTTATCTCTCAAATGGAACTACAAGGCAAAAGCCCATTTACAAAAACCCATTGGATGTGGAGGCCTCTGACTCCCAATCATTAGACATTGCAGGGCAGTAAATGCCAGGGCTTTTGGATGGCATGTCTTTTCCATTACGTGTTCAAGCGGAAGAACTGTCAGTGTCAAAGACCTCTCTGTCAGCATTACTCTTCAAAAAAAGCAAAAAATATATATAAATTGGGGAGCAGTCATTTTGTGCTAAATTATTTTTCTTTTTCAGTATGGATTGGATTACTTATGTATGGATTGGGAAATGGATTACTTACTTTGTATATGATATCTTTATACGGAGGATCAGTTTGCATCCTATTTGCAACTTAAAAATAAGTTTAAATTTCCTCAGTCCAATTTTTTTTCCAAGTTAGAAATTATGTAAAATAAACCCTTTTTTTCATATAGTGGATTTCCAATTCAGATTTATTTGAAGCACTTTTCAAAGCAATGTTTAAAAGGTTTGTTTACCAAAGTTTACCCAATTTAATTTGATAAATATTGTATTTAAATGTTAAAATATTAAATGTTATTTTAATAAATGTTTACAAATTGTTAAATATATATATGTTATATATATATAAGATTTTATTTTATTTTAATTTTTTTCTCAAATTTTCTCTCAAATTTTCCACAGGCCCCCTAACACATCCATGCAAAGTTGCATCAACGTACTGACCACAGTAGCAACAACACAACTACAGTTACAACATGGCCTTTTCTATTTAGTCAGAACAATAATCGTATGTATAGCACAGAACAATTTATTAATACCATAATACACACAGTGCTAGCAGCTCCAATCAGAGATATATCTACTCAGAGATCTATATTTAGCATAAGCTCAATCTAGCCACAACAGCACACGAAAGCTGCCCTCTGCAACTGTCATTCCTGGCACAGAACACGACCTAAGAGCAAGAACGGAACAAGAGCTTCCGTTACGTACCCATGTCTCCATCGCCCCATGGCACATCTAGCCATTGATACGTATACGCCATAGCCTGTAAATGAAAGGTCGGCTATCATCTCGGGGAGCAAAAAGCAGCCGTCTTCTCTTGTTTAGCTTAGCTGAGCGAAGGCGATGGGTTCCTGCCACTGAGATTCCAGAGTGACATGTGGAGCTTTAGGTCACAGCTGTGCTTTAGTCAGTTACAATGGTACTAGACTACTATGCTGCTTTTTAATATGCAATTTTGTGTTTTCTTGTGCGCTTAAAGAATTCATGTCATTTTAAAACTACTTCATTAGTGACATAGCCCTGTTTTTTTCTGATCAAGAAACATAGGTTGTTGCCTGATGGGCACTTCTCAGTATGAACGCTGGTTGCAAGCAGTCTTTTATTGTGAATTCTCTGAGAGCTTTCATGAATATTTCAGATCCTGTTCTGTTCATGTGACTACAGCTGAGCTCCACGGAGACTAGGACTACTTGTAACTTCCCTGTTTATAGACTCCCTAGTCAGGGAGACAGTCCTATTCAATTATATGGTGTATTGTAATAATATAAAGCAATCCATCCCTTAATAAACAGCTACACATTAGGGTAAAAGCCTATGTTTAATGCATGATGCAGGAGTCTGCTAAAAGTGTGCTGTGTTTACTTGAACTATAATGCCCTTGTAAAGAGGCTTTAAATATCACCAACTCCAACTAGGAATGACTAAACGTAGCTGTGTGCAGCAATAAAAACAGAGTTTTACCTTTAACTAACAACTAGGCCAAGTACACAATTTGAGACTATTTGTACGTTCCTATTCTTAGGCTATACTGTTGCATGGTCTGCAAATAGTCAGCTTTGTATTTTGGGTTGCGGGAAATATGAGAAAGAATAATCAAGCTTGGGAATATTTTATTTTTATTTATTTTTTTATCCAACACTGGAAATAATAAATTACCAATAATACTGATGTTTCATATTCACTTCATTCTGCTCCAATGGTGTTGGCATGTGTGCGTGCATGCGTCTGAATGACACTTCTTGGCAATTATGCACTTGATATCTGTCCTTAGTCTTATTTTGTTTGTTTAATAAAGGTTAGGCTAATATATAATTAATGTATAAACTATACACAGGCTACATATAAAACAATATTCATGATGATTTGATATTAACATTATTAGAATTACATAATGTTAACAAGAATGAATATAAAAAAAATATGTCATAATAATTCTTATATTACATTATCTAATATTCAATATCTTCAATATGATTTGCCATTTTATAGGTAGCCTATAGAAGGCGCGCCCCTATACAAATGCATTACTGCAATGTGATAGCAGGGCGCAACTATAAAGGCACATTTATTTACACGTGTCTATAACTCACCTTGACTAATCAAAATACCCCAGCGCACTTTCTTTTTCGCAGAAAAACCCTCGACGTCCTCTCGCTTTCTTTTCTTGGGAGTATTATCTGAGTTCTCGGAATCTCCGCAGGGAACTTCTGTCATGTTTGCATCAGGTCAGTGTCTTTCTTTTTACACAGCGAGTGTGACCATAGCGCTTCTCTCTGATTGGCTGCTCGGCTTGTTGTTGTTTCAGACCTCAGCAGAGTCGTGTTGGCTACTGCAAAGATTTAGCATATGAATATTAATAAGTTCACCCTGATCTTTCTGGAGCATCCAGTCACGTAACGTAATTAATATTCATAAGCCAAGCCTTTGCCATAGTAGACTGTTACGTCAATTACGCCTACTGGACGCACGTCACGGAACTAAATTAATATTCATGAGGTAAATCTTTACCATAGTAGCCTACTGTAGGCTACCATGTCCGTGCCCGTTTATCTATTTATATCGCAAGTTAAGATTAGAACAGTGCCACTGTTATTCCGACACAAATAGCTAGATATAGAGTCAGGACTTTTAAAGGATTTTTCCCTTGTACATCCTTAACATTTATCAAAAATATTGTAAAATGTTTGACTTTCAACTCATTTAGTTTGTATAGCATTTGAAGTCAGGTCATTTGCATGTTATTAAGATCATGATAAACAGGGCAGCAAAGTAGTCTGATAAAAAGGGACGAAAAGACAAAAAATTAGTTAAGAACAGCTTTTCCAGACAAAATCACAACATTTTAACTGAATTTAAAATTAAACTTTATTTTAAAGTGACATAGTTACATTGTACTCACTCACGTGTACAGAGTAATAATTAACTTGCTACATGTGCTTATAGAGTTTCAGTTAGGGTTTGGTTTAGGGTTAGTTACTTGTAATTATGCATAATTTACTGTTATTACTACAGTAGCAACATGTAATGTGTAATTATGTCACCTTAAAATAAGGTTACCTTCTGAGATATAGGGATGGATTACTATTACTGTAGTGAATTGCACCAAACATTTTCATGTAAAATATGCCTATGCCTATGCTAATTCCTATGCAACTTAAATGTATAATTAAATTGTATACATTTACAAGGATACTTTAAAATGTATAATGTATAATTTATAATTCAAATTTATAATTACAAGGACACTTTATAATAAAGTGTTACTAAAATGAAAAAAAAAATGAAAAAATTAAAGTGTTATTGCTACATAATATATGTATCGTAACTGTCCATGTATGCCAAAATACTAAGAGAAAGCGATTTTCATAACTCAGTATTAGATGAACACTGACCTAATTTTCTTAGTGTTACAAACTGGTGCCATGCACCAGAAGCTTTCTCTTTACACAACAAGTTAACTTTTTTTCAGTGTTTACAATGAGATATAAAGAGTGATAAACCCAATCTCACCCTATAGTGACTCCAAAATATAAACTATATCCCCAATATATCCCAATCTTGCTTACTTACTGTGCCCTTGGCCAAAATCATAGAACTCAGCTGCGATACGGGCCGCCTCCTTACGGTTTCCTTTAACCGCATAGAAGTGGGTCAGTATGTTTAAGCTGATCTTGACAAAAAGTTTGAAGCAAAAAAGGACAAAAATCGAGAAATAGACTTTGCTATACTGCGAGCCAAATGGCCGCTCCTCCAAAATCTCAGTCATTGCTGCTGCTCAGTGACTGTGAATGTTTTGGAATAGGATCCAGAGATGTGTCGATGGGGATCATATGCCAGACTGGCCCAGTTATTCCCCAAGACAGCTGGGCTCAGAGTAGGAATGAGATAAGGCAGCTGGACTTTTAGCTAGTGGAAAATGGGCCACTTGACTGACATAACAATAGGTGTTGTCATTTGTTAGGATGTTTGTCTCATGATACATTGTGACAGTTTTGTTTTCATTACACTTTTATTTTAACTTATTGTTGCTAATACAACAGTGTCAGATGATTTAAAGTATTTTTGTTTATTTATCATAGCCATTTTAGAAATACCCTGTTCACAATCGGCCATGATTAATCCTGAGTTACCAGGATAAAGCCAGTAGTATTTGATTGATCATGTGATCCATGGGAGCTATATCATATTTTAGTGGTAGATACAAGTATTAATAAAGATTGCATGTGATTTTTCTCCCAAAAAAACACTTTTAAAGATTTAATGTTGCTTGTATGTTTTGTTGGAGCTTGTGTAAGAGATGCTTCTGAGAAAATATGTTAAATGCAGCAGTTAAATGCTGGGGTTTTTTTTTTTTTTTTTTTGGTATAGGTCTACTTGTTTTCCTTCTAATACAATTTTACAAAAATAATAATTGTATTACACAAGAAGAAATGATTCAAGGTCTAAGTCAAATTTCATTCATTTCCTTTAGTAGACCAAGGACTACAGCACCTGTTTGAAGAACATTGTCAATAAAAAAAAAGCGAAGAAGAATTGTAATATTTTTAATAAAATGCAGTTTTATATAGTTGGCCTATTTAATGTATGAATTGTTGCTGGCATTTTGTGTATATGTATGTGTTTACTGTTGCATATATGTGCTAAAATAAAAAATGATAGACCTTATTCAGAGCAGCGCCATGACAGGTATGAAAGTGAGGCTGTGAGGGATAGTCTTGCCTTGTTTCCAATGGCATCCGCTGTAAAAATCTGTATAAAGCTCCTAGATTACTTATAATTTTCCACAGCTTATATTGTTGGGAGTTTTTTGTCAACTGAAATTTCTTGGAAAGATATTTTCCCAGTGTTTCATGAGCAGAACAATCCAAAAACAGTACAGCCCATTGAAGAGATGCATGTCTGTCCCTCACAGCCTCGCTTTCATTCCCATTCAAAATCAAAGATGGCGCTGCTGTGAATAAGGTCTATTGTTTGTGCCTTTATTTTACTGTCTATGGTTTGTGCCCGTTGCTATTTGACTATTCATGCAATGTCACTTCCTGACCACTGGGTGGCAATGTGTACTTTCTAAAATGAAACAGGAAGTAGGTCTTGCTTCCGAATCATATTTGAACTGCCTAACTTCCTGCTTTGAACCTCCGCTCGGAGCTTTATATCTTTGTTTTTGCAGTGCATTGTTAGTTGTTAACTAGACTGAATCATGAATACGGTATTGTCGAGGGCAAACTCGCTCTTTGCATTCTCTCTCAGTGTGATGGCAGCGCTCACATTCGGGTGCTTCATTACCACAGCTTTCAAAGACAGAAGCGTACCGGTGGATATACACGTATCCAAAGTCATGATGTAAGTTCACTGCACTGTTTCTGAGCCTGCGAGCAGAGATTCAATACAAAATCAATGTTAAGATCATTAAAAAATATATTTGATATACGTTAGGCATCACCGACCATTTAGAATCATATTTTTGCAGCATATGGGACTTGCAGATGTTGAGCTGGTGGCCAATAGCAGTGGCGCACGTCAGCTGTGCAAATTAATGAAATAGAAAGATCTTGTTTTTGTGCTTTTGTTCAACAGTATTTTGAAACGCTTAATAGACCAAAAATATGGGTTTGTGGGCAATGTACATTTTAAATGTGTGGGTACTGTCAGTTTGCAGGATTGAATGTAGTTTCGTCTTTTACATCTGTGTTTCACACATATCTAAGCTGATATCTTTTGTCTCATTCTTTCTCCAGTAAAAATGTAGACGACTTCACAGGACCACGAGAGAGGAGTGACTTGGGCTTTGTGACATTTGACCTTTCTGCTAATATCCTTTTGACAGAACAGAGCACTGCTGTGCTACACGGTTACCTCCATGTTGATGAAAAAAGTCACCATAGTTGTTCAGGTTTTTCTGTCACGTTTCTGTATTAATTACATGTTTAGCATTATTTCTATAAAAGTATTTCCTGTGTAAATGCATTTATGCCACCTCGGTTCACCATTCTGCAGTCTTTGTAAATGCATTTTTTGTTTAATATGAGCCACTTTGAGATGCAGCTTCTATATCAGCTTTGCGGTGCGGTTTACACCTAGAACTAGATTTGCATTATTTGCTTTAACCACTTTATTACATCTCCGGCCAATATTTGACTGGAATGTGAAGGAGCTCTTTCTTTACCTGACTGCTGAATATTCAACCAGAAGCAATGTAAGTCTTTACCACTTCAGTATATCCAGAGAGTCAGTAGGCTTTACAAATCTATGTGAATGAGAGCTGGGTATTTGTTGTGTTGTATGTACTAGAACTGTTTGTGTTTTTCACATCAATAAAGAGTACTGTGTTATCCCATGTTAGGCACTGAACCAGGTGGTTCTGTGGGACAAGATTGTCTTGAGAGGTGACAACACCAAACTAAACCTGAAGGAAGTTAAATCCAAGTATTTCTTCTTTGATGATGGGAATGGTTTAAGGTTAGTTGCTTTATTCAGAGTATTTCATCTGTGCCGTTTATATACACACACATTTACACACACACACACACACACACTCGTTCAAAAGTTTTAGATTGGTAAGATTTTTAATGTTTAAAAAAAGTCTCTTCTGCTCACCAATTCTGCATTTATTTTATATAATGGTTTTCTATTTAAATATATAGTAAAATCTAATTTATTTCTGTGATGCAAAGCATTCTAATATGTTGATTTGGTGCTCAAGAAACATTTATTATTATCATCAGTGTTGAAAACAGTTGTGTACTTTTTTTATTTATTTTTTTTATTCTTTGATGAATAGAAAGTTCAAAAGAATAGAATCTGAAGTAAAAATATTTTGTAACATTACAAGTCTTTACGGTCACTTTTGATCAATTTAATGCATCCTTCCTGAATAAAACTTTTCTTAAAAAAAAAAAAAAAAAGAATTCTACAGACCCCAAACTTTCTATTATAATTTGTATGTATAATTTTCACATCATTTTTTACAAATAAAATTATTCAATTTAATTTCAATTTCATTATTTCTAAATATCAGATCTTAAGTGTATTATGACTGAAATATGAGTCATGCATATTTCAGTCATAACACACTTCAGATCTAGCCTGGAAATCCAGACCTAAATCTAAAAGATTAATGGTCTGGCATCGACTAATGAAAATCGCCCAGCTCGAGGTGCGGCACCAAGCATGCATTTGAAAATCTCACTGCATGCAATTGGATAACACTATGACCAATCACAACAATAAACCCCATACGCTTAGCTACCTGCGGAGCTAACTGGTAGATTATACTCTTACCGTATCCGGTCGGCAAAACAGCAAAAACGTCCTTCTTGCAAAGGAACGATTCGAGCGGCGTCTTCTGTTCCTGTTTTAGATAAAAGGCAAGTCTAACTCGTTCATTGTAGTGGCCAAAGCCATTTCAAACAACTGGTGTTCATCCATAACCATCTTGCAATGTTTACTAATGACTTCGACGTCACAGTGCTGTCCTCATCTGTTTAGCTCACCTCTGGCCCACCTATATCAGATAACCCGATGTGATTGGTGCAGCTCAGATCGAGGGGCAAATTGAATGAGCATCATTATTCGACACCAGAGTAAACTCGCTGAGCAAATTCAACTTGTGTTCTCTCGCGAGAACTCTGGATTACCAGGGTACTTCAGATCTGGTATTTGGAATGAATTTCAAATGACAATTTGATTTGAAAAATCAATCAGATTTCTCATAAGTAAAACAATAAGAGAAACATCATAATACACACATCTACTAAGTTGAACTAAAATCAAATGAATATTGACAATGTGTAAACCTCATTTGGAATAGATATTTGGGTAACACTTTACAATAAGGTATCATTTGTTAACGTTAGTTTATTTTAGCTAATGCATTATCAATTAGCAATATATTTTCCGACATAATTGTTTAATGATTGTTAATGCTAGTTAATAAAAATACAATTCTTTATTCTTTGTTCATGTTTTTTCACAGTGCATTCTCTAACGATACATTTGAGTTTAAAGATGTGATGGTAAATGCTGAAATGAACACAACAATTAATAAATGCAGTAGAAGTATTGTTCATTGCTGGTTCATGTTAACTAATGTTGTTAACTAAACTAATGTTACAAATGAATAGGCTTGGGTATCGAGTATCGACTGGAACCGGGACTAGCTTTGCGATTTTCCCGGAATCGTTCAAAAGTTTAAATTTCGATTCCTAGTTTCGATTCACAGTCCGCCGACCGGAAGAAGAAACCGCTGTCTAAGTCATTTCTAGCCCTATTCTGAACTGAAGTAACTACATAATCGATTTCAAACTGCCAAATGTTAACTCGCTGACACTTTAGTTAAACATTTGTAACGTACACACGGCATGGTAAATGCGTGTACTAGCACAGGTGTAAGCGTATATTTATGCTAAACTGCGAACCAATACATTTTATGAGACGCTGTGTGAGTTGCCTTATTAACTCACACAGCATCTCATACAATTTATTCAGAGCAAACAACCCTGACGTTAAACCTTAAAAACGTACATATGTTTTCTTATTCTTCGGTATCTTGCAAGTTGCAACCCTATTCTCTCGTCCTCTGCTCGTCCGTTTGAAAACTGCGCGCGATGCCGGCGAACGTAAAAAAAAAATATATATTCATGAAAACACATTTACACATGCAGAGCTGCCAACTCTCACGTATTTACCGTGAGACACACGCAATTGAGACTTTTCTCACGCCACACATCCATTTTCTCACGCACAATAAAATCGCGAAGCAAAGAGGACACGGAGACCGACAGACTAGACAGAGCAGTTACTTTATGATATAGGCTACAAAAAAATCTCAGCTCTCAGATTCTGTCAATTTTATTACGAAATTCAAACAATAAATAGCGTTTTGGCGCTTGTAAATGTGACGTGACAGATCCCTACTAGCAGCTAATAGTAAAAAAACACGAACACTGTTGAAATATACAGTAGGCTACAACTTACCTAAATGTATATTCCTCATACATAATATCGATCAATCAGTGTTTTTTTTATCAGCGTGAAGAGGTCAATAACATAGCTGGAGAACAATTATGTCATATTTACCTCAGGAAAGCCATTTAATGAACATATAGGCTAAAGCACATAGTTGGCAAGAAAAAAAGAGCTATAGAGAGTATTTTGCTAAATATGTGTACTATATTACATATTTATTATATTTGTACTTATATCATTAAATAAAGTTGTTATTATAATTTAAAAAACGCATTATATTTAATTTAAAACCTTAAATAATACTGCCAGCTGACAGGGCTCTCTGTATGTTTACAGCATTAGGTGAGTTGTTTTTTTCTTGAGAAAAATTAACACCTATCTTGAGTACCTAATATTTATCCAAATGAGTCAATATTAAATCAAATCACAATAACTGAATTGAAATGAAATAATAAAAAAAGCGTAGCTTACCAGAAATTGTACCATGTAAACATTGTAACATGTTGTCACTAAACCTAATAAAATTCAGTTTAGTTACTAAAATGCTAGTGACAATCACAATACAATACACTTATTGTGATGCAAATTTTTTTATATTTCAATTGATGGAGAAGGTCAGACTATTTCCTTCAGAAAGACCGTTGGTTAGCTAGCTCATTTAAAATGTCCTAAAAAAGTTGTTTAAAATAGATTTGATATTTATATTGTAGTTGAAAACAGCCCTGTGAGAAATTCATAGTAAATTTCATAAAAAGTAAAAAGTTCATAGAATTAAAATTGATCTAAACTTTTTTGACCCTGCCTCTTAAAAGAATCGGAATCGAGAATCGTTAGGAACCGGAATCGAAACAAGGAATCGGAATCGGAATCGTTCAAATTCAAACGATACCCAACCCTACAAATGAAAACTTATTGTAAAGTGTTACAAGTAGGGATGGGGCCGATCCGATCCAGTATCGGTATCGGGACCGATACCAGCGTAATTCACGTATCGGATTTTCCCGATCCAACCTGCGGAGATATCCGATATCCTTGAGTCATGTCTGCGCTTTAACGTTGTCTGCTGAAATGACTCCAAAAGTGATTCCCGCCGGCTAGTCTGCTAGCTGGCTGCAAACTGCGGAATGGATTTCCTGAACGGAGGCGCGGCTCAATGAGACACAGAGTTATGAGACACGCCACCGCTCAGGAAATCCATTCCGCAGTTTGCGGCCGCTGTGTGGAAATTCTTCACACTGGAAACACCGCAGAGCAAGACAGCAAAATGCAATGTTTGCAAAGCCGTAATTCAGAGCTCGTTGAAGCTCCCACGCGTCGTACAACACAACGAATGCAATCAAACATTTAAAAAAGCACCACGTTACTGTGCGTTCACACCAAACGCGAATAGCGCGTCAAATTCGCGTCTGCCGCGTCTAGTTGGACGCTTGAATATTTTGAATCCATTCGCGCGCCCAGAGCGAAATTGACGCTCGTAAAAAGCAAAAGTTTGAAGCGAAATTGACGCGCGTCTGAGGCGAAATCCGCTTGTCTGTTTGCACATGGCTGATGTTGATCGAGCATTCATCGAGAGAGTTACAGCATCGGAGCGAAGATCACCCTTTAGATAGTGTGTGTGTGTGTAAGATGTTTACACTTGCACTTTTCTTATATTTCAAGACTCAAGTATTTGAAATTTTGGGAATGTAATAAATATTGACATGACCTACAGTTGCATATTTGTTTTCAGAATGGGATTTTCCCTGTTAACAGGATTTACTGTTTTTCTGACTTCCTTTTCTGACCTTATACTTACCATACATGCATAAATATGTAGGCCTACATATCATACTTGCCTGTTGAGAGGAGTTTATTTCAGCATCATATAAAATAAACAATAATGATAATAATAATATTAAAGCAAACACAGCTCTGGTATCGGAATAGTATCGGTATCGGCCGATATCCAAATTCAGGTATCGGGATCGGATCGGAAGTGAAAAAATGTGGATCGGTGCATCCCTAGTTACAAGTATTTGACATATATAACTGAAAAGTACAGAAATGGACATCTCTTTGATATCTCTCTGTTTTTCCCAAACACAGGGCAAATAAGAACATCACTCTCACTCTCTCATGGAATGTGGTGCCAAATGCTGGAATCCTGCCATTGGTCATGGGATCTGGACACAAGAGTCTCGCCTTCCCTGAATCATATGAAATGGCAAAGAGCTACTGAACTGTTCCAGTCCATCCCAAACCATATTTGTAAATGTTGTGCTCTGTACGGGTTTTAATAAAAATGGACACATTGTTTTAAGGAGTGACTGTTGTTTATGTGGGTTAAGAAATTGTTTGGAACATAGTAATATTTCAAGAGATTGATAGTCATATTCAGGACTGTGGCCATTACAGTTCTAGTTCCAAAAAAAGGATCCTGATAAATGTTTTCATCTGGAAAATAATTATCTGGTGTCTCACAATTGTCTTGTGTGGATAAGAATATTTTTTGTTAATAATCTGGTTTGGTCCTTAGTACTAAAATGTCAGTTTTTCATTATTATAACTAAAGAGCTCACAAAGCAAGAGAAAAAGTACATGTAACCAATTAAAGGAAGCACAATCATTCACTTAAAAAAATTAATAAAATAAATGTTCAGTGGGGTTCAACACTCCTATTCAAGTTAAAACTGCTTGACTCAGTTTTTAAGGATGCCTTTCAGCTAAACAAAAAAACAAATATGTGACCCTGGACCACAAAACCAGTCACATGGGTCAATTTTTCGAAATTGAGATTTATATCTGAAAGCTGAATAAATAAGTTACGATAGGACAATATATATGGCCGAGATGCAACGATTTGAAAATCTGGAATCTGAAGGTGCAAAAAAAATCGAAACACTGAGAAAATCGCCTTTAAAGTTGTCAATTTATGTTCGCGATTGTGCTGCATTCATTCACAAAAATAAATGTTTTATATATTTACGGTAGTAAATTTACAAAATATCTTCATGAAACATGATCTTTACTTAAAGCTGCTGTACTTGGCGCTCTAGCGGTTAATAAACAGAACTGCATGCGTCTCGCGGAAGAACATTGTAAACGGAGCTACTTCTCTCTGTTTATGGCTATGACGAGTCACGCAGGTACTACTCCGCAGCAGTACGACCCGAACCAGTCTAAAATAGTCCGAATATAAACACTTATTATAGGTGGACCGTAGTGATTCAGGATAAGACAAAAAAACGGTTTGGAAAATGGATTCATGATGTACTCGCTCATTTTATAATTTTTGTCCCTGAGTTCAATATGCGCAACCCCCTTTTTCCTGAGCATGTTATTGGACAAGGCTTTCCCTGGAAAGAGCTTCTTCTCATCTATTACAGTCCTCTATAATAAACAGTAGATGGCATCATAAAGCCTGTTTTTTTCACAGATGATTGCTTTTAAAATATATTATTTGGATAGAATAGAAGGAAAAATAGAAGAAAAAATATTAGGTACAGTGCCTTTAATATCCTAATGATTTTTTGATTTTTTTTTTTTTTTGGCATGATTGATTTAAAAATCAATCGTTTTGACCCATACAATGTATTGTTGGCTATTGCCGCAAATATACCCGTGCTACTTGTGTCTGGTTTTGTGATCCAGGGTCACACACACAGTCACACACACACACACACACACACACACACACACACACACACACACACACACACACACACACACACACACACACACACACACACACACACACACACACACACACACACACACACACACACACACATATGAAGACTTCAGATGCAAAAGCCTCTAGGTGCCATCTGAAATTTCCCTCTAGAATGATAATTTTTATCAAGCTTGTATGTTTGAAAATGACCTATTAATTGTCATTAAAGTGAAATAATTGAACTTCAATATAAGAGCTTGATAAAAATACAAATTTTAGTAGAAAATTTCAGATGGCACTTAGACTAGAGGCTTTTGCGTCTGAAGTGTTCATATATATATATATGGAAGAGAAATGTTTTAAATGATTGCATAATACTTTCATGATAAATTAGTTATTATTTTTTCTACTGATAAAGTATATTCACTAGTTGTTTAATTCATAACATTTAATTCAAATTAAACGTGAATTAAAAATAAATCCATAAAATTATCCCATAATGGAACCCCTAAAGGCTTCTATGAAGCACCTTACAACACTTTAAGGTTTTATACAGAATTTTCTTCTGAGAGTGTTCAAATCAAAGTTACTCATTCCTGCAAACTGAATAGGCACCTACATGCAGAATTTTGTTCCAACTCTAATCAAACACAATAATGTTATTTGGGCTTATTTGAAAATTACAAATAGGTGTGTGGAGTGTATTTGCTGCTAAACTGCGTCGCAAAGTGTCTCTTTAAAAAATGCCTGACATTAAATTCCAAGTAAAAACTGTTATTACTTGAAGAATTGAAATTCTGCGTTTTTGGGAGAGACGAGAAATATTAGTTTGAACAGTTCCCGGATTCAGTCACCAGATGGCAGCACTTGAACACTTCACTTTAATATGCCAGTTTGCTTGTGCTAACTGTTAACACATTCTGCTGCAAAAACTCTATGCATGATAACTTTATAATTTTTTAACTCAGTTCTCCTTAATCTAAAATCACTTGGACAAAAACTGCATTTACAAGTAACTCATGATAAGGTCACTAATTGCTTGGCTAAGAAACCAGAAGTCATCTTGTAGATAAAGTTATATGCTCACATCCAAATTGCGTGACAATGCATGTTCTACCGACATGATGGCATACAGACACACATTACATATTACAGTATAATGCTTCTGCAAATGCTTGTTGGTGTATTGATTATGTTTTGAACATATTATTAAGTTGTTCAGTGAATAGTTAGATGCTTCTTATGTTTTCAAGATTTTGAGAATATAGTATTTGACAACCGGCTTTCTGAATAGCAAATAGAAATTAGTATTTGCTTCTGGTGTGTCTGTGTGTGTGTGTGTGTGTGTGTGTTTGTGTGTGTGTGTGTGTTAACTAAGCATATTCATTATTTGCTATTTTTAAGTTAGGTTGAAAGTAGTCCACTAAATTTAATATATATATATATATATATATATATATATATATATATATATATATATATATATATATATATATATATATATATATATATATAGGCCTATGTAATAACTAGCCACTGTTTAATAATGTATTCATATTTTTATTTTATTTTATGATAACATATGTATTTTTATTTTACATTTTGTTATGTTATGCTAACATGTTATTTATTTATTTATTTATTTATTTATTTGAGTGTCCAGATGTCCAGAATCTATCCAGATACTCTGCTTTAAGATGGGTGAAAGAAAGAAAGAAAGAAAGAAAGAAAGAAAGAAAGAAAGAAAGAAAGAAAGAAAGAAAGAAAGAAAGAAAGAAAGAAAGAAAGAAAGAAAGAAATCATTGTAGGCCTACATCTCATTCAGAGCAACATTGTATCACACAAAAGAAACATAAGATCAAGTTTTCTCATTGAGTAAGAGCATGTGAAAGGAAATAGGTTAAATATTTGCACTCAAAATTCAATTTCTCAACATACGTAATATAAATAAATAATAGTACACACAGAGAGAGTAATAAGAGGAAATTCAACCTCATGTGAGCCATTTGGACCAAAAGAGAATGTTCTGGACATTTTCACTAAAATAAAACACAAACCAAGGTTTATAATGAGGTGATTGTGGTGAATAAGAGGGATTTTATACTACAACAAAAGCAGATGATCACATAGTTGGAACTTCTCTCTGTCTCTTAAAGAATAAGCATGTCACCAATAGATCAAAGATGGAAGCTAACACAGAGGATGCTCACAGGGCTTGTAAAAGGAAATTTTTTTTATTAATATACACAACAAAACTATCAAATGGCTTCAGAAGGCATGAATAAAACACACAAGAACTGCTTCTTTAATGTTTTTCGTTATTTGAAGCATAACAACCCATAGTCACGTTCATTATCAGCCTTTTCTCCGTTTTTGTTCCACTAAAAAAGAAAGAAAGAAAATCGGGTTTGGCATAACACAAGAGTGAGCTGACAGATTAATGACAGAATTTTCAAATATTCATTTAACATGTGCGTTTATGTGGATTGGGGTTCAACTTTGATTGTTAAATACATTGACACATTTTTATGACAAAAATGCTGTTCATGCAATCTCCAGAGGAATGAAAACCCAAAGGTATGAAACTACACTATTAATTTAAACCAATTTTACTTATTCATGCTTTTTACTGTATTAATGTTGAGCATTCACATTGAAATGTTAAGATTTATTAGGAGTTATATTTGTTTTTCAAGAAATGCAGGTATGTCCTCTGGGCAGGGCTTAAGAAGATCATTATTTTCTTGACAAATCTCCCTGAATTGCTTCATTTCTTAGTGAGTTAAGAAGGCCAAAATAATGTAATTTAATAAAGATCACACTAATTAAATGGCAGCAAAAACTTTTGGAGGACTTATTTGTTAGTCATACTAAGTTGTTCATCCTTTTCTTGCTCTCCCACTCCTATAAATCCTAACAGTTTCTTACCACAGACAATTCACAATTCAAAAAACACAGTTCATGTATTTATGGAAGTGGACTGCGTAAACGGGAATTAATAACTGATTTCTATGCCAATTCATTCCTGTTGTGTGAAGTCAGGTGGCGGGCAGCATTGTCTTGAAGTCCTTCAAACAGAATGCCACAGATGCTGTTTGTGTGAATTGTGCTTTGTCTCCATATGCTCTTCCTCTAATTCCCAGTGCAATTCATTGTAATATTTGCCATTATTGTGGGCAGATGTCCGTCTGTGGCATTTAAGGAATTCTGCTTTGTGTCATTTCCTAGACAGATATAATAGAGATTTATGCCACACTGATGTACTGTTGTGGTTTGTCTAATTGACGCATGTTTTTAGCCTCTGTGCTACACATTCCACTTGTCTGATTCATTTAACAATTGAATCATAAGCATGTAAAGACATTGCAAATTAAATAACAAATTCCTTGCTTAAAATAGATTATTGTGTGTTCTTCCTGCAGATTCCACTGTTGTATGTGTCAGTGCTTATACTGTGTCTGTTTTCTCTATACTGTGTCTATTGGCAATTTGTGTTTTTCCTTCTCTGGAACGAAAATGGTCAGTCTCAACAACAATCACTTGATATTTCCTTCCCAGCTAGAGTTGTTCAGAGTATGTGCTTGTTTGTCTTGAGGGGAGAGTATGGAGTGCAAAGGATCTTCAGGAAAAAACATTTGAGGAGCAGGGCTATCTGAATCACCGGAGTTCAAAGGTGTCTGTTTTCCTTGCAAAAAATTCAACAAGCTTCAGAAGACTTTACGTATTATGTGCACATATTGTGCTTCAGCAGGCGTCTCAGGAGAACGATGCTATTTGCTAAACTCAAACCTTTAGTTTCCTACATGAAAATGCCAAAACTCATGTTGCTGCAGTGTCAGACTGAACCTGGCCTTTTAATGGAAAAAAAAAATATATGTATATAAAAATTTATATAACCCTAAATCTACAATGGTCACCTTCGGTCCTTGAATCTGATTGGTCGAGCAGCATCCCAATAGCACTTTCACAGTTGGTCTGTCATTGTCTGTTCCAGTCATTCTGTCCATTAGTGGTAGGGATTTCTGTGACTGCAGGTTACCAGTGGTAACGAATACCAGTAGGTGGCGACAAAAAGGTCATTCACTCAACCGATTAGTTCAACAATCTCACATCTGTATGAGTGAGTCATTGAATAATTCTTTCAAACGATTTTTTTTTTCACAAACAAGTGACTGGCTGCATCCAAACTTTGTTTGAATAGGTATGAATAAGTACTTATTTAAAGCTGCAGTCCGTAGTTTTTCCTCTTTGTCGCCATCTCTGTCTGAAATCTGCAATTGCAGTCATTCGCGGAATTATCAACTTTACGTGAGTTGTGCCTCGAGGAGAATGTTTTGAGGAGAATGTGTGTCTCTCCGTCACCGCGCCGGTGTGGATACTGTCATTCAGAATCACACATTCTACTTTTTGGAAGTATGACCAACATAAGAATTTTCACCAGAAAATGTCAACTGAACAAGTAAGTAACATCCACTTTTGTTCTGACCAACTTAGGGGAAAAAAGCATTGCAGTAAATCGCGATGATTGCTTCATCGATCAAGTAAAACCGTGCAAATTATACTTTGTTCTCAAATTGTAATGTTAACAACATCAGCATTGCGAGACTACATTTAATGCCCTTCCGATATTTATCCTTGTTTTCGCATGGGCCGGTTGCAGACTCTTTTCTTCTGTATCCACTCCGAAGTCTGAACGAAGTCTATTGCATTTTAGAACGGGTGAATCTCGTCACTGGTGATTGTCGTTTGAACCTTTCTGGATCCGCCATCAAATTAATACGTTTAATTATATCAAGTGCAGTGAGAAAAGGCTATACATCTCCACCTCCAACATCCTCACACGCAATATAGCCTACTAGCCGAGACACCTTCTTTATGTGTACAGATGTGACGTAATGACGCAAAGACATGCTCGAACTTCCTGCTGAAATCCACCAGTACCACTGGAATTAAAAACATTATTACAAGCTTACCGTTTAGAATCGAGCTAAGGCAAGCAGATAGTTTTGAACACTGGCTGGTTATGTACTTGCTCAAAAAATTATTTTGGATAATTTTGAACCCAAAAAAGTTACGGACTGGAGCTTTAAGTATATACTTATTATATATAGTGAATGTGTGTAGTGTAAATGTAATCCTGACATACAACATTCATCATGCTGTCATATGACCAGCGTCAGTTGCGTCACTTCCCGCTCTCTTGTGGCCTCTTGGGATAGAGTCCATCGGATGCGCATTTCAGAATTTTGCCGGAAGTAATATGTCATACGTTAATTTTGCTTACTGTTTCATGAACACTGTGAATTCAGACATTCTCCAATAATATATAATAAGCTCAAACCATACACAAAGACAAAATGATGTAGGCAATTTGCACACTTTCTGCATTAAAAACTCTCCCTTCTTTCATTGTTGTAAGCCCATTCCAGCACACACCCATCAACACCACAACTCATATAATGGGATTCTCAGTGGCTCCTGCCTCGCCCCTTAAAAAGGGCAAAAGTCATCTACAATTTCTATAGCAGGAAGAGTGCATGATAGTAAATAATGGCCACTCTGATGTAATATATGGTGTGAACTGGTCACAGTGGCTTGAAGACTATCTGACAATCTGGAAAGCAAGGCAATTGACACCGTTTCCTTCCCTCCTCTGAGGATATTGGCCATCCTTGAAAGAGTTTCTTGGACCCAGTCAAGACACTTGTTGTTGTCTTATGGTATCTAGGAGACAAGCTGACAACAAACTGTTTTTTCGCAAAGAAAGTATTTCGTTTAAGCATAATCCTGAAATTATGAAATTGAACTTTAAGCAACAGTGTTTGGAAGAATGTCAAGGCAATAACAAATTGTGCGATAAAAAATGATTGCCTGGAAAAGGACGAAATACGAGAGAGGAATTTTCATTTCACCTTAGAGGCTGGATTTAATTTTAGTATGTACTTTCAGTGCTGTACTACTAGACTTTGATTGAACTAAAACATAAATTGATGTTGACTCTTAAGATTATTATGGCCAGCCTGGCTCAGCCTATAACATTCAAAGACCGTTTCAGTTTTGTCATTATGTCTTCACATAAGAAGGTGATGATCACTATAAACTGAAATGCTTGATGAATATGTGGTTTAAAAACCATTACCCCCTATTGAATTCGGTAAGAAAACATATCCCTGCATTTGGTTAGAGCTGAAATATTACATAGGCAACATTAATTACGTGCTTTGACAACACAACAAAGGTTTCCCCGCTTTGCAATAGCATTGTCCTATAGTCCTCTGAGGTCATTGGCAAAAGATTTAATACCATTCGAGGAGTCTGACTGTAACAGTTCTGTGTGGCTGTAATAAAGCGCATGACACAAAGAGATTCGAAGAAGCAGTATTTAATAAGCTTAAAGATCACTTAGGAAATCAACAACGTAAACGAGACCAAACAAAGAACTCAATGAACTGAAGGATTAAATACACAGACTGAGTTGAGTAATCATCGTGAAACAGAACAGGTGCATATATTAGAAACTATGGAAATGAATAAGCACAGGGAACAGGGAAACCAGAACAGGGAAAACAGAACCAAAACACAATGACACTAAACCTAAACAGAACATTCATGTTACACAGACACATAGTGTCTCACATAACTGAAAAATAGGAGTGAAAATGGTAAAGAAAGGGAAAGATCTTCTGAAAATCTTGTTTAAAACATGTGCCAAGTAGTTAGAAATGTACTCTTTGTATTTATTTTGATTTCTCATGGTTTTGGAAAAACTATTATACCAAAAAGTGTTTAAGAGGTACAGTAGTGAATCTTAAATGTAATGCGGTGTAACCATCAAGTAAATATAAATAGTAGGCTATATATTTATTTACATTCCAAAAATGACTGTTTACATCCTAATCATTATTTAAAAAAAAAAAAAAAAAAAACTTTTTATTATGAATTATGAATTAATAAATATTATAAATAAATAAATATTAAGAACAATATTCAAATAAATAATTATAGAATTTCTTTAAACTATTTATTCTCTTTTTTTCTACACAATGATATCCAGACAGTTTTTTCACCCTGACATTTTTTTTACTTTATCCCCCCCACCCCCCAACATTTTTTTTTAATGAAAAACATCATAAAAGAGGTGCATTCGAGTCATTATATGCATTATAATAGTATATTTTTATTTGAATAAATTAATAGATCTGAAAAAGTCTCATGTCATCGTCCTTTTAAACCAAAATATGATTAAAACTGATGGGCTTTTTGCTATCTGGCTTTAGGACAAAATGTTTGGGTTAAGGCGGTTTGGGTAAAAAAAAAAAAAATGCTTTCAATAAACCTCTCCTCTTGGCTAGTTTTGTTTCATTAAACCACACAGGGGCTTGTCTCCCACATGGAGCTCGGTTGTGAAAATGTGTTGCAAAATGGCTTTCTTCAAGAGTAGTAAAGTTGAAAGTGTGAAAAGCAAGTCTGTGTATTTGTGTGTGGGTGTTGTTGGCCACCACAGGCTGTTTCAGTTAGATTCAGACATTTATGAACTACATCTGGAGTGTGACAATTACATTTACATGCTATAGTAGCCCCGAACAGCCTGAAGCCATTTATGGATCCTGCCTGTGACTTAGCTCATTCTCAGTTTTAACAACCATTATAGTCTCCAATATAGTTGTGAACCTCAGTGGAGAGCAATGGTAAATCTCCTCTTGTTTGTGCAAGCGACATGTGAGAAAAAAACATCAAAACGTTAGCATCCAACCACAGAGACAGAATAAGCCTAATATAATCAAATAATTCCCAGATGACACAAAGCAATTCTAGAAGTAAGGGTGCAGCTTTCTCTTTTGTGTTTCTGGCTTGAAGAATGTTAACTTGTAAAAGCAGTGCATGACAACTGGCAACCTTTTTGAAATGTGTTCCAAGTAGCACACATAGTCCTCTATAGGCAAATACACTGGTGGCTGAAAACAGATGGAAATTATCGGATGGATTTAGAAACAATGGATCATTTTCATAAAGGCTCCAGACAATTCTACTGGGGTGATGCAGAATGTCTGATTGTATAATAGATTTTGCATTGTGGATGATCACGTAAACACACTGCCTTTGGTTTTGACCTTTAAAATGGCATAAACCACTTTCACTGTACAAACTGAGGTCTGTTTACTTTTTAGTTTATTCACAAGTTTATTTGGGGCTGATCACTATCAGTGTGTGTCCAGAATCAGATTGAATCTGATGCCAGTTTTCTCACACAATGATGTCGCGTCTGGTAATTTTCATGCTGAATAGGACAAATTTTTATTTATTTTTTTAAGTATTAACATAATAAAATGAAACCTCAAATGGGAAATGATTTTCTGACTGTTGATTAAAGGATTGTTTTTAGTGAATATTAAAATGTGTTTTGAATGCACATGGTCAATATCATCTTTGATGTGACAGTGCTGGATCTTGAATTGACTATATGTTATTTCCACCAACTGTGAGCCTGCCTGAACCAAATTTTTTTTATTTTTTTTTATTTTTTTTATTTTTTTACAAATACCCCTTTAAGGGTAAATCTCCAGAAAAGGGAATGAAATCAACTGGATAGTATATATGTGAATGAGAACTACACTGCTTGAACTAATTATAAGATAATATGAAATAATAATAACCAATAACAAGACAGCTATTTTCAGAGAATAGTTTACAGTGGGTAAAAGAGTATTTGTTTTCTCAAATGTTTTTCCATCGGAGTGCAAATGTTGTAAAATTAAAAACTGATCAAACTAAAACATCCTAATGCTGCCAAGGAAATAAACGGCATGACTGTAATAATAAGACAAACCCAAATTGAGGCTTCAGATATTAAAGTGTGAAATTAGATCAATTTGAAACTTACTTTGCCTTTGATTGTCAAAATATCATCTTGTAGATCGTGTTGCAGGTTGAACTGGTCACTGATATTTCTGTCTAAAACCATTGTTTTTATTTTGACTGCAATCTGATGATTGAAATGGTTTAGACCACCAGTGTGAAAAGTGCTTTTATTTCTTGTTTTGTTCCATTCTTAGTCTCCTTGACATGAAAAAAGACGTGCTAAAAAACCAATGTGAAGAAATCCATATCTGCCAAAAGCTTAATATATTTGCTGGATCCTAATGCACAGCTGTTTATTCTGGGCCATATTTTCCAAAGTATCACAGACCTAATGGCTTTAAATGGCATCTGCTTTGAGAGCTTATCTTGATGAATTAAGGCTCTACAAAAAGAAGGAATGTCATGTTTAAGATTAAATGACAAATACTATAGAGAAAGCATCGAGACAGATAGATGGATTCTGAGAAGTCTGTGTCTATAGCAGGGCGTCTGTTGACCCCTGGCTTTTTCTTCACAGACGTACATAGGGTGGCTTTAATTGTTGAAAGGAAAACACCCTCACAACTTGCCAATATCCACATCCTCTCTTTCTTGCCCTTTAGATTAATTTTTCATAATCACTTAATGGTTTCCTTTTCCCACACGCTAAAAAAACAGGCCCATCAGGGCACACTGATCCTTATTCTGGCCTCTCTTGTCAGCAAGGCCTCAGAGGAATTCGTGCCAGACCGACTCGCTGAGGAGATGAAGTTGGCTGATGTTTAGTACAGACAGTTCATTTTCCAGCACCCTGAGGCTGCTATCATTTTCAAGAGATGAACATTTAGACCTCTTCTGACACAGGTCCCAGCCATCATCCTGAGACTTGTGTGGGATACCGTGTTTTGGAGTTGGCCTGTGACTGATTGATTTGCTGAAAGGCGGAGACGTGGGAAACAAGGCGACGTCCTCCTTTTTCCTTCGCAAGCTACTCCAGCAGTGGGTGTAATTTAGAGGAAGTCTTAATCCCTCAGCGGAGGAGTGGTCGGGAGGTGTTTACCTTCTTACACTTGTGTGTTTATTGTGGCGGTTTGGTGGTTTCAGGCCTGGAGGAAAATGTAGGAGGGGGCGCTTATAGCTGTGCAGGAAGAGGGTGAGGTGCTATGGAGGGTTTTGCATCCTGTAGGTCAGGTTGACCAGTCTTATTGTACTGTAACATGGACTGTTTCATATGAATAAACTTTCTAACTTGAAACCCATGAGTGACAGCAAGACAACCATGACTCCCAGTGCTGCAGGATCCATAAAAGCAGCAAAGAGGCCAAAAACTGTGCCCTCTCAGGAACTCAGTCTGAAATATCCGTGATTTATGCCTCTGAGAGAAGAGAAAGAAATGGGGTCTGTTTTCCAGGACAATCACTCAGTCATTCCATATTCTGCCTCTGTGTATTTGCTCTTGGGTCTGTCAGGGACACTGAGAGGAAGTCATTCCGTGCCGTTCCTCTTATGTTAGTGTATGGTTAAGTTTTGGAACACTTTTACATTTATTAATTTAGCAGATCTACAAATGAGGAATACAACAAGCGACTAACATTCCAGGAATGTTATTTGTAGGATTGTTATTTTTATAGCCATGAATTAAATTTGCATGTATGGTTTAAGTAAAGAACATATTCTAATAAAACGTATAAAAACGTTCACTAAAGGTTATTTTTAGGTTTCAATTTTAATACCAAAAAGTAATATTTCAAAGAGTAAAACATTTTTGATACCTACACATTCATTCTGTAAAAGGATCTTAACCCTTAAATGCATGAATGTTTCACCAATTATTATTACATAATCGGGTCTTTAGCGACCCTAATTTATATATAACATGGATGGATCTCTACCTGTCGCGATAGTATAAATCTCTCCTGATATTAGAGTAACCATTACAGAAGAATAACATAAAGTATATTTTGTTACCTTTTGGAGCTTGGAAGGGTTCAGTTTGAGCAGATGTTTTGGATCATCACCACTGTCCTCATCAGAGCTCATTTCCCAGTACATTCAGCATCTGGCTCATTTTCGCAATCTCAAACATATTCTGAAAACTATTATTTTCAACAGCTTCGAAATCAATATTTTGATCGCTGACCAGATCCACCATCTGAAGTGGATCACCATCGCAGTAAACCATTTCAAGTTTTGCTGATGATACTTCCTATTCTTTTGTTTTCTGCCTGCGGTAACTATGAGTGAAACGTCACTTCATCATTGTAGATCAGATATTGCTACTTTATGGAATAAAGGTGAATTGCACTTCAGTCATCAAATATTAAATTCTTGTTGTGCAGAAAAAAAAATACACCATTACACACCTCGGGTCATTAGTAACTACCTTAATAACTATTAATAAGCATAGGAGTTTATTGAGGCAAAAGTCATAGTTAATATTTAGTTACTTCTGAGAATTTGACCCTAATCTAAAGACGATATAGTCTTGCAATAGTGCAAAGTAAAACGAAACTTTCTTGTTTACTCATACAAAATCCACATCATAAGAATATAAACATGTCTTTTTATTCACATGACATTTTTATTTTATTTTTCAATTAGAGTATACTGAACATAAACTTGACAACTGGAGCTGTGTGAGTGCTTGGAAGAATAAATGCACAGGCTGGAAGTTCAGACAAATGCCCGAGGACAGGACTCAGTTGATTGCCAGCACTTTAGTAATGCCACAAACAGATTCCACAATCAGCTATGAAAACAAACACTCATGCATTTCCCCTAAAGACATGTGATGTGTGGATAATGTACATGAATGCAGTAATAAACCCCTAACTAATTGCAACTTAATTATGTACATCTGAATCCATATTAAAATCATACACAGGTGACTTAAGTTGCATCCAGTTTGTGATAGAACAGCACATAATGGAGAGAGTAATCTTAACTGCAATGAAAAGCTTAGCAATGCAGCAGATACCTAACCGATGCCAGGTGTATGATACTGGAGCCCATTCAGGTGAAAAATACAGGCAGAAATTACAGCTTTTATGGACTTGAGGATTTATTTGATGACCTCTAGCTGAGGTTCCCAGGACCACACACAGGGAGAGATATTTCTTTAGCAGCGTAACATATTTCTGCTTATTGACATGTTCTGGCTACCACATAGTTTTTCTATGCATAATCAAATTTACGTTACTACGAATTTCTCTGTAAATTCTTTGTTGTGCTGCGTTTTACTCATCGCTTATTTTTGTTTACATTGTATAAACATGCTAGCTGGGACGTCTGAAACTCTAGTCCTTTAAATTATCAGAACAAACCACTCATTTATTTACATGTCTGTACTTATTTTCGTTTCTAGTTCATTGGAATATACAAGCACCAGATGAAAACCTAATGTCAGCTACATGTTGAAATTTAAACCTCATCTTCATTCACCACTATGAACTAGGTAAGCAAGCCAAGGCAGAGGGGAAAATCAGGCTAGACATGGCTTCACCCTCATTCTCAAAAACCCAAATCCACTGACAGGAAGACTGTTTCTAGTTATTTCACGGTGATTCACTGTGAGTCCACACATGTTATTTTTATCAGGTCTCTCCTGGGATTGTGCAGCGGATGCAGATGGCTATGGTACAATCTGTTGCAAACCAGGGTACAGGGAAACCCTCGTTTCAGCTGGAAACAGATAAATGGTGCACAATTTTACAGCATAAAGTCCATGGTAGCATGTCAGAATGCAATGTTAGAGAAGGAAGGGGTAATATAGTCCAGATGCAAAAGTGATGCAACTAGATCTGAAGAGCCCTGAAGAAAAGAAGCAGGGATGTGTGTGCATTTAGACAATGTCTATGCATGTACTGGGGTTAAAACACATGGGAACGAGGCCACCTGCTGTATAAATATGCTAGAAGACAAAAGATGTGCTGGATTTAGCTCCAGAGCTTGTTTTTGATTCTTCCCATCTGATGGCTGAAGATTATTGTTCCATTATGGATCAACAGGGGCTTTCTATGGAATGAGAAACAGTGAAAAAAAGAAAAAAGAAAAGAAAAAAAAACAAGAAAAAAAATTCACACACACACTTTTGGCAGACACAGATGCAAGGACTGGGATGGAAGCAGAGGTGATTTATTATATTTACAGTGTCAAGCTGAAACAGTGGGCCGATATCAAGTGGAGTTGGGCCAATCACATTGCTCCTATTTACAAATCCATTGAGGTTAAAGTCCTAAAAGACCACTGATCTCCAAACTCCAGGTCATTCCACACACCACTTGCTCACTGTATACTGCTTTTACTTAAGGAGGCAGGTTGGATGTGACGTAAGTTGAATCCATTCATCCAAGTGTACATTGTCACTCATGGAACTTATGGAACTGCATACATGTAGCACCAGGTTTCAGCTGCTAATGGTCCATATCCAGGTTTTTCTCCTGTTAATATCATGCTGTATTTCCTTGTTCAGAGTCTTCGATGTTGTAGGTGACTTGCATGATGGTTTTAGATTGTCAACAAGCAATGCTTCCAGCACAAAAACATGTCTTTGCCGGCTTGCACTGTCAGTGTGATATAATTTATCTGGAATGATAGGTGCATATATTTGGTAGTCAAAACTGAATAAATTTGAATCATGTGCAGTATTATTTCAATAAGATAGTCTAGCTTATAAATAAGTTAACAATATATAATACAACTGTATACTTTATTTTACGGGACTTAACATGATACAAAAATATTGATCACAGTGGTTTTTTTTTCTTTGCAGAGATTCGAAATGAATGCTGTGAACAAGGGAGATTCAAAACATTTCATGGCAATAAATTATATAATCATAATCATCTGACAAATAACGAAAAGACAATTCAGTTAAAACAATGAAAAAACATGGCTCCAGCCTTAGAAAATTTCTCTCTGTCCTTAATAGCTCACCCCATGCTTGATATGTGGGGTTAAATGTGGACATTTCTTGTCTCCCACTTACTCCACACTAGTCCACATGACTAGCACATGTGAGTCAGATAAGCAGCGGCCGAACATTAGCACTGCTCCAAATGCCAGCGTGTCCGTAAGCATTCAGCGCTACCTGCACTGTTGGTTGTGTTTAGTTCAGTCTCCCCCAGTATGTGGGTATACAGTGACACAGTTGCTCACTGAAATACTCATTATCCTTACATCTCCTTTTCCTGGGGTCCACGTTACACGGCGGCCAGACACAACTAACAATAAGAAAGGGAAAAAATGGTATTACTATCTGATATTATCACTGTAGCATGTAAGTGCAGCAGTAATATTTTGTACGGTTTTCAAATAATAAAAATCAACAACAGTCACAGAATTACTTGAATTATTTGATAGGATAATACAACTGAAAAATTATAAAATTATGAAATTGAAGCAAATATACAGTAAATCTTTGACAAAATAAAGGTAAACATATAAAAATAAACTGCATTGTAAGATAATATGGAAAAATACAACATTGCTAAAACATTTCCATAAACGGTAACACTTTACAAAAAGGTTTAATTTACGTTAACTACATTAGTTAACATGAACTAACGATGAACAATACTTCTAAATAATTTAATTAATTTAATTAATGTTAATTTCTTTCAACATTTAATTTCAATACATATATATGAATGGCTGCCCTGTCATCATAATTCATATAGAAAAGTGTGGAAATTTCATGCAGGGCTGACCATTGTAATGAAAGGGCCTTAATTACCCATAATTCTGCAAAGTGTTTACTGTACATACATTAAATCCATCAACATTTTTGGTATTAGTGTGAATAGCATATGACACTTTGCATAAAACAATAACAACCTTTAATATTTATCTTTACACTTGCTAATGTAATTAAACTTTAGTTAATCATGGATTTCACATAATTATGAACAAACAAAAAATTCGTTTTAAGGCCCCGATATACTTAAAGCGTAATTGAAGAAAGGTTCCGAACTGTTAACTGATAACTGATGTGATGTCATTTCGATTCAAATCAGGTAAAAAATCTGAGTTTGTTTCTGGAATTCAAAACGGATTGCCAAAGCGAACTTTACAGAAAAATTTGCTCCGGTTGGTAAACTCCTTTGAACTACGATTGGTCCGAAGCAATTATATAATAGGTGGGTGCTCTGAGGCTCCGCCTTCTTTGAAATGGAAATATTCTCTGGTTCATTTCTTCTGTTCAGTCCGTCGAAGGTCAGGCGCAAATAAAAACTTCAACCCACTGGACAGCTGCTTTTATAGTAAAAATTCTAATTGAAAGCAACAATTTCCAGATTTTTAATGTTTAATGCTATAAAGCTGCTTACTTGAAAGTAATATATTCTATAAAGTGGTATATATATGTGATGTGACTGCCAAATTGCAGAACTCGTGCAAACATTTGCACACAAAGCTAAAATCAGATGCTATCTAATATGCTGTCATTTTTTGTTGTATAGAGGAATGCGAGCAGCACATATTTACATTTGCATATTTACATATGCATGGGAATGCTTCCGAAAAGACTTTTCAAACTTCTTTTTAGCCCTAAGCGAAGAACGGAAAAGAGCTTTGCCGTGAGTTTATATGGGCCTTTAGGGAGAACCAGCAACACAGCAACATAGGCTCAAGTCCAATGATGCAAGTTTGGGGTCCAATGGCAGATTGTTATGACATCTCTGTCAGTCTCTCAAAAGTCATTTTACATTTGATAAATAACAGACAACTTTTCTCACCTGCATGTGGCTGGGTGGAACCGACTCCCTTTTAAGAAGCACTTGTTAGGAGACTCTGTGCATTCACACACACATTTGGTGCGGTTGAGAGGATGACTCCTAGGACACACCTTGGCGCAGGTGCACTGGCAGGTGTCCTTGTTGAAACTCTGATGAGACCCGCAGGAGGAGGGCTGCGCTTTACACGCACACTGACAGGTGTTCTTGTCCAGGTAGTGGAGTGGTCCACAGTCTGCCGTTCTCAGCTCTTTTCGGCACACACACTGACAGGTCTCCTCATCCAGCTCTTTGTCCGGGCCACAAAAGTCCTGCTCAGTGTCTGCAGATGGAGAGAAGATAAATAGAAGTTCTATCATGACAGCTCTATGAAGGTTTTTAGCATGCTAACACCGTGTCCTAACCAGAGGCGATACGATAAGATTACAGCGACAAATAATTTGTCTGTCCACAATAGACGCGACGCGACACGACTGCGAGATGCGTCAAAATCAATCAAAACCCACAGCCAATCAGAACAGCGCGAGGGCGGAGTCTCGCGGTAAGTGCACAGCACCAGAGAGTAATTTTGACGGCAATCGCAAGAAAATGGATAAGTAGGCTATGTAATCAAATTCACAAATATTACACCATTTAAACATTATTAAAAATACATAGGCTACTGAGTTACTAAAACAATCTTTGTCAAAGAATACACTTGTTTGTTCACAGTTTGAACGTTCTTGTTTCCATTTGTTAAATTTCAAGATCTGAGGTGAATTATCCATTGTTGCTTTTACAGATACAAAGCTGGGAGCACTAAATGATATTCAAAGTCACATTGCATGCTTTTAAAATTAAATAAAGTACATAAACTGTACCTGAGATTATCACTGCCACACTTTGTGTTTGTTGTTCTAGACGCGACGTCGCAGAAAAATAGAAACCGTTTCTAAAATAGAATTGTCGCATGTCGCCGTCACTGCTGGTTAGGACAAAAACTCTGATTAACATGGAAAAGATAGGCTAACTTTTATTGCGCGTTGCGTGTAGTTTGGACACGGTGTAATGGATATGACAATGGTAATGTATTTGTTCTTGGCGAAAAAGATCTGCTACACTGCTGCTACTGATATTACTGATGCTGTTGAGTATTGCTGTTTTTGTAGGTTGCAGGAACTTGCTACTGCCAATACATACACTGATATGTACACTTGCAACAAAATGATATCTATGAAAAGTTTCAGTCTGGATTCAGATCGCATCATAGCACTGAAACTGCGCTCGTTAAAATCACAAATGATTTACTTTTAGCTTCTGACCAAGGCTGTATCTCAATACTAGTTTTACTTGATCTTAGTGCTGCGTTCGATACTATAGATCACACATTACTCTTAGATCGACTACAAAATTATACTGGTGTTCAAGGACAAGCACTAAGCTGGTTCAAATCATACCTATCTGACCGCTACCATTTTGTCTATTTAAATGGAGAAAAATCGATCATAACTCCAGTAAACTATGGAGTGCCGCAGGGATCTGTATTAGGCGCTCTGTTATTCTCAATATATATGATGCCACTTGGAAATATTATAAGGAAACATGGAATTAGTTTCCATTGTTATGCTGATGAAACTCAAATATATATTTCATCACGGCCGGATGAAAACGCTAAATTTTCCAAATTGACAGAGTGTGTTAAAGATATAAAAGATATAAAATTTTCTTTTATTAAATCCAGACAAGACAGAGGTAATACTTATCGGTTCAAAAAAACGCCCACAAAACCTCGCACAATACAACTTTAACATCATAGGATGTCCTGTTACTTTATCCTCTACAGTAAAAGACCTGGGTGTTATACTCGATTGCAACCTGTCTTTTGAAAATCATATTTCATATGCTACAAAAACAGCCTTTTTCCACATTAGAAACATTGCTAAGCTACGTAATATGCTATCAGTTTCTGATGCAGAAAAGTTAGTTCATGCATTCATGACCTCGAGACTGGATTACTGTAATGCTTTATTAGCTGGTTGTCCTGCATCCTCAATAAACAAGCTACAGTTAGTCCAAAATGCCGCCGCTACAGTTCTTACGAGATCAAGAAAATATGATCATATAACACCGATTTTATCATCACTGCATTGGTTACCTATAAAGTTCCGTATTAATTACAAGGTATTGCTACTGACTTATAAAGCCCTAAACGGCTTAGCTCCAGTCTATTTAACGGATCTTCTATCGCCCTTTAATCCATCGCGCTCTTTAAGATCACTAAATTCAAGGCTTTTGGTCATACCTACGATATCCAGAACCAAAGGAGGGAGAGCATTTTCACATTTGGCTCCAAAACTCTGGAATAGTCTTCCTGATACTGTTCGTTGCTCAGACTCGCTCTCCCAGTTTAAAACTAGATTAAAGTCGCATCTCTTCAGCCAGGCATTCATATAATCTTACAGTTCAAACTACAATCCGGCCTCTAGCTCATAAATGCCAGAGGAGAACTGGCCCCCGACTGAGCCTGGGTTCTCCCAAGGTTTTTTTTTTCTCCATTAGGTCACCTGATGGAGTTTTAGGACACCATTAGGTCACTTGATGGAGTTTTTGCCACTGTTGCCTTTGGCTTGCTCAGTTGGGGATATTTTGGGGATATTTAATTTAATTTTATCAATCAATAAATTCCTCTTGAAACAAACTTTGTTGTATTATTTTAATTTAATACTGTGAAGCTGCTTTGATACAATCTGTATTGTGAAAAGCGCTATACAAATATACTTGACTTGATATGCTGCTGTTGAGCATGTGAGACGTGACATACTGCTTCAGCACAAATAGGATATATAGCAGATCTATACAGGAAGTGGGGAAGGTGCAGGGTTTCAGAGGAACTCTGAAAGTGCGCTGCAAACTGCTAAAGTGAATGCTACCTATTTAAATGTTGAGAAGCAAGTTCATTGGCTGCTGATGTAACATTAACCAATCAGCTTGAGCCATGTAGATAGCGATGTAAATATCATCAGTTATGTTAAAGACCCATGAGTCTGCACCATCTAGAGTTTCATGATAGAGCTTCTTATTTTACATTACAACATATTTTTACATTTGTGAGGAAATCTTTGGTCAATGCTATGGAATGCCGGGCCAATTCCCAGAGCGTTACGCAAGTAAAGAACAATGTCCAGCATGCATATTTGTCAGACATGATAAAATGTTTAGAAATACAGTGTTTCTACCCAGCATTCCTCATGCTACCCCCAAAGGCATAAACAGATGTTTTTCTTTACAACTCGATGAAAACAAATTCAGTGGCTAATTCAACTCTGCCACAGTATATTGCTTTCTTTGTTTTGGAGTACCCAAAATGGCCTAAAAATTTGACTGATGAGAGAGAGTGAATTATTGTCACTGGTGTTTGTGATTGCTAATGATTAAACACATAGTGGACACATTATGAAGAATCAATCTTTAGTGGAAAGAGTTTACAAACTGCCTAATAAACTTTTTGCAAGCATGTTGTTGCTCCACATGTGCAGGGAATCTTGCAAAATTGACAAAATGTTATGTCATTTAAACCAGAATGATTTGAACATTTAGGGGCCAGATTTAGGGCAAATAGCATGAGAGCACAATTAGGAAACCTTAGGAAATCACCTTGCATGATTCAATTAAATACTCTCCTCCCATAGATATTGCGTCTGAAAGGGAAACTTCTCAGTCAGTCGCAAAAATAACACTGCGTGTCTTAAGTAAATCCTGACAGTAGTTGTTTTGTTTTTTTTACACCAAAAGAGGTAATCATGGCAAGGCAATGGTATTTTTAGTGTGGTTTGCCGTTGCCATTTCAAGACATTTCTCTTGGGAAACTGCTCAGTTACGGTAAATAAAAACGTTTTGGTTTTCACTGGAAAGGTACCATGCTGGTCTGATTTTGTTGCAGTGACCACATTTTAAAAAAAAACTTTCACAACACAGGGGGATTTTTTTATTTTATTTTTAAATGTCACTCTGGATTAAACTCACATATGATTTCATAGAATGTATTCCCTTTGAGAGATATGGGGTTTACCTCATTTACCATACTTGAGATTCCAGTCTGCATTCGTATTGGTTAAAATAGCATGGAGAGCACATTTTTGCAGGTGTTGGATTTAGAACACCTATAGTGTTCTGAAACACTTTTAGGGTATTATGAGGTTGGCTAAATGAGGTTGGATATATAATTTGGTTAATTGGACTTGAGCAATCTTTGTGCAACTGCTTTGACATGACATTCATTTTGTCTGGACCTATAATGCATTCAAGATACAACAAAAACCCTAAAAAAATGCATTTAAAATGTTTTTGAAAATAATGCATAAGATATGTAATCAAAGAAAATATGTTGTTACTTTTGTCAAGTCACAGTTTTGAAAAATGGATCAATTCAAACCACACAAATAAAAATGTTAATGTACATACACAAAATAAAAAATATCATATTCTGCAAAAGGCTGCTTCACAAGCACCAAACACAGTCCAGCCAAAGTTGCACGCTCTGACAGCAATCAGTGTTTATGCAGTGTTGCTCTGTGCTGGTCAAGCCACACAACTGCTCTCAAAGCATTTCAGCAATGTTTATGTTTATGTTAATGTTAAGACATACAGAACAGAGAGAGAGAGAGAGAGAGAGAGAGAGAGAGAGAGAGAGAGAGAGAGAGAGAGAGAGAGAGAGAGAGTTCACACTGTAGTGTGACTGTAGAGTGTACTGGAGACCCCTACCCCTGAAATAACCCCTACACTTTACATCAGTAGCATCAGTTCCTCTTACGTAACCTGCCACTGCAGCTGAGGAAGATCTCGCTACCTTTGAAGTGAGCATTTATATGTTCGAACATATGAAATTACACAGCTGGAAAGAGGTACATCTGTAGTGCTTAGCTATTAGTAGTTAAAGTAATCTGACCTGCAAGATAATGTGCTAGCAGGGTGTACTATAAAGCTTTTCTGTCAAGGACTGAGCCAAGTACTGTAAAAGGTGATGTGGGATATTTCCATGAAGCAAGCAACAAGAATAACAATCCCGACATTCCTTTTAGTGTGTCTGCTTTAGCAAAGATTAATTTCACCTGTGTTTCACTCCCTATAACTGCTACAGAGGAGCTGAATGCAAATCTATTATTCCACTTCACTATGACAGTCAACAAAATTGGCCAGCATACTATAGCATTATAACCATCTGCAACCAAATCAACTTGTCTTTTCAAATTTAATATAGTGCCCCAATATGTGTGCAGCAGTTTGCACTCACGCATGCAGTATATATTTGTCTATTTCGGAAACTGCTATCTGCTCTTCTTGAGACTCAATACTACATGTTAGCCTTAGGGTCTTCTGACTGCATAGCTTATGCATTATTATGGTGTGTGCATAAACCAACAGACTGCTATTTCCATCTTAGGTTTGACCTGTCACATTTACTAAGCGTAAAGAAGACAAGTATGTCACTACCATTGCACTGAACCTGAATTACGTCTTGCTCCACTTGAACCAGAACTCTGGTTTGAGATCGATTATAAGGCTGAGAATGAGACATTATTCCATTTTAACCATGTACACTTTGCTGGGGATTTTTTTTAAAATTATTATTTAAATGATGGGCAGTTTTACCTTCTACAGAAACTCAACAGTGTTTTTGTAGGCCTTGTTTTGATGACAAGTAGACAAGGGTATTGATTGCTGGAATTGAGTGTTGTTTTTTTTGGCAACAATTTAGAGTTTATTCTGTGATTGTGATCTGCCATAATGACAAACTATTTCCTATATTACAGAATGGCACTGGTACCACCCAGTCCAACGGCATATTCATTCATTTGTTCGTAAACATTTTTGTTTGAATTAATAAATGAGTACATTACATATGAATATATATTAATACATACACACATTATGTATGTATGTATTTATATGAATGAATGAATGAATGAATGAATGAATGAATGAATGAATGAATGAATACTTTGTATAATTCATTCATTAAAGTTACTGCATAAAAGTCCAAAGAAATGTGATAAATGAGCCGGTTTGGTATACTTGGGATTTGCCCAATACAAATATGTTTTGCTCAGCAAGAAAAAAATTTGAGGGAACTCTGATTACATGCAAAGTAAAATTTGTCATAACATACTAAATGCTTCAAATAATTTCAGTGCAAGTCGTGACATTTGGGAATACAGACATAAATAAACTAGCCAAAACCCTCAATATAATAATTCCTCTTTTTTTCTTTTTTTTTTTGATATACACTCACCGGCAACTTTGTTAGTTACACCTAGCTAGTACTGGGCTGGACCCATGTTTCCCTTTAGAACTGCATTAATTCATCATAGCATAGATTCAACAAGGAGCTGGAAACATTCCTCAGAGAATTTTGTCCATATTGACATGATAACACAGTTGCTACAGATTTGTTGGCTGCACATCCATGATGCAAATCTCCCATTTTACCACATCCCAAAGGTGCTCTATTGGATTGAGATTGGGTGACAGTAGAGGCCATTTGACTAGTGAACTCATATCATGTTCAATAAAAGAGTTTGCGATGATTTGAGCTTTGTGACATGGTGCATTATCCTGCTGGAAGTAACCATCAGAAGATGGGTACACTGTGGTCATAAAGGGATAGATATGGTCAGCAACAATACTCAGGCTGTGGTGTTTAAACAATGCTTAATTGGTACTAAGGGGCCCAAAGTGTAAAAGAAAAGAAAGTCTCCCCCACACCATTACACCACCAGCATGAACTGTTGATGCAAAGCAGGATGGATCCATACTTTCAAGTTGTTACACCAAATTCTGACCCTACCATCTAAATGTTGCATCAGAAATCAAGACTCATGCAATGTTTTTCCAATCTTCCATTGTCCAACTTTGATGAGCCTCTGCAAATTGTAGCCTCATTTTCCTGTTCTTAGTTGACAGGAGTGGCACCTGGTGTGATGATCTGATGCTGTAGCCCATCTGCTTTAAGGTTCGATGTGTTGTGCATTCAGAGATGCTCTTCTGCAAACCTCAGTTGTAACAAGTGGTTTTTGAGTTACTGTTGCCTTTCTGTCAGCTTGAACCAGTGTGGCCATTCTCCTCTGACCTCTGGCATCAACACGGGATTTTCGCCCGCAGAACTGGTACTCACTGAATATTTTCTCTTTTTCAGACCATTATGTAAACTCTAGAGCAGGGGTGCCCAATCCTGCTCCTGCCGATCGACTGTCCTGGGGTGCGTTTCCCGAACAACGACGTAACTCGCTGCTTAACTACCATAGTACGATGCATCGTTGAAGAAATCAACTAGTCAGTCACGACTGTTTCCCGAAACTGTATTGTCGCAAAGTGGTCGTTCAACCACGTTGGTTTATGACGTCACGCACGTGATGGAGTAATAACTTATTTTAATGAATCTGTTTGAGATCGAATTAACCCTAGATGTTTTGCGATAAATTACAGACATGATATCTGAGGACTATTTCTCATTTTTCACAGTTATTTTGCTTTATTTCCAGACACAGTCATAGGCTCGTTCTTACATAGTAGAGCACGTTCGCACTCTTCAAAAAACGGTGCTTTAAATCTCTTGACAAACTAAAAGATGTAAATGACATTTGTATGTATTCTAAATAAAAGACACAGGTTGTACTGAATGTCAGCTTGCTTATTTTTCTCAAGATGAGGATTTATAAAGTCCACATGTCATGCAAACTAGAAACTATGCTTCTAACCACAGGTCGAGAGCTGTCATTCCAACTATACAACTTTGCGATGCTGGGGTGCGTTTCCCGTACAACTATATAGCTCGCTGCTTAACTACCATAGTATGATGCATCGTTGGAGAAATCAACTAGCTAGTCACGACTGTTTCCCGAAACCGTATGTCGCAAAGTATCGTTCAACCACGTTGGTTTATGACGTCTCGCACGTGGTGGACTAATAACTATTTTTAATTAATCTGTTTGAGATCGAATTAACGCTAGATTTTGTCATATAAGTTACAGACATGGCATCTGAAGACCATTTCAAATTTTTCTCAGTTATTTGCTTTATTACCAGACTCAATATTTGGCTCGTTCTTACATAGTAGAGCACGTTCGCACATGCGCAGTCTTCAAAAACGGTGCTTTAAATCTCTTGACAAACTAAAAGACGTAAATGACATTTGTATATATTCTAAATAAATAACACGGGTTGTACTGAATGTCAGCTTGCTTATTTTGCTAAAGATAAGGATTTATTCAGTCTACATCTCATGTAAACTAGAAACTATGCTTCTAACCACAGCTCGAGAGCTGTCGTTCCAACCACACAAGTTTGCGATGCTGTTTGCGAACGTTCGTTGGAACGATGGTTTCGGGAAACACCAAATCGTTGAACTATGCTGATAACAACGGAACTTGCGACCATAGTTGGCTAACGATGCTTTCGGGAAACGCACCCCTGTTTGTGAATGTTCGTTAGAACGATGGTTTCGGGAAACACTGACTCGTTGAACTATGCTGATAACGACGGAACTTGCGAACATAGTTGGCTAACGATGCTTTTTGGAAACGCACCCCTGCACAGTTCATCTCAAACCCTAATCAAACACACCGGAAGCAACCAATTAACGTCTTCAGGATCACTTGAAAATTAAAGGCAGGTGTTTTTTATTAGGGTTGGAGATGAACTGTGCAGAACTCAAGCATGAAAATCTCAGTAGATTAGCAGTTTCTGAAATACTCATACCAGCCCATCTGGCACCAACAATTATGCAACGTTCAATGTACTTAAATCTCCTTTCTTCCCCATTCTGATGCTCACTTTGAATTACAGCAGATCGTCTTGACCATGTCTAAATGCATTGATTTGCTGCCATGTGATTGGCTGATTAGATATTTGCATTAACAAGCAGTTGAACACGTGTGTCTAAGAAAAGTGGCCGCTAAGTGTATGGCAAAATGTCAACAAAAATTATCTAAAGAAGAGAAGTTCTGTCATCCGTCTCTTTTTGGGTCCCTCTTTCAGTGGGTTTGTTTCTCTTTTATACAGTCGCATGTAGACACACATGAAAAACACAGCATTGTAAGGCTGTGAACGTGCATTAGCACTTACCAGAATGTGGTTTTGAAAGGGTGTCGGGCACCGGCTCACATCTGCATAAGCGATTACTCCAGCTGTGATTTTTTGGGCATGTTTTATTTGCCACATGACATCTGTGGAGGAAATAAGTGATTAGCAAGGAGACAGACGGTAGCGTGGGATTTGTATATAAAAAAATCCACAATAAAAGGCAAAAACACAAAAAAGATTTAGATGTTGACCTAACTATTATAACTCAGAAACTGATATTTCATTGACACATCTCTTTTGATCACAGGGTGTGTGTCTAAACCTTGCTGCAAATTAGGCTGTTTGCTTTAGTTGATTCAATAGTAAAATTACCTACTTTCAAAGAGGACATGGAAGATGACCTCACTGTCTACAAATATATTTTATTCAGATCACTCACTTCACTTAATTTCTTAACTAAACACACCTCAAATGAACTTTCCTTTTCTGAAGAAAAAAACTAAACAAAACATTTTATACTGTGTTCTTAATTTGGCATGACTCTGTCAGTCTATCAACAGGATGGAAGAGTCAGAGCTATTTAAGACAGAAGGAAGGAGGGAGTGATGCTATCAGGGTCTTTTGCTGTCCTGCTAACCAGTAGCACATGGAGTAGTTGGCATGGACGTGGAATGAAGTAGAAGCACACTACAGTCCTTTAAATCATGAACAGAACTGGTCAGATTCTTTCAAATAGCTTATTCAGATGCCACAATACTGCAATATGCAGAGCCTGATTCCACAAAGTGCAACATGTTCCTGGATCATCATCTTTGTTGATCCTGGAACAACATTCCAATCATCCAATCAGATTTGAGGGACAAGTTGACATTTTATGTCAAGTTTTATGTCAACCCTTACAATCAGGGTTAGGTGCTTCTGCATCAATGTTATTCACCAACTATTTCCCTCTGATTTTAGGAATAATTTATGGGTAGGGTTAGGTTTAGGGAACAGGAATGTTGTTCCAGGATCAACAAAATATGTTGACCCAGGAAAGCGTCTAACTCTGCAAAATCAGGACGTGCCTGCAATAAAAAACTCTAAATATAATTGTTTTCTTTCAAAATGTAGTATTCAGTTCATAAGTAATACATAAAACGTATACTATGGTCTGTCTGAATACGCGATTCTGGTTGGCTGGAAGGTTGCATCTCACATGACGTGCGGTGAAACATATTTTTGCCATGTCAAGTCATAGACATGCCAGGATCTACTGCATGTAGGAGTGGGATCAATCTGGGCAATCTGATGTTTCAAGACTTTCCGATACTCAGTTCCCAATATAGCTTTTGTAATTCTTTCAAACTTGTGCAATACACTAAGTATTGCAAATCATTTCTGCGATTCAATGTGGTTTCTTACATTTTTAACCGCACAAAGAATATGGAGTATGTGACTTTTGTTTGACATTGCTTGCAAAATACATTTTACATCAAGCTTTTCCTTTTAAACACTCCCCCGCCAACCCTTAACTGAACAACCTTTAGAGGTAATGCATTTTGTAATAAATACAAAAATAAATACTGCCTATTAGGAGGATCCAAACTAAAGTCACAGACTCGCTCAAGCCCATCTTCTTGTCTGCTCTATTATCCATCTATCTTCTCAAGGCTGCAGCAACTGGGCAGTGAAATTACAGGCTTCCCCCAAGATAAACTTTACTCTGGCTTCTCTTTTTTGAAGTGATATGAATCTACAAATTTGGAAAGTGAGTGCTACGCTAAGAGTGGATCAACACTGGTGTGAAATGTTGCTTTTCTTTTCCATTTAAGTGTGGACTGCAAATCCTGCAGGAAAGAAAAAAAATATATGGAGCAATCCATCGAGGAGAGTCCTGTTCTATTAAAACTGTGTGAGGAGGTCATTTCTAAAGCCTCTTTGAATTTCAAGGAATCTTTTTCCATTTGCATGAAGAGTAATCAGTGTATATGCATATGGTTATAAACATCTGCAATGCATTTACATATATCCACAGCCGTAAGGCATCTATAAACTTGCACACTGCGGGACCAAAAGAGATTTATGTTAACTCCATCTGTATATTTTTGGACCATCAATGTTGGGAGTCGAGCCATAAAACATAGATTGTAGCATGCAATATTTTTTATTTATTATTAACATATCAACAAATCCCAGAAACTTAAGCAACAATAATACTCTGTAGTAAAACTGCCACAATCCATTCATTATTCAATGAAACTGAAAGGCCAAGAGCAATGCTTTTCCTGACCGCTAGAAAGACTATGAAGAGAAGGTGGTCAAAATCCTTCAACACTCAAAATATAGTCTGTGCACATTTTCAGTATAGGGGACAGCAGGGATAACTAACAACTGTTTTGGTTTGGGCCCACGTATTAAGAAAATCTTTAGCCTAAAGCTTTGAATGTTTGCATCAGACACCTTTGACGTGTCAGTTGTCATTTCTAATGTCAATTAAATTATTAAATTCATTGAGTTGGATAGAATTAAGGTAGAAGCACACAAAGGTTAAGGTTAAATTCAGTGGGATAAATATTACAGTATAGGTGATGCAGCAAATGTTACACTAGTGAGAAGAGATAACAGTTTCAGTTTAAAATCATCATCAATATCCAAAATTGCTTAAGAAAAAATATTTGTACTTAACTAAATATAAAATACACTAAGTATGCTCCTGATTAATATTATTGAAACTGCCCATATTTTGAGAGTAGGTGAATAATTATATTGTGTGCACAACCATATGTAGCTGTATTGTGGGTTAACTTTGAACTTAGCTAATTTCAAAGTCAAATTTAGACCTACAGACCCTCCTCTCTCCAAATCTAACCTGAGGAAATACCAATCATGAACCAGTCCTCAGAGAGCAAACTTTTTTTCTCCTGAAAAGAAAAAAAAGGATGTGGATGTGAACAATCAGGTTGGGGCCATTCTGTTCTGTATTTTCAAGCCCACTCTATTTATTACTTTGTCACCTCCCTCCTCTTCCCTTAACCACTCTCTCTCTCCTCTCTATTTTCGTGAGTTTAAGTGGCTCAGGCGTAATGTCAGGTCCCCAGGCAGATTTGGTCTCAGATTTATCCAGTGAAAAACCAGGCTCAGATGTGGGTTCTCTTTCTAGATCAGAGAGACACGAGACTTCTCAGTCTGCCCTCAACCTTTGCACTAAGTGTGTTTGTGTGCAGTGTGTGTGTGTGTGTGTGTGTGTGTGTTCAGTCTTACACCCCGCTGAGAACTGACTCGGATGTAACAGCTCCAGTTACAGGTCCACTATCATTAACCTCCCTTGGCTAAAAGGTGACAGGTCAGGACCAGTTAGCATGACCCAAGGCTGGATCAGGTCCAAAGAAAGGCCATTCTCATGGATAGATCATCCCTCCTGTCTGGCTGTCCATGAAATCACTGCTTTTCCATCTAGACAGCATGGGTGATATATTACCCATGTAGAATTGCATGTCAATAAGGGTTTATTCACACTGCACACAAATCTGATTTGGGTTTCATATCTGATCTTTTAGGACTTAATATCCACACTTTCATTTTGCAAATGATGAAATCTGATCTGTTTGTTTGTAGTCAATATGCAGAGTATATGCCTCAGTTGTTATAGTAATGATGTAACTATCAACACAGAAAATAACCATTACAGGGGGTGCACCGATATGAAATTTCTGGCTGATACTGATAAGATGATTTTCATGTTATTTGCTGATATAAATTAGTATAAAATTAAGTCAGCATAAATTAAGAATAAAACACACAAAATTATATTGATCATCTTAAATGCTAAAAGTGAATTTAGGCATCTCAACACTAAAAAGTGCTATACATTATTCAATTAAATGAAAATTTGATTATATAAAATATTGTCTAAAATGTCAAAATAAGAGAAATGAGCACGTACAATTAAATATCCAATATTGCCTGCTATTATGCATGCCGAGTGCAAAAACTAACTCTGATTAAAATGTGGTTTGGACCTGGTGTGTAAAAATCTAAGTTTGTTTGCTGTTCTGACTGAATTTGAGTCAAATACTCTAGAATATCAGAATATCGCTGCCTGTCTGAAGGCATATAATGAAAATTGGAGTAACCATTGAATAAGATGGTTTATGGCAACACAAGTAACATTAGATAATAACACAAGTGTTGATATTGCATCCCACTGAGCACATATATGTGCTTATGTATCTAATGACAGAACAACAAGCTTTATGAAACAACACATCATAACACCATTACATATCAGTCCAGTATGCATTCTAAACTTAAAACATACCATGCACGCTTTTCAAACAGATGTCGGCATGATTAGCTTTGTGAGTTGTTTACTTAGAAAAAGAAAAACAGGTTGTTGAATATCAGAACCGTGAAATAAAGCAAATTGCCGACTAGCCCTGAAACGGTTCAGTGGTAAACTACACATGTACAAGGTTCTCAATGTGTTTTGAATTACCATATGCTCAGTGGCATAAAACAACACATTCCTGAGAACAGAGAGGGGGGATAAAAAGGACTTATGATATGGTCCACGCGAGGTGATGCACTTGCACCTTGCGTAACGCAAAACAGACGAGTCCATTTAGTCTAGCAAGGTGCCACGAAGATAATATATAAGCTAGAATAACTTCGAGAGCATGTTTCTAATACGGCAACACTGTCGTACACGTCCCTTGGCCGCATTGAGACAAATCCTCATTCCCACCTCTACAGTAATTCAACTGCCTGGTCAATAAAGCCCATATGTTGTTTGTTACACAGAGCTGATTTGTTCTTTGCTGGGGGCTGTCTGAAGAGGTCTGCGGCTCAACTGATTTACATTTAAAAGGTTAAAGAGGTTATAAATATCCATTTTCCATATGTTAATGTAAACTACGCTACAAGGGATAGTCGGCCTGCACTTTGAATCATGTTAAAATGCCAAAATCAAGGTCGGCTGTTCAAACAAACACATATTTCACAACCTCTTCACTTTATTTCACAATGCTGAAAACACTACTTATCATACCTACAATAATGGACTGCTAAATGTTCCAGTAATACAAACTATGCAAGAGATTGAAATCAGTGGTGTAACCAGGAGATATGTACAACAGTATAAAGCAGTAAGTGGTGTATAGGTAATTGTATAAAGGTATAGGCATTAAGATATATATTATTTTTACTGGAAAATCATCCTTTTCACCTAAATCATCCTATTTTACACAACATAACCATGGTGTAATTAGAATTTTTTATACTCAATATTGTAAAAATGAACCTTTTTTGATGCACTTAGACATAATACACAAAATAAGATTATTCACAAAAAATGAAATCATTATGCAACACTTAAAAAAACTCAAAACAGTATTACATGATTAGATGAGGCACATTAAAAGCCTTACCAAGGCCAAAATATGTCATTACATCAGTATCCAAGTTAAAGCGGCATTGCTTGCCTACAGTTGAGTCGGGTTACACCATGTCAAAACTAAATAACTTCCTTTGTCATCAGTGAAGTGGTCTACGTGGCAAGACTACAGGAATTTAAGCTGTATACTATAAATATTAAATCAACAGAAGAATGGAATAATGGGATGGTGACTATAATCAACAAATGAAGAGTTTGGTTCCAACACGCGATAAACGCCATTTAAAAAAAAAATTGAGTTCCCGCAAAAATCAGTATTGTAAAGGGTCGGTATTGAAAAGTCCATTTTAAATTTTACGTAAAATGCTATATCCGCCGTGTTATTCTCTCATGTTTTCTCCCTTTCTTTCCAAACCGCGACAAACGCCAGTCTCCTTTCTCTGCAGAATACGATAAATCCGCTCAACCAATCACAGCGCACCATTCCACGCATTGTAAACAGTAACGCGGCGCTCTGAATACACCCGGCATCCTAGTTTTTCCTATCTACTTTGTACTTTTTGATCAATAATCAAACAAAAATGTGTATAATTTTGCCGGCATTGATGAACCTGTGGTGGTTTCTGCGGTAGGGAAGAAACGTAAGCCATCGAAATCTAATCATTTACGTGAGGAGATTAAGAAGACGAGGCACGCGGGAGGAGAAATGCCGGCTGTTGTTTGTTCTCACACGACACGACAGCATCAAACTTCAGTCACGCTGACACGTTAACCCCTGGGGATCTTTTGAAAAACTTTCAATTGTTTTACTCAAAGTCAACGAAAACCGAGCAGGACCAAGCCATTTTACAGATGATCGCCGTCAAAAAAGTTCAGGAGGTATTTCCTAGCGATGGCTGATTGTATGTATTTTTAGTCCAGTCAGTGCCTGTAATAAGATATTGACCGAGTTCAGAGGCTGTCATATGTGGATCAACTTATTTTGTTGTGTATTTTCAACAGTTTCAATATGAAAAATAACTTTTATATTGATTCAATGGATTAATTGCATTTTGAAAAAAAAGTGCCATGAATTTATTGCATTTTGGGGGGAAAATTATCAGTTTTTATAATAAATATTTGAAATCAAAATCTGGATTTTTTTGTTTGTTTTTTGTTATTATAACCTAAAGATGCTATGTGAAAGTTTGAAACAGAAAATAGTGGTTTTCATCTTGCCACATTCTTGGTAAAGAAAACTCATTTTACTCAAATTAATCAAAATGCATGTATCGCATTTTGGAACCAAACTCTTCAAATATGTATTCATTCATTCTTTGTAGGCTATGTTAAGTTATTTCTAGAGAAGTTAAGTTTATATAAGAACTAAGTAGTTACGAGAAAGAGTGGGAAAACAATAGTAAAATCTTGATGAACTAATGAAAAACAAAGACATATTGGCATGTAAAGAGCAACTAGGGGTCAAAAGTCATTAGGTAACAGTCTGAGTAGTGATGTCTGAATATTTCTGCTCCTAGAGAGTCTTTACTTTCTTAACATAGTGAGCCATCAACTCCAAAACAATACAGAGTGAGAGACAGCGGAACGCAACAACGAGCCAACTGCTGATAATCACTACCAGCCCTCTGCCATTTCATTGCACAAGCGTTGATAACACCAATAGCGTTTATATGCTACGTTACACTCTAAACCACACATCTGAGGTTAAACATGCACATTTTCTCCCTCACAACAAACAGCGGGAATGGCGAGACTTTGTTAACACCTTGAGGTCCTGGATGCTTGAAGCAGACCACCCTGCGTTAACCCTCCTGCCCTTGCCTTTATCAGATGACACAAGTTTGAGCAGGATTTTTCCAAATATAAGATTAGAATCAAGCTAAAAGCATTCAAAGATGGTCCGGAGTTATCTTGAATTAATCTGGCCTTAGAGTCAGATTAAATTAAATACTCCTCTTATTTAAAGAACGGATTCAGAAAGCACGTTATGAAACACGCAAAGACCAAAACGCAAGACTTACAGCAGGTCCCCAATTTGGGTGTTGACCTTTACAGCTGTAAACAATTAAAAACAGTGTATGAGACAAACACACAGCAAATGACGTCAGTGAAGTTAAAGCTGAACTCTCTGTCTCTAAAAAGCGGCATCCTCACGTGCGCAGACGTTATACTGTCCCCACTTGCGTGAAAGCACGAAAGGAATGAGGAGATGAAGCCTCAGTGTGTCCAGGAAACCAAAACAACATATAACACACTTCCACAGCGCAGGTCGCCCCAGGAACACATCTGCTTTTTCTTAAGAAAGGCCTGGCTATGCAGGACCTTGTGGGGGGATGATGCCTCTTTCCTTTTCACTCCCCCTACCGCAAATCAATTTGACAGGGGATGGCTTAAGAAAAAACAGCGCTGAAACATATAACAATAAACAATTCTTTTCTCCAGTTCTTCACCGAGGGACTAATGAGTTGCTTTTTAATATTTAACATGGTTCTATTTGACATGCAAACATTTTAGATAAATAATCAAAGGTTTTGTTCACCCAAAAATGAAAACCCTGTCATCAATTAGTCACCCTCATGCATCCCAAACCCTTGATATTTTCTTTCATCTCATACACGAGCACATCAGATATGGTAAATGGAAGATCAAACGTGCTTGGTTGATGTGCGAGAACCAATAGGGTTTGTTCTCGCATGACACACAAGCACATTTGAGCTTCCACAAGAACCAATAAGGTTCGTTTTTTTCAAGTCAAGTGTGGTTGGATTTCCATTTCCATGCTTATTGTGCTCGGTGTATGTGGGCTGATCAATGTTTATATGTACATAAAAGCCTAAAATCTGTTCATTATATAAAGTGATAATGTCTCTTCAGAAGACTTAGATTAAACCACTCGATTCATATGGATTACTTTTAATATGTCTTTGTGAACTTTTTGAAGCATCAAAGGTTTGGTGAAATGGACTTTCAAAGGAGAGCATGAATCTCTCAGGTTTCATTAAAAAAGTCTTATTTTGTATTTCAGAGATTAAAAAAAGAGAAGTTGAGTATGTGATGAGTTGGTGAACTATCCCTTTAACACTGATTTATGGAAGCAGTTTGGTGTTAACCAAGATGCTTGAAATTCTGGAGAAATCTGTAAACACCATGAAGTTAGTTAGTTATCATGAAGTCACCGTAGCTCAACTGGTATAACAGTGCTAGCGATGCTAATCCTTGCCTTGAATGCATTATACAGCACCAAATACACAATGCAAATGACTAACCAGCATAAAAAGACAACAAGTAAAAGTTGTTGACTAGTTTTCATTACTGATTTCATATTTTATTACTGACATAATAATGCCTTTCTTGCTCAAACTGACAGGAAATGTTTTACTAAACAAAGTCATCAAATGTTCAACGGCGGCACCGCACTGTATGTGTGCTTCCCCTCCTGTTTGCAAACAGATCTCTGAGCAATGGCGTAACGTACTGGCTTCCAATGCCACACATGTGGGATCAATACGTTTCCTCCACACAGAAAGAGCAGGCGCTGTTTTTGCACACAAAGCGTACATTATTAAGTATTTTTCACTCTTTTTCTCTCCTTTCTTCTGAGTATGTGTGCCAATGAGTCACTGTGTATCACGCTGACTTCTGTCACGAACAGTGAATGGGCTAATCCTTCGTTCTGTGAGGGGATAAAATGATAAACATTTACACAAAGTATGCGAGGGAACAAGACAGGGTTGAAAACAGGGGCTGTGCTTCATTCTAAAAAAAAATACTGAATGATAGAAAACAGACTCAGTGTTCCCATTCTACTCAAGACAGTATTTTGCAACTCATTTCCAGGATGTTTTATGCGATCAACACCTGTAATGTTTATGCAAAAACACACTGGAGGTTGAGCTTCATTGTGGCTTCTGGCATGCAAAAACATGACACCACAGCACAGTCATGCCAAAAACCACAATGTAGAACAATCTACAGTGTTATTGCTTTTGTACAACAGCATTGTCATTGACAAGAAGATAAAAAAAAAATGATAGTTTAGTAGTGTGTAATTGTAAACTCGGAACTTGGATTCCCAAAATCTAGGGAGCTCTCTTAGCCCATTTTAGGGTGTGTTCACACTTGGCATGTTTGGTAAAAACGAACCCTGGTGCGATTACTCTGTTAGTGCGGTTCATTTGAATAAGTGTGAACGTTGCCATCTGAACCCAGGTGTGCACCAAACAAGCAGACCAAGATCGCTGAAAATATGGACCATATTGTGAACATATCCCTATCCTTTTAGGTTCGGTGTTAAAAATGGCAATCTGAACACTAAACCGACTAGGACTAAATGGATTTTTTGGGGGGGCCCGGACCAAACGAACCAAGCGACCCGATTATAAGTGTGAACACACCCTTATTAAAAAGCAATTTATGCCATTTAATGGAAGTCAGATTAAAACAGCAGTTAGATACACATATAATGCTTAAATGATCAGTTCATATACATTCAGTTATGAATATATGTAAATATATAAGTTTCATGAAATTCTGAACTGAATGTACATTTAATAATGATTAAGTATTGCATAATATAAAAAATGCTAAATATGCTAAGCTGCATTACAGAAAACTTTTGAGCTGATGCGGCAAAAAAAAGAAAAAGAAAAAAAAAAGAATATAGTTTCACAGTTGATTCATTATCTTTCCACGTTTACGGCTCTCGCTGTGTGTCTCCGCTCCGCTCTATTCTCATTAGAATGATTCCTCTATCCTTCACTGTGACGGCAAGAGAAGAGGCGAAGGCATTGGAGATAAAGAAATTGGGTTTAGGACTAGAGAAAAAAAAATATTTCTGTCTCTCTCTTTATCTCTGGTGGCCAAAACCCAAGGTTGCTCTGTGTATCAAATTGCTTTGATGATACAGTGTGATCCACAGGCAATATTGGTTTGAGCTTAAGCAAGCAATACATACTCTCTCACCCCTGCAGAACAATTGTAAGCCTTTTAAATGTACATGCGGTTACAATCAGTGTATTAACTCTAAAATGGTTAATTCTGAATATCTAGTTTTTCATCCATATTGTATAATGCATAAAATGCAAGTTATATTAACTTTTTCGTTACTGTTTTGATGCTTTGATCCAAAGCAGCTTACAGTATATTAAAAGCAGAGATACACTTTTGGTAAAAACTGCAAGTCATGGTATTTACTGAGTTAAAAATACCTGGAATCAAACCCATGAATTGCATACTACCAGCATTGACAATTAGGTACTACCAGCCTAAAATTAATTGAAAAATTCTTTTTAATTTGAACATCTGTTACAAATAACATAAATATAGGCTTTTTATCATTAGGCAACAAAATAATACATGTGCTTTGTAGCTCACTTGTCGGTGCTGATTAGTTAATCAAATCTGTACATTGCACGGTAAGTTCATTAGGATTCTCTACTGGGATTTTCCTGATAAAATTCCTACAACAACATATGAACAGGAAGTTCTCTGTCAGCCTTAACAATGGGTGGCCACACCACACCGCCGATATGAAAATCAATTTGATGAGCTACTGTACGTCATTGGGTGTGCAGTTACATCCAAAATACACACATTAGTGCAGCCACATATCCGCTGATGAGACGCTACTCAGGGCCAAAGCACATTTGGTATACAATATAAAGTCAATATCTTGAATGTCTTGGATGAAGATACTGCAAACATTTTTTTTTTTTTTTTTTTACTCTATTTGTATGTGCAACTGTTTTTTAGATTATTAGCTCATATAATCTTAAAGTGCAGTCACAAATTAGGACCAGTGTCAATAGTGTAGTGATGCATGATGCACGGTTCATACAGAAGCCACTTTAAAATCAAACCACTTTCTGTTGGTACACTGGTAAACCATGTAAGCAGCTTGAACCCGTTGCAAAAACAACATTTTTGTCCCTTACGCAAAATTCCCTATTGCGTGGATTCCTTGGTATTCTTGGGATCGTGGTATTCTTGTTTCAGTGTAATTATATACATTTAAAGGGATCGTTCACCAAAAAAGAAAATTCTGTAACATATAAACATTGATCATGCTTGAGCTTCCGTTTACCACAACTGATGTGTGAGTTGATTAATGTTTATGTGAATAAAAGCCTAAATTCAATCTGTTTATTATATAAAGCGATCTTGTCTCTTCAGAAAATTTTTACTAAACCACTCAATTCATATGAATTAGTTTTTCAATCTCTTTATGAACTTTTTGAAGCGTCAAAGTTATTGTTGTGTAGCTGTCTATGGAGGGACAGAAAGCTCTCAGATGTCATCAAAAAGATCTTCATTTGTGTTCTGAAGTCTTACGGGTTTGGAACGACATGAGGGAGAGTAAATAATGAAAGATTATTTTTCAGTAATTTCAGTAACGAGTAGTATTAATTAACAACATTTACTTACTTACTTAGTACTTAGTTACATGTAATCATGCATACATGTAATTATGCATAATTTTAAGTTATTACTACAGTAACTACATGTAACAAGGACACTTTAAAATAAAGTGTTATCCAACTTGTCTAGTCTCTTATGTGGTGTGCAGCATTGCTACCAAATGGATCACTTGTGAGGTTCCAGGATGTTTAGGAGCTGCCTATAGGTGCTTGACTGACTAGATATTGGAACGTAGCTAAAATGTGCCCAACCTTCAAAAGGAAAACTACAGTTTTATATTGATATTCAAAATGTCACTCTTATACCATTATACATAATCAGTGATACTGACTACACATGGATGAGACAATAAACTGAATCCCTGTTCTAGTTCTAACTTAACTCCTTGCGCTACTTCTGAAAAAAAGTACAAATGGATTTGGAACCATGGTTTTCACATTCACAGACAGCCTCAAGCTGATGTGGCGTGATGCAACATGACAACAGTTGAGCCCTGTGTAGACCAGTGTTAGTCTAACACTGACATTCTAGTCTCAAAAGAACAAATAAATAAACGAATACTGTAAACTTAAATATTTAACATGTTAAAACCCTTGACATAAAACATTTGGGTTTACACACCTCAAAAATAGTGCTTTGGGAAATGTAAAGGAGTGTGAACACTTACTCTGCTAGGGCCCTTCGTATGATTGAGTGCCGCTGTCGGTACACATCCAGTTTTGACAAACAGCTGCAGGAAGTGTGGTTGGCGAAGCTTATGGTGACTGGCTTGGTCCCTTGCTTGATAGGAACTGTGATTTCAAACAACTGCAGAGTGAAAATAGAAGAAAGGTCACATTTTCAATAAAATACTACAGACTAACACAGACTAACTGACGTAAGATGTGAGACCGCATGAAGGTTACTTATACTTTTAGGAGTTTGCTAGATGTCAAAATGAATTGTGGGCAGTCAATTATATCTAAATCAAGATTAATGAATGGATTATGTCTAAAGGAGTTGTGCAACTGTGATTGCACAGTCTTTCTGTGAAATCAGTGTACAGACACAACCACAACTACAGTCTGATCAAACAAACTGGTAAGGGGAAATGGGGAATGGGGAACTCGTGCAAGATAATTTGCAAGGCAGGCAAATAATGTTAGACCAATAAATCAAAACTTCCTCCAGCTATGGGGAAACATTCCAAGGAATTTATGTTGAATGTGCAATCATAAGTGCTAGTAACGGTAATGTGCTGCTAAAATGGCCAAGTACATTTAGTTTTATGTTTTATGTCATATATCAGGGATAGGCAACTCCGGTACTGGAGGGCCACTGTCCTGCAGAGTTTAGCTCCAACCCTAATTAAACACACCTGAACAAGGCAATCAGTGTTTTCAGGGTTACTAGATACAGGCAGGTGAGTTTGTATCAGGGCTGAAGCTAAACTCTGCAGGACAGTGGCCCTCCAGGACCGGAGTTGCCTATCCCTGTCAAAAATCATAAATGACATTGAGACATTGAGAATGATTGAGAACATTAGGAAAGTAGGTGTGCTTTCAAAAAAACTAATTTGCCTAAAAGCATAATTGGATCTGACTAATCTACATGATTCAATTAATTCCTTAATAGGACAGTTCACCCAGAAATGAAAATTCTGTCCTTATTTACTCACCCTTATGTTGCTCCAAATGCATATTACTTTCTTTCCTCTGTGGAATATAAAAGGAACATTTCTGAAGAATGGGCTTCTTATTTTTTTTTTTTGCTTTGAAGCACCATATGTCTTGTGTGCTAGTACAATAGCATCAATGAACTTCAAAACCAATCGAAATTCATTGATAAACTGTCCTTCATTGAGCTGTGAGTGGTAACTCACCACCTTTAGGATACTTTTATGGTGATTGCTTTGTCTTTTTTTTAAGTTTGAAAACTTCAGTAAAGATAATTGTAATTGCATGGAAAAGAACATGGAAAGAAAGTCATACAGGCCTGGAACGACATGAGGCTTAGATGCCATAAAATTCATTTTTGGCCTGTATTGTCTTGTCTACTCATCAAACTCTTATTTCTACTCTTCCACTAAGTTCAGTGTCTTTGACATGAATAGTGGGTGCTATAGAAACCTTCAGCAACCAAGGCAGCACATTCTTTCAGCAAGATAAACAAACAAACAAACAAACAAGCTTCCAAACATTCTGGAATGTTAAACCTCCAATTTCAGCTCCTGTTGGATGAGGAGCTCTCAAGGTACACATAAATTAAGGGAAGAGAATTATGGGATATTCCAGTCTCCTCTGGTTGGCTCACTTCACTCGGCAGATATTCTTTTCTGCCTCTCCTTGGACTCATCTTCTTCTATGCCTCTTAGGTATACACAGAAGCATTATATAGCCACTTTCTAATTGCATAGCTACAATACATCTAAAGATAACTTTAGCATTCAAAATCTATGAAAATGTATTGTATCGGACTGGCATCAATCCAGAACGCACAGGCAATACAAAGGCACAATGTAATTATAAGAAAACAAATTTTAACACCTAGGGCACTATTTTAACGATCTAAGCACATGGTCTAAAGCGCAGGGCGCAAGTTCACTTAGGGCATGCCTGAATCCACTTTTGCTAGTTTAACGATGGGAAAAATGGTCTAAAGGGGTTGTCCCTATTCTCTTAATGAGTAGTGGGTGTGTTTTGGGATTTACGTGCGTTAAACCAATCAGAGTCTCATCTCCCATTCCCTTTAAATGCCAGTTGCGCTTGTGCCATGGCAGATTCGCTCTTTACATGGCGGAATTTGATAGTGGAAAGACCGAACGCGTCTCCAGAGCGCAAACGGAACTGCTCGTGTGCGAGGTAAAAGTGTGCAAGCAGACCATCTACGGGACAAGCCGGATTCCACCATATCGCCATTGACTTTAGACCAGGTTTCAGTTGGTCAGTGGCGCAGTCTATTTCTGTTGCCTCAAAATAGCAACTCACCAACAATGCGAAAGAACACACCTCGTTTTCAGACCAGAATGCCCATAGGCGCACAAATGGGCGCAAATGCATTTGCTATTTAAACAACGTGGCGCAGGACGTGAAAATGATAACTGCGTCAGACTGAAACTAGCAAAAAACACTTGCATCGCGCTTGGCGCTGCATTGCGCCGGGTGTAAGATAGGGCCCCTAATGTTAAATCAAATACAAAGGAAACACTAACAACCCAGCTCTACTCAGCATACAGAAGATTGATCTGGTTAAGTGGAATAGGGTCGAAAGCTTGTGAAATACTCTTTTTCTTTGATGTTTGCAGAACTCCATTATTTAGTTGTTAACTGCTTTTACCAGGACAAGTGATCCCAAAAGCTTCACTTGATCACTCTGTAAATCTGTCATCCCACCAGTCTTGATGATAAAATGACTTTACTGCAGGATTAACAGTCTACTAGGCATGGGTATTACATATGTGCAGGTGAGACAAGGGTTTGATAAAACCAGAAGTCCATTTAATGTGTTTTTTTAGATGACAAGCTAACAGATTCCCTTGTTACAGTTACAGTACATCACAGATATAAACTTGATATTTCACTCTTGACGTCTTGTTGTCATTACATTATATTGTGCCCAATGTCAATATTGTATCAATACTAATACCATTAATTCAAAACACAACCATGTTCATCTGATGCATATTTTACTCTTGACCCAGTCATTTTGTCAATGAAACCTGGAGCTTGTAATTTCATAATCCGAATCTTACTAAAATATATTGAAACATCTTCAGATTGCATCTGTTGTTCAGGCTTTGTGCCCAGAATGGGAGTGGTACGTCTCTGCTGCAGTAGCGTGGACATGGAGACCTTGACCTGCTCAGATGCTCAACTGGTGGGAGGGCGTCATGGTTTAAATCACAAGAGGAGAACCCATTGCCTGCTGAGGTCAGCCCACCCAAAATAAGTGGGCAATTAAAGGAGGCCTTCTTGCAAATAATTCACAGCCATGACCTCCCAACCAAACCCCTGCCTTGTCCACAACTCTCTAAATCAAAGCTGAACAGATCAGTTCTTTCTGCACAGGGAAGTAGGCTTTAAAACAAAAGCAGACACTTTTATTCAAAGCAGTAATTTTAGTCAGTAAGATTATTCAAGTTTACAATTAAATTATATATAGTGTATATTATATATATTTGTGAGAAATGGATTTATATATAAGGTGTTAGTTAAGGGTATGCAACGAAACAGTTGCCTACATATGTATCTGTATTTAATACAATGAAAAAATATTCTGCATCTGTATTCAGACAGAACTAGATGTGGGCGGGGCTTAAACTGAAAGCGTGTCAAATTTAAAAGACAATCCCGTTTTTAGAAATAACTGCATTTCATTTATAGTATCAGGTGTCTGAAGAGATGACTAAGGTTGAATTGGGTCTTGCACGGTGAAGTGGCAAAGTGATTTAATGTGTGAGATTGCTTTGTGTCTTCTGTGATTCCCATTTCCTTATAGATGGGTTACTCTGTTAAGGTGGGGAGAATAATTTATGGTGGTTTGATTTGATTACTTTTGCTTTGGAGTTTGGAGTGAAATTGTTTTTGTTTGATCTGTGATTGAATGTGCACTTATTGACATGTAATCACCATTGGATAGGATTGGGAATCCTGTTAAACTGTTAAAATATATACATTTCTTTTTATCTGTTTTGTTTATTTTCAATTTCTTAATACCCAATGTGCTACTGTTGAATGTTGTATAATAAACTGTTATATTTGCAAGAAACACACTGTGGTTGTTGCCCTTTTCTTAGTTCTTCTCTCTTGTGAGATGTTGGGGTTACACTAACATCAGCAAAGTTACACTTTAAGGTCAGTACTGCTCATCATTGGTTCCAAACAGATTTGTGGACACAAACACATGCTGAAAGAGTCACTCACCGTCTTGCTGATGTATGAAGTGCTGATGTTCACGCACTGATGCTCCTCACTGTTACAGCAGCCCCCACATCTGTAGACAGACACGCAGGGTGGTTTATAGAAGGTGTTTGTAGCTGCCCCAAACTCTTTCCCCACATCTAAACAAACTTGGCGTGGCATGCACAGGGTCTTTCTCCACTCTGTCTCAATACCTGGAGGAAGCGCAGCGAGACAGGAAGAAGAGGCACATTAAAAAAAGGCCAGCAGTGAAATACATGGATTTGTATGCACTGCAATTATTGCAGATCAGGGTCTGACACATTCTTGGCATCCTAAAGAAACTTTTTGTCAGGACTGTCAAAAAGCATAAATTCTTGGCTGTAAGACAATAATGACAAAAAACACTGCCAGCACAATCTGTGCCGGTCTTAAATTAAGTCACTCACTTTTAATAATTTCAAGATTGATGAAAGCAGCCGCAAAGGTGGCCTCCTCCGACCTTGTTTCTGTGGAGCTGTATTCTCTGTGAGGTAAGCGCGATCCCGCCTTGGAACGACACTTCAGCATGCTCCAGTAGCTGGGGTAAACTATCCTCATAAGTTCATCCACGCTACCCGCTGAACGTAACTGCTCCACCTGGTCTGGCTCTGAATGCTCCTGATAAGACACAGAGAAACAGAATAAAACTGGGGAAAAGCAGCCTGTCAGCTTCTCCAACAAAGAATTCTTCACATTTCTTCTGTCACAATCAACTTTTTCTTAGGAAAGGACAACATTTTTGAGACTTGTTGGAAATACCAAATACCTGAAAAATTACTCTTTCTTAAAAGGATAGTCCACCCAAAAATGGCAATTCTGTCATCATTTACTCGTTCCAAAACTGTGTGACAATCTTTCTTCAGCAGAACATGAAAGAAGATATTTTGAAGAATGTTGGTCACCAAACAGTTTTGGTTCTGACTGACTTCCATTATATGAACAAAAATTACAATGTAAGTCAATGGAAACATAAACTGTTTGGTAACTAGACATTTTTGGTTCCCACTGACTTCCAATGTAATTTTGGTTCAAAAACTGCCCAAAAACCTTTTTGTCCACGAAACTGTTTGTTTACCAACATTCTTCAAAATATATTTTACATTCTGCAGAAGAAAGAAAGTTACACAGGTTTAGAACAATATAAGGATGAGTAAATGATGGCAGAATTTTCATTTTTGAGTGGACTATCCCATTAAGAGGGATTCTATACCAGAGTAACACTTAACAGGATAGTTCACACACATTTTTTAATTCTGTCATCATTTATGTTGTCAACCAAACAGTTTTGGTTACCCATTGACTGTAACTGTATGAAAAAAAAAAAAAAAGAAATTTTTTCTTGCATGTTCCAAATAAGAAATTCATAGAGTTTTGGAAAGACATGAGTAAATGATGACAAAATTTTCATTTTTGGGCAAACTATTCCTTGGACAGCAACATAGTTACGCCTACAGTTACACCAGAGCTATACATACTGAAGAGGGTTTGATCAACGTGCTGGAAAGAACTACTGCAACAGTTAAGCATGCCATATTGTATAAATCCCAAAGCGACTAAGAGAAATATCAATTGTTTTAATGTTATTTTTATTGAATGTTTCAATCTCTCTTCTTTTTTTTTTTTTTACTAAAGATGGTTTGTGACTCTACTCACTGAATCAATATTTGGAGATCTAATCAGGGATAATAAACACAAGTGATTAACTTTTCCATTGTTTTATCATATTCTTATCACTAGACAGTTATAATGGCCAACTGTACGCCGGTAACATTTTGTTGTATTTTAATCATGCTGACACTACAAATCACTATTTACTCATCAGATGGGTTTTTAAAATGAATGTACCACAAACCAACAAGTAAAGTTTTCCCATGTCAAAATGTGTGAATGTGAAGGGTGAAACTGAGACATGCAAATCATGCTTTAATGGATGGAATGGTCAGAACTCAATGGTCTCGACTCAGCCAATTGAAAGTATTGCTTACTCAGTAAGCTGATGGATGGGATCCAGGGTTGCCTGTGAAGACGGAGCCATGTCTGTCAGCAGCAAGAGACACCCTAGCACACGCAATCAAACCCCCAAAGACTTGACCTCCCCGCAATCCGCAGCGGAATGAAAGTTTGCAAGAAGTGTGAAAACACCAACGGCGTCTGAAACAGCCTGAAGTCCCTGATGGAAAATGATACTGCTGTCTGGGACATTCCAGGAAACATGCCCAGTTTACCCACATAGCTGATCATGGCTGTCGATAAAAAAAACACCCTCCCTCTCTTGTAGAGGTGTTACATTTTTTTTAGAAAAAAAACAACCAGAAATTGAGCCTCAACAGAATTCCCCTTTCCAGAAGGCCAGTCTTTGGTATTGGTTCCAGCCACTCTATATCACATTTGACTGGTAAATAAACATTTTTTTTTTTTTTATCTCATTAGGCAAATCACCAAGTTTACAGCAGACAATTTATTAAAACAAATGGTAGGAATTGAACTTTCTCTTACTCTTGCATTTTGCTGTAAAACTTATTATTAACATAAAATACTTTTTTGGGGGGCCGGATAAGTACAAGCAATGCTTTTCCAGGCCTCCCTACCTAACTCACTTTCAAAGGAGATCCTCAGAACAAACAGGAGCTTTACAGTTTGACAATTTTTTGAAAGTATAAACTTGAAGGCCACTTTTCATGATAAAGGTCCAGGACACTTCGCTGTGCCAGAATATATACAAATGTAACCACTTACATGAAATATGACTTCAAGATTGCATAGTTTCATATATTATCATAAAACCTTTGACATAGTAGCTGAAGAAGATTCTAAACCCACATTGTTACCTGCAAACATTTAGTTGTACCACATACCAAGGAAAATAGCTCTAATCGTGGAAAGAGGAAAAATATAATCCTTGTAGGAAATGACCACTTCTGCATTGACTCCCTTCTGTTTATTCAGGAAACCCAAATACAACAAAAAGAGTATGAACAAGACTATTGTATGTGGCCTCTTCCATGCCTTTGTTTACAGTGATTCCTGAGATAACACACTGGTCTGTTTCCTACCAGAAACAATGGAGACTGAGAAAATGATGTGTGGAGCACAGAACACAGACACATTCACACGTGAGTCAGGCCCAAACTTCAGGTTTGGTAATTGTAAAAATGCTAATACAATGCCCTATTTTTATGTTTTAGTGGCAACTAAAAAAAGACACTGATGAGAGAACGATACAAATGGGAACCATGAAGTCTGAGAGCACTTGACCCAGAAATGCATTCATTGTTTTACTCTTGTGATCTAATTCATAATATTAGGGATAGCTTTATTCTTATATTACAAAAGAAAATAAATTTGAATGCATAATAATAAAAATAATAAATTTACTAAATTATATTTCATCCCCATTTAACTATCAGACTCAGTATCAAATATAATGTTAAATGCACATTTAAATTTCAAATTGCATACAACTGATTGCAGCCATTTTTATTATTAATCATGATTTCTTACAACTGTGCTTTTACTGGGTGAGTCGGAGTGAACAATGCCACTAATAGAGATCAGGCCAAGATCAGGATTTTCATTAAATAATACATTAAATTTCGGTTTGTTTTTCACCAAACCCTATCATATACCCCCATAACACTTGGAATATATGGCATGAGACCATTCTGTGATACTTTTGCATCTTTTCTTAAAAGCTTGATGCTGATCGCTAATTCACTGCCATTATATGGACGGGTGCGAGTGGGACATTTTTTTTATTTATCCTTCTGTGGTCCGAAAAAATAAAGAACGGCACACTGCATTAGAACAACACCAGGGTGAGTAAATTATGACTTAATTTTCATTTTATGGTGAACTATCCCTTTAAAGAAAAAAGGTTTGAAATTTTTAAATGAAAGAAAATAAATAGTACATCTGATTAATCAAGTTGAAGGGAGAATGGCGTCAATACGAGATTGCATTTGGCCCTGAAAAGCAGTGATTCATGGGATGTAATGAAATGATGACCTGATGATAGATGCATACAACATCAGTGGCCAGCCATGAGCCACATTGTATTATTGGCCAATAAAAAAAGACTTCACCTTCACCAAGCTAGAAAGTATGTCTCATTGAATTAACCACAATAGAAAGCAGCTGGGTTTAACACTTAGGACAGGATGCCATCTCCACTTTAACAAAATCATTGGATGCCACACACGCACAGGATCCCAATAATGAAAATGACACCATCATGACTGCCATTATTTTAAAGTTCAAATGTGAGTCAACAGTTTGATGGCATTTATAAAATGTGCATCATTAGACAGAATGCTTATTTCAGACACCCTGAAGCAACACGTATTCTCTTGATGGCGTAGTGTTTCCTGAAGCAAACCACAAAACTGACACAATGACACAAACAACTAGATCCTTTTTTGGCAATGAGGTTAGAGTTTATCCTCTAAGCTGATACCAGCATCCGGAGCTATTTTGGATGAGGTTTCTGGAAGGCACCCTCACCGAATGAATTCCTTTAGTCTGAGTCAAAAGGCTTCATATTTAGGCCAGGTTTATACAGTTCCATTTGCATTACAGTCACCCCATACTCCTACATTAAAGCTTAATCAAAAAGTCAGCCATACCAACTTCATGATTTAGTCCACATTTTCATATAATCCTTAGGTAAAGATAACTAGCTTGTTGACGATTATTTAATCAAGAATTGATTGATGTATTTGCGAAAATACAGTTGTTTCAAATGTGTTTCAGCAGCAAAATTTACAATTTCATAAAATTAAATTAAATTAGCTATTTTAATGCTACAAAGGCCTCTCAATCAGTCAATTGTGGTTTATTACCTATAATGGGCAGTTATGCAATTGTGAAGACAGCGAGGCTTCTGCACACATACAATAGGCAAAGTCAAAGCCATTATTATACTAATTTCTACTTTCAACACAATGAAAAAAACCAAATGCTGTCACTGGGGAGTATTACAGACATCAACCCAGAGCATAACACATGCTCACTGAACTCAGGTGAAACATGGCCCCCATCATAGACATTATAGCAGTGGTGCATATGCACAAGAACACATCTGTTCGCATCTGTTCCATACAGACATACCTTTCATCCTCAATATTGGACTCCAGAGAGCAGGCTTGTGAATGGTGCTGTGCTCACTGAACAAGAATGATGTCGTTGAAGTCTGCTGGGGGCATGTCTGGGTCTACGTTTGCCAACACTCAGGAGGAGAGTAAGAGGATCTGAAATATCATTAACCCCCTAATGATCTCCTAGAAACCCTAGAACTAACTGCAGGCTTTGAGCCTTTGACCTAGGGGAGAACCAATTCCTTGGAGAATAAGTCTGGCCACAAGTCTGAAGAGTAACTGAGACCCTCTTCAACATCCAAGCATCCCACATTTCAGACAAACAATCCTAATTTGTCATGTTTTCCTAAAGCAATTGAGATGCTCCCCAAGGTAGGAGGACTGCACTATGAAGCTCATGATTTCTATGTTACGGCCTCTCATATGAATCTAAACCAACCGCTGGATTCAGTACACACGCTAATGCACATTTGCATGTGCTCTTGAGACCAGACCATCCGCATGGAAATCATTTTTCCAGTCTTTAGCCTAGTATCTGCTGGATCCATTAATATGACTAAGCAGCATTGGATGCAACATAAAGCACGTAACAACAGAGCGCACGGTTTATGTCTGAATCAATCTCAGCCAAAATGGAAAGTTGTGAATCATGCATAATAAGAGCAGGAATGTGCCATTTTAATTTTATGTTGACTTAAAGAAATAATCTAGAGATTTGTCTGAGTCCCATAAGAACCTCTCTTCGTTTTTTAGAAAGACTTGTTTTCTGGGTCTGATCCATTTCACGTGTAGAGGCGGGCGTGTGTCAGGATGCAATTACTGTGCACTTTTGACGCGTACTTGGTTAAGGTTTCTGTGGTGCAATAAAGCTATTAGCCTGGAGGGTTGCCCACTACTCAATAAGACCATAGGGATATTAGGTCTAATGTTCTGTAACCCAATTCTTGAGCTCTCCAAAACATAATGCTCTGCATGAAATCCCAATGAAACTCCCTGTAGACACGTTTTTAAAAAGCTACACAGATACAGTGGGGGCAGGAGGGGTTCTTGTTTTGGCATACTTAAAGCATTATATGATGCATATATCCTAGCAGGACAGAAACTGTCAAGAGTGACATTAGTAAGGTTTAAGCAGCATCCACTCAGCGATTATTCATAGGTCTTGGCATGTGGATTACACAAGTCTTAAGAAAGCTTTAAAAGATTAGTTTGTCTAAAAATGAAAACTCTATCACCATTTACTTACCCTTAAGTTGTTCCAAACCTGTTTGACTTTCTTTTCTGTGTTAAACACATAAGCAGTTAATTAGCTGAAATTCCAAGCTGCCCTTTTTCTTGCTACACTGTTTCTGCTCCTAAACTACTTTCACTGAATGGAAAAGAGCAGCTTCGGCATTTAGCTAAAATGTCTTCTTTTGTGTTAAACAAAATAAATAACACATTTTTGGAATTACATGAGGCTGAATAAATGATGACAGAATTAAATTTTCCCTATTCTTTTTGTAAATACAATGCATTAATATTCAAATATAAAAACCTTTAGGCACCAGAGAAGACAACCTACAGACATTAACCTATCAATACTAAGTGTGACACACAAAACAATGCAAAATAATAAGGACTCCACACATTTGCTTCATGTATTATAATAAAACTACATGAATCAACTGTAGACTAGAGGACTCTCTTGACTCTATTTCCAGAATTGATAACACTTGTCCACTCATTAAGTTGATTCATTGGACTTTTTAGTGCTGGTTTCCTGGGCTGTGTCCAAAATCGCCCTCTATACCCTTAAATACTAGGGCACTATTTGAGGGGACAGCCATTTGTAGTGGTGTCCGAAACCATAGTGGACATTATCGCGTGCACTCATTCAATCCCACAATGCACCGCAATAACAAATGTACAATGATGTATGCTCAACGGCTAGAGAATTCCCATTATTCACTGTGAGAGTTGCGCACCGAATTAATTCCTACATCTGATCAGATGTCACCCAAATGTCACATGTTTCTTTGTTCAGTTTCCCGCTACTCATCCGTCTCCTTGGTTACCGTCATTATTAGTTCATATGCGTCAGCTGTGTTTAGTAATTATCCTTGTTGTGTTCACTACTTAAGTTGTTCCTTCTCCTGCACTCCTTGTCTGGTCACCGTAATACCTACACTGCTGTGTTAATGTGAGTTTCCCTGCTCGTTACCTGATTCTTGAGTGTTATTATTAAAGTGTTGTTTGGATTTCATCTTCTGAGTCTTCGGCCTGTTTTTGGGTACACCACACCATTACATATACATTAGTTTCAATGACAGAATGCAATATAAATCTTTTAATCTTACTACTGGAGCTGCCAGTTTGCCAAGTTTCAAATAATGATTAAACAACAAGCAAAAACTATGCAATAGCGGCAGCCCACTCCATTATATATTTATAATAAATATATTACTAAACTAATGTAGGGAATAATAAATGAGGGTATAGGGGGGTGATTTTGGACACTGCCCAGGTCTCCAGAGCAACATACTGTACCTCTAAGATAAATTAAGCAATTAAAAAAGCAGTTGATGTTACACAGTACTGTACTTTTTTCTTTTTTTTCTTTTTTTATGATAATTCTGGCCTCAGCCTACATGTGCACGACCTGTTCCTTTCGCTGTCTCACTAAATGAACGGGTCACTACACAAACCAGTTTTATCCATTAGAGCAGTGATTCAGGGTTTAGAAAGATTTCCATTTCATTTGTAAGTCTCTGTAAGTCTTTGCTACACTGCAAGTCATGACTTCTCATTAAGATCTGTACAAATGATTGCATATCCACTCGTGGTTGAAATTTGGTGAAGAGGACTAATGACTTTATGTTTTTCAAATTTCACATCTAAATTTGATTTATAAATAAATATGCCATTTTGTCTAATAGGGAAAGTTTCTGCATGATTGCTCACTGAACAGTCAGACAAGCTCAGGCGTAAAGGGAAACGAGTGGCAAGGTTTCCTGTTTTTAGCTCAAACGAATCACAGTAAAGGTGACCAATTTTACAACAATGTTAGATGATATTCTGTATAATGTGTAGAAAGAAACATTTCTGATTTATTGTCTATAAAGGAGTACTTAAGGCTTACTGATGGGGCTCTGTGGGTACATAAGATAAAAAAGTCCCTATTTCTAATTCCCTACTAATTCCCTACTCATACTGCCACCAAGGGTCTAGTCTCCATACTTTTCTTACTCCATACTACTCAATACTAACAGTTTACACTCCCAGAGTGGTCCACACACTGGCTATAATAAAGTTCCTAGAAGAAGGCAAGTAAAAAAAAAAAAAAGTAAAACAAAGTTTACTCATTTTTAGTGATCTGGATTTTTCTGCTGTATTACACATTCCAGTGCTTCTCCTTGCAGAGGAAATTGCAAAAGCGGTCTCGGATCTGAAAAAAAGTACAAAACCCCCCAAAAAATCTCAGTCCCCCAGCTGCTTCAGGCACACTGCTGGGTCACAGTCAGGGCTGAATTCCTCTGCTGAGGGGGACTGAGATCCACAGCCAGTTTATAGACAGCGCAAAAAGAAGGACACAGCAACAGCTACTCAAATTGAAAATGTAATCACTAAAGATTAAAGAGAGATTTTTACAGATGTCCAAACCAAAAAGTAGCCTAATTATTATTCTTTGTTGCTCCTGTGTCTGCCCATGTGGGTGAGTGACTGAATGAAGAGAGACATTTTTGATTGGCAAACCAAGATTATCGTTAACGAAAACTATTACGAAAACCCGAAGTCAAAGACAACAACAAAAAAAGGGTTACCTAAAGACTGAAAACTAAACTAATACTTAAAATGTGCACTTAAAAAATGAACTTTCATTAAAGACTTTCATATTTTCAGTCAACATCTCTCAAGTCTACTCAAACCAATTTTCGCTTTTTTTAGTTTGTGGAGCTGTTTAAGAGAAGAAAAGTCTATTTAAAGGAGAACTCGGTAACTCTAGCGAACTCTAGTCACTTCTTCGCTGATTTTCCCTTTTGTTGTCGCATGTTTTCCCCACGAGCTCCCCCTACAGCTGTGGGGGGGTGTATATTTCACAACACAGTCGTAAAAAACTCATTTGCGGCGGCCTCCTCCCCCTCTCTACCGCTGCTCATGTGCGTTTGTTTTGATCGGAGCAAGCCAACTGTATCGTGTGGAACTATGTCTACCGAGGTGGGTAATCTGGTAATACATCATACATGCGTGTGTGTTTATGTCGAATTGCCGTAAAGCAATTTGTGTTTCGCGCTCGTTCTCGTTCTAGTTCTCGCTTATCACGAGACTTCCAATTTCTAACTTGCCGGGACGGTATGTTGCAAGTTGCAAGGTTGGTTTTCCGCCTGGGAACGCTGGGGGGAGCGGGGAAAGTCACCAATATCACCAGAACAGGTTGTTTAACCATCCAAATGATTTCTAGACAGTTTTATTAAGTTAAAAAAGTTACCAAGTTCTCCTTTAATTTTGAAAAACAAATACAACTAAAACTATACAATCAAAATAAAAAATATCAACAAGTAAAACTAGACTGACATTGAAAACCAAAACACAAACTATAATAACCCTTTTATATAGATGCACAGAAACTGTTGCCACTGCAGCCTTAAAGAGAACCAAGAACTAACCACTAACATCACATCACTAAACTAAACATCACCTCATATCATCTACTGCATTGTCCTCCAGGAACATTTGATACACTTCTCCCCCCCCCCCCCCCCCCAAAAAAACACTTTAAAGCCTATCAAACATGTCATTCCTTTACTACAGCATTGCACAATTATGAAAATAGGTTCTTAGAAGTAACAGCTACTGAAACACCCCCATTTGGAGAAGTTGTCTAATTCAAAGAATTACCTCCCCAAAGACGTGAAGTCTTCTTGCTTATGTCATCACAACATCTGACTCTCCCTCCCCCAACCCCCCCTCTAAAAAAAAGCTCCTCTAAAGTTGTGAAAGTGTTGAAAGGTGGTTGTGCTAAATCTGAAGTTAAAGGATGAGCCGATCTGGCAGGTGGATTGGCTATTAGAGTGGTGAAGACAAGAGGCAGAAGTGAGTAATCTGTTCCACCTGTGCTAACTTTCCTACCTGGGAAGTACACATGTACCACACACTCACACTGGAGAAGACATCCCTGGGGAATCCCTTGGTTATCAACAAAGAGCAGAAATAAACAAGAATGGTTTAAAAGAGGAGGAAAAAAGCTCTTTTACTACTAGCTGAAGGTCCTTTATCATGGGTGGTTTATCCTCGGGCATTCATTACTAGCCATGAGACACACTCATAGTGGCTGAAATATAATGCTTACTTAAACCAGAGAGTCTCAAGAGACTTGCAACATAGCGGCTAATAATACAAAATAGACATTCCCAAAGCAGTCAACATCCCAGTTAAAATGATGGAGTTTTTGTAAAGCCACATGACAAAACCATTTGTCAGTCCCAATGAATGAGGTCAAGACTGCAGCTGAGTCTTTAAGACTACAAATCAGGGGGTCCCAGCATCGCATGTGTACTCACCAAGCACCCACATTTCCCAGGTGACCCCTTCAGAAAGATAGTCTTACTAGACAATAACTCTCTCTACATGTACATTCCGCATGATTTACAATTACAGTCACAATTACTAATGATTTACGAGACAGCTTTGCCAAACATATGAGAGATGGCCATGACAGAAAAGTCCAAGGGAGAGAAATAAGGTCAGTATATTAGTCGATCGCTGACTGATGCCCAATGAATTATTGAGTCAACCATCCCATACATTCATATAGCGTACAGCCACATGTGCAATTATGGAACAATTATTCAATTTCGTGGCATAAGTGCAAGACAAATATCCCCCAAGTGGACTGAAAATAAACCATTAGAAATTCAGCAGCTTTTTATGTTGTTGCTGTTGTACTTACGATTGGCTTTTGCTTCTCTCAGTGAATTCCAGCTAAATGAATCTTAATAACCATAGAATTTCACAGCGACCCAAAGGAGTTTAAGAGAGAGAGCAGTGAAAACAAAGCAAGTCTAATTTTAGGCACTCATGATTAGTGTACCGTACGGCCCATGTCGCACATTACCAATGGGAAGCATTTCAAGACCTTATCAAGATGTCCACATTGTTGCGCGTAGCATATGGTACCTATCATTTATACACTGCACATAGTACAATTCTTCTGCTGCTGTATATGAAATGATAGAATGTTGTGTCTAAGTAATCATTCATAATAGTGTAATTTAAAACATATTGTGGCTGGGTGTGTGAGCTGAGGAATTAACAGACATCTCTTGTTTTCAGACAGGTCACATTGGAGCTCCAGAGGTAAGAAGAGATAATCAAATGAATTGCACCCATTGAGTATATTTATCATCATATACATGATCAAAGAAACACTTTCTCTCTTCTTTCTTTCTCAGTGGGGAGACAGAATAATGAGAGATAGAGAGACTACTTCTCAAGTTGCTGGCCCAATGTCACCTGCTTCCACTTCTTATGGCAATATAACTGAGCTCTCACATTATTTGCCTTATAAACCCTAGATGTGTGAATGAAGTTATCTTAAAGTGACGTCCATATGATAAACAGGCTACATGAAAATGGTAAATATTCCAGAGGTACTGGGTGCGTTTAATAATTAGTTGAATATATATTGTAATAAATAAAAACAAAAACACAAATAAATAAACAGAGAACGGTACGGTCAAAGGTTGTTTAAATGTCACATTACCCTAAATGGTAAAAAAATAAATAATAATTGTATTTTAATGATCTGTCCAAGCTTAAGAGATTTAAATACATTATTAAATACAAGTTCCATTCAAGTGTTTTTGCAAGAAGACCCTAATAAATGAATCAGGATTCCAAACTAAAGCTAATCTGTGCTAAGTACAAGCATAGTCACCAGTGCCAGTGATGTTGGCTGTTGATTTGTTGCATCTCAGAGCTCCAAGCAGTACAACTAAGTTTGAAAATAACTTCATGCTGAGTTTAGGACAACAAATCATAACTAATAATAAATGATGCATCAAACCAATTTCTTCACTTTTAAAACATAAAACTTGAAAATGATCTTGCCAGTGCTTACCATGGCATCTCCTTGATCTTGGTCATAATCATAGTAGTCGTGACTTGACTCCAAAGCAAGGTTTGCATAAAACAATGCGAGACAGAAGACAGAAATTCCAAATAAGTGCATTTTAGAAAGAAAAAAAAATTCTCTGAAGTCTGAGCAGAGTCTGTTGAAAGTTCCTCTTTTGCAGCTTTCAGCAGCAGGTTTCTAGAAAATTCTGTCCTTAAACTAAAATAATACCCATGTATACATCCAACATTTTAAGAAGACACTTCGACACTGGTCCATGGAATGCACTTTGAGCTCGTCCCTTCACAAGCGCCTGTGAACATCCACTCCGTGCGGAGAGAGATCAGTGTGGAAGTGCGCTCAGCGCTCTATGGCATGTTTTATGCAATTTCACGCTGCTACTTTGACTCCTTCTCCTCCCCCTCTCCGTTTTCCCCCAGCCTGCCTCTTCTGTCGCTGCTAGACACATTCCGAAACATCAAGAGAGGAATATGAGTCATGGCACGCGCGCTTTTCTCAGGTGTCGACTACAGCACGTCAAAGTCATTATGAGCAATTCACGCACGAGCGCGCCGAATGAACCATGCAGTTGCCGTTTTTTGTGTAAGGTGAAAGGGCAGTGGTTCGTTCCAACATGAAAACTGTTTTTACTTCCCCGTTCACCTCATATTTATTTTTGAAGAATATGCAGGTCTGGCTTTTTATAGGCCTACTATTACAATGAACATGGACGAGCTTAAAAAATTAACGCAAAAACAAGATAGCCTATCATAAAAGTAGTTCATGTGACTGCTTACTATTATATTAAGACATAAACCTGAATTAAAATGTTTTAAAAGAGTAGCCTATACAAGTTTAGTTTAGGCTACCACTTATTGACAATGAAAAGTGTTTTTTCAGCATGCTAAATTTAAACTAAGTTTAAAAATGTTATTAAAAAAAACAATAAAGTAAGAGTAGTATAGACATTGTAAACCACACACTAAATGATAATAATAATAATACTAATAATAAAACAACATACGTGTATGGTCAATTCTGGTTAATTGGGCCACCTTGATTGGGGCTGGGTGAATTGGGATGACTGTCAAAAAGTGGAACAATTTACCTGAATTCACCCTACTCTTAGTGAGCTTCTTTGGGCAAGTTTAAATTCTCTTGGAGGGTTTTTCTCCATAGGGGGTCTTAGTCCTCAAGTTCACTGAGTGCTCTTCTAATGCTGTGGAATGCAAGTCCCACTTGAGTCATTGTGTTCCATTTACGCTGTCAAATGGTTGCATTTAATTTTGTGATCTTCTCAAATACTACTTTAAGTAGCAGGCTAAACATGCACTGTCAAACGCATTCAGTGTTAACACTAAAGGTCTAGTTTGAATAGGCTCAGGGGCTAAGGGTTTGTGAATGATAACCTAATTAGCCATGACACCATTGAATACTTCAATGTGAAAATACCTGACAATTCACATTTAAATAGCTGGCCAAATGCTTTCCAGGGCAATTGAGATAAAAGTTCTGCTTTTGTTTTCTATTAAATAAAAATGATAACAATAAAAGATTGTACCAAATGACTGGTGAGTGGTGACAATAAAAATATGGTGGTTGTTGTTGTTGTTGTTAAAGCCAAACAATTCCATAAGCAGAAGTTCCAAATCAATGCAAATTACTTGCGGAACTTGTTATCGCAAATTTGAAGCAAACAAAAGGCTTGTCAGTCATACTTGGCAGTGGACAGCAACTTTGCCAACTTATTTGACTTCTGTTTGCTTAGGAACTGTCTCATTCTGCTTCCCTGAATGGTCTAATTCTAAAATGTCAAAGTTCAGCTAGTTTCATAAGGATTAACATGAGTTACTTTTGCTTTGACGTTACTAAAGCAGATTACTTCATGGGAGAAGTTATAATGTCGTCAGCCAGGCGTCTGGTGCTGCTTTAAATGCTTAGCCACATAATATAATCTTATTTAGAAGTCCTCAGTGGGACTTTTGACATACTTAGATTTAGTCTCAAAAAGAGTTTCAGAAGCTGACTATAAGTTCCATGCTTTTGTTCTACATTACCATTTACATCCTTTTCCATTTTTTCCCTCATCTGGCCCACGCATACCAAGTAATCTGGAATCTGTGTCCTTATTTAAACTCTCTGCTTTGTGCTCCAGAATTCTTTTCAAAGCAGTTTTGCGTATGATTTAAATAATGCCGTCAGTATAACAAATTACTGATTTTTATCAATTAAAGCTGATCTGAGGGTTTTGTCTAACATTATTTGTTTCTTTTTTTCTGTAATTTTTTTTATGCACATTAAATTGATTAATTTAAAGAAAGAAAGAAAGAAAGAAAGAAAGAAACATGAAATCACTTGACACTTGATGAACCAATATGCTTTAGTTACATCATAGCCATGAATCATGATGTGCTTAGTAGTTTGCAGGTGGAATTGAGGGAGGGACATTTCCATTATTGAGAGTATTTGATTGGACAAAAGTCTGTGTATGAGAAGTAAATTGTGTATTTTAATTGTGAAAAAGAGAGTTTTGTCAATGATTATAAGAATACTAGCATGTGTTTGCTTCAAACTATAACATAGATGAAATAAAAGCAACATAACTTTGACTTAATTTTCATTGTCATTTGTAGCTGTAGTGGTTGTCTTGAGAAGCACAGTTTTGTATTACACCTGGTCCAAATACGGGTCCACTGACTTCATTGCCACCAACTATGAGCACTCAGTCTGTGGCCTGAAAAGGAAGGCACCACCATAGGAATTTATGAGGGTCCTCATGGCACAGTGACCCAGCACTGTATAACACTTTTGCTTGTCTGCTCATGTGTGCACAGCTTGTTCCCACACTGGGAATTTCTCCTGCCGGAACTGGGAAACAATGGGTGTGGGAGTCCTGTGACTGGAGCTGCTGCTTTGGGAAGCGCTGGACCCTGTTAATGCTGGAATTTGCAGTGTCCCTTACGTCAAACAACGGTTGTGTTGGGTAGGGTAGATCGATGAGGATAAGATGGTCACGGGGGGTAAGCCTAATCTTGCACTCTCCAGCATTCCTTGGCATCCTCATTGGTTTGTTTGTAATAAATTATATAGCATTTTGACATTGAAGGCCTATAGATAGGAAAATACAATATCACTGCATTTTGTGTTTAATGTATACAAAGAATAAAATGTTTGAAAAATCTAAATCTTCACATACGTATTTAAATAATGCAGAAGGACTATTTTTGAGCAGATATTTCAACGTATAAAATGACCCATAGAATTAAAAACCAAATGGAGGGCCTGTGTTTCAGTAATTAAGAAGGGAAACGTGCTATGACTGAGATAAGGATTGGTCTTAAAGCGTCTTTGTTTCACAGTTGACAGCTGAGACAATTAATTAACCAACAAATAAGGAAAATGTCATGCAAGAGCATGTTGTGTGTGGTCTTGTATGGGTGACAGTAGCCTTAAATAAGAAACAATTACCCACAGTAGAAACCATGTTAGTTCTCATATCATCAATAATATTAATATATTATGTTATAAATTAATTAAATTGATTAAAAGTAACTATAAATCATTTTTACATTGCTGCAAAAGCTTCGTTTTCAATGTTGATAATAATATGAAATGTTTCTTAACACAAAATCAGAATATTAGAATGATTTCTGAAGAATCATGTAACACTGAAGACTGGAGTAATGATACTGAAAATTTGTGCCCTTGCCATTACAGAAAATAAATAACATTTTAACATAAAATGTATGTTTCAAGTTGTAATAATGTTTCACAATATTACTGTATATTGTACATATATAGTTAGTTAGAACCAGCATGATATTTTGAATGTTAATAGGGAGGAAATACTGACAGAGTTCCAAAGTTTAGGTGGAATTTAAAACTGTAAAATTACATCAAACTTACTTAAGATATGGGGATCAACACTTGCTTTGAGAGATAAAATAGTAAATCGGCCAAGACACCTGTTACCCTAGCTTCCCTGTTGGGTATCTTGAGAGAGTAAGTCCTATCCTGCCTTCAACAACATACACTTAATGTAATTTTATGGTCAAAACATCCAGTTCTAGAATAAAAAGAAAATGTAGATGAAATCTTCTCATAGTCATGTTAGGAAATGTTTGATGACTGGATAGCACTTCATAAAAAGTCTGCAAACCACTGGTTAGACTGTCACGGGCGCTAGAGGCATTTGACCCTCGGCTCATTGACATATTTGCCAAGCAAATTACCCTCACTGAGAAGGTTTTCAAAGTAAGGGACCAGTGAAGTGACCTCTTAAAGGCGATCTTTTACACATGTAAAAACATTCCCACTCACACACATACTGACACACACACACACACACACTGGCATTCGAGAGATGCTAAAGAGTGAGAGAATGGGGAGGGCTAAAATAGAGAGAAAGAGACCTTCCACCTCTAGCCTGCTTGCATTCGTATGGAAATAAGTCTTCTCGAGAAGTTTACGTTAAACTCTGAATGAGGATTAACATGGCTCCCGCTTCACTAAACAAAGCAATTACTGAGCACACATCTCCGTCAGCCTGACCGGCTGTATAAATACTGCCTATCCTGCTACAAACAAATTGCAAAGTCACAAACAAATTGTATTTCTTGGTACAGACTGAGTAAATGAATTTAGCACTAAATGTACTAAACAGATTTTATCACATCCTTCATGGCGACATGAGATGTGTATGGAATTTTCAATTTACTTTGAATATAGTATAAATCAAGGCCACAAGTGAGACCTCCGACTCCCACCTTTGTTTACTTCTTGTTATGAACGATAACGGGTGCAAGGAGATGTTTGACAAAGACTGATAGCCTATCTCACAACTTCGAAAAACTTGAAAATGTAGTATCTCAGTTTTGCCTAAACGTTTATATACTAACATTCACACAGATCACATTGTGTGTGAAGGAATGACGCCTCAGGCTTTCACAAAAGATAATCTGTAATCTGTCTAACAGACAGATTTGTCCAAACTGGCCTTTTAAGCTTCACTGGTCATATACAGTGGGCCAGTTTTCTCAGTGTTAACGTATATTGAGATTTAATCTGTTTTCTTTAGGATATAATCAAGCAGGCCTTACTACTTCTGAAATGAACTAGCAGAAGACGGTTCCCATGGTTATTATTCATGACCTCATCTCTAAATATCTTTTTTACAGCTTGTACCGTCATGCTTATTTCTTTTGTATATATATTTTTTTTATTTCAAAAGTAATTATTAAGAGCTCAGTATAATAATTTGATCTCAGCCAACATAAGAAGTATTTAGAGGACTGTGGATGAAATGTCTATTTGCATTAAGGATGACAGTCTCTGACAATTTCTGGGAATGTTCTCTTCTTTTAAACATGACTCAGAGGAAACAAGTTTGACAGGGCGTCAGAATGATAAGACTTTTGGGCAAAAAATTGTGGTGAGTGTGTAACTTAATGAAATATAAATATTCTTAGTCATTGTCAAGGACTCACATGATGACTTGCACAAGGTCAAATAGAGATTACAAATTTTAGTGAAGACAAAAGAGTCTTATTGGCATTTGGAGTTTGACCTTTACAAAATTAGCATAGTTCTCTAATGTCTTTCCGGACAAATGACACTCAAAGTAAAAAATTGTTTGCAAAATTAGAAACAAAGTTAGAATAAGTCTAAGAAGATAACATAAATCAATGATAGAGTGATTTTCCCCCCTTCACTTCATATAAAGGTTGTGTAACCGCAGTGTAGAAATATGAAGGGAATATATTATGAAATCAAATGCAGTGCTGCCAAAGAAAACTATTTGAAGCAGCAAAAAAAGTGTACAAGACAGAAATACCAGTAAAACTGATGGCAGACTAGATGATTTTGGCATCAATTTCCCTGAAGCGAAGTCTTATAGGACATCGCTTCCTGGCATATTACCGTGGGGTCATGATGTACATCAAAATGTACACTATCATATGGGAACTGGGTATAGAGCACCTGCCAGCCAAACAACATAACCAACTGTTACTCTTCAAAAGGCTGAGGTCAGATCACTTGTAAATTAGGAAAATGACCCCTCCAGACTAGCTGACGAGAGTGTGAGAGAGAGAGAGAGAGAGAGAGAGAGAGAGAGAGAGAGAGAGAGAGAGAGAGAGAGAGAGAGAGAGAGAGAGAGAGAGAGAGAGTGTGAGAGAGAGAGAGAGTGAGAGAGAGAGAGAGAGAGAGAGAGAGAGAGAGAGAGAGAGAGAGAGAGAGAGAGAGAGAGAGAGAGAGAGAGAGAGAGAGAGAGAGAGAGAGAGAGAGAGAGGTATGTTTCCCATGAACATTTGCCAGGTTCTGTCGGACTAATCCGCAGGGAAAAAAACAAACCCAGTGTCTTTCAGGACTTTGGTTAAGTAATGAGGAATTCTTGCCTCAGTCTTTAATAGGAGAAAATGGCCTTTTTTTCTTGTCCTCAGGACTACACAGACTGATGTCTCAACCTGCTTAGTTATCCGAGAAGCAGGCTTTTCAGACATCGAAGAGCTTGTTTATTTCACATTAACTCAGATAAGTCTTTGTCAAATAACAAGCCTTAGATTGGCGCATGTAAGTAATAGCCAAATTCAGGCGTGTGTAAATCTGCATGTGAGCCACGCAAAGACTAAACAGTGAGCAACTAGATTCTTGAGGCTTTAATTTGTCTTCTCTCTACTCATAAATTTGCTGTTAGTCTGCAATAAAGTATTTATCCTTCTTTTTTTTTTTTTGGTGTGTGTCCTGGCCAAGAATGGACAGCAGTTGCAATCACAAACTTACAGATCAAAACAACAAACATAAAATTAAAACACTTAAAAACAATTGCACATCATTGAGTCTTCTTCGAGTGACCGAATAATAGATTTAAAATGTTCCATAGGTACCAGAGTTTGTAATTTCAATTTCGTTTGGAGTAGATTCCATTCAAATGGAGCTGCATACATAAAAGCCCCTTTTCCCAGTTCAGTTCTTACAAATGGAACAGAAAGAGTAAAACAATTTGGGAATATTGCCCAACACTTTTCTTTTGAATTAGACAACCTAGATACAAAGGCAACAACCCCAAAATAGTTTTATAAATAATTAGGTATAGTGCATTTTCCTTCTAATGGAGAGAGGGGGCCAGACTACTCTGTTATACAATATACAATGATGAATTAAAGGTGTACAACCTGATATAAATCTTAAAGCGCTATGATAAATGGCATTCAAAGAGGAGGGAAGATGAGAAGAAGCAAATTGATACACCACATCACCGTAATCAAGTACAAGCAAAAAAGTAGCAGAAACTAACCTCTTTCTTACATTAAATGAAAAACAAAACTTGTTTCTAAAATAAAACCCAAGCTTTACTTTTTAAGTTTTTCATAACTGAGAGCCAAAAGATAATGTATCATCAATAATAATGGCAAGATATTTATACTCTTTTACTAACTCAATCACATTACCTCGTAAAGTCTGGAGAGGAATAAGGTTGTCTACTAACTTTTTCGAGCTTGAAAATAACATAATTTTGGTTTTGTCTACATTCAGAACAAGTTTTAGTGTATGAAGTCGTGACTGAATGACATCAAAAGCCACTTGAAGCTTAAGCAAGGCTTGCTGTTTAGAAGGTGCTCCACAATACATACAGTATCATCTGCATAAACGTGAAAATTAGCATCCTGAATATCATATAATCAAGACTGTTTATGTAGATAGTAAATAAAAGAGGCCCCAACACAGATCCTTGAGGAACACCTTTAACAATCTCCAATAGTCCTGAATTTTTACCTTCAGCCTGAACACATTGAGTTCTATCACTTAAATACTTTTTAAACCAGAAAATAACATGATTTGATAAGCCAACATTCTCTAGTCTATGCAGCAATATTTCATGATCCACTGTGTCGAAAGCCTTTGATAAATCGATAAAAAGGGAAGTGCAATAATCATCTTTATCCACTGATCCCACAATGTCATTTAAAACTTTCAAAACGGCTGTTGTGGTACTATGTTTTTTTACGAAACCCTATTGATTAGATAGAACTTTGTTTACATTCAAATAACAGGTCAACTGGTCACTAATGAAACTTCCTAAAAATTTTGATAGGACACAAAGCTTTGAGATTGGCCTATATAATTATCTAGAATAGTGGGATCTCCCCCTTTTAATAAATGAACAACAAAAGCTGATTTCCAAATTTCCGGAATAACACCAGTATCTATTGAAAGATTAAAAAGATAAGTTAAAGGGGTCGAAATAATATCAGCTGCTATTTTCAAATAGATAGTTTCCACACAATCAGGGCCTGGTGATTTATTTATATCAAGCGATTTAAGTGCTTTATGGACATCAGAACTCTTGATATGTACAAAAGTGAACTCTTCCTTTTTTAAACAAGTTTCTGCACTTACAAAATCATAATTTGAGCGCAAAAGATTTTGTGACTCAAATAATGACCCAGAGGCAATAAAATGCTTATTAAAATAATTAAGCATTTGCTCTTTATCAGATATGCTAGTAGAATCCGTATTATACATGAAGGGTCAAGAGCCTTAAGCAGGCTCTTTATATATGTTCCCTACCATAACTTCATCAAATCGTCACTGTTGTATTTTGTAAATCAATGATTACATCATGATTAAATCAATCATGTTCCTATCTGTGTGTGTTTTATGAATGTTTATGACATTTTATAATGTTATTCTAATACAGTGATGCCATTACGTTGTTACTAGTTGGTCTGACAAAACCTTTGGCTTGTATTTAGGCATCAACTAGGTCTGGGTAGATCAATCATTTGACCCCCTAATGAACTTAATGAAATCTAAAGAATTCTAATCTCTGAAATGCATACAAAGACATATGAAAGTCAAACAAAATTACTACCTGTCAAAACAGACATGGTGCTCTTCATTTCTGTGATAGCTCTCAATGATAACATGACCTCATTACCTTATTGGTTTGGTAAACTACTTGGGCAATTTGTGTCCTTTAGGAAGATAGAAGCATCAAAATACAATTTTAATAGTAAAGGTATGCTTTGAATGTGTTTCACTCTACCATTTTGTTTTAACTGTCATTATATGTGTGTGATGCGTGAAATAGGATTATCTAGGTTTTATGTTGGATCGGAATCTGTTGCGTAGGAGACAGTTATAGGCGTTCAGTGCTGAGCCACTATTATTATTCCAAACCAATGAAATCATCCTTGCTGGCTGGTTTTTATTTACTCTGCAGCATACCATATGTAGAGGTCATTTGCTGTTTCATGCTTGTCTATTTAGCTTTTGCAGGATTAATGTTATTCTACAAAAGGTCTGCATGAGTGGCACAGTGAGTGTACATGAAACAAATGGCTAGGCCTATATCAGAATCGAGTCCTCCTGGGAAATTCCTACTTATGAGTTTGGAAATCACAATTACAACACGATGTGCTTTAAATTACTTTGGTTGGAATAAAATGGACTCGCTGAAAAATCTCTATTTTTCTCTTCCAGACAAAGACATTACGTTTTTTTGTTGTTGTGATAATGCAATGAAAAGAAGATCATAGGATGTACATTAGCTGTGTATGAGTACTTATTTTTATTTTACTTTAATGTGCAAACTAAATTGTAGCTACTGTCAAATTTTAAATTGTTATGTCTTTAAGTGGAAGAAATTTAGCTTTTTTTTTACATGCAGACATATGACACTTTCTGTTCTGAAATTAATTTATGATTCACATTACTGTCCTTATTGTAAATGATGCTATAACTTGGAATCCTCTCAGCTCCATGTAAAAGTTAATGTTAGATCTATTTCTCTCTACAAATCCTAACTTTCACAATGATCACATATACTGTATAGTGTGACACTAATCTCAGACATGTGTAAACTTCCAACAGAGGTCTTGCAGGAGTGGTGTATGTTTTTAACATAAACGTCCTCTGAAGAAAGACTGTTTGCTAACTCTGCTCCGGTGTTTTGGGAGAGATGAGTGATTTATCATCACATCCTTTACAGCAAGGAGGTACACTTGTGTGAGGGTTTTCAGATTTTAATTCTCATAAATCGGTAGTGATGCGATGTCAGCATGCTGCACAGAAAAGCTGTCAAGGCCTGGATTTTACGGGAAGCCACTGAATGGAAACTTCAGGCCCCAGGTATAGACCCGGGTTAATCCACACAGAGGCTTCTTATTCTGTTGCTCAAGTCTTCATCTACAATCAATCATCATTGCAATACTTTCATCAAGTTTCAGCTGTAAAACTGGTAAATACAAATACATTTATGTTCAAAACAAAAGTCTTAAGTTTGGCATTTGAAGACATGTAGTGTTTTGATCAGCTGCAATAATTTCAGAGGAAGCTGTAACGATATATATATATTATTGAAAATGCTTCTATTTATACATTTTTTCTCATTTATTTATTTTTCTATACAAATTATATATAAATTATATCATTATGACCAAAAGGTTTTATATTCATTCAAAGGTTTTATACTAAATAAAAAAAAAATTAAGTAGCCTATATATTAATACCTAACTACACATACATAAAAATAACAAAAGTAATTGTTAAGGGTCAGGTGCTGCATTACAGAATTCCTAAGTCTTAAAATGAAATGACCATGGTCACTAAACAGGATTTGAGTTATACCAAAATTGCAACTTATGGTAACAACTGCAGTTCACAGGGTTACATTTTGCAGTGTTTATATGTTGTAAACATTATTTTTAATAGTACAAATGGGTCTCTGCAGAACATAAAGGGTGGATTAACGAGCATTGAGCTAATAGGTTTGATCCTAGCAAATTTTGTTTAGCTCTTGGAAAATACTCAGCAGTAAAGTCAATCCTACATAACACAGAGCCTGCATCATTTTACATAAAGTAGGTATATTTTTTTGCCATAAGATTCAGTGGTGCTTTTGCTCCAACAAAGCTGAACATTCCTTTTGATTTGTGTAGTATACTGTATGGTACTGCTATATTTGAGTTTTATATTGCCTCATGTAGACAGACATTATTACTCCAGTAAAATAGGGAGGGGGGGAGGAGGGGGAGGGTTGAGATTTAATGTTCCTGTGGTCACACACCATTTAAAACACATTGAGACACAAATACAAAGTCAGCTTTTTCAAGTCTATATGCCTGCTTAAGGCTCTTGACCCTTCAGATGCCAGGTTTGTCTGGAATCCTCTGGTGGTTTTGCTCTGTGATTTTAATAACAAAAAATGGCAGATATGTTAGAATATATTATTTTAATATTATTCTGGTATCCCCTCTTAAAAAGGTGTTAAAGCAGGTAATTTTTTAGGTATGTTTTGGTAAATATTAAAGAGGACCTTAATAGCATTTGTGTTTAGCTCAGATTCTGAGGCCGCTTTTGCATAATTCCTTGTGAATTGAGTACCAAAATACAATAGTATTTGCAAATAAACACTGTTATAAGCAGACACATTTATATTGTTTTCCCCTGTCTGTTTTAAGGCAGAATATGTATATACAGCTACAACAAAGATGAACGATGGTGTGTGATACCAGCTATGTTTTAAAGGTAGGGTAGGCAATTTTTTCTATTAAATACTTTTTTGTATACTGGTTGAAACTCTCTTCACATCCTGATAGCAATCAAAAACAGAAGTGGGCTAAATATTAAAGCATGTACATATGTCTTCTGTGGAAGTCTCAGGACCAAAAAATGTTTGTCCAGTCCGAATGCAGTGAGACGTTGGCTGTTTTTCAATTCCAAGAATGCAAAAAACTGACTTTCTCGTGGAGACCAGTCTTGCCAGGCGACCTTGAAAGAACTCAATCTGAAGGACACGAGGACACAGAACGCATCCTTGTGAGAATTGAGATGTGTGTAGACAGACAGTCACAGAGAGCCGCAAACAAACAGCAGCCTCCTTTTACAGCTCCTCCTGAATCAAAACAACGAGCTTATGCTGCATTCAGGCCATGTCATAACTGCAATTGCGAGAATTGTGACATTCTACCCGGAGCTGTTCGTATCCTCAGACTCAAATTTATGCGTCACTATTAATCGAATTATGTCAACACCATCAATGCCAAAATTAAACTACAGCAGGCAGTCAGGTTGTAAAAGTAAAAGCTCTGTAATTGTTTACAGCCATTATTATTGCAATTATGTGTGCTTTGCTGTATTTAGTGATGCTTTGCAGACTCTGCTGTGTGCATTGCATGCATTGTTTGGCAGGAGGTGTGGCTTTGTAGAGGCTCTGAAGATTTGTATTTGGTTGGGATATCCTTTCAAATCTAGCTTGCTATAGCCTCTCCAAAATTGTCTACCCTACCTTTAATTTGTAACCTCAAATTAGCATCACTGCGGATTTCGCATAGTTTAAAATGACCGTGTCGACGCAGACGCACACAAACTGCCAACTCATTGTAATTTATGTAAACAAACAGCGTGCTCGCGTGTGCGCCAACTCGTGGATGTTTTTGGGTCAATGACGATTACATTTCAGTCGGGTTTTTTTTTTTACACAAAAAATGGAATAACTTCAGTATGTAACGCTTGTAAAGTTTAAGGTATACAACATTAGTATAATGTTTACGACAGTGACGTATGGTTATACGACTGCCGTGATACGTTATATAGATAAAAAAAATAAAATTGGCACTAAGCCCGCGAAGGAGAAGTTAGTCTGTTATCAGTATTCTACGGCTGTACGTGTGAGACTATGGGATCAATATCCCGTCTAAACTATTGCAGCCACGGATAAAAAAATAATAAGCGTGAATCAAAAATTTTAACGTACAGTATGGAATTTTTCGCCACTAGGGGTCGCTAACCTATTTACAATAACAAAGGCGTAGTTTGATGACACAACATTTGCTAAGAATTATGGATCTTGTCGTCAACGTCAAGCCGACCGATCTAATCTATGGATCTAATAATGTTTATGGATGACTGAATACATCGATGCTTTTATCATGACTGTGATATGAAGCAGTTCGGAATTGCTAAGAGACAGCTATCAGCTATCATATAAGGAATATGGACATTTCATTCTACCGAACTAACGTTACATACGAGTGTAGAATTACTACTCACAGTCACAGGTCAGTTTATTAGACAAATTAAACTTGTGAGGTAACGCAGCGTTGTTTCACTTGGTCTAACATTACACTATCACACTAAACTGCATTTGAATGTGTTGAAATGTATGTGTTAGTTTGTCTGTATGAGACTAGCAGTAAGCTAGATCAACATTAGAATAACATACAGATCATATTCTAACATTTCATCATGTTGAGCTATATAACATTGATTAGTTTTATGTAAATGTGCTCACCTGTTTAATAAAGTACATGTAGAAGCGGTCGAAGTCTCGGACGTGGAGCTCTCGTTTATATACTGTCTATGGGAGCTCTAGGCATCTCGAAAACACAGCGCTGATATTGATTCTCGTTTTAGTTCTCCTTTTGTCTCCAAAGTCTGCTTGCCATAGTCCATAATGTTTGAACGAAACAACAACAGCGTGCAAATAGACATTGCGAACTACCGTCAGTCGCTTTGGTTACTATCAGAGGGCTCTGGTTCATAGCTCTGGTTGCCATGGCAGTATGAGCGGAAACCAGGGACAACGCGGATATGACGCCATTGACGGCGACAAAACAGAAATAAAGAAACGGGACGTTTCTCGAATTAAATTACAAATTTCTCCTGGTTTGAAAGTTGTTGGAAACAGTCGGGATAATGTAAGTACACAACTAAAAAAATTTATAACATAGATATAGTGATTTTTGCTATTTTTAAAGCAAAAAAGTTACATATTGTGGCTTTAAAACGCATGTAAAAATATATTGCACAAACTGAAAAAAAGAATGCAAAATGATCAGAATAGCAAACAACGTGGTCACGGATCAAAATATAATAAGCGTGAATCAAGAAATACTGCATGAATAAAAACTTTAAACGCATTAAAAGTTATTTTGCACAAAATTTAAACTTATGGTCATGCTCTCTTAAAAAGCATTTTCTGCTCATATTTTACTCTTTTGTACACTTGTGCTGTTTTTCTCTACGCTCTTCTTTCTATGTTCTGCGCTTGCTTTCCCAAATGTTGCAGTTCGAATTTCATGTAAATTAGGGATGGCTTAAGCGTCACCATTGGTCCACTAGTTCTAGATTGACAGCTCTTCCTCTAGCCAATCAATCGAAGAGGGGAGTTGACGTCACACCAATGCGACTCATGGCTACTGATGCTTACCATAGATATCATATATAAAGGCTAGATGTCTCGTGCGCGCTGCTGGCCAATGGAGGTCGACGTCCGCACGTGGCGGCCATCTTATCACAAGGCGCTCGCTCACTCGTTTAATGGTGCATGAACTTTTAAATAACCATAACTTGCTCAATTTTCTACCGATTTTCAAACGGTTTGGTTTGTTATAAACGTCAGAGATGTAGTTATGACACTGCATACATACACTGCATACATATGAATAATTATGACATACATGTTCAAGCATTCGGAATTATAGCCACGTTAATAACGTTTGTAAGAAACCAAACCGTTTGTAAATCCGTCAAGATGTCAGCGAGATAAGAGGATTTGTGTGCATGCTGATCACTCACCTTAATTCACAGCTTCACTGTGACAAGATGGCCGAACGGTGATGCCGGAAGTGACGGCGCCATAAGACATCTAGCGTTTATATATGATATCTATGATGCTTACCATAGACCAGGGGGGCAGGGTTTCATATTATTTTGAAGTTTCCCCTGGCGCCGCCATTGGCTAGCGGACCCCCACCTGCTGTTAGCATCCCATTGACTCCCATTCATTTTGGCGTCACTTTGACAGTGAATAACTTTACATCTGAGGCGTTTAAAGACTCCATTTGTCCATTATTTATTTCTAAAGAAACACGAAAATGTATAAAAGGCTCCATTACCTTGTAGCTTCCGTTATGGCCCTGTAGAAGCAATTTTTGTAAAAATAGGCTAACGATTGCGTCATAACCACGCCTCTCTGTCGCACAGTAGATAATTACCGTATGGACAAGAGGAGAAGCTCGCGGGCAATCGGGGGGACGTGGAGGCAAAGTGACAAAATAATTCATCAGAATACATAGCAAAAGTTTCTCCTGCTCCTAGCTTATGGACACCTCCTACTCACACTCTCCGTCTCTGCAAGTTTCGGAAGGGAATGATTCAGATTTCTCTTGGCACAGCTACTAGAAGACAGACGGGTTGCTCACGTCACGTCACATCTACGTTGTCAAGCTCAGTTTGAGTCTGCGCAGTACGCTCGACCCCCAGGAAGTAAGAGCTTCTAATTGACTTCACTTGTCTCCGTTGAATCCAATGGGGTCGCTGTGTCCAGTTTATATACTGTCTATGCCATGGGTCACCAAACTAAGGCCCGCGGGCCGACTCAGGCCCGCCACCCCCTTTTGACTGGCCCCCCAGCCCCCCACCGATGAGGCAATCCCCAAAAGTCGTCATGGCCTATTATATAAATATAAATAAAACTCGCGTGCAAATTGATTAATGCAATGCGGAACTACTCTTAGATATGCGGGTTCTTTAGGGACACTTAATCTGTAGCTCCGCCTTAGCTCTGAAGCAGGCGAAGCAGGCTGCGATGTAAAGATTGCAATGCTGGAATATGTTAAGAGAGAGGTGTGGGCGCGATCGAAAAATCGCAAAGTGTTTACTTATATTTGTGTGTGTGTGACGTGTGAGAGAGTGAGGCGCGGGGTCGCGAGATGATTTCTTTAAAAAAAAGTGGAAAAAATATATAGGCCCTATACATTTTTGTTGCAATTAATTTAACCCTTTCGCACGATCACACCGGGTAGATTTTCTGTTTGGCGAGTAAATCTCAAAAGGCTATCAGCCACACTGGCGGGTGAATGTTCATACCAAAATATGAACTTTTCAGCGCGCGCGCGCTCTTCTGAGCAGAGAGAGAGAGAGAGAGAGAGAGAGAGAGAGAGAGAGAGACCCGGCCGCGAGCGCGCACTCACTATTCAGAGCGGCCCAGCGTCAAGCTTCCCCATACTTTTTGACAAGCGTCCTTGACAGGACGGCCAGGGCTTCTTTGCAGCTGTGTACACAGTTAACGCTCTATCTGTTGACAGCGCTGAGGAAAAAGATCCCGCCACTGGAAGAAGCGGTCGCCGCCCATTTGTGACCCTGGACCACAAAACCAGTCTTATGGGTAATTTTTTTTAAATTGAGATTTATACATCATCTGAAAGCTGAATACATAATCTTTCCATTGATGTATGGTTTGTTAGGATAGGACAATATTTGGCCAAGATACAACTATTTGAAAATCTGGAATCTGAGGGTACAGAAAAATCGAAATATTGAGAAAATCGCCTTTAAAGTTGTCCATTTCTATTGGCGATAGTGCTGCATCCACTCACAAAAATAAATGTTTTATATATTTAAGGTGTGAAATTTCACAAAATATCTTCATGGAACATGATCTTTACTTAATATCCTAATCTATAATTTTGACCCATACAATGTTTTGTTGGCTCTTGCCACAAATATACCCGTGCAAGAAAAAGGTGACAACGGCGTTTTTTTAGCAAAAAAAAAACGCTGGCAGCGTTCGGTTACAAATAGCAGCCGAGCGCGTCTTTTGTTGCTATAACAACAGCTGCAACAGTAGCCTAGTGCTGTGTGATGCAAAAAATGTCGAGAAAGAGAAAGTTGGCTCTTGCGTTGGCTTTTGAAGTTAAGGCCAATTTATACTTCTGCGTCGGGTTCGCGTAGAAGGTACGGCGTAGCATACGCATTGACGTGTACCATACGTCGTACTCTTCGCCGTACCCTGACGCGCACCTCCTCAAAAATGTAACTACGCGTCGCGGCGACGCGGACCGCAAGATCTGTGATTGGTCGGCTGGATAGCATCGCGTTTCCTCCTACGCATTTCCGGAATGATCTTCTGCACTCTGCACCGCCCGCCCGCCATTTTTAAATTCCGAAGATCAGTGAAGAGCCATGGAAACAGACCAAGTGACCGAGAGATTGCTTGAAGAAGTGCGGAAATACAGCCATCTGTATGACTCCTTCAGTCGCCATTGCTCGTAGAAACCTAAACTCAAAACAGCCGCGAGGAATGTAAACACAGTGGAACTGGAACATTAAAACCCACCCGCGCCAACTAGCGTTTCGGCGGTGTAACTGCAGAGCAACACAGACATTCGCAGAAGTATAAATGCTCACGACGGCGTCGCCTACGTGCGTAGCCTACGACGTACACTACGGCGTACACTCGACGCAGAAGTATAAATTGGCCTTTACCGGGGAGGAGAATGTCGGTTCACAAAGACGTTTGTGGGTGCACGACAGACTTGTTGTTATGGAATCGCTACTCGCTTGTCACTGGTCAGCTGTCAAAAAAGCGCTTGACGTAGGGCGTTCTTTTCAGAAAAGTTGAACTTTTTTCAACTTAAAAAGACGCTCTGAGCTGCAGAAAAAGACGCCGGCGGTGGCGTCTAAAAAAGCGCTCAGGACTTTTTTGAAAAAACGGTTTACTCCATAGGGTTATAATGTAGAACAGACGCTGGCAGTTTGAAAAAAGACGTTAAGTGTGAACATAGCCTTAAGACTGGTTTTGTGATCCAGGGTCACATTTGTGTTCTGCTGGCAGTTGGAAGGCTGCGCACCCATCAAAGCCGTGCAGAACGTCTTCAGCACTCGCGGATCGTGCATACTCCGCCGCTGGCCAGGCTGCTTCTGCTTTACACACCATGGCCGTTCTTTTCTCGAGAAAAGGAGTTTTCCCATAGCGTTCGCAACGCAATACTCGTTCCCTTATCTCTCAGGGAACCGAGGTTACGTTCTGCCTTCGCCTTCCACATGAGTCAGGTAACAAAACTGACAAAAAAAAAATTGTATTTCACCCCAATGATAGTAATATTTCATATATTTCTCACATTTTGATCAATATATATATTTTTTATATTATACATTTCAAATTTTGCTCTGGACATTTTTTTTACGTTTGTATTCAACATAATAGGCCTACCTTATCTCAATTAAAAGTACTGAAATGAATGTATAGCCTACGTGAAAAAAAAAAAAAAGGCTGTTTATTATTTTGGCCAGTAAAAAATATGCTTGGCTGGTGGATTTTTTCATCTACCAGTCCCCGTGGCAGGTGAGCCAAAAAGTTAATTTCGGACTCTAGGGTGGGGGAGGTGCGGGGTCGCGGGGCAGCAGCGCATTTATCATGGGGGTCGCGGGCTAAAAAGTTTGGGAACCCCTGCCATAGACAGTAAAAGAAGATGCTTACTATACAGGGGAAGACGACCATCAACTCAGCTGGCAAAAATCTTTCCGGATTCTTTTCGTTCGGGTCACATGACGTCACTGTAGCTTTGCGCCGCCATCTTTACGACCGACGGTCTCAGTATTGCCTGCAATATGTTGTGCAGTTAGCTGCAACAACAGCCGAAAGAGGAACCCCGAACTGGTATTTTATTCTATAGATACAGACTGGGAACGCCCCCGGGAACGCCCCGTCACGTGATGTGAATTTAGCCCGTGGGGGAAAACATTGCCTTGGCGCTCATTGAAATACACGGGGCAATCATGCCGAAGAGTTGCTTTGTCGTTTTCTGTACCGCCAATAAACAAACAAATTATGAATTGATGTTCTACATCCTTAATATACACACAGAACCGGAAATGAGGACAAAATGGCTTTTGAGCTTTCTTTTTTGAAACTTATGTTATGTTCTGTAATACCTCTATAGTAGCCTACTTCTATAGTATGTCCCAAAATACTACAAGATTCCTATAGCTGTTTTTCATAAGGGATGTCTCATTCACATTAGCGTTATCAGCTGAAGGCTCATGACGCGAGCCGAGAACCTATGGAGTAGACTGCAGTCTGTGAGTTACTAGAGGACTTTAGGGATAACTGTCAGCACAGTCCCTCTGCAACTTCGTACTACTGATCACCGTTTTACAAAAGGATTAATAGTTTGGAGTGAAGCATACGTACAATTGGTAAGTGACAAGGTTTTATGGAGTTATAGTATGCAACATAAGTTGATTGAGTTACAGGCTAATGTTACCGCTACTGCCGCGATGTCTTGGAGATTCAACCAGATAACAAAATATGTCTGGAAACGACACCTCCGGCCATTTGGTTGGGTCATTGACCCAGTTTTTAATTAAATAAGGGCTATCATAACCTATTGCAGTTCATTTTACAATGTACTGTTGCCGGTCGGCAGGCGTCAATGACTCGCAAAGACACTGGCATGAAGTTGGTTTGACGTTGGACGTTCTGGCATGAAGTTGGTTTGACGTTGGACGTTCGATATTCGCATATTTAGGGACCGTCTCAAAATTACATGCGACATTGGTATAAACGTTTCTAACTTCAATAGCATTTGAAGACAATGACTTACAGTCATAAAACCAACTGTACATTGTTCACCCAGGTGTCAGGTATGATGCACACCTTTTAGATTTTTGATATTTATGACAATAAACTGCTAAATCATATGCAAATATTGTTATGTATTTCACTACTGTATGGGGTCATACACAAAATATGACAATATTTAAAGCTCAATAGCATTTGAAGACAATGACTTACAGTCATAAAACCAACTGTACATTGTTCACCCAGGTGTCAGGTATGATGCACACCTTTTAGATTTTTGATATTTATGACAATAAACTGCTAAATCATATGCAAATATTGTTATGTATTTCACTACTGTATGGGGTCATACACAAAATATGACAATATTTAAAGCTCAATAGCATTTGAAGACAATGACTTACAGTCATAAAACCAACTGTACATTGTTCACCCAGGTGTCAGGTATGATGCACACCTTTTAGATTTTTGATATTTATGACAATAAACTGCTAAATCATATACAAATATTGACCCCATACAGTAGTGAAATACATAACAATATTTGCATATGATTTAGCAGTTTATTGTCATAAATATCAAAAATCTAAAAGGTGTGCATCATACCTGACACCTGGGTGAACAATGTACAGTTGGTTTTATGACTAAGTCATTGTCTTCAAATGCTATTGAAGTTAGAAACGTTTATACCAATGTCGCATGTAATTTTGAGACGGTCCCTAAATATGCGAATATCGAACGTCCAACGTCAAACCAACTTCATGCCAGTCGCAAAGACCACATTTTTGTCATTCAAATACACACGATGTTCGCAGTGTTCTCTTACGAGAGGTACTCTCGTACTGCGTAATATCTTACGCTAGGGGAAATCTCTTTTCCGCGAGATACTGAAGCCAAAAAATTATCCTTAATTTTGAAATAATGTAAAACGCGTTGCGGCAGCATGCAGACATAGGCGAGACAGCTCGCGCGCCTATTGGCTGCCCTGCGGCAACTGCAGCAGCCTATCGATAAGGCCCTATCGTGACGTCATCACCAATGGGGGCGCTTCGCGCCCCATACGTCACGTCCCGCCGAAACGGGCGTGGCCTGGGGCTATAAATATAGCATCGAAAGGCTAGCTTACCGATTTTTCATCTCTTCAGCGGAGCTCACGCATCGCTGGATCCAGAGAGAAGAAGCCGCGCCGTGGAAACAGCATTTCAGCGGGACGAGTTCGGTACCTGGAGTCGCTGGCCGCGCCGCCTTCAACCACCGTTCCTGCTACGCTATCCGGCGTTATATCCTTTCATTGCATTGTGTGTGTTCGCCGCCGCGACTCACACTCCCTTTCTAAAAGAGCAGAGCGTCTTTTTCAAGATGTCTCGTCCATCCTGTGGCTCGTGCCGAGCCCCACTCAGCGACGGGGACCGCCATGTCATCTGCGTTTCCTGCCTGGGTGAAGGACATGCGGCTCTAGCGCTCGCTGACGGCGGATGCCCTCACTGCGAGCTTATGCCTATGGCGACTCTGAGGACTCGCATGGCAACTTTCCACGAGCCTGCACCCCCCGCTTCGACGCCGCGCCGTAAAAAGCGCCGTGCTCAGCGGATCCCTGAGCCTCCCACCGAGAAAAGCTCGCCGGTGCGCCTGCCAGCTTCGCCGTCTGCTTCTCTCGAGTCTCTCACTCCCGGACAGTGGCCGCCGCTGGCCGCCGCTTCCGCCGGAGATGACAAGGAAGAAGCGGCAGTTTTCGAGGAGGACAACTGCTCTATCCTGGCTTCGGACAGCGAGGATTGGGCGAGCTCTGTGGACCTCGCCCCTTCTTCTGCCCGCGAGTCGTCAGGAAAACGGGCCAGCATTGAAGCTGAGCTGATGCGTCTGCTCACACAGGCCACAGAGAGCCTCGGCCTCGAGTGGTCCGCGCCCGCCGAGCCTACACGCAACCGTCTGGACGGCTGTTTTCTGCAAGGGGACCGCGTTTCCACGCCCTCAAGACCCGCCCCGTTTCTTCCTGAGCTTCATGAAGAACTGGCAAAGTCTTGGAGCGCCCCTTTTTCAGCCAGGCTACGTTCCTCTGCTTCGGCGGCATTCTCCGTGGTGGACGGTGCCAAAGACAGAGGATACCTCGCTCTCCCTCTAGTGGAGGAGGCGGTAGCAGCCCATCTTTGCCCGCCCTCTGCTGGACGGCGGACTAAGACGGCGCTACCTTCAAAAGCCTGCCGCGCTACTTCCACCCTGCACAGTCGCGCTTACACCGCCGCTGGGCAGGCTGCATCAGCGCTACACACTATGGCCACTCTCCAGATCTTCCAAGCTAACCTTCTCCGAAAGCTGGACGAGGAAGGCACGGAAGCAATCAACGTGGCGGATTTAAGGAGCGCTACGGACCTCGCACTCCGCGCTACGAAATCCGCTGCACAGGCCATAGGGCGGAACATGGCCTCTCTCACCGTTGCTGAGAGACACCTCTGGCTGACGCTTTCAGAAATGCCGGACTCGGAGCGCTCTGTGTTCCTCGACGCCCCCGTTTCTGCTACTGGCCTCTTTGGATCGTCCGTCAAAGATTTCGCGGACAGATTCGCTGAGGTACAAAAGACGTCGCAGGCCATGAAGCACTTTTTGCCAAAGCGCTCTAGCTCCGCATCAGGCCGCTCTAAACAGCCGTCTGCTCGCAGCTCGCAGCCACCGCCCCCCGCCGCCGCTTCACAGCGTCGACAGGCCCGGGACCAGAGACCACGCTCTCGCTCTGCCGGCCGCCGCCCCCCACAGCGTGGGACTCGGCCGAAGGTTGAGATGAAGCCCGAGGCCTCAAAGTCTTCCTAGCCAGCTTAGGAAAACGACGGTGTTCAAGCCCCGCTGCGGCCGGGTTTCCACCAAAACTTCCCGCTCGTCCAGTTCCATTACATGCGACTGTTCCAGTGTACTCTGCAGTAAACAAGTCGGTTGCATTACCCGCTTGCCTGTACACAAACGCCGTTTTCACGGCGACCCAGATAAATCCTGTAAAGAGCGTATTTTCTGGTATTCCGGCCACGGCCGACGGTGTTATGAGTGTAGTAAAAATGCCCACTGCCCAGTGCCCATTCCTACACACAGACACAGCCCGCCCCACAGGGCTCGCGCACATAAAATCGACTCATGTCGATTGCGCACAGAATGTAGTGAACGTGCCCACGTCCCAGTGCCCACAAACACTACACGCTGCATGTCTCTTGGTTTCTGTAAAAACGAAACCAACACACATACAACCGACTCAGGTCGATGGTGTTTTCAGTGCAAATGTGCCCGCTGTCCTGCGCCCACATTCACTCACAGACATGACGAATCCCTCGGTTTCCCCCACGCTCGCCGTCTCTCAGCTACCTGCCGTGAGAGAGCCGAGCGCGGGCGAACCGCCCGCTGTGATCAAAACACTCCCCGCCTCGAGCGCTGCAAATGCGGTGTCTATAATACAGCATACCGAAGCTCCCCGGTCGCCACTATGTCACGACCAGAGCTCCAATCTCATTCAACCCTTAGCTATGCACGCACATGCGTGGGCAAAGCTTCCCGGTGTATCAGAATGGGTGCTGAACATTATAAAAAGAGGCTATTCGCTACAGTTCGCTCGACGTCCCCGCCGTTGTGCGGTGCGAGTCGAAACCACGGTAGAAAAGGAAGTAGCAAGTGTACTTCGTACCGAAATTGCGAAACTGTTGAGCAAAGGGGCAATAGAGCCTTTATCTCAAGCTCAGAGCGAAGGGGGGCTATACAGCAGATATTTTCTGGTTCCGAAAAAAGACGGGGGTCTCAGACCCATTCTAGATCTAAGACAACTGAACGTAGCGCTTTCAAAACGCAGGTTCAGAATGCTCACAACCAAGAAAATCCTCGCGCAAATTCGCCACGGGGACTGGTTTGTGTCAATAGATCTGAAAGACGCGTATTTCCAAATACAAATAGCGTCACGTCACAGGCGATTTTTGAGATTCGCCTTCGAGGGCCAGGCTTATCAATACACAGTCCTACCGTTTGGCCTGTCCCTAGCACCCCGTACATTCACGAAGTGCATGGACGCAGCCCTCGCTCCCCTGAAACTTCGGGGAATGCGAGTTTTGAACTACTTGGACGATTGGCTGGTTCTAGCTCAGTCACATACGGAGCTCATAGAACACAGAACCATTTTACTCGAACATCTCGAGAATCTGGGTCTCAAAGTCAACTGGGCGAAAAGTTCACTGTCTCCCAGTCAGAGAATATCTTTCCTGGGCACAGAACTGGACTCGCTGTCAATGACAGCTCAAATATCGCTACAGCGCAGATTGACTATTCAGCGCATGACAGAAACCTTCCGCCGCGGCACTATAGTCCCGCTAAAGAAGTTTCAAAGGATGCTCGGTCTCATGGCAGCAGCATCCACAGTTCTCCAGCTGGGTCTGCTTCGCATGCGCCCACTGCAGTTCTGGCTACAAGCGCAAGTACCGCGTCGAGCATGGACTTCAGGTCTCTTTCGTCTCAAGGTCGATCAGGAATGCGTCTCAGCACTGATACCCTGGAGAGCGACCGACTGGTACCAGTCAGGTGTAAGCCTGGGGACTTCCTCGAGTGTGAAGGTGGTGTCCACGGACGCCTCCACCTCGGGATGGGGAGCACTGCTCGAGGGCAGACCGTTTTTCGGCCAGTGGTCAGAACGGGAAAAGCTTCTGCACATAAACTGCCTGGAAATGATGGCAGTCGACAACGCGCTGAGGCGCTTTCGTCCCCAAATAGCAGGACACCACGTCTTGGTCCGCTCGGACAACATGTCAGTGGTAGCCTACATAAATCGCCAGGGAGGCATCACATCCCGAAACCTATACAGGTTAGCGAAACGCCTCCTGGTATGGGCTCAGCACAATTTGCGCTCGCTCAGAGCAGCGCATGTGCCTGGCCACCTGAATGTGGGACCAGACAGACCGTCCAGGAACAATGTTCCAGCAGGAGAATGGTCACTGCATCCGCAGACAGTCCAACTGCTGTGGCAGACATTCGGCAGAGCAAAGATAGACCTGTTTGCGTCTCAAGAAAACGCTCACTGCCCGGAATTTTTCTCAAAGAGCAGGGATGCGCTGGCCCACGTCTGGCCCCGCTGCCCGCTCTATGCCTTTCCCCCCATCACGCTCCTACCTCAGGTATTAGAGCGGATCAGGGAAAGCAGATGCTCAGTGTTACTGGTTGCTCCGTTCTGGAAGAACCAGGCTTGGTTCCCAGTTCTTATGCAGCTGACGAGCACTGCCCCATGGCCAATACCAGTGAGGAGGGACCTCCTCTCTCAAGCCAGGGGCTCGATCTGGCATCCTCGCCCGGAGCTTTGGTCCCTACATGCGTGGGCCATCAACGGGTACCCTCTGATATCCCAGAGGGAGTGTTAAACACGATCATGCAGGCTAGAGCTCCCTCTACGAGACGGCTCTATTCCTCAAAATGGTCAGTGTTCTCCAGCTGGTGCACAGCACGCGGCTTTTGACCCCTGGACTGTGGAGTGACGGAGGTTCTCTCCTTCCTACAAGAGCTACTGGATGAAGGCAGAGCCCCATCCACGCTCAAAGTCTATGTGGCGGCTATAGCAGCGTTTTCCAAACCAACGCTTGGTCAGTCACTAGGAAGGAACGATCTGGTCATTCGGTTCCTTAGAGGAGCTAAGAGGTTAAATCCTCCCAGACCTCCCTCAGTCCCCATATGGGACCTTTCTACGGTCTTGGAGGCCATGAAGGGTGCCCCATTTGAGCCTATCCAGTCAGTAGATATCAAACACTTGTCTTTCAAAACGGTGTTTCTTCTGGCTCTCGCTTCAGTGAAGCGCATAGGGGACTTACAAGCGCTCTCAGTGAGCGCGACGTGTATGGAGTTTGGGCCAAATGACTCGAAAGTCATACTCAAACCAAGGCACGGGTACGTCCCTAAATCCCTCAATACACCGTTCAGGGCCCAGGTAATTTCCCTGTCTGCCCTGCCGGTCTCTAACGAGGAGAAGGACGCCAGCTTCCTTTGCCCAGTCAGGGCGCTAAGGGCTTATGTGTCCCGCACGTCTGTTTTCAGACAGACGGAGCAGCTCTTTGTTTCACTCTACAGACGTTCTAAGGGACTCGCCGTTTCGAAACAGAGCCTATCCAGATGGATAGTCGATGCTATAGCGCTGGCTTACACCTCTAAGGGCTTGCAGTGCCCATTGGGTGTCAGAGCGCACTCCACGAGAGGCGTGGCCTCGTCGTGGGCTTGGTCTAGTGGGATTGCCTTGCAAGATATCTGTATGGCGGCAGGCTGGGCCTCCCCGTCTACATTTATAAGGTTTTATAACCTAGAGGTTCCCGCTCTGCAAGCTAAGCTGCTTTCAGTCTAGAAATCGGTACTGTCTGCCCCGAGTACGTCCGGCCCAGAATACCAAAATAGCGCGAGCAACGCTCGTTTAGATCGCGCAGCTCTATGGGCAATGTGTAAGACCCACTATATTCATCAGTCCAGGCCGGGGTCGCCCTGACTGAGTAAATACCATCACTATAACTGTTCTTATAGGATGCTGCATTACAGGAATGATGCTATTCTAGCCACTCTTCCTGGGCTCTCTGTGAGTCACTTATGATCATGTACTACATGAGCCCGGGCACCTGCCCTTGGGACTTTGGTGCTGGATCATAGCATGCACGGCGTTTTACACTGTTTCCCCTAGCGTAAGATATTACGCAGTACGAGAGTACCTCTCGTAAGAGAACGTACTCGGTTACTAACGTAACCTCGGTTCTCTCTAGAGAGGAAACGAGTACTGCGTATCTTGCCGTGCCTGCGCACGCTCCGGTTCGCTCCGGCGATGAAAAACCGGTAAGCTAGCCTTTCGATGCTATATTTATAGCCCCAGGCCACGCCCGTTTCGGCGGGACGTGACGTATGGGGCGCGAAGCGCCCCCATTGGTGATGACGTCACGATAGGGCCTTATCGATAGGCTGCTGCAGTTGCCGCAGGGCAGCCAATAGGCGCGCGAGCTGTCTCGCCTATGTCTGCATGCTGCCGCAACGCGTTTTACATTATTTCAAAATGAAGGATAATTTTTTGGCTTCAGTATCTCGCGGAAAAGAGATTTCCCCTAGCGTAAGATATTACGCAGTACTCGTTTCCTCTCTAGAGAGAACCGAGGTTACGTTAGTAACCGAGTACGTTTTCCCCCACGCCGACTCCACCCTCGCCACGCCCCCAACTATGACTAGATGCCGACTGAATACCAAAAGAAAAGGATAGAAGAGAGAATCATTTATTTAAAAGACTTGAAGTCTCATGTTGGTTTGTGGTTAATTATATTTCCATTATACTCTCAATGCCCAACATTATAGCCTACAGACAGATATCGACAGATAATGTTTTTTCTTAATTTTATTTGTTGGATCTGTTTAAATGTTAAAGCACTTTATCATGGTAAGATTTGGGGTTGTTTTGAATATAACTGTCTGTCTGTTAGTTAATAACTTACCTACCTAAATCGAATATAGTTTTCTGAAGTTCATAATATTGTATTCGTCACATGCGCTTTAGATGTTATTTTGTGTAAGTAACGTTAGCTCTGCAGATGATGCATAATCTCAGCCTTGAAATGCATATTAAAGGACTAGTTCTTCCAAACATTATAAATAGGCTAATTCTGCCGTCATTTACTCACCTTCATGTGCAAATCCTTAAGGTTACTTTCCGTGGAAGACAAAGGGACATTTTTGAGTAATGGAGACTCTTCTTGTCGATGTAATGAAAGTGAATTAGTAACGTTAGCCTACTGGGGGCTGTCACGCAAAAAAAATGTAAATAATAAAAGACAAAAAAAACATCACAAAAGTATCACAAAAGTGATCTAATACGATTCGTCCGTTATATTAATATCGTTATTTATTCATATGATAGCTTTATGTGACGAACAAACTGCAATTTAAGTCGTTATATTATAATCACTGATGAACTTTACCTCTTGATAGCTTTTAATCGCAGCCGAATCGTGAGTGAATCATTCAAAAAGATTCGACTCGACAGATTCATTCATTTCGATATTTGTGTGTATTAAACCTTCTCTATAATTGAACATCTGTTCTTTCGGACAGATATGGCAGTCTTTTATGATCTTCGGCTGATGTCTCAGCTGGACTCTGCAAGTGCTGCTGTTCGGATTAGATAGATTCAGTCATTCCAAACAGCAGCAGATTCATAGATTAATTCATGACATCGCCCCGACTCTCATGAACGCGCGCCATGAAGCTCTATGACTTAAGTATTTATATATCATGGAAGGCCAATTGGGGCAAGTCTGGGGCAGATAATAATGGACAAAATAAAACTGGGGGTAACAAATAAGGATCAAATAATATAATTTTTCTCGATATCTCTGTCTCATTCAAATGGGCAGTTTGGGCTGCCATACGGGGCGAGATCGGTCGTAAATATGGTGGCGTTCTATTTGTTAGGTGGCAATCTATGAAGGGGAAGACGACCATCAACTCAGCTGGCAAAAATCTTCCCCTGGCAGGACACCTTTAAATTGCATGTGTGCCTGTAACTCAACCTGTTACCGGTATACGTATACCTGGCAATATGTTATCATTATGTGCCTATCTGATGATCCATCATTCACCTCTAAGCACTTAACGTTACCTCTAGACCTGGCACCGCGAGCGTCGATCTTCTCCGAGCAACACAACAGTGTTTCACCAAAGAATTGCCGAATTGCCGATTTGAACGAGAAGTTTGAACGAATAACTCGCTCGTAAAAACAGTAACTTGCCACGTATTACGTCATCACGTTGGAAAGGTCACGAAAAAAAAAAGAAGAAAATAATAATAATAAACTAAAACAAAGATGTCGGACGATTTTGAAGTTGGAAGAGAAAATGAGATGGAATTTTTCGCCCTTCCCTACCTTTTTGAACCAGAGTAAGTTACACAGACAAATAACTTAGATAGATGACGTGACGCGTGACCTTTCCAACGTGATGACGCAATGCGTCATTCCTCAGCTGGGATCGTGCAGAGCCCTTTGAAGCACTTCAAAGCCCTTTGAAACTGCATTGATTTGAACTTCAACATTCTGGTTGCCATTGAACTCCGGTGTGTGTAGAAAAATCCTGAAATGTTTTCCTCAAAAAACTTAATTTATTTTCCACTGAAGAAAGAAAGACATGGACATCTTGGATGGCATTGGGGTGAGTAAATTATCAGGAAATTTTCATTTTGAGGTGAACTAATCCTTTAACTTCCGTCCCACATCTCACTGAAGAAGCATGTCGGGGAAGCGACAGGCAGAGCCGGATTAACGCAAAGGCAAACTAGGCACGTGCCTAGGGCCCGATTGGCGGGATGGGGCCCAGACAGAGGGACAAAAAAAAAAAAAAAAAAAATTACAAATGTCCTATCTACAATTTATTTCAATATTTATTAATTAACTAAAAATAGTGACGATGTTTATCTTAACCATAGACTGTTACATTACTGCAGTTAAACCAATTAATGTGTCCGTTACAAAGCGGGTGCCGGCTTCTGAAAGTATGTGTAACGAACGCATCCATCAGGTGCTGCGAGGCAAAAGCCTAATAAGCACACAAAGAAGCACAGCTCATAATGCAGGTGTGTGAGTTGTCGTCATCTATTTTGGAGTGATTGCAATGTATTCTAAATATAAACTTGTACTGTAGATCAGCGTCATTTCTGGAAAAATCATTCACCGCTTTATTACGAGTTTAAAAGAGCGCGAGCGTCATTAACGTGCCCAGACGCGACGCTTTGAATTTGCGCGTACAATGAATAGCATCGAGTCGGGAGCTGACTAGTAAAAAAGCTACAAAATTAAAAGACAAGACGTCTGTATTCTAAGTTAAAAAGCCAACACACTACAACATTTTTAAATGTTTCAAATAAAGGATCTCATATCTATGGGTCTATCTTCTATACCCTGACATTACGCCAATAATATCAGTTTATATATTTTTTTTCTGCTCAGTAGCGATCGTGTCTTTCTCTTCCACTTGATTTGTGTATAGCATATTTAAGGTAGCAATGCAATATAAAAGCACTTATGCTCATCTACTGAAGTGGGATTCTGGAACTGTGAATAAATTGAATAAAACAGCAAAATAACAAAAACAACAATAACATCTTCATTAAACAAAAAAGAGATTACCTTAGATAAAGTTTGATTAATATGTACACACAGTACCGGTAAAAGTCTGGACCCATTACTATTTTTAATGTTTTTGAAAGAAGTTTATTATTATGCTCTACAAGCCTGCATTTATTTGATCAAAAATACAGAAAAAAACAGGAATATTCAGCAAGGATGTGTTAAATATATAAAAAGTGATAGTGAAGACTTTTTTAAAACAACTTTTTAATAATCAAAAATCCTGAAAAAAAGTATCACAGGTTATAAAATAAATATTAAAGGAGAAGTTAACTTTTAAAATGAAAATTCTGTCATCATATACTCACCCTCATGTTGTTTCAAACCTGTATGAATTTCTTTCTTCTGCTGAACACAAAGGAAGATATTTAGAAGAATGTCAGTAACCAGACAGTTTTTGGGTGCCATTGACTTCCATAGTATATATTTTTTCCTACTATGGAAGTCAATGGGACCCAAAAACTGTCTGGTTACTGACATTCTTCTAAATATCTTCCTTTGTGTTCAGCAGAAGAAAGAAATTCATACAGGTTGAAACAACATGAGGGTGAGTATATGATGACAGAATTTTCATTTTAAAAGTGAACTTCTCCTTTAAGCACCATTTCTAACATTTGATAATAAATCAGAATATTATAAAGTTTTCTGAAGGATCACGTGACACTAAATTCAGCTTTGCATCACAGAAATATAAAGTATAGTAAAATAGAAAACCATTATTTTAAATTTTAATAATATTTCACTATATTATTTTTCTTATTTTTGATCAAATAAATCCAGGCTTGATGAGCATAAGAGACTTCTTTCAAAAACATTAAAAATAGTAATGTGTCCAAACTTATGTACTGTGTAAGTAAAAATATACTGCTTTTAAAATGAAATGTTGTATAAATAAAAAGGTTAGGAATCATATTTGTTTCAAGTGTTTTTTTATTGGGGGTGGGGGGCCTCCAACATGAATTTTGCCTAGGGCCTCCTAATGTCTAGAACCGGCCCTGCCGACAGGGTGAGTAAATAGCATTATTTTTTTTTATTTTGTGTGAACTATTCTTTACATATTGCTCCTGCAAATAAGTAGCACTTTATTTATTTCTTTAATGTACAAAGACAATCAGATTATGAGTTTTTCTACTTTCACCAAAGGAATGCCAAAGGCATTCAAGCATAAGTGGACGAGTTCCTGTTTAGATGATTGCATTTTCCCATAAACGCTATAGTTGATGTTTTTGTTGTTAATATCTAGCCTATATGTAAGCACTAAGCAGTATGACTGTTAGGCCTAACTGACAAAGGTTTTGGGCTAAAACATGCTTGCAGAGTCATTCCTGGGATTCGGTAATATTTTTTAAAGTGAAGAATTTTTTTAAGTGGTGGTTCACCAAAATTAAATGTTAAAAGCTTTTCATTTGTGAAGCAGTATTTATTTGCGGTTCGTTCTTGTGAAATTTTTTAATAAAAAAAATAAAAGCAAGATATTTTGATGTAATGTGTCCACTTGACAAGCATCCTATGTCAGAAATTGGCAGCCACATCAGCAGCAGAAAGACTGTTGGGCATGCAGATATGTTGAACCAGAAAGAAGGGCACAATATGAGAGAAAGAGACAAAAAAAATTCAAACTGGTTGCAGTCTTCAACCCGGTTACTATTCTCAACCTTGTCACAAATATTTTTTGGAAAAAATTGTGAAGACGATGAAAAAAATTAAGGCCTTTCTTGCTGATTACTACCTGACATGTTAAAGAATAACAAAATAAAGTGTGGTTTTAGTTAAAAACCTAAATACATTTATTTTATTTTATTAAAGAGACTACAGACACACTATTTATTTTTAACTTAAGCCACAATAATGTGAAAATTATCATAAATGTTACATTGTTGTTAAATTGTTATGAGGGCCTCATGGGCACTAGGTAGATGTTATTTTATACAGGGGCGTCATGCAAGCCAAAATTCTGGGGGGGCACAATCTGATACGTTGCAATTGTTTTCTGACGGGTGATATGGATCATGTTAGGAGGGGTCAGGGGGTTTCTCCCCCTGAAATTTTTTTAATTCTGGCTGCTAAACATACCATTTCAATGCAGTTTGGGAGGGCCGGAAATACCTTAACGGAGCTAGCAGCAACCCTCCTCTATCTGAGGACTAAGTTAAAGTATCTATTTTGTAAGTTTATGTAAAAGACAGGTTGATGAAAGAACTGTAAGTTCAAATTCAAAAGCTTTTGAAGTCTACTTCATTAAAGCATGTTTACACACACACTTACTGTACACTTAGGCCTACTACACATGATTTTAAAAACAGTAGCCTACCATTGCAGTTTTTATGTTATGATAATTGGTATGTGACCTAAGAACGATCTTACATTAAAGGTACATAAAGGTGCTGAGGTCTGACTTTGTGGTGCTCTGAAATTAAGTTATTTTAATGTTAATATGTGATGAAGGACTTTGAAAGAAGTTTGACAGATTTCAGTGTTGAATAAGGTTAACACTACCCCGTTTATTTGAAAATGGTTAATATTTGACAGAAATGTAAAAAAGTAATCAAAACCGATCAGATAACGTTACTATGGCTTTGTATGGCAGTAACGTTAGCCAACTAGTTTACGGTTAGACTAGGCTAGGTATCGATAACGTTACACTGACACATCTTAAGTTAATGCTCTGAATTCGCAGCTAATATCAAATCCATAACTTTTTAATCAAGTAAAAATTTCCAGGTCAACCAAAAATAATCCCACTACCTTTTAATATCATCCGATAACTAATTCAATGCCGATTTGTTGCTTTGCCCACTTACCACTTCAAGACCATCTGTAAAACATTGCCAGCTCAACGTGCGAGACGAGTGAGTTGCTTGAACATACACAGCAAAGATTCTAGAGCGTTACGTGCGTAGCGCTCTAGATTTGATATACACAGACACCATATTAGGAAAAAGGGGCGGGCTGATGCATTGCTGACCGATTTATTACACATCCAGAAGAATACATTTGAGTCGTTATAGGCTGTGGTATATTATGGAGCATAATAGGAATAAAGTTGTGACAAAAAAAAAATTATCAGGGAGGAAAAATCTGAGGGGGCACGTGCCCCCTCACTTTGAATGGGCATGACGCCACTGATTTTATAGCAAGTTTTGTGTAAAATCCTTTTTATACCAATTCCATTTTGTCCGATAGGAGGTTGAGAATAAAAGGTGAATAAAGAAAAAAAAAAAATATATATATAATAAAAAGTTTTTAATGCCTGAGCTGGGAAATTCAGATTTGTTAGAGATGTGATAATATGGGGTATTTACAAAATAAATGATATGTAGTTTCAAAAATAAAAAAATCCAAGTTGAAATATTACCGAATCCCAGGAAAGACCCTTCAGAAGTTTAATGCATATTGTATTAATTGAAACAAAAACATATGTCGCATACGTTATTAAACGTCCCTTATAATTCTCGCAGTCAGTGGCTAAAAATACAGTTCATTTCAGACTCCCTACTGAAAAACTGTGACTTTTCTGTTCTGTTTGGTCTTTAGTGTCATTGTGCATGGAAACAGTTCATGAGACACAGCTGTTTGTAAACAATCTGGTGAGCATTATGTTCCAGCAGGACAATTATTTAATTTTTCCACTGAGGCACGGCATGTTCCACAGCTGTAAAATGTTCTTTCTATTTACAAGCAACATAATGCCTCTTGATAGAGGGTTAAAATGCTCACTTTTATTGTTTTCCTTTTGTTTTGAGTGATCTGTGAATTGAATAGAATAATTATTTGTGGCAAAGACATAATTCATGCCTCTGTGGACCTCTGTGGTTCTGTATGCAACACACTTTAGTTTTGTTAATGGACATTCTTTGCTGGAATCAACTTAGTATTTTTCTTGGAGTATCATTTCCATCTTTTGTTTTTCATTGGCTTCTCTACACTGTGCTGTTGGGGGTCGGGTGGTGCTATGGTACAAAATGCATTGTATGAGCATCAGTTTCTGTAAACTAAACATGTTAGCTACATTCCTGTAAAATTCTAGTTGTGAAAGGCTACGTGTTAACTCGTTTTTTTTAAATAAGTTGCCAGCCACCGCAACTCCACCAGCATATTTGACCATTTTCACAAATACGTATTTCATGGCTCCCAGAATATTTTGTTGTATGAAAATCTGAACATGCAATATATCAAAAGAAAGAACAGACCCTCTTCTATAAAAAAATAAATAAAATAAAAACATTTTATAAAATAAAATTAAATTGATCAACACTTTTGAGCAAAAAGCTAAGAAAATCACGTTTTTGTCAAAGACTACATCTAGATCGGATTCAGAACAATGATCAAACGGTTGACATTTCACTCAGTAACATTAGGCAGTTTTTATTATATGCTGTTTCACGAGTTCACACTTACGAATGATCAGAGAGTAAATGGTTATGCGTATATTTGGCGTGCTGTCCGGGGGGAGGGCTCCGAGCTCGGAAATTGGGCCCGAACCCAGAGTACTCCCCCAGTCTCTGGTTAGGAATATAACCATGCAAGTGTGAGGAGATGGGGTGGTGGAGGGATGCTGAAAACTGTCGAGGAATATGGGTGAGTCGACTGCGTATATTTATAGGTTTAACTCATGCTGATTGAGTGGACCTGTTGATAGTAACTGATTGATAGTAACTGATTGATGACAGCTGGTTAGAATGACTTGATTGCTTGATCATTAGAATGTGTTCCTCCCGAACCTTGTTAATAAAACATCATTTAATGTTGATGACGCGTTATTTTACATATGCATATGATTACATATGACATCACTCGTTTCTGCATCTTCTTCACATGTGTTTTGATTAGGAGATTCAGTCTTATTTATATAACCCCTACCATATAACAGTGAAGACACGGAAAGACGGAAAATTCCGTCAATGGCGGGGGAAAAGTTAAGCCATTTTGTAAAAGTGCACTGACTAATTCTTTGGCATTGAATTTGGCATTAATAATTATTTTGGCATTGTATACTCGCATGATATATAAATGTATTGTTTTTGATGACATTGGAAATGATTCTGTATAATTATGTATTCCATGATAGAGAAATTATTTTTTAAAAGAGATAGGCTAATACTAAAAGATAATGTTTACCCTTTATAGTTTCTAAGCAATGTTATTATAATATCTTTGGAAGTCAACCACAAGTTGGAATGTTACAATATCAAATTTGTCAAATGTTGGTTGTTCACATATAGCTCAAAGCAGAATACTGACTAACATCCCATCCTTCAGCATTTCTATCATAGATTCCTTTTCAGATCTGACAAGTAGTGCTCTCCATGGCAACAGCAGCCTCAATAGACCCATTTCATCTCTTTATTCTAACACAAGCCAGACCCCCAGCAGAGAACTTACTCTCTTATCCTTACGTTTTTGCATGAAGTCCAAATAAATCATCTCTGTGGATATGGGCCCGGGAGAGAGATTCCTGTCTCACATTATAAACCATGTCCACAAAAAGCATCTCTTGTAGAGTGCAGTTTATAAACGGACCTTTTTTAAAGTGAGTTTTAGTTATTTACTGAAAGCTATATTAATTGAGTGCAAGGTCTGCTTGGTCATCCAAAACTTGTTTTGAATACAGAACAAACAAAATATTTTCCCTCTAACTCAAATCAGGGTTTAATGAAAGCATTGTCGCTACTCAAGGTCAACAAACTAAAGTAGTTTCCACCCTTAAATGCCTAGGATTTTTAAATGATGACCGGATTTCCTTTAGGTCCCATATTCAGAATTTCTGTGTTTTGTTGTTTCTGAAACATTCTTCAGTGCTGCCCATCTTAGCCTGCTTTGAGATTTTAAATTTCAGAATTTGCAATGGTTATAATGACAAATTGATAATTTTCAAGTAGGCTCTGTCTTTTACTATGTAGTCACTGAACTGTGTAATTTGTGCCACAACATGAAAAAAAAATTCTTCAGTTTCTTGAAGTCTCCACTGTCTTCTGTTGTTTGAACAAACCACCCCAAATTCACGCCAGTTGTTGAGCCATGCAAAAACCAACCTACTAATGGCCTACTTACAGTTTTCACAATCTGGATGTTAAGATGAGATAAGAAAAAGTACTTTAACATAGTAAAAAGTCAAGTATCTTGATGCTTTAAGCCAGGGGTGTCCAAACCTGCTCCTGAAGGGCCACTGTCCGGCAGAGTTTAGCTCCAACCCCAATTAAACACACCTGAACCAGCTAATCAAAGTCCCACTCATCACTTCCAGACAGGTGTGTTGAGGCAAGTTGGAGCTAAACTCTGCAGGACAGTGGCCCCCCAGGACCGAGTTTGGAAACCCCTGCTTTAAGCTGTAAGGGATACATCTCAGTAAGCTTTTTTAGTTTTGATCTGGCCCACAAATAACTTTAGACCTTCTTGGTAAAAAAAAAAAAAAAAAAAAATTTTTTGCACTGGGGTACAGTCTGGTAGGAAAAGGGCAGGAATGCCATTTCTCACAAGTCGTTTGGAGAGGCTTCCTCAAGGACCCTTTGGGGAGACATACCACTCTCATGACCCTACCATGACTGTTCTTCATTTCCTTTGGACCTGATTGTTTCTCAAGAAAAATATCAGTTGTTTGGCTACAGCATACTGCTCCTCAGATATAAAGCTGATGTTTATTTTTTTCTCAATCGTAAAGACTAATGGACTCTGAAAATTCTTTACTGACCTTTAAGGATGGATGTAGTTACGAGTTGATTAAATTTGTACCTTGGTTATGCAGCTGATGCTATTTATAATTGTAATATAGTGTTTAACATTATTTGTAGGTCATATGGGTCATCTGTTCTCCAGACGTTATAAAAAATTGACATATTTAGTCTAGATAGAGCCATAATTTGCAGTGCAACCGTATATTACCGTTTTAATTCAAAACCCGCGGTAGAAAATGTCAGTTTTTTGTAAATTAGCCTACCTGCAATATCATGTCTGTATCTCATAGTTCACAAATTGATTGGATCCGCTATTGCTCAGAGACTGAAAGAACAGAACTCCAGAACCTGGTGGAAGGCCTCTTATTAGTCACAAAAAAGTATTTTGAAATTTAGCACAGGCTGCAAAAGAAAAAAAAAGGCCTTTAGGATGAAGAGGCAGTGATTACTTTACTTTCTTTACTGGAGGCCGGTCACGAGTCACTGATGCCTCTGTGCAGTTACTACTTGGGTCAAATGCCAGACAGTGTGTCATGCATAATGATGTCGGTGTATGATGGATAGTAACCCTCACTTACATCTAAAGTGCAATTGCCCATGATAAACTGCAGTTAAATATGTTTTTAGGTTAGCCATGTGAACTAGGAAACGAACGATGGCATTCTGTATGTCTTAAGTATACAATAAATTATTATCTGGAACGTCTCTTTTCTTGTTATCTTGATTTAAGTCTCTTTTTTTTTTCTTACCACATTGGCAATGGCAAAAAAAAATGTTTCTTTCTTTTTTTTAAGTATAAACCACACTAAATTGATTAGATGCTTGAGAAAAAAGAAAAAATTCAACAATTTTTGAAAAAGTTCATTTTTATTCAAGATGTACTCTTTGAAAACAAGTTTTATTATTTTACACAGCTTTGCTAAAATAGTTTTAAAAAATAAAAAATAAAATAGTTTGCTAAAATTAGGCCACACCATGTTAACACTCATATTTCTGTTGGGGATATTGTGTACCTATAGGTTATGCTTCAATGATCTTCCTTTTTAATTTTATTAAAAAAAAAAAAATTATGTTTGAAGTACCATGTATTACAGGCTATAGGATACTCTGTGTCAATTTATTTTATTTTATTTTATTTTATTTTATTTTATTTTATTTTATTTTATTTTATTTTATTTTATTATTATTTTATTTTATTAAATTTGATCAAATTTACCCCAAACAGAAGCAGCATTTCTGAAAAGTGCCAGCCTACTTTGTGGTGCCTGAACATAAAAGCAGAACATGAGGGTTAATGATAAATAGCAATCCACTGCTTAATGATCTCTGAAAATACATCCTTGACTCCCACTTCCCACAGAAGTTAAATAAAGTGCTCTGCTGTTGACATGTCTCAATATGGGGTTGTGAGGTCCACATTAGAGGATATCTCACTGATAACAGCCTCAAAAGCCCTGGTCTCTGTCACTGTTGTTTCTGGGGACAACGCTCTGACCCACTGAGAACTGAGAATGGAATCTCTGTAAGACAGACGATTGATGTGGATGTTTTTTTTCAGGGCTATTCATTTTAATTTGATTTTTTATGGATTGTTTTTCTTCCACGATATTGCGTTTCACATCAAGAAAACTGTGAACGATCCTGTAATTATTAAGGAATTATTCATAATTAGGGCTCAGATCAGCAGGGTCCCCTAAAGCACTATTAGGGACTGGTATTCACTCGCACATATTGACAAATGAACTGCTGTCTAGTCTACTTAAGCTAGGCTACCACCAAGACATTTCCCATACATTTAATCCTGTTCAGCAATGCCAACAAAAACTTAGCCTATCTTCCACAGACAACACACATCTGTGGAAATTTCCCCCTTTTTTTCTTTTTTTTAGAGCTGAATGGCACACAGATCTAAACACTGACCATTGGTCTATGGTGAGATTTTTATTTTATTTGTGTGTGTGTGTGTGTGTGTGTGTGTGTGTGTGTGTGTGTGTGTGTGTGTGTGTGTGTGTGTGTGTGTGTGTGTGTGTGTGTGTGTGTGTGTGTGTGTGTGTGGCCATGCCACTGAGCCTGGGAGTGCACATTGAGTTCCTCTGGGAAACCTCCTGCATGAATTTCTCAAATCATCAGAAGCACTTCCTGGACAGTATCAAGAGAGAACAGTTTAAAAATGATTCTCAATGTTTTAAGGCCTGTTTTAGCTTGTCTGGCGGATCTTGAGTGTGTGGGCAGGATTTGTCAAGGCCATATCAAATGGCATTTATTTAAACAACACACACGGCCATTAGAAATGACCATTAGAAAAATGACACACTCATTTCCAGTGCCAAAAATACCTCTTCTTGGATCTGAATAAAGATGCTGTGGAAAGGAGTCATTACACGTCTTTCTGGAGCAAGTATATTGTAGTAAATACACAATAATTAGTTTTCCTTACAAGTTTTCCTTATGATATTCTATATATATGTGTGAGTGAGTGAGTGAGTATATTCAGGTTGTTTGGGAGGACACTTTTTCCAACTCATCTCAATGGCTCAATCACCCTGCATTTTGAATTCACCCGATGAGCCAAAACATTATAACCACCTGCCTAATATGCTGTTGGTCCTCCACATTCTACCAAAACAGCACCGACCTGCCAAGGCATGGATGGTACAAGATCCCTTTTTGTTTTCTGTGGGATCTGGCACAAAGATGTTAGCAGCAGATCCTTCAAGTCTAGTAGGATGCATCACACTCCCTCTACCTTCTTGTCGACGTCCCACAGTGCATCCTGGTCTCATCACTTCCCCATGTAAATGGCGCACGCATGGGCGGCCATGCACGCGTGCGCCATTTACATGGGGAAGTGTTGGCACCATGATGCACTGTGGGACGTCGACAAGAAGGTAGAGGGAGTGTGAAGGATCCCATTGATGCGTTCGATGCTGGACAGGAGTCATCATGGCACTCTGATTGGTCTGTGGTTATGCAGCCCTACAGCAGTTTTGTGACATATTCCTCCCATAACCATCATTAAAATTGTGTGTAACTTGTGCCATAGTAGACCTTCTGTTGACTCGCACCAGACGGGATAGACTTCGTTGCCCTTGTGCATTAATGAGTCTTGGGCGCCCAACACCCTGTCGCCTGTTTGTGGTTTGTCTCTCCTCGGACCACTGCTGGTAAATTCTCACCACTGCTGACCGAGAGAAACGCACAAGCCTTGCCGTTTCAGAAACGGTCGCCTTGCCTTAACAATTTGGCCCTTGTCAAAGTCTCTCAGATCTTTATTCCTGTCCATTTCTCCTGCATCCAGCACATTGATTACAAGATGATTGTTTGCTTACAGTACCATCTAATCAACACAGACCTTAATATGTAGCCTTGATAGGAGATGCAATGATATTCGCTTTACCTATGATTGGTTGTAATGATTTTGGCTCACCAATAGGCATAATGTAAAATGTAAGAAAAATATTGATTAAATGTTATATTCTGAATATGATTACAGTCCAAGACTGCGTTAAGGTGCCATTTACACAACACCTTTTTCAACAAAAAACAAAAAACTTTTTATGCATTTTAGCCTTTCATTTACAGGACAGTGGCGTTTTAGTGACCTGAAAATGCAAACTATTGATAACAGGTTTCAAAGTCTTTGAAAACGATACTGGTATTGTCTCTATGTAAACTACAAAAATGCAAATTTGAGAAAACTGTGACGTCATGTGCATGCGTATTACGTGTTCAGTCTGTAGGTTTGTAGATTTTCTTTACAAAGTGACCTCGCCAACTACTGGCCTGACATGCATAATACAGCATTATTTTTTTATCGTTTTCGAGGATCCGTGTGAACAGGGATCGTTTTGACAACATTGTCGTCTGTATGCGAAAAATGCGAAGGAAAAACGTTTCCCTTTTTAGTACATCATTGTCGTGTACCCTTAGACCCTGTCAAGCCTCATGCCACTTAAATACAAATTTATAATAGTACAATTTATAATTGCTGGTCAGAATGTCAGAACATGATCCCCTCTGTCAGACGTCACACTGTGGGATGTCAGTTGTCATTAATGTCAGACTGTATGGCAGTCAAGACACAAAACTTGCGCACACAAGGAGACTCGTCCAGAGTTTTACATCTTTGCCGATGTGTGTGAAGCAAAGGGTGGTTTAATGATGTCTCACTAAGTCATAACGTTCGACGCTTCTATGGTTGTCTGATTTGACGGTTGTCGTAGAAGTCACACTACAGGACTGTGCGTCAAATCTTCTGATACTGCCACAATTTTGTCTGAGGTAAAATTGATCAAATGAACATGTCAAACGAATGATCAAAGACTTTGATTTTGGCCTAGGATCAGAGGAATCTTTTAAGATTCACAGAATTTGCTAAATTGTGGCCAACCTATACAGTGTGAACCTGGATTTAGTGAAATTGAAGGCGATGGAAAGCAGTGGCACGGCACGGAGACCTCCCTGAAAGATAACAGCCGCTAGGTACTAATTTGCCAGGTGATGAATGAATCGTCTGTAAATCCTGAATACAGGCAGAGAGGTTAATACAGCTGTACTGCATTGCATTAATCAGATGCTGTCACTTGAAGATGCTTTCCAGACCTATTTGAGAATAGAAGGAAAGGCTATTACATGTATGCTGCTTCATAGAAGTCTTCAACCAGTAAATAAGATGCTAGCTGTTTTATCCTCTTGAACTATCATTCAATGAATGTGGTTTGAATTATTTTGTTATGCTTAAAGTAACTATGGTTGTGCGCACAGCTTTTCATAATGTAAGCAAAACTTGACAGCCACCTCAGGGCAATCACAGCTGAAGTGGATAAATAAGATTTTCTTATGCAAAAATTAAAAAAGTGCACGCTATTGTGCTTACAAGAACATATTGACATCTTTTGTCTGAGCTTTTTTTATGAGCTGCTGTCAGTGTTTTTATCTTTTTTTTATTGTTAAGCCACATATTTACTACAACTTTAAGCCTTAACATAATATTTATTTTGTATGAGTTCCACTTATGAAATTTCGTTCATCATAATTTTGTTTTTTCATGATCGCCTAGGCTGGCACATGATGCGGCCTCTGCACACCTCAGGGGCCAGTTGCATAAACATAGCCGTTATGGTAAGACAGTGTCTTAAGATCTAGTATGACCCACTAGCAGTTAGTCAAAGGGCAGTCAATCTTACTTTTCGGTATGAAATTAGGCCAATCTAAGTTTTTATGTAACTGACGTTTAAAAGTCATGAACAGTCTTAAAGACAAAAATGTTATGACTGACTTGTAAGACTAGTCTTAACGGTTTATGTAACCGGCCACAGATTTCTCTGTGTGCCCGTTTTATGATCTTTCATTGAAGCTGAGTTGCGACAAGATGGGTAACGTTTTCCTGAGCATATGATTGTGGCGAGCAGGACGAGGCAGAGGGCCGTGAGAGAGCGTCGCGCAGGTGTCGCTCATCAGTACGCCACCGGCCTCGTGCCGCTCTCTCACGGCCCTCGGCCTCATCCTGCTCGCCACATAGATGTTTGAGATCTTTTAGGGCACCATGTGACCCAGAACTGTCACTGCTCTGTCATTTGGAAATTTTAAATATAAAGGCTAATTAGATTTTTTTATATGGCCGTTTTAGTTAGATGAAGCATTAGGAAATAACTGACATGAGAAGGCAGATGTCATGACAAAAACATTTGGCTAAAAAGGGAAACCCTATTAACTTAAGTTGTTTTCCTGTCTGCTATTATAACAGCCACTTGAGTTCTGTTTACATTGCTTCAGTCTGTTAAGAATAGTATCATAGTAAGTCATGTTACAATCAACCTAACTTAGGGCAACAGTATCTTAAAAAAAAATAGGAAAAAGGAAACCTTTGCCCACATGGAAGAAATCCAAAGTTGTTCTCTATCTAATTAAAGTCTACCAATGGTAATAATCCAGAATCCACATTGAGAAAAGTGGCCAGTGTGGATTTGAAGGTGGTTAAGAGGTTCAATTTCTTGAATAAACCAGGAAAAGATTAGTGGTTGTATTAAAGTCAGAGTCACATGGTGTGAAGCATCCAGATGTGGTCTGGAGAAAAGTCAGAATGTATGATTGCTTAGAATAGCGTGTTCATTACAAGATTATGTCCAGTGAAGACAGTGGTGGTCAGCATTGGTCTGGGAGATATGTTTGTTTATAGAGCTCTAAAAATTTAAACTATGCTGCCATCTCCTGGTGTATGGAGGTTGTCATTTTGTTGATGCATTTTCGTGTACAGGTAAATGGCAGCTTGTAACATTACCTTTATATTTTCCATTATAGTTCCATTTATTGAGTTTAAATAATAATAGTTTGTAGTCCAATTCTTCAATTCATACATTTTAAAGATGCTGTTATGTTATAAATTGTTATAATTTGGCCTGTTTTGCAGCCATGATAGAATCACGCTTAAGCACTTCTTGAATTTATGTATAATTAAATTAATTTGTAAATATATATTTTTAAGTCGGTTTGCACAGATTTAGTTGTTTTGTTTGATACTTTCCTTTGATCTCGACAATATGCGTCATGAAATCACATTTGAAGTGTTAACACCTCACATTATTCATGAGAGTGGGAACTTTCTTCTAATTTCCTTCAATTGCTACCGCACACTTCCTGATACAGTAGCGAGCACACACAGCAGAGGATTCAAACAACTAAATAAATCACTCACAGAAGTCTTGAGAGCAGTTTGTAAGCATCACTCACTGTGCGAATCCTGACCATTGTTTTTTTTTTTTTTTTTTTTTAATTTTTTTATCTAGAGCTGCAAACATGAAACAGCATAGTTTTGGTGCACATATTTGGTCACTAAATAAAATATATTTATGGAAATAACTGTTTTGTTACAGTGGCATGATCATGGACACAACAGTACAGACGACTATGATAGTCTAAAACTGTCATGCTACAACTTGTTTAACCAATATATCATCCGTTCTGTAGTGTCGAAGACCTTTTAAATCCTTTGTATCAGTTTTTCTTCCTTGAAGACCAATATCTCTAAAATGTTAAAATACCCATTTGTTGGTGTATGTGTGCCATTTATCTCATGTTTGTCTATGATAGTTACATTATAAACGCACATTCACACATGTGCTATGACTGATATAGAGCAATGTCTCGGCTCACGCTGTTGTGTCCATCTCTGAATGTGTTGTTGCTCTGGAAGTGAGTGAGTTGTTGGTCTCCTTCCCTCTTCCCATTCTCTGCCCTCCCACCTTTTCACAGCTTTTCACACTCGTTTCTTGAATATTTTTCAAAATTGAGTTGTGATAAACTTATGCTGAAAAAGGGATGTTTCACAACCCTTTAACATTGCCTAATTTCTTAGTTTTATTTTACTTTATTTTACTTTCGCCCTTGTGCACGTCACTTTACAGATAGTTGCATATGTCACTTTCTGTAGTTTTTATTACCTGAGGCAATGTTTTCTATCATCTTCATTTGAGGCCATCTCTACTCTGAGTTGAGTGCTTCTGCTTTGTGTCTTGAGGGTTAGTTTAGTGCATTTACATGCTTATGAATGCTTATGGCTTTCTCATTTTCCTCCGCTTCTGCACCATTTGCTTCATAATTTCTGCAGCAAGTGGAAGGAATTGCTTATTAGACGCCTCCACTAATCAGACCCTAATGGACACAAAGACACTTTGCCAGCAAGCCGGAACTTCAGGAAAGGGACATTGATTTTAATTGAACGCGGAAAACTTTCATTTGATTCTGCAGTTAATTTTCACAGCGGGAAACACAGAAGGGCGTAAACAGTGCTTGGTTAATTCAATTTGCTTCATAGATTCAAGGTTCCACTTTTTTGGGCATGTGCAAAAAGGTCACAGAATGTCATTCAACTCCGTCTTTTGTAAATTCTATTATGTAGCGTCAAACAGTTTCATATAGCCCATATTGGCTGATGTTGGATTATTTATTTATTTTTTATTATGCCTGGTCCTCTCACCTATTTTTACATTTAAACTAAGTACTGTGATCTAACGCTAACTTCAAGTTAATCTTTAAAACACTAATCTTTATCTAAAAATAAAATATTTTTAATAATGTACACTATAATGTAATGGCTAAACAATTGTTTTCAGTTTTTAGTGTTATATTTTTATAACTTTATAGTGTTAGAATTTAATTTATTGCTTATTGACTATTTATCAAATTGGTCAGAATTTAATATCAGGATCTCTTACAACACTGTCATTCTTGCTATATGGTGAGAACTTGTCTTTTCAAAAAGTCAATTACAAACAGATTCATAATGTAAGCTAATGCTCAACGTGCACATTAAACGGAACAGACCAGGTCTGACTTATACTATGGTATTTATTCTCATGAAAATGTTTATTCAGAATCCCTATATGTGATGTTTCTACAGCTAATGTGGAGATGACACTGAATAAATACATTTCTTCTTTATTAGGTTTCCTCACCCCAAATGTATCTTACTGGTGGTGCTGTCAAAGCAGCAGTTGTTTGAATTAGGCAATAATGTTGTCCAAAGATAAATGCTCATCTCGGGTGGGCGGTAACCCAGGAATCGTGATGTACCAGTGTGCCCTGATGCCAGAAGCGCAGGAGGAGAGCTCAGCGCCCTGCTGCTCACTCTTAGGACCGGGCTTTGGTGCGGCACCAGCACAAAGCTACGGTTGGCTTACCACCCTGTTTTTCTGGGGTTAAGGATTTGTCCACTAACTCGTTGGCACGTGCTGCGTGGTGTTTAATCATCAATAGTCTGTGCCCAGTCATATTCAGGATTATTTTGTTCCACTGCATTAAATCATCATAAGCAATAGAGCTTTTGTACTGTATGTTATCTAGTTATTATAAAAGTGGGCCAGCAATCAGAAATCTTTTTGGTCGAAGAATAAGCTGTAGTTTGAAACAAGGCTTGTTTGAACACTTTATTCAGCAAATTTGATGGCGGCAACACGCACCAGTAAATGCTTATTGCCTTTTTAAAATTTCAATTGTTCATATTGTTACCTTGCTAAAGTTATTGCCATTGTGCCTGTAGCCTACTGTCATTCTTACAGCTCACAATAATTAAATTCAAAATAACAGACTGAGAGAGCGAATAAATAGCACCTTGTTTCATCCACGAAGGGCATTTGCAGTTTACTGAACTGATTGTTCACGAAAAAATGGTGAGGTTGATTGAAAAATACTTATCTGCCGAGTCCAATAGCACTTGTTTACCTGCCAATTTGTATTCACACAAGCTGCGATGGGAGTTGCTAAATGTCCCTTTAGTGCAGTAATTTGTCTGTCATTTAGTATTAGTCCATTTGTCAGATTTGACCATGCTGGACATTTTCAGAAGCTTTTGTGCGGCTCACATTTATTTAACTTTTTATTCACTAACTGAATGGATGTCAGACTGGTAGTTGTTTGAAATAGCATTGCAATTGCATTATAGTTCTGTGTATCATGATGTTGTCTTCTATTTTCTTTTCATAATTTTTTAAACCGATGCATGTTGTGGTTATTTCAAACATAAATCTACAAACACACCTGCAGTCTTCTGTATAAAGGAATGTATTGAGCTGCTTCAACGTTTGCTCTCTTAATTTTTTTTTTCCCCCTCACTGCAATTGATCTTGTGCAGTCTCTGCATCTTGAGTTTCTACATGCGTGACGGATCAATCCGGTCACGCCTGTCAGTTTGCAGCTTAGCAAAATCATGAAACCTTTCACTGAAGATGAAGGCGGATTGAATATTCACTCGACGGGCACGGCATCAACGGCTCTTCCTCTTCCTCTTATTGCTAGGAAATACTCGCATGAAAACCGGAACGGCCTGACAAGAACACACGTTCTACCCTTTGAGCAGCCTCCTCCCGTGTCATGCCAGTCAAGCCGTGAGAGTTGAGATGGAGAGTGGGGCCTGATCAGACCTGTTTTACAAGTCTTATGGCAGTGCTGGCGGATCCGCACCACAGCACCATTCTCTGCTCCCACAGCGCCCGTCAGGATGGACCGATGCTGGAGAGAGCCATCTTTTCTCCACTGTTCAGGCATTTAACAAACAGGCTCCAGAGACTTGCATCATAGCTCTGCTTTTGAAAGCGCTCTCCTAGTTTTTACCTTTGGAGAGGCACTTGCTTTAAGTTTTTGAAGAAGTCTGTTTGCAATTTTCTCAGAAGTAAAAACAGCTCACCGCATGAAGGTATTAAGACAGGTTTAATTTAGTTTTTGTGTAAATTTTAAGAGGTTACAGGTAATGCTTACAGAGGCATAGTAGAATGTCAGTGCTGAGCCTATTTTTTTCTTGTGTGTAGCAATGTATTCAAATTCACTATAAACCTATTTATCAACACAGTCTGTTACAATATAGACTTCCATGAAGTCTTAAATGCTGAAACGAACTACATATATATTTATTAATTTAGCAGATAATGAAATAGTAGGTTTGGGGGGACGAATCTAGATTCCTTTCGATGAAGATTAAATTACCATGTTATATTTCTTGGCAATCAAGTTTGTTGTACTACTCTTTTAAATATCACACTTCCAATAACCATTTCATATAAAAAACTATAAATGAATGCTCCATTTACATTTAATGTTGACATGCTTTTTAGGATAAAGAAACTAAAATAGCAATTTAAAAGAATACTCTCATATACAGACCCTTTCCAAAAAATTTGAATATCATGGAAAAGTTTATTTATTTCCATAATTCCATTCAAAACATTAAACTTCCACAGATTATAGATTCAGGGCCCACAACTTAAACGATTTCAAGTATTTAGTTGTTTATTTGTACATAATTTGGGCTTCCAGCTCATAAAACCCACGAAAACAGGATTTCAAAAAATTTGAATATTACATGAAATCACACAGTAATTACACAGTAATACCATCATAATAGAACCAGGTTTTGGTTCTTTTGGCAGTGTGGGCAGGTGCAAATCCATCGTTATGAATCTGATCAAGGTGTAGTCTTTGACAAAAATGTGATTTTCTCAACTTTTTTGTTTAAAATCTTGCCTTTCTTTATGAAACTTACCGACATTCAAGTGTTGATTAAAAAAGGATGCATGAAGCTAATAAAATGGTTTTAAAATTAAAGTACAGTTAAAGGTATTTTTCAAGTATAAAACAATTATATCTATATTTGAACATAGTAGTATACTGCAAGTGCAAAAATAATATATAAATAGTAAACTATAAGTATAATGTTATGTTCACTTAAAGAAAACTTACAGTACTTGCAGTATAAACTAGTAGTTTACTACTAAAAAAATACTACTTGTATTAAAATAGTAAACTAAGTAGTTTACTTAGTAGTTAACTACATAAAGTAAGTATACTTAAAAATATACTTGAACATTACTTAAGGATACTTCATAAAATGAACTTGAAGTATACTTCTTTTTCGTAAGTGAAGACTAAAATTTCATCTTTTAATATAATTTCATTATTTTATTATTGAATATTATGTATCTGTACTATTATTCCTTATTAATATTCATAATCAGTTGTAATATCTTATAGAGTTATAGAGTTTTATGTGCATGAGAGTTTGAGTGCATGGGAGAGACTATAGATACACTGTTAGACTTTTCTGTAATTTCTACAGTTATTTACTTTAAATCCCCCAGTATTATACTGCTATTTCTCTTTACAGTAAATAACTGTGATTCCCATTGCATCATGGGAATTTTCTGTTACGTCTAACACTACATACAGAGACTTACTGTATTTTTAAAATTTGCTGTATACTACTGTATTTGTCTAACACCACATACAGAGACTTACTGTATTTTTTACATTTGCTGTATACTACTGTATTTGACGTAACTGCCTCTCTGGCTGGCACCATTCCATCGTGGTTTTTATTTCCTAATTTTTGCCTTACACCGCGTGTCTACAACGCTATAATAGCCAGAGGCTGTCTATATTGGACACATTGAAGCAACCGGACCTTTAATACAAAATGCAAACCTGTTTGTCCCTTGTCAGAAATTGCGCGAGCGCTTGGACTCGGAGTACCGTACGTCAGAAATATAACGGCCGCGGCGCATCACTACACTGTCTGGGATTTGTCGTGACTCGTGTCGCGCCAGAGCATCCAGTGTAATATCAGTGGGGTCTGTCTTTTGTTGGATCGCGCCGTTCCTGTCTGGCCCGGGGAAGAGACGGAATGCACTTCACCGAGAGAGAGATCAGCAACCAAGGTAAAAAAAAAAAAAAAAAAAAAAAAAAAAAAAAAAACAATAAATAAATAAAACATTGTGTGTGTTGACAGGATTGTGCCCAGTTTAAAGTATGTTAACGTTCGCCTAACGTCGTCAACATGGCGGTAACGAACTTTACCACGGTAAATAACGTTTCATTTTACACACTTTGTTAGATTATTGAATTGTCGAGTTAAAATAAGCCAACGTGTAACGCGTTTACATTAACAATAAATGTGAATAAACTCATGTGAAATTCTGTTTTGGTTGTAGATAATGTTGGCCTACAGATGAGAACCTTTATAGTTTTAGCATTAGTTGCAAACTATAACATATTATAGTTTTTTTTTTATGTAATTTAATATTTACTTCCATTTTTATGTGTTTAAAGGCAACTGCAACAAAGCGCCAATTCGCGCCAGTGACTTGTAGCAAGATTCCAGAGGTAACGTTAGGCCATTTGTGATAGCCTATATTTTGAGATAAGTTTGCTGAAATGATTAGCAATATGTGAAAATTGCTTTGGAGCCACAGGTGCAGACTAGGTAGCTTACAATATCTTATAAAATCTCTATAAAATTGGCTAACTTTATATCAAATAAGTGACCTTTGCATCATGTCTAACTTTATATTTATTACACAGCAAATTAACCAATCAGAAGATGGGCCATTGTCTTTGTTCTGTCTCGCCAGATTAAATGTATCCAGGTAAGCACTGCAGTAAAACTCTCACTAATTCATACCAAATCTAGCATTCTAAACAACTTAAGTTTATATTTTTGCATTATTTTTATATTTTATTAGGCAGAAGACTCTACCATTGCAGTCCCACCTGACCAGGAAGGTCCTAATATCAGCGCACAGGTGGGTTAACTACTGTAGGAAGGAGAACAATCATCACACAGTGATTTCTTGCATGTGTCTTACTGTGTATTTGTCTCAAACAGGAACCCCTTCACTGCAGACAAGCTGAAATGGGCTAAAATCATCGATTCCAGTCTTTCTTTCTATGGATCTCAGCATTTTTGGACAGAATTTAGGATTTGTAAGTATTAAAATTTAATCTGGCATCATTTAATTTAGTTCTTTTGTATGCTATTTATTGACAAAAGCTGTTTACAAATATATATTCTTAAGTTTTTGTGAAAATAATAATAAAAATAAACAAAAAAGGAGGTTAAAAATAATGTGACACTAATATTCTCTCTCTCTCTCTCTCTCTCTCTCTCTCTCTCTCTCTCTCTCTCTCTCTCTCTCTCTCTCATATAGTGTTGGAACCGGGATCTCCTCTGAAGGACTGAGTACATTTGTGTTTGTGGACACGCATGCAGACCAGGGAACATTCTGATGTTGTCAATCAAGTTCTGAACAGGAACCAATCTTTGGAGAAGTTCATTTATTCGCAAAGGTGGACAAAAACATTGTGTTGGCTTTTAAAGATTATTTTGATGATGACTTTTACTCCTATGCTGTAGAAAAGATGGAGGAGTAGACAGTCAGAAATTGATAATAATAAGAAATGTTTCTTGAGCATCAAAGAGACTTCTTTCAAAAACATTAAGACACTTAAATACTTCTTTTGGCCACCAGTGTACATGAATCAACACATTTTTGTAAATAAGTGAAATTATTTTGAAGGTGGGGTTATGTGTCATGTATTGTGCTAATGTTTTGTTTATGGTTTTATGTATGTTTTTAAAAATGTGTGCAGTGAAGGACAGCACATAATGTGTTAATTTAACACGTTTCATCTTTGTGCTAACCTTTCTGACATATTTACTTTGTTAAAATCATTAACACAATGAATGAGTTAAAATTAACACAAAAAATTTTATCCCTAAACTCACCCATTAATGTGTAAAAATTTCACATATCATTTCCAGCATTGGCATGTTTATTTTGTGATATATATGAAATGTTTTAAATAAAAAAAATTTATTTTGTGATAACTTTGTCTAATTGGTTTGTATGTCAGTAGTACTTATGTAGGATACAAATAAAATTAATCATATATCAAAATTGTAAAATCTAATTTATATTTAGTACAAATAAAAATAATTACAGTAGTGTACTGATTAGCTTCGTTTTTACAGTGATGCACTGTATTACACAATTACAGTACCATGTACTGTAAAACTGAAATACGGTTTGGTACTGTAACTCTTAATTACAGTAACTTACTGGCAACAGTGTTGCCAGTAAGTTACTGTAAAAAACCCTTGAAAAGTCTAACAGTGTAGCATGGATTCATATGAAGATCATATGTCAGAGATATAGGAAGAGGGGTGTGTACTGTAACATGTTTCCAACTGATGCAGATGTAAGCAACAAAGATATGTTCTTAATATGAAAGTGAATTGTGCCATGTGTTCGCATGATATATACGTTCCATTTTTAAAGCTCAAGCAACATAGTTTGTTACCATAAAAGGAAGCCTGATGTATATAAGCTCAATCTTACTGTACACATCAGAGAAACTAAGAGAGGAGAGAGAAACTAAGAGATGTGAGGGAAGAGAAATACGAGAACGTATAGACCTGGCATGAATGTAACATCTTCTCAGAGTTTCTCTCCTGACATATAAGAATAAAGATTCTTCTTGGCAAGATAACTGGTGTCCGGTCCTGTGAATCTAATAATAAGGGGAAAGACTAAATTCCAAGTCTACAGTAAGGGACACTTAAGAGTGTAAGGATTTTTTATTTTAATTAAAAAAAAATTATAATTTTTTACTAAGAGCTCAATGAGAAGCTCAAGGGAGTTCTCCTCTGAATTTCGTGGCACCATTGCTTCCCTTGCCTTCTTGGACAAAATGCCCTATAGGCTTGCTGTGTGAAACAGGCCAAATACTGCAGTAGAGTGTCTGCAAAACCTGTGCTGGCATCCTTGTCAGAAAATTATGTGACCCACAGATCAAGCCCATAGGGCTTGTGCAGGTGAATCTAAAAGCATCAAGTCACTGTATAAGAACTTTGCTGACACAAAAATTAAATATCATCCCATTACAGCAAAGGTCACCGGGTGTGAAACAAGCCAAATAAACAGAATGGGGCTGTTGACTAAAGGTGACCATAGACTAGTTTACTAGTTTTTACAGACTTCTCATAAAATCCACCACATGCTCCCGTCTACGGGGGAAAGGCCTGGTGTAATATGCATTATGCATGAGCGGTGCCTCTAAAGACAGCTCATTGTGTTCAGAGGGGAGCGGTAGTCCTGGGCTTTATTGTATGTTTATTGTTCAGACAGATTTGAGTGTAATAAAATAAAATGCATGGGCAGACACACCCCAGGTGAAGGTGACGAAGTATGCAGATTAACAGCATGTACACGGATGTCACAAATATTATTAAAGCTTTTCAGAATATTGAATCATTTTCATTGACATCCTGCAGTTGCTCTATTTCTGCTTGCTTTTATTTGCTAAACTAAACTGAGGAGAATCAAGACCTTGTTAAGTAACAGCGGCAGCTTTGTAAATTTATATTTAAGTGCAGATAATTATGATAAGTGAAGAACGAAGAGACATTTTTCGCTTGACTCTTCCTTTTGACGACTGTGGTAGGTAGTAATAAGTGGCTGAAGACTGGAGCCCGTGGACCATATCTTCTCTGTCTTGTTATCCCAGCTCTAAATCTCTAGTATGTTGGCAGTCCAGGAGATGTGTATTCCCAAACACGCTCCATAACTACCTCCCCCAATGGTGGTAACCATCATCATGGCACTTTCTCTCAAGTACTCCTACACACACACACACACACACACACACAGCCTCTCGGCTATATTTAGTAAGACTAATTGGGTGTGTTGGAAATCACTGTCGACCACGAGTGACACCGATGAAGTTGAAATGAATCTCGGGTGCATTGTTTTATTTTTGTTTTATTATTATGTTTTTTTCTCTCGTTCTTTGTTGTGGATGTTTTGCTGCATGGGAAAGTTAGAGAAAATGAAGTGGTGGTTTATGTGACAGCTCATTTAAAGAAAAAAGGTGTGAGAAACTGAAGAAGAGATGAAACGATGTTTCTATAAATGACTTGCTTGTCCTTTTTTATCAAGAGTGCCCTGGGCAGCTTTAGTCCCATAAGGTGTCAGACAGGTGCGTCTCGCTCTTCATGTCGGAAATAAGTGATTTGTCACCAGGGAGGTAAACAAGCACAGCATCTCTCTTGTGTGCGAGCCACTGATTGCGTTGCGGGTCAACAGGCCGAGACGAAAGTGACTCTGATTGTGAGACCGTGATGTGTCATTGACAGCCATTTGCATGCAGGTCATCCCATTTATTGAGTTGCCTGTTTATCAAATAACTAAAGCGGGCATTATCATGCCTGTAAAAAAACAGATTAGGTTGCGGAGAATAAATTATTTTTAGTGATTTGTTCTCTAGATTTTCACAGGCAGTTGCGGTGTAACTGTAAAGATGTGTCTGTTAAATTCTGACCAAGCAGTGCAGCAATATGCCAGTACAAATTAATGTGATTTTTAGCTTAATGAAATTTGGTAAAGAGTTACACGTGTTAAAATGCTTCTATTCCTTTTTTTAACAAAATATTTCTGTAAGTTACATTTGAAAAATTGGAGAAACATGAATTTCAGAATATTATTATATCAATACTTCTTAGTAACTCCAAGTTTGTATAAAACCTGATCATGTTATCCAGTACTTCAGTGTTATCCTGTACTCCAGTAAAAAAAAAAATTAAAAAAGATTTGCGAAGGTAATGTAGCCAATTTCACATGTATTTATTTAATAAGTGATATAGAAATAGGGCAGAGTCTTAAATATTTATTTTTCACTTCGTCAATGTTTTTATTTATTTTTTTATCCTAAAATCTACTTGTTTCAAGCTTCAAGTAAATGTAAATTATTTTTATTTTTTTACCTGGCTGTATCTGTTTGGAATTGTACTCCTAAATCTTTTTATTTTATTTTTTTATTTAAATTTATATCAAGTTGCAGAGTTTGAATCATGCCTTGCAGTGAGCTGTTCCTTTCATATAGCCTAGTCATACAGCCAGGATTCGTGAGCGTACAGTATGTCATTCATACATGTTCACCTTGTATGCATTTGATTTTATGTGGGTGCACAGTAAGTTTTCCATGTGTTTTTACTGTGAAACACATGGAGTGAAACATCTGCCTTTTCTCCGTGTGTTAATTCCACAATGCTGAGGTGAATGTAACCTTCCTCTATCCGGTCATGTGTCTGAGCCTCCTGATAAGTGCTGAGAGGCCTCTCTCCAATCATCATGGTGACAAGAGCAAACCCGTCCACAGAGACTTACTCACACCCTCTTTGCCTGTCGTAATACCCACGGCCACAATCTTTTCTGCAATAAGAGCATATCATCCATGGTTTGAGATATGGTTTGCTGATTAGATGAGAGTCTGTTCCTCCAGGTTCCAGGAGAGGGCACGAGAGGACATTCAAAAGTGTGATAAGCATCAGCAGACTCAAGGAATCAAAAATGAGCCTCACATTCCAATTCCATGCACAACCTTTGTTTGGATTTTAAAAGCAGTTTTAATGGTTTTGCATTTGTGTGGTGTTGCTTTACCTAATTATTAACTTGGAAAAAATATATATTTTTTTTTAATCTTGTTCTTGCCTTTCAATTACGATAAACATCCTTAAAGTCTTAACATCCTTAAAAAAAGATCCTTTTATTTAGAGTAAAATTGCATAAGATATTAGGATTTTTTTTAATTGTCTTAAATCATTGGCATTTGTAAGCACTCACAATTTTATTCCATTTGGCCAAACCTAAAAAAAAAAATATGCAAATGGTGAATGCATCTTGAATTAAGTTTATTTATCTAAGATTCTTAAAATCTTTATTAAAGGATGTTTAAATATAATTTCTTAAATTTGTCTTAAACACAATTTGTCTGTAATCTTAATTTCTTTTTAATATTAGATTTTTTTTTTTAAACAATGGAATCGTTTACAGATGCATAAAGATGCGTTCGAGTTACTGTGTTGGCTGTTTTTTAGAAACGGGTACTTTGTAATCTTAAAATTCCCTCGTACTCTACTTTTTCTTTTTTTTTATACCATAATGTCAAACAACAAATATCAGTGAGAGTGTCCATCAATACACAAAGAGATATATGATGGGTGACATATCCTTTACCAACACAGAAGCATATGTCAGCAGAGCAGAGATAGCTCATCTTGTCAGCCACTGAATCATAACGGGAAAAAAATCTGAATAATATTTCAATTTTTTACTTGTCCGTGCATTTCTCTAAATAAGCTCTTCTCGTTTGGAAGGCAGAGTTGGTGAAAACAGGCCACACAAACTTTTTTTTATTGGATGTTCCGTAACAAGGTATTTCTTGTAATCAGCAGTATCGGAGAACAAGAATGTCATTGTCTCTTCCCTCATTTCCCCGTCCGGTTCATATGGTCAAAGTGAGGCAAATATTAGATCAACAAGATGTATTGAAATATATGATTACAAAGACAAGCTGTTACACTGTGGATACCTCTGCAAGTCAGGCCTGATGTTAGTTCTCCTGTTTCATTATTCATCTCACAAACACAATTTTACATCATATTTTATTCACAAGTTCCTCTGCGCTTAAAAACGACACCGTAACATTTAATTGCAGTGAAGTTTTTGAAGAACGCTCACAAGGGCAAACGTGTGTTTATGGAAAACATCTTCGGTCTATTTTTTGCCTATTTGCTCTTTTTTTACAATATTGATCTGAATGAAAGATTATCAATGAAATGAGCATGCCCTTTTAAAATATAGCCTCATCCATCATAAATGCCCTTTATAAGACATCCATCGTGTTTCTCTTTCCTTTGTTCTTTGTGCGTCTCTCTTTTTTTTTTTGAAAGTGTCTATTTTATCATCATTTGCCCCCCTTTTTAATGCCCGTCCTCACCATTAGCAAAACACTTGACACATCCTGCGTCTGTTATAAGACTGTCTGCAGGCTGTGAAAATGCTAAAGACAATTTTCTTTCTCACTAGTCCTCTGAGATTTGTGAACCCCTGCTGCAAAGAAAAGGACCTCTGGGGTCGAGGCGGACTAATATGTTAACTTATTTGGAGCAATAAATTTATTGCACATATAACTTTGAATTAGGTGAGCATATGTCTCTTTCTCTCTTTCTCTCTCTCTCTCTCTCTCTCTCTCTCTCTCTCTCTCTCTCTCTCTCTCTCTCTCTCTCTCTCTCTCTCACACATACACAGGTAGCTGTACATTTACATCAAGGCATGTTTAATAACATGGGGAGAGACGCAACTTCTGCCGCTCTCTGCCGTCCTAATTACATTCGTCTTTCTGACTTCTATGAAAGCCTCTCTGAAACTCATTTTACTGGAGACAAGGAAACACGAGCTGGCAGCTTTGACGGAGCTCTCATTTTGGCTGTCTATAAAGGGCAGAGGGGCCTCTTGTTTGAAACAAAGAGCACTAAATTACAGCGTGTCATCACCTCTCTCCAGAAATTCTTGATTGTGGCCAGGGCGGCTGTGGACGTCCAAGGCATTAATGGCAAAAAATATATGCCATCAGCTCCCACTGACGAAGCAAGGAAGCTACCTGAATAGCCATTTACTGGAATAAAAGGAACTCCACGCCAATGAGTTGTGATTGCTTCCATAATAATGGAATGTTCCTGAATTGTTCTGATTGGCACAGCTATTGGATGCTCATTTAAGTGTGACCAATTACACCCATCATCCCGTCACATTATTTTGTATTTATTAATTTTAACCACTTTTCTACCCCAAACTGCCAGATTAATTGGAAAGTTGAGTCCCCTTTTCAAAGTTTCCAAACTTGTTACAACTCGTAACAATAGCGGGAGTACTTTTGCAGACTTTGATAGCGGCATGCTTCTGCATGACGGCTGATACAGAGAAGTCATCTTCCGTCCACTTTGACTCTCCACACCATGGCATTAACAGCCACCTAAGCGTGGTAAGAGCCTTGCGCTTTGTGAAGGTTTCCCGTGTGGACAATTGCAGGTCATGGCTCAAAGCTCTCGCGGCCTGTCGGTCTGATGACGGGGGACCGTTTACAGAGCATTAGAACTGCTGGGCACTCGCCCGCTTACCTGACAACACCGACTGAGTCGCAACCACTGGGGCGGTGGCTCTGCTGTGCTCGGTAGTACGGAAATAAAATCCATGGCAAATTTTTGCAGCTTACGGCTTGTTGTAACAGCGCCGAAGTGCTTTGTGTTTCAGAATTTTTTATTTCTTAAAAACAAAATCAATAATGTATTTTTGCTGTAGTGAGATGAATGTTTATTAGATTTGATATCTAATAGAGTGAGGAGAGTGACTCCTTATTTCAAGCAAGTGAGTGATTATTTCCCCCCCCCTTCTCTTTGCCTTTAATTTCACCAAACTATTCACACTTGTAAAGTAATTTGGATTCTTTGCAGCTTATTGTCGACTGTTTTCCCCCTGCACTTCAATTTGTCTTTAATTAAGAAAAAATGTTTAGGCTGAAGGTGAATTGCAGATAATGAGCGGCAAGGTTGGCCTGTTTTTTTCCCCTTTCCCTTCGTGCGCCCTGTAAACCGCTCTTTATTTTCGCTGTCAACGGTGGCTGCTCCTCCAGGACAGCTAGAAGCCTAATGAGCTACAGGGGAGACAATAAAAGACTTTCCTCCCTCCCTATCTCTCCCTCTCTTTCCTTTTTCTTACCGTGTCTCTAGATGTGACAGGGGGCCTATGCCAGTCACTGGCTAGAAACCTGCTTCTGTAAAGGGGAGTTAAGACTAGTTATGAATTTAATCAAACCATAATTAGACGAGGATTTAACCTCCATTCTCGGATAACATTTTTATTTCAGGTTGGTACAAGAGTTGTCAAAAGGTGCAATGATTGTATTCTTTTTCTGAGAAAATTTCCTTTTTGTAAAAATAGCTGGTTTCTAAGCTGGTAAATAGTTGGTCCAAACTGTTTTTAACTGGTGCATGAAAGCATGTCATCAAGTGGTTGACCAGTGTCCATGTTCTCAAATCCAGCTTGCCCACCTTAAGCTGGTAAGATCAGCTAGTAGCTAGGATTGGTCCCGGTCCAAGACACAGCTAGCAGCTTAACTCTTTCCGCAGCTGTGTTTAATTTTTTTTTTTTTTTTTTTTAGTTGCCAGCCACCGCCAGCGTTTTTGATCATTTTCACAAAAGTGTCATGCCCCCATAATATTTTGTTGTTTAAATATCTGAACATTCAATATATCAAAAGAAAGAACAGACCCAATAAAAAAAATTTTTTTTTGTTATTTTATGCATATGATTGCTTATGCCATCGCTTGATTCTGCCTCTTCTTCGCATGTGTTTTGATAAGGCGATTCTCTTTCAGAAGATGTGTGATAGTGCCCCTATAAAAGTGAAAACACGGAAAGCCGGAAAATTCTGTCAATGGCGGGGAAAGAGTTAAGATGGATTTTCTGGTGAGGTTAGGCATAGAAATGTCTCATTGTATTTTTCCATCATGCAATTGAGAGTTAAGTAAAAAAAAAAGGGGGTTGAATCTTTCGTTTCATTTAAAGATAATGTTTTTGATAAGTAAAAAAAATAAAAAATAAAAACAGTATTATCAAGGTCTGGGGAACCTGATTTCTCTCTTTGGGAGCTGTAGTTGCTAAATGCACTGAATTAATTGACTTTGTTGTAGAGGTAGCATAATGCCAGTTAATAGTTACATTCAGTGTTCAAAAATGAACTGTAGAGCTGAAAAGTTTATTTGTAGTTTGACTATGCCTCTGTATCTTGGTGTCCTTTTACTTTCCGATTAATGTCTTGTTACCCTGCCCTTTATCTTAACAGGGTGAAAATCTCAGATCTTGCTTTTTTCACAATAAAGTGGGTGCTTTAGATATCCTTGTGTTTGATACCTCCGAGCATGCTCCAGGCAAGGTTAGCATCTTGTAAACCTGAATAAAGAGACTAAATGCAGCCTCAAGGACTCAATGGCATTTTTTTTTTTTAAGCAAACCATTTTCAGGGATGTTCTCCTGCCTATTCTTTTCATTTTGAAAACCAAATAGTGTTGTGGAACAAGCAGTGGCAGTGTGTAGAGTATTTGGCCTATTGAATTATCTATTAACTTTTAACTTTGGGAACTTCTGACCTCATAGACTCTTAAAACACATTATTTATTGTATTTGTCTACTAACAGTGAATTGTTTACAATCATCACAGGATAATTATGTCATTCAGTTTTTTTCTTCATGAATGCCATGATTATTTCCACCACATCAAATCATGTGTGGTGTTTAATAGTATTATGTAGTGGACTGTGGAAATTACATTTTAAACATTCTGTAATAAAATACACTCCTTTCTTAAAAGGCTAATTTATAAAATGGCTAGAACTTTATGAATCATAAATACACATAATGTAATTATTTTTAATAATATATAGGTGTTTTTTTTTTTTTTGCTCCACACATCATATATCATGTTTACTTTAGTCTCAAGCCTGCTCTTCACTGACAAGGTTGTATGGTAACTAAGCACACTAACTTTGAGGTAGAAATTATATATATATAATCTCCCACAATTATGGCATAATTTCTACCTCAAAGTTAGTGTTTTATTTTTATATAAAATGTATTTATATAATAAATATTTATTATATATAAATATTTTAATATATACTATATATTTTAATATATACATGTGTGTATATATATTTTCTTTCTTTCTTTCTTTTTTCTTTTTTTCTTTATTTTTCTTTCTTTGTTTTTCTTTACTTATTTATTTTTCTTTCTTTATTTTATATATATAAATAATTTTCACATAATACATATTGAAATATTTCAAATCGTCATAGTTTATATACACTGTATGTAATTGTTTTCTTAACAGTAGCCAAACTCAAGTTTGGCTGTCACACTTGGATTCATTTAATTTGATTTCGCTGGCAGTAAAAATGTTTTGTTATGTTTTATTTTTTCCCAAATTCCATTTAATTTTTTTCCCAAATCCTGTGCTTTCCATTTTAATTGTTTTGGATTTCTGTTTTAATGGTTTATTTAAATTAGGGATGCCCTGAAGCATCAGCCAATAATTGATATCATTGTCTGATTAAAGCAATTATTTTTTAACCATCTGTTATTGTTCATTTGGGAGTCACACTTGTGTTGTTCACAGTCAAAAGTGACCGAACACCTGAAATGTAACTTTCTATTTCGAGTAAAATCAATGTAAACATATTGAGATTTGATTAAGTATACAGTGTACTATTTATTCATCTATGACATTGCATGCTAGACAGTAAATTCCATTTTTATGACTGCACTGCAATTCAGTCCGCGTTTTTTATAGTGTGCAAATCAAAGGGCCTTAAACATGTGTACAAACCCTCATTCTGTTCCTGCTCTTGAGGAGACTTTGAAGCCAATCTCTGACTGAATTGCTAACCGCAAGATCAGGGAGGTTGTGGCAGTCTTGACCTTTTTGGCGATTCAGGTGTCATTCACAGAGCGTGTGTTTGAGCACTCAGGCTTGCCGTGTCTGTATGGGAGAGAGAGATGTATGACACGCTGCAGCCGACAGTGTTAATAAGTGTACGGACATGGAGATGTGGCTGGGTCTTTCTTTTGCTCCTTTTTCTCTCTGAATGATTACTGGTAGATCTGGCTGGAGAGATGTGGCTGATTGGCTCCATGTATCCTCCTCCGATAAGGACTAGCTGTTTCATTTCCCTGCATATGGAAAGATTTCCTTCAGCCACAGTGATTTTGCTCATCTGCCTTATGGGGTGCTTACACAACATACTTAATAAATAAATCATCCAATTAGATATTTAGTTAATGTAATGAATCCTGTTTACCAAGTTTTGACATTTGTAAAAATATGCATATTTAGTTAAATATATATATATTTTTAAGCAAATTATGAAATTGTGAGGTATGTTGTAGGGCTATTCTAGATATAAATTTCATAAGAACACTCAAATGGAGAGAAGAAAATTAAATGAATAGTTCAACCAAACATTTTAATTAAGTCTTTGTTTTTCCAAACATTATTTTTTAGAAGCATAAAAATTTTTTTTAAACTGTACACAACTCTTAATCCATTATGTACTCCTCATGAAAAAGCTGTGCAAACACTTCTGATTTTGTGTTCCACATAAAATAAAATAAAAGTGAATCATTTGGGAACCTGAACTCCATTAAGTTGTCCTTGGATATTTTTGGCATTAAATTACCGTCTAATGCACAAAAGCCAATAAGTTCACTTCTCTAATCACTGCATTATGACTGTCACAGCAAATTATCAGAAAGGCTTTTTTTTTTTTTTTGCGAATGTACAAATGAGGACAGACTGTATAAATGTACAAATTCTGATCAGCTGAGATAATCACACTGTGGATTATTTTAAAGCTCTAAAGCAGGCGTCTTCAACAGGGGGTCTGTGGCAGTGCTGCATGGGGCAACCAATTATTTTTTGATATCATACACATTTTTGTGATAAATTGAAATAATTCAAAACTACCACATTAAGACAACTTCAATCAAAACTAAAGTTTAGATAAATGTTTCATTTGACCATGTTAAAATGTATTAAGTATAATGGAAATATACATGACTCTGTACATATATTGATTAATCACTTGGTAATGTAGTTGCATCAAGTATGTCAATACATTAATGTACTATATGTATTCATTTACCATAGACCCGACTTAAAATTCAGTGCTCAGTGCCTAATAAGGGCTCCCTACAATGATAATTTAGATTATTTAGTCTGCTGGGATATGCAATTTTATGAGGGTCTGGTATAAAATCTATTATCGATTAATATTTTGAAAACAAAGTGAGCGAAACAAGTGTTTTGAGAACAAGTCTGCAATCTCAAGCAGTGATATAATTATTTGGCTGAATTTGTGCCGAAGCCTTGGGGATGTTGCATAAACAGCTATTTATTACAAAGTACCCAGCACTGAATAGTTGTAAATAATATAAATTATAATCAGTTCATGCATAGAACAATTGATGACTGTAACTACTACAGATTTATTAAATCTTAAAGAACCTGTCATGCATAAATGTTGTTAAATCTCCAAAATGAAAAACAAAATCAGTGGCATACAATACTGTGTTAGAAATATTAAGCAGTTACAAGGTTTTCCACATATTGACCTGAATAAAATATGAAAAATACCCCTATTCTCTCTCTGTGCTGCTCAATGAATAGTCATATTTTACTTGTCCAGATAGCACATACTTCCAGCTGTTGAGAATGATTTTCTCTAGTGGTCTCTCTACCTGTGCATTACAGAGCTTCAGGCAGAAAGAGGCTCTGACTTCATTTTATCTATATTCATTCTTTTTTTTTTTTCGTAGAGCCCGTGCTAATGTTTATCCTCAGCTTAACGGCACGGTAATGTCGTGCTGTCAGAAAAGGAGGGCGTGAAAGGGCTCTGTCTCAATGATTTTCTTGAAGAGAAATGCAATTAGCCTACCAGATCCACCACTAACCGCTTCCATCCAAATCTGCAATCCACGGCACACTATGACAACAGCATTATATGCCATGACTACAAATGTGTCCCATGCTCTTCTCCCAGGCTCCATTAGTAATTGTAATGAATGTAATGTATCACAAGTAAGTGCTGGATGTTAAGACATAAATCCACAAGCTGAAAAAAGAAAGGAAAGGAAAAAAAAGAACAGTAAACATATCGAAGAGAGTGTTGCATGAATAATGCAGCTGCCTGCACTGAAATCATAGCAATATCCAGTTTGTAAATTTGTGTCAGTGCAAGTCCTTTTAGCCAAAGTCTAGAAATCTGACATGCCATTCCATTTCTGGCTCCTTCACTTCAGAATAAGAAATGCTCTCAGAAAGGATAAAAAAAAATCATAAATGTTAATGAAACTTCTTGAGTGGAAACTTTTTGTACATTTGCTTCGTCTCATATCCTGCCTGCAGGCAGACAGCTTATTAAAATGACCCCCCACCTTCGCTTGTGACTTTGCCTGACTTGGTCATTGTGTGACTTTTCCTTCCCGACTTTGTGCCTGTGGCAATGTCATTAATGAAAAGACAGCCTTCAGAGAAGTAGAATTTTTTATTCATGTGTGTTGTTTACTAGAAGTTGAAAGGACATAAACTGTGGTTTGTGTAGTGGTGACCGTCGGGCACTCTTTTGTAACTCCCTTTGGCTGGTATGAGGTTTAATATCATTGCAGAGATGTTGTTCATAAACAGTGGGTTAGTGTTTTCATTTATACCAATATTCAAATCAAATGTTGCTGCCCGGAGGCATACACAGTATTATAATGTGCACCCTAGGGCAACTTTGCTTCTCCTACAAGGAAAGATCCATCAATAATTCATAAAATCACCAAAATGACCTTAACAGAAGTGTAGATGTTGGATAGGGACGGAGTTCGTGACATGTTAGACCTTCTAAGATTTGACGATAGCGAGAGGTGTGTGGGAATGTTGGCTCAGCATTGAGCATCTCAGGCATTTTCCTTCTCCTGTTCCTAATTTCTGACCATGGATTTATTTCCAGTGCTCAGCATTTAGTTATTAAGAATTTTATTTTTATTTTTTGTCAGCATGCCTGGCATGCTCTTTTCTGTAAACCTTGGTGCTTGAGATGAAAAGAACACTGAATAACATGTGTAATCCTTTTAGAAATCAGTGTTTGCGGGTTTTCAGTACCACCAACCAACCATACCACAATCACCCCCTCCAGGACAAGATAAGAGATCTCATATGACGACATAATATGCAAACACTATTCCCAGACCTTGTCAAGCAGTGCAGATGTTTCTGGAACGTCCATGGGTGGCTGCTGATTTAATGACTGGACTTGTTCTAGAGGAGAGGCCCCAGTGTGGCATCTCAGAACTCAGTCTTGGTGACATTTAAGAAAGGTTGAAATAATTACTGGCATGAAAGCCTCCAAATCAGACAAATTTAACCCAGATGTTATGGAAAGGCTAAGTGGGAAATGCCAGCCCCTAATTAAGTGCTTAATCAGAGAGGCGTTGAAACAGATAGACTAGTTTGATGTATAAGCTGAAAAGCTCATTAAAGATGTGTCATTTGACCCCTGTTCCTTAATCTCCCTCAAGAATTACACCCCACTGTCCAATGAAGGAAGTAATAAAGCGTCCAGTCTGATAAAAGGTACATCAAAATATCACCTCCGTTATACCACTGCTCGTCAAATTATGCTTCAAATGCTGTGCATGGTGTTTAGGAACAAATTGTGTGTATGAGAGAATCTGATAACTTGAGATGTATCCTTATGTGCATACTAGGGCTGGGCGATAAATCGATTTCATCGATTAACTCGAATGTGTAGTTTACGTCGATTTGTTTGAATAAAAATCGGTTTTCTCTTTAACATTCGCCGACGCTCCCCTCTGGGCTCCCGTAGTTCCGAATGGGCTCAGCCAACCCCCCGCGCGTTTGCCATACAGATACACAAACAACATGGCAAATGAACAAGACCACGACAGCACAAGCACACCCGCCAAAAATATTTACAAACTGAATCCGCAGGGCTGCCAACTCTCACTGCCAACACTCACGCATTCACCGGTGAGACACCGGCAATTGTCACTTTTTACACGCTGTCATACCACACATCCATTTTCTCACGCAGAGAAAAATCGCGAAGCAAAGAGGACACTGACACCGACAGACAAGACAGAGAAGGTTACTATTGATATGAAACAAATTCTCAGCTCTCAGATTCTGTCAATTTAATTACGAAATTCAAACAATAAACACCATTTTGGTGCTTGTAAATGTGACGTGACAGATCTCTGACAGAGTTCAAGCAGCACGTGAACCGATCATCTGTTACTCTTTACTACTAGTTAATAGTAGGCTAAATAAACATGAATGATCAATAGGTCAAGGCTGGATTAGTACCTCCAGGGGCCCCTGGGCACTGAAGCTCATGGGCCCCCCTCCCCTACCTGACTGTCACGGGATGCACACAAAAAGGGTAAGATCCATGTGCAGTTTAATGGGGTAATCCGTAATCATAAAGCAGCCAGGCAAAGGGTCAAAATCCATACAAAGACAGTCCAAAAACAAGAAACAAAACAGGAATGGAACTCAGAAGTGCAATCTGACATCAAACAAGGACTCCATGACAATAACTGAAACATAGGTATAAATAGACAGATAAAAACAATGTGAGTGGGAACAGCTGTGTGCAATGATCAATGATGAGTTCAGACAAAGGATTATGGGAAATGCAGTTCATGATGTGGTGGTGGCGTTATGGGGAAGATACCTCTAGTGGACACCCAGGGTACACCAACCAGACACTGTGACATTACCCCCCCCTCTAAGGAGCAGCTACCAGATGCTCCTCTGAAAAAACAGGAGTCCAGGAGGGAGGTGGAACGGTGGAGGATCGGGGGAGGGATGGGGGGCCAGGTCCATGGAGGGGAACAAGAACAGGAGATGATGGCTTAACAGGTGGTGGAACAGACCGTTCAGGGGCCCAGGGTGGAGCAGGCTGAGCAGGCGTCCAGGGCGGAGCAGACCGTGCAGATGGCCAGGGTAGTGCCATTCGGGCGGCCAGGGCGGAACCTGCCATTCGGGAGATCAGTGCGGAGCAGGCTGTGCAGACGGCCAGGAAGGAACCCGCCATTTGGGTGGCCAGGGCGGAACCTGACATTCGGGAGGCCAGTGCGGAGCAGGCTGTGCATACGGCCAGGGCGGGACCTGCTCTTCGGGCGGCCAGGGTGGAACCTGCCATTCAGGAGGCCAGTGAGGAGCAGGCTGTGCAGACGGCCAGGGCGGAACCTACCATTCAGGAGGCCAGGGCGGAACCGGAAGCTTGAGCGGATCAAGCAGGGCAGGCATCAGGGGCGACCCAGCAGGGCAAGCAGTTTGGGCGGAGCCGGCAGGGCGAGCAGCTTGGGGGCGGCCTCCGGGACGACAGCGGGCTGCTCGGGGACAGCCTCCGGGACAAAAGCGGGCTGCTCGGGGACAGCTTCTGGGCCTTGAGGGACGGTGGAGGCCTGCTTCCTCCTCTTCCTCCTTTTATGATGGTGAGGCGGTGGCATCAAGCTTACCGCCTCTGGGGGTGCTACAGGATTTCAAGCCCCTTCATCTCCCACCGAGGCAAAGGGTCATCAAGGCAGTTATTAAAAAAGATCCTTCAGTGCTGCATCATTATAACCCAAGAGAGAGAGTCCAAAATGCCTGAGACAGACAACCCACCATCTGTCCCTGCTGACGTAGGGTCGCTAAATTACAGAATCATCCCCTCCTCTCCTTTCCTTCTCAGTGGTTGGGGGAAGGATACGAAAACCCATACTGCTGGATCTATGAGTGGGAACAGCTGTGTGCAATAATCAGTGATGAGTTCAGACAAAGGATTATGGGAAATGCAGTTCATGATGTGGTGGTGACGTTATGGGGAAGAGACCTCTAGTGGACACCCAGGGAACACCAACCAGACACTGTGACAATGACAACCACACCCTCCAAAGGAGGCATCAGAATTTCAGAATTTTTGGTGGTGTTTTCGCAGAGATATTAACCGAAAACCATTGGGCGCGCTTCAAAATGGCGGCTTCCAGCGGGCCGCCGGTGACGTCACGATCTCAGAAGAAAATCGCTCGTATCTCAGCACCGCGAAGACCCAGAGAGCTCAAATTCCAATAGAACGCGAGAGCAGGGCCGTGCTGCGGATGTGTTGAAACTGAAAAAGGGCACCCCACTCCCTGTTTGTTTTTGTTTTTTATATATATATATATTTTTTATATTAAGATTATTTAGTAAGCCTATATAAAAGGAAGAAATGGTCACATCTTAATGACAAATTCATAACACAAAATAATAGTCTCAAAAGCTTGAGATTTATTCACTATTAATAACAACCATAATAATAATATAGATATACAGGGTGTCAGGGCTGCTTTAGCCCTTAAAAAACATGATGTAGGCCTATACATGTGAAGACGAGCGGAGAGTAGCTACTGTATGATCAGGCTATTTAAGTGTAGGCTATGTATTGGCTATGACTAGATGGCAAATGCTAGACCTCTTTCTCAGGTCCCACATGTCTCAGTCAGACATCAAATAAATAAAATATGAGACTTTATAGACATAGTGTTTAGTACTTAATCAAACAACAAGATCTTTGTTTACCCTTGCAAAACTTCGTTCAGCTGCTGTCTGCTGTGCGGCTGCTGCGGAACTTCAGTTGATTCGAGAATTCAAGTCAAGATAGAGGGGGCAGATATTAGGTTTACTGACAGTTTGAGGATCGAATAAGATTTACACAAGCTCTTTTTAAAAACTTTCAATGACTAAATATTTGTAAAACAGACAGACAGACGTAAAGGTTTACCAATAGCATTGATTTATTGAAGAAAAAAAAAACACCACCACCAAAAAAAAAAGGGCACTTCGGAGTGTAAGGGCAAAAAGGGCATGTTGAGCCCTACCTGTGCACATGCCTGCGCAAGAGTGGCGGGCCTCGGGGACGCCACCTACCGGATCGCCGTTCGCTGGGATCCCTGACTTTGAACGGCTATAACTTACCCAGATTGCCGTACGGTAGATCCGGGCCAGCAATAGGTAATTTGAAAGATACAGTTCAACTTACCGAAATGAAATAAAATCGATCGATCAGTGTTTTTCAACTGCGGAAAGAGGTCCATAAAACAGCTGGAGAACAATATGTCACGTAACGTTACATTTACCTCAAGAAGGCCATTTAATTACCATAGCACGTTAGTTGGATAAAAAAAAAATGCTATAGAGAGGAGTATTTAGCAAAATATGATAACTATATTACAAATGTATTATATTTTTACCTATATCATTAAAATATTATAATGTTGTTATTATAAAACAACGCATTATATTTAATTTGAGATGTTATTTTTAACCTTTAATAATAATACCAGCTGACAGGGCTCTGTATGTTTACAGCATTGTGTGAGTTTTTTTTATTATTTTTTTATTAACATGTATCTACTCTATATATGTATCCAAAGGAATCGATGTTGAATCAAGATCAGAATCAAATCACAATAATTGATCTGAAATTGTGAAAGCAATAATAAAAACAGTAGCATACCAGTCATTTGTGTTGTCAGTAAACTGTTTAGTTACCATAAAGGGAACTTGTTTTGAACAATTTCTTTGGCATCTGCAGATTGATTTTAAGTAGGGGAAGAAAAAAAATCTATTTAAATCGTAAATCGGATTTTTTGAGAAAAAATCTGAGATTTTTCTGTTAGGCCATATGCATACCACCTGTTTATTCACAGAACAAGAATGAGCATTAGCTGGTCCATCAATCAATCAATCCTTCAATCAATCCTTCAATCAATCAATCAATCAATGATTCAATCAACCATCAATCCATTCAACCATCCATTGGCTGATAATTTTGGTAAAGGTCAAGTTTAGGGATGCACTGATCATGATTTTTGATGATTCCATTTTTTACACGCAAATTGGCCAATTCTGATACCAGTAGCTGAATTATTTTTTCTTCAGGTAAATTTATTTGCTGTTTATTTGCTCTATTACAGGCCGAATGCAAACAAAGATGCTACACACATGTATCATGAGCAGTTGTTTTTGATTTAAATAAGATTGGATAATTTCAAAATTGAAAGCAAAAAAAGAATGGTCTGACTCTGTGAAATTATGCTACAAAACATACATGCACAAAACAAAAACGGCACACGTACTGAATGCAAAAGCTTATGGAACAGCATGATATAACGTTTTCTTTGTTACCGCTGTACACAAAGCAGTGCTGTGCTTATTTTATACAGAGGTAAGAGGAAAAGAAAATGTCATCGAAACTTTTCTGAAGAGAGTCAGTTGCCTTCAGAGATTAATTTATATAAACCAAACCAATTAAATATCTATATTTTTTTCTTCCTAAATTTTGAGCATCATGGGCAGTAAGCTGGTACAATATTTTCTCTGCTGGCGTGTCTCTGTTCTCCTCTTTACGACCGTCTTCGGTGTGTCCCGTGTCCGGCCTGTGTCAATGTCCTGTTTACAGACTTCGTAATATTTCCATACAAATTACATTTTGGGAAATGATTGCAATGCAGTTTTTGTGCAAGTCTGGAATAGAGATTGGCCAAAATAAAACTAAAACTGTTCCGATTTATGGCTGGTCGACTGGTGCATCTCTAGTCAAGTTATTGAAGTAAGTAAAATCATTAATCAAGCAAAATCAAATGCACCCTATATTTAGTTTATTGAAAAATGAAGTTGAATCATTTAAATCTCTTTGAACTCTTTGTGACATTTGATAAAATAGCTCATTCATTTAATAAGAAATTAGATGTGGCATCCATCAAACCATTTTCAAATCTTGTCCTAAACTTGCCTGCTTGTCCTATGTAGGGTCAAGGATGCCTGAGCATATCCCACCATCTTAGGCTGTAGGCAGGGAAATACCCTGAATGGATGAATGCGAGGTACTATTTAATGCCATATATGACATCTGCTGACATGAATTTCTCATACAATACTGTACTGTAGTTTGAAGTGTGTCATCAAGTATGTTTTCTTTACCATGGTCACAGTGACCATCTACTACTCTGCCTGGATGCAAGTTTAACCATGTATTTGTCTCCAACATCATTTCCTCTTGCTCATTCTATTTCCACCTCTCTGTCTTTTCTCTCTCCTCCGAGAATGTATTGTTTTCCATATGCCATCCACATGCCCCTGCTGTGCACAGAGCATTTTTCCCTCTCAGCACATTCAGCGCAATCAGTTGCGCTTTCACCGCGCCACATGCAGCAAAACACACAAGCAAGACAATAAGGAAGAGAGAGGGGAATGGGTGCCATAAATGGGACCAATTTGCCTTCTCCTTCTGTCTTTGTTTTTTAATGAGCACATTTTCCCACCAGCAGGTTAAAAATATCAAGCCGCCCCTAAATGATCATATTCACCATTGCCTTGCCGTTCCAGCCCACTTTGCCAGGCTGGTGACATTTTCTCTAGACGCAAGGAGTGCTGCTGCCTTCCATACACACACATGCAGAGACACGAGCATGTAAAATGCTTATAAATGAGACATGTGTGCTGGCAGCTGTGTGCAGCTTTTCCTGTTTTGGAGAGGAGAAACTCTAGGATTGCTCCAATGGCTCTGCCCACCTGCTCCTCTGTGTTGACTTGTCCTTCCACACTCCCAGTCTCTTTATTTCCTATTTCTCTCTCTTTTATCTTCACTTCTCACTCCTCCTTTTCTTAGTAATTTTTTGTTCCGTTCCTAACTTCTCTTCTCTCTTTAACTGTCATTTGGAATGTGGCAGTGCCGTACTCACCATAGACATTGAGAGGGACAAATCCCCCCCCCCCCCCCCCCCCCCCCCCCCCCCAATAATTACTTATATCCAAGTTGGCTCAGCCCCCCACCCCCCCATATTTGACATTCTTGATGCTGCATGCCATTATACACCACTCTGTTTGTTATTAAGTCTTAACAGCGTAAATGGGTGTAAATTAGCAACAGTCAGTGTCAAAATAATTGAAATGGCAAATCAATTAAAATAATCTTTACTGTTCACAGAAGCCTTGAATTTGAGTGCACTGCATCACTTTTAAAGGTAAAAGAGTGAGAGGTAAAATGTAAGCAGATAAGCATGGACTACTATTTTACAATAGAAACTACTGAAAGTAATATACAAGTGATTCAAACAATTTTACTTTTTTAATAAATTTCGTTTTGAATTGGAAGATATAGGCTATCATTAACATAATTCATGTTATTCATAATTGAATGTGATGAGACAAGAAACATGAACAACAGTTTTCGGCATGTGGATATGACAAATTGATTACTTCACAATACATCTAGTACTTAATTTTTTATTTACTTAAATCCTTCAAATATTTAATTCCTTTAAATGAAAAGGACTGTTACTACATTACTTTCTCCTTCAAAACAATTGGTTTGATCAATGTTCAAGACTTGTTTATGGCCTTGGAATGTGGTGGATGGTTTCTAGCTGGTCCAAGCTAGTAGACCATATTAGACCACCAACAAACCATATATCAGATGATTTATATTAGCATAAGGCTAGATTTTTCAACAACCATCGTCAACCACAATTGTTCCACATTTACTTTTTTCCCTCTATCAATCTTCCATTCTCTCTCACACTGCTCGTATTTCCTCTTATGGGAACAACAGTGAGGATGTTCAGTAAATTGTGAGGAACTGTCCTCTTGCTGAAGTGCATCTGACAGCCCATGATCACACACAAAGCCTGTGAATAATTCTGTTTGTCCTGACGCTCAGACATGATAATGCAGCCCTGATGTCTTTGCCCAGCTATTGGATTACTTAACAAGCAGATAGGATTTCTGACACGCAGGTTATAAAACAACACAATAAGAGACATGGTGCAGATAATTGATCTTGTTAAACCATTTGTTCCAGATGTCAAAAGTCTTGGGTGGACTTGTGCTGAAGAATACGTCTTAATACTTCAAAGTAGATCCGGCTCAGACATTACACAATAAAAGCAATATGAACTGAGTAAATGCCTTGTAAACCCTGTGTGACTGAGCTACTCATATCAGGGTCATTATAGGGTATGAATGAGGTGCTGAATAGGTGCCTGTGCTGTTCTGCCACACGTCAGCAGCACTTATTTTCCCCTCGAGGCAGCAATATGACTCCTCTAAATCTATTTGCAACATCTGTTTTGATCAGCTTAAGAAATTTCACTGTAGCTCGCACTGAATATATCACAGCCTTCTATGAGGCAGCGTCATGGTTACAAGAAGCCCAATTAGAGTCACTAAAAGGCTTTTATGCCTTACGTAGAGTGAGATAAATGACACTGTGCATTTTAGATTTCTTTTATCACTATATCCATTCTGGAGTCACTCTCTGTCTCACAGCAGGATGCTGTGGTTTAGCGGCAGGGTCAAGTCATGTTGCCAGTATGAAACAGCTCCACTCAGGTGTTGGTCTCATATATGCATTCTCACGCAGTGGTTGGCGTGATATCAACAGACTAGGACTTTTCTCTCTTTATCTGCCTGCATCGTTGTGAATCCCCTAGGTTGGCGAGAAACGTCTAAGAGCCTTGTTACGCTGAACAAATAGTCATTAAAAGCAAATGAAAAGCAACCATGGAGGCCAGACATGGACCCGGGCATCAGTCATTGTGGGTGGTGTAGAATAACTTATACAAATACACAGGATTAATTGAGGAACTGCAGTATGTTCATGAAAGATGTTTTTTCAGTCTTTCAGTCAAACTTGTCTGAGGCACAAACCAATTCAGACATACTGACAAAATGCAGAATTTTGGTGTGCTATATATGAGCTTTATGGTTTCCATACACTCATGATAAATGTTTCTTTATTCTCACTAAGAATGAATTGTGCTGTCTGTTGTACCAGATTTTCCTTTTATTAATTGATCGGTATCAGCTGATACTATATATTTGATTGTGCATGCTAATTTCCACTTTACATTTAGATTACTTTTGCCATCATCTAACACTCACTTCAACTTAATTTATTTAAACTAAATAGTATAAAAATTTTATATATACTGTTGCTGACCAGAATCATAATATGTGTATTAGTTGACAATTGCAGCAGATAAATAACACTTTTTATTTTCTGTGATTTAGCAATTATTGCCTGGTTAAACTGAATTATGAATAGTTGATATATAACATGCAGTGTTTTTGGGACTGAAATTGAGTGAAATATCCCTTTATGCTTTGTTTGCTTTGTTAATAAATAATGCTGTAAGCCCGACTCAATCGGCCCAATAGAGGCATCCGGTCAGCGGATGAAGGTCTCTGCGCGTTACTGTCTTTTCTCGTGGCAAATTATTTTGATTAAATGAAATAAATGTTTTCATATGTAATACCTCGTTATTTAATCTGACTCCATAAATGAGAACGGTTTTAATGATATATGTGCATCTTTAAATGTGAGCGAATGTTTGACTATTCTTTTTAACTCTTTACTGAAAATAATGTCAAGTCAGTTAGAATAAAATCAAATGTTCACAATTTATTATGTCAGGTAAATGTATCATGCCAATTTCATAATCAGTTCAAAGATAATAAATACAAAACATCAAATGCTCTGGAATAAAGAGAAAAGATGCAAACCTGACATTAGAAAATACATGAAGCTGAGAGTCTCGGCCACTCTCAGCATCACGGGCCAATTTGTCTACAAAACGCTCCGAGCCTCTTGTTGCATTTATTTATATAGACAGACCAAGGCAGAAACCTCTTTTCAATTGTAAACATAAGTTCACAGTGAGAATTTGCATTAATCACCGTCCCAGACTTACTGGGGACAGCAGTTGATTTACATGGAAACATCTGCTAACAATGGGAATTTGCATTGAGTTTACACCTTTTGAGAGCAGGGGGCCATTTGCCTGGAAGAAACACCCTCCTTTGTGTGCAAGTTATCTCTAAATTCTTAAAAAGTTTATTACCTTTTGTTTTACTTCTTTGGGAAATTAGACTTTTGTACCAGTCGCACTGAGACATTTCAAATGATATCAAACGTGTAATACTGTATGATAATAATTCACATCAAACCATATAGATTCTTGGGTGAATTCAGGTCTAGGGATGGGTGAAGGGAATGATGTGTAAATTGGGAGGGGATCGACTCAAGTGTGATCGTGTCTCGAATGGGGTTGGTAATATAGCAAGAGAGTTCAAATGTTAATTTCCTTTGTTTTCTCAGGAAATAGCCCTCTCTTTCAGTTCTTCCAGGTTCTCCAGCCTTACAGTGCTATTGGCAGAGGACTATGTAAGAATTCCAGAAACAGGGCTTATTGTATTGATTTCTTGTCGAAAGAGTAATCACGTTCTTTTGATTACAGGTGCAAATGTGAGAAAGCAGTGGAAAAACTGCAGGTGTGTGTGTGCATGAGAGAGGAGAGTCTGTAGACAGTACTTCCCTACGGCTTGTGGTTTCACCCCGTTCTGGAGTTAATAGCGGTCACTGCAGTGTGGTCAGGAGACTGAGCCTCCATTTTCTTCCACTGAGAAGAAATGATAGCCGAAGCTCACTACCCTTCTGGATATGACCTCAGTCTCACCCACACATGCTTCAAAATCATCATCCTCATCCTCTTCACGGAGTAGTTATTAATTTGAATTTGTACAAGAATTCTGTTATTATGTTATTTCACCCTATGTTAAATCACCCTTATACATTTTCAAATGTCTATAAAATGACATTAAAAAACACATCAAAGCAGTCCATAAAGCAGTGTCATCCACTCACAGTAATTTTTTGCTGTACAAAACAGCTCTTTGGTTGATATTGCTAACTTGTATTTCTTACATGCTTTTAATTGATTGTCATAATTAAACACTCTGTGGTTGTAGCTCAAATAGTTTTACCGTTTACTGCATTTAGATTTTTACCAATAGGGCTAACAAATCATAAGTCTCGCATATTCACAGAAAATAGCTTTCTTCCACGTTGCCAAATGAAATGGATAACACACAGTTCAAAATAGTTATATTTTATATATAGTTCATTTCACTCGGCACCTCTTTGAAATGTCTCTTGGGCAGCTATTTCAGGAATGCAAGTATCTCTTTGAATGGGGAAAAATCTAATTCTCCAAAGCTGTTCACCAACTTTACAATTAAATTTCCTATTTGAAATCACCAATGATATCTGACAACAACTGTCTCATAAATTTTGTTTCTAAACGCATAAATCATGACAAAAATTGCATTTGTCAGGCTTGGCCAGCCAATGCGCATGTGCAGTCATAAGCGCGCAACTCAGAACACTGACTGTGTCTACAGCAACCAAAGTTTCTACTGGCTGCTGCATTGACACAATGACTTTACCAATTGCCGATTGGCTTTTTTATTTAGAAGTCGGGACTTCTGCATTTTCTTCCATTTTTAATATGACTGCACCATCTTTGTAGTATAGTCTACGAAATCTAAAGCCTTGTGAACAGACCAAAATTTAGGTTGATGTTTGTTAAATCGTTCTCCAGTTGTTGACTCAAGACCAGCTCTGACATTGAGTCATTAAGTTAATCCTAGAACCAGATCAGTCCGAATTGTAAATGTCACATTTTTTTTTAGCTGATTCTTCAGTATTTAATCTGATTCACAAAATTTTCATTTTTTGGTGTCTGACATTAACTGTTTTGAAAGAACAGTTTAATGAATCTTAAAATTCTCCTTTTGTGAAAAAACAAACAAACAAAAAACATCCGTCACAAGGGTGAGGACGTAATGAGATTATTTTTAGTTAAAGTTTAATTAAAAGTAAATTAAAATACACAGAAAATACATGGCAAACTTTTTAAGTAATATATTTAGCTATAAAACTTGTGAAATAATTATTTTCGTTGCATGAGAATTGATCTCAGCAGCACTTTCTCAGGAGGTAATGAAATAATTGTCCATGTCTCACCAGACTGCTCCCGCTTCGTCCCTGAATGAACCTTTAATTCAGAAATTGTTTGTGGAGTATGTCTGTTATCTCGGCTGCAGCCTGCAGCCCCCAACTTTGAGGGACTCGTTGAGAGTGCATTTGTCGGTCCGGATATTTGGTAATAGCATATTTCCTCTCCATTGTTTTTGTTTTGTTTTTGTTTTTTAAATAATTCACATAGGCTACTCTTTGCAAATGAGCTGTGATAAAGTCTCAGTTGTCTGGCATAATTAGTCCTGACATAAACTCATAATTAGTTTGAAACCATAGAACCAACTGGTCACCCATTTCATTAGTTACAATATGATTTTCAAGCTCTAATTGCTTAAGAAAAACAACAATGGTAATAGAGAGTCATTTAAAATCAATGCATATTCATCTAATCACTTATTTAAATAATATAAAATTGCTGTTGATAACAAGGGATTGAGTCATGTGTAGCCTACACAATGCAGAAAAAAAAACAAAAAAACTTTCAGACTTGATGCATTAAGCCACAGCCAATTTTTAAACTTTGCTGTTTCTTTTGCAGATGGAAGAGTTTTTAAAGACTTAAATAAACCGTCTTCACCCCGTAGCGTCGCCTGCCCTCATTAAACACAACAATTACATTTGTGTATCAAATCAACACCCAATTCATGCAGTGTGACATTATCATCTGTATGAGGCTCTGCGCTTTTACTGAGCAGGAAGCGAGTTAAAGAACAATTAGTGGCATGATGGGAGGAGATATTTAATGCCTAATCTTCCTTTTTTTGCAAAACACAAAGAGATAACAGGGCCACTGATGGCAGCTGTGACTGCAGTTCTGCTGAGCTTGTAAAGCGATCACAGAGAGAAGGAAGGGGGTCGAGAATAAAAGATAAGCATGCAAAACCATGAAGCTGGGCCCAGCCCACTGACTTGGGCTAAAATATATCAGTGTGTCTGACACAGATTTTGTTTACGGTAATTAACATTATTTCCTTTTCCCGTACAATTTCTTTTTGGGCATGAATGTGGGCCGCCATCTGGGGAGTTCATTCAGCCTGTTGTATCTGCTCATGCTTTCCCCATGTGAGCAGTACATGCATTTATGACTGTACAATATGGCCTGATTGAATGAAGGTGTATGAATGTGGTACAATGTGTATTATGAGTGATTACACCTGCCAGCTCTTACAATGGTAGCTTTGGAAAGCGCTGGATATCACAGGAGAGAGATCGTGAGGAAAAATAAAACTGATGGTTTGAAACTTACACATCTGTTTCTGATTTCTAAACTGTGGTGTGTAGACAACTGTTACCGATAGAATTTATTTGTATACTTTTACAAATTTTCATCACGTGCCACATCAAACTCTATCCTAAATTATTTAGTCCATCTAAACTTTAAATGGATATTGTCTTTATTTATTCTCATGTATATTCACATTATGACTCATTCAAAGTTAATAGCTGGTTAGCGTAGACAAACACAGATCTCGTTCAAGGACACGGCAAAGAGTCTGGCACTGGTATCAGAACAGCTTCCTCTGTTTTAGGTGTGTCATTCAAAGGACGAAGCTAGAAGGAAACCCTTACTGCAGATGAGAGAACTGCTCTAACAACTGTCTTCAAAACAGAGTGGCCTCTTTGGAGGATTCTCTGGGAAATGCGTATTTGAATATTGACATTGAGACAGAGGCCCTAATACAGAACAATGAAAATGAAGCTTAACTTTGATTGCAATTTTGATGTTATTGTGGCCTCTCCAACAATTCATTGGTTTGTGCACAATTCTCAAATCCCAATTGAATTGAAAATGTATTTTAAAATTCCAATTCAATTTGCAAATTTGAATTGAGGTAGCAAACAGGGTTCAGAATTTACATTTTATTGAAAGGAAGTAGAATGAAAATGGATTGACATTTCTAGAAATTCATATAACTGTTTGTTTTAGTTAGAAAATCAGTTTGTCAAAACGCGAAAAGCTATACCCTTGAATTTTAACGTTCATTCAGTGGCTCAGTAGGCTCTATGCACTATGCACGATGGCTTCTGCGGTTTGTCTCAGCCCGCCCAGTTACATCCGGTGCTTTGTCGGAAGCCGTTTTTGCATTAGGTGGGGATAATGGCAAATTACACTCGCTGTTTACAAGAACTTGCAGCGATTAACGTGAATGATGTTAACAATATTGTGAGGCAGTTAGCTGTCACACATAAGAGTAAGAAAGAGAATGGCTCTAAATTATAAATTTCGAGCTACATCGACAACTTTAAGGGTGAGTATTCTCTCATATCGCGCGAAATCCGACTAGCGAATCAGTTTCTAAAATCGTTGTCTCCGTTTCTGAGAAAATGAATTTTATTAAAGTTTTGCCGCTATACACTTCGCTATAGAACGCTCTATGCGGAAGTAAAGACGCTGGCTGAGATCCTACCGGAAATACGTCAGCAGCGTTCGTGCATAGAGCCTATAAAGCAAAAATATTTGTAGTGAAATATTGTTTATAGTTCTTTTGATTAAAAAAAACTAAAATTGTAAATCCAAAATGGAAATTCTGTGATCGATTACACACGTCGTGTCATTCCAGTTGTTTACGGTGCCCAAAAAAAAAAAAAAGCATGTTCTTATTTTGTAGTGCATGGAAGGAAGAAAATCATTATGAGTGTGGAAATGATGACTGAATTTTCAGCTTTGATTGAACTATTCCTATAATGAAGCTATTGATCCTATGACCCTTATGTTTGGTCTGTCAAATTCCCAAGAGTAAAGAACATGACCTTCAAAGTAATGTTATTTTGCTTCTGTCCTGTAGATATGAGTTTCAGCCATATGTCATGGGCAGAATGCTTAAAGATGTGGGTAATATTCTCTAGGGTGGTATAACTGGTTTATGTTGGTGGTGAATTATTATTTGTGCGATATAAATTTTTTCCTTAAATATTTCTTTTGAATTGTTTTTTTTCTTTTCTATTTTTTGAAAGACACCCAACTTTTTGAGGTAACATTATCTCACTGATATTTATCAGACATTTGTCCTACAATTTAAAATTCCTAACATAAAATTAGAAGATGTCGTCTGCCCTCGTGACTTCCCAAAGGTTCTTGTAGTGCCTTTGGTATTTCGGTAAAAAGTTTCTCTGCGTATTTTTAAACCTCTCTATACTTGAGCAACACCCCTTTGTGCTTTTATACTGTGATAAATATACCTCCTTCACTTAAATTAATTGTTGTGCCTTTTCCCAAGAAATTCCAAGTAAATTCAACATGTTTTGGTTCTGATGCCATCTGTTCCTTTATGACCGCAGAGATGTCTCTTTTTTGTAACTCTTTGTTTTTGTCTCAGGTGTGTGCTTTAAAGAGAAACATTGTGTCCTTTCTCCTCAAGTTTCGAGAAAACAATGTTCCTACAGAATGTTCTTGATGGCATTTGCGCACTGATTAAGGGCACTGAGGACACTGACGTTTAAAGTGGCAAATTGCAATTTAGAATCTTTTGTGTGTGTGTGTGTGTGTGTGTGTGTGTGTGTGTGACAGTTTCCAAAGTGGTTGTCCTGGCTGCACAGACTCATTGCAAAAACATTCCTGTGGCAACATTTCTGCAAAACGCAAAATACGTACCAGCATGTACATATTTAATTAATTTGGATTAATAATTACTAGTTTTCACAGTAAAAAAAAAAAAAAAAAAAAAACTTTTTTTTTTTCACTGTGTGTCTAGTTCTTCAAAATCTGCACCATAATCATAATTGTGTGTGAAAACGATTAAAAGTGCTTGCTGTTTTACTGCCTCTAGTGTTGCCTCTAGTGTCTAGTAGAATCTGCAGTGATATGTACGTGCTGGTACGTATTTAGCGTTTTGCAAAAATGTTGCCACAGGAACGTTTTTGCAATGAGCCTGTGCAGCCAGGACAACCACTTTTCAGCCTTTTGAATATGAGTATGTGTTTGGGTATATACCTACCTAAAGGGATACTGTAGTTTACCCTAAAATTATAATACTGTCATCATTTAATCACCCTCATGTCATTCCAAATCTATAAGACCTTTATTCATCTTCAAAGCAGAAATTAAGATGTTAGTTTCTGTGAGCGAATAATTAAGTCATAATTCAACCGATTTGTTCAAACAGCTGATTATTTTAGGAAAAAAAGCATTTGACTTTCTTAATGTGTGAGTCATTGAATCATTCATACAACCAATTTGTTCAACTGGACTGATTCATTCAGTAATAAACTATTTTCATTGGCGAAATAGAGCAAAACAAGCAATATTGTGTCTAAAATGTAAGTCACATAATTGTTTATTAAAGGGTTATGTACTGACTAAGTCCTAAACGAAGTCTAGTACTGGTTGCTAATACAGCGTGATTAATTTTAGACGTGTGCCCGTATGACCTCACACAAAACAAACGGAAAATTCAGTAATGTTAAGTATTATCTAGCAAGTTTATTTTCCTCCATATATCATACAGTGGCAATATTTACATTTACATTTACATTTATTCATTTAGCTGACGCTTATATCCGAAGCGACTTACAATTGCTATATATGTCAGAGGTCGCACGCCTCTGGAGCAACTAGGGGTTAAGTGTCTTGCTCAGGGACACATTGGTGTCTCACAGTGGATACGAACCCGGGTCTCTCACACCAAAGGCATGTGTCTTATCCATTGCGCCACCACCACCCCAATATCTTAACTCATAATACATATAACAAAAACAACAAACCGAATTGTTCACCACAAAGGCAAGGCACAAAGGCACAGTCGAAAACTGTTTGCTTCCCAAATCAGCAACACCTGTGTCTGGGTTTCCTCTGAGTTAAATGACCTACCCGGGCTGATCCGAGATCAGCTGAGCCACAAAGCACAAAGCCCCCTAGTGGCACAGAACAAAATTACATAGAATAATACAAAATGAATATGGCTCATACAGGTTAGTTTACCCAAAAATTCTGTCAGTAATTACTCACCCTCATGTTGTTCCAACCCCGTAAGACTTTCGTTCATCTTCGGAACACAAATACAGAACACAGATATTTTTTATGAAATCTGAGAGCTGGCTCACTCCTTCATAGGCTGCTAGGTAATCGACATCTGCCATCCCAGAAAAGTTTGTAAAAACATAGTTAAAATAGTCCAGTTGACTACAGGTGCTCAACCATAAGTTTATCAAGCGACGAGAATACTTTTTGTGCACAAACCCCCCCCCAAAATAACGACTTTGTTCAACTATTCATGTGTGGGCCTCTGAATGAGTTCACGTAGTGTAACAGCGCAGCGCTTCTGGTTTGTACGTCTGAATGTAGGCTCACTATTGGCCGACGCTGGTCATGTGTGATGCGTGCGATGCTGGCCAATAGTGAGCCTACGTCCTACCACAGCACTAGCTTACATCAGTTAATAGACCCTTTTACTGTTTGTACACAATGATGACGTATGCACGCGCATATTGGCAACGGAAGTATGGCGAGAATCAGCAGCATGTCAAGCTACGCGAGCGGATTAAAGAACAGACGCGAGCATTTTTTATTGTGTCCTCGCTCCAATCAACACGTTTAATCGCCTGCAGCCACTCTTCTGAAACGGCCGTGATCCTGTCGGAATAATATAAAGCTTAAGCCCCTTGGTGGAATATCGATTAGTGCAACCGTAAACGCAACAACCAGACATTTTGATGCTGGGAAACCGTTTTGATAAACTTTCGGAGTTGCTAACACGTTAGAGTCAGTGGGGAAAAACACCACTTCCGGTTGCCAAAATGCGCGCGCAACTATTTGATCACGTGGGCTGTAAAAGGGTCTATAGGGTCATAAACTATTGCTTCAACTGATCTCAAACTTCTGCCAGGAAAGTCTCAAAAACACACACACACACACACACACACACACACACACACACACACAATGAAGATTTGCACATTCACATTCAAGGATAAATTCGTAAATTTTACACATTCAAAGGTTTTTGTGCACAGTTGTATATCTACGAATTGTGTTTTGCATTTGTGAAATTTATTTTATGAATATATAATTTTATTTTGCGCATGTGAATTGCTTTTTGTATATATTTTTATCACGCATGTGAATTATTTCTTTTTTGTGTATGTGAATTAGGTTTCATGCATGTGAAACCTAATTAGGCGACCTTGAGTGTCCAGAAAGGCGCCAAATAAATAAAATGTATTATTATGTGAAATTGTCTACGCATGTGAATCATGTTTTTTTTGCGTGATAACTATACTATAAGTACTGTAGAAAGTTTTAGGCACTAAGCTAGTCATAGTTTTTATTTATCAATAAACTTCTATTCATGAAATTATTAACTTCTATTTTTAAAAATCTAATTTATATTTGGTGTGATATTTTATCACCCTTTGCTTTTAAAGCTGCCTTATCATTGGTACACTTGCTCATAGGTAGTTTGCAGGTAATTAAAGTTGCCACAATGTAGTATATATGGGGATGGTTAGGAGGCCATTATGATGGACAGAGGCCATTGGGCAAGTTTTGCCAGGATGCCGGGATTAAACCCCTACTCTTTTTTTCGAAGGACATTCTGGGAATTTTAATGACCACAGAGTGTCAGGACCTAGGTTTAACGTCTCATCCCAAGGACAGTGCTTTTTTACAGTATAGTATATATGAAGTAGATGCTATAAATATATAATGTATAATAAAACATTTGTTTGAAATAATAAAACATTTGCTCCAAATTTGACAGATATTACATGTTATTTATTTTGCCCACAGTGTGTGTAGTCATGGTGTGTAGCATCTTCTACATCATATACAGTGGGGAGAACAAGTATTTGATACACTGCCGATATTGCAGGTTTTCCCACTTACAAAGCATGTAGAGATCTGTCATTTTTATCATAGGTACACTTCAACTGTGAGAGACGGAATCTAAAACAAAAATCCAAAATCGTCTGAAGTTTGCCAATGACCATCTGGATGATCCAGAGGAGGAATGGGAGAAGGTCATGTGGTCTGATGAGAAAAAAACTAGAGCTTTTTGGTCTAAACTCCACTCGCCGTGTTTGGAGGAAGAAGAAGGATGAGTACAACCCCAAGAATACCATCCCAACCGTGAAGTATGGAGGTGGAAACATCATTCTTTGGGGATGCTTTTCTGCAAAGGGGACAGGACGACTGCACTGTATTGAGGGGAGGATGGGGCCATGTATCGCGAGATCTTGGCCAACAACCTCCTTCCCTCAGTAAGAGCATTGAAGATGGGTCGTGGCTGGGTCTTCCAGCATGACAACGACCCGAAACACACAGCCAGGGCAACTAAGGAGTGGTTCCGTAAGAAGCATCTCAAGGTCCTGGAGTGGCCTAGCCAGTCTCCAGACCTGAACCCACTAGAAAATCTTTGGAGGGAGCTGAAAGTCCGTATTGCCCAGCGACAGCCCCGAAACCTGAAGGATCTGGAGAAGGTCTGTATGGAGGAGTGGGCCAAAATCCCTGCTGCAGTGTGTGCAAACCTGGTCAAGAACTACAGGAAACGTATGATCTCTGTAATTGCAAACAAAGGTTTCTGTACCAAATATTAAGTTCTGCTTTTCTGATGTATCAAATACTTATGTCATGCAATAAAATGCAAATTAATTACTTTAAAATCATACAATGTGGTTTTCTGGATTTTTGTTTTAGATTCCGTCACTCACAGTTGAAGAGTACCTATGATAAAAATTACAGACCTCTGCATGCTTTGTAAGTGGGAAAACCTGCAAAATCGGCAGTGTATCAAATACTTGTTCTCCCCACTGTATACTATACTGTAAAAAAAAAACTAAAAAAACACTGTCCTTTGGATGAGACGTTAAACCGAGGTCCTGACTCTCTGTGGTCATTAAAAATCCCCCCAAAAAGTTGACCATTGGCTTCTGTCCATCCTGGCCTCCTAACCATGGTGGGTCACATCTACATCAACTGAATTCTACAGTTGCATCGGTAATTTAAACTTTTTGCATTCCACTATAGGTTTCAGTATACGTTCAAGACAATATCCATTGGCAATGCAACAAATGCACTCAGTAATGATTAGTTTATTTAAGATTCAGGTAATCTGAATCAGCAATGATCAGTAATGATTTGTTTATTTAAGATTTGTCTGCACTGAAATTAAAGGGCTTAGAAATTGAGATATTTGATCTGTCTGCATGCTGACAAGACTGTAGCAACTCTTTAGAAAATGAACTCTGCATAGTCTCATAGTTGATCCTTCCACAGTGATCTTCTCCTCTCCCTCCTCTGTTAAAGGTGCTGTGGGTGATTACAGCTCCTGGGGGTCTACTGCTGGATGTTCCCCTGGGGACAGCTGTCCACAAGGGAGCAGCCTCTCTAGAGAGCCCAAATTAGAGGGTGTGTGACAGGTGCGGCAAGGGGGGCATGATGGCCGCCAAATTCCTCTGTGCATTAGATGGATAGAGAGAGAGGGAGGGAGAGAGAAAGTGAGCGTGAGAGAGGGCTGAAATATTTATGATCAACGACTTCACAGGGCAGTGCAGGGCTTCAGCACTGTCCCCCTGGGGAGCAAGTGGACTCAGTCAGTGTGCCCGCCGGTCCAAGCTGACAGCCCCCCGATGGGTCATTAGTGAGCATTACCTGAATGTGCACACACACACACTTACACATTCTATATATATTCTGTATATATCTTGTTCACTCTCTCTCTTCTACGGTAATGCCGTTTTGCCCTCCGCTGGCATGAGCGGTGCAGATAGACTTTTATAAATGCTGTTTGATTTTTATTGTGTCTGTCACATTGTGATGTTGATTAGCACACGGACCAGTGCTCAGAATGGCCAGAGGAGAAAGTGACAGCAACCTTATCTGACACGATTTAGTTGTACATTGCAAGATGGCTGGTGCCAGAGATAAAAGATTGGCCATGTTTATCCCATTAACCAGCTTGGATTTGTATTGAATAGATCTTTAATTTGTGTCCCCTCTTGACATGCTTTGATCCAGGTATATTTGCACTGTGGCGTTGTGACCAGGTTCCAAGAAATCCATTTACTCTTTTAAAATTGACACTGAAAAGGCTTGTTCACGCTAAACAACACATTCTTTGGACCACTCTAAAGATGAGGTGTGTGATCAGTCTTACGAAAAACACACATGCCCGCACATTCAAGCACAGATTTTGTCCCTGCTGCCTGAGACTCCCTGCCAGCACTTGGCTGCATACTGTACCATGCCATTTTCATCCAAAAGCTCATTCTCTTGCTGTGCATCAAACAACTTGGTGTGCAATTACACACAATTATGTTCAAGATGCACTTGAGACCATTATGACGCCTAGCTGAACACATTTGAATCGCCAGGTTTGCGCCCACTACACCCGTTCAGCTCTGAATCCAATTACAAGTTTTTAATTTGCCCCAAAACAATGGAATGGTGACCATTGGGTCAAAAAGAAGCAGTGGTCCATGAAGGTTGTCCCGGATGTAGGGTGAGATGCCCCACCTCCCACCTTGAATTTTTCTGTTGACCATCTCACTGCCAACACATTTATTAAGGGGTTTCTCTTATTAAATCTGACTTTTTTAATTTGAACATTAACATTTTGGAGCTTTATTGCAGCAGTTTTGAGGATCAATTATCTTTTTTTTGGTATTGGATAAGTGAACTGTGATGTTTTTTATGTTTATTTATGTTATAATATTGTTTTTAATTTGAAGTGAACAATTAAAGTTAGACTTGAGTTGAGGCAGAAGGCCTTGAGTGGTACGATGTTTTTTTTATATATTGTAATTAAATTTAGAAATTCGTGAGCTTATAATTATAAGGTTCTATCTCCATTTAGGGTAGTTCTGAGATATTGAGCATCAAAGTTTTTACATCCCAGCTGGCAATGGAGAGATGGAACCTTTTTATTTTATTAATAACTACTAACAAAATATTTTTTTACAAAAATAACACCACACAGGCATTAATAAACACCTAATGGATCAGATTATGTCAAACTCAATTTCGACCAAAAGTGGAGATAGAACCTTATAATTCTAAGCTCACGAATTATTATAATTTATGGAGTTATTATTCAGTGATCTTGACCTATAGGACAGTTGAGCAGAATCATTCAATCTGAATTTATATGTTTATTGAAAATACCTTCATTTTATTCTGGGATTCAGTATTTTTATTTACATGTCATTCTTCAGTTGTTCAAAATAAACTTTAAAAATGACAGTAGGGCAAGTAGGACAAGATTCTTGCTTTTCAATTATAAAAGAACTATGCTAAACTCATGTTTAAATATGTTAGAATTTAGCAGTGAATTCACACTCATTTTACCCTACATACCCTGCTTGAAAATAAATCCGGCATCCTTAATCTCTGTCTCAAACTGGTATTACTTGTTCAATGTGGCGCATGGGGATTTTATATATATTTATTTTTTGAATATGAGATGTCTCTGGACTGTGAGGGCCACTGAATCCCTCTCCCTCTGGCCATGCGTGTGCGCCAGTTGCACTCTTTAGCAAGTGACCCATAAAGTGTGCCAATCCCTATCAAATGCCCAGTCTCTCTCAGTGCTGTGCTGCCAGTTGGCACGCCTGGATGGAGGCAACATATTGCAGCACTGAATGTCCTCAAGTAGACTACGGTACATTGGACATTAATCAGACGGCTCTCTGCTTCCCTGTCCGTATTTGGACGCCGAAGTGCCAAAAATCACAGCCAGACAGTTTAAAGTGAGAAGAATTGCTCTTCGGGGAGCCAAGAGCCAAGCGTATTTCATCCTGGCGGGAACTTGGTCCTATTGTGTCTTGATTGAGTAGTCGCTGTCCTCTCTCTAAATGTCCCTTAAGTAAGCAAAGGTTACAATAATATGGGCTTGTACATCTGAATGATTGATTCTTCTGATTGATATCTCAAATTAGATTTTCCTTTTTCGTGTGTTGGATTTTTTGAGAGCAAAACAATCAAGTTAAGCTGGATGAGAGGAAACATCCATATTAATATTTCAACTTAAAACGCTCGTAATGCACTTTCCAAACACACCCCATTCAGTAATGTCAAATCGGAGGCGATCACTAGCTCATTTCTTTGTTCCTTCTGGGAGGAGGGAGGAGCGACCGCTGTATGTACATGGATAATATGATTGATTCGCATCGTCTACACCAATTTCCCCTTCAGTCCACAGTGCAATTCGTTCAGTGTGACCCCCCCCCCCCCCCCCCCACTGCCAAATGATAAGTGAAGCCATTAGAGTAAAGAAGGCAATCTGCGCACAGGGTTCGGTTAGCAGGGTCAAGCCACCTTCCGACTCATTTATCAGCTTTATTCCTCTTATTTCCTAGTTAAAAAAAAATTAAAGAGGTCTCATTCTCTTTCTTTGATTTTTTTAAAAAAACAAATTTTGTATTCTTTAGTCTTTTTGTGAGATTTTGAGCACTATTTTCTTGCATTGACGCTTGATAGCCTATAGACATCTTAAAAATTGTATCTGAAAAACATATTATCTGCGGCCCTGTCTTTATTGAAACCCCACTGAAATTAATCAGATGGCGAAGATGAAATTGCAGCTGTCTTTGTTTAATGTTTTTTCTAAAACATTGATGTGTTTTAAACCCTTCAACTTTTGAAAGTCTGTACTATGCAAATCAAACAGGAACGCATGAAAACTGAGACAATAAACCCATCAAATTCCGTCCAATGCCACATGGCTGTGTGTGTGTGTCCATGAAAGCGCTTGGCTTATTCTTGCATGGGTTTTGTGCCGGGCCTCTCTAATCTAAGATTTATTGACCATTAGTGAACTCAGAAAGTCATTACAGTTCATTCTGCTTGGGGCCTGACGTTTTATTAGGACAAATTTCCCCGCTGAGAATGCGCACCAGCGCTGAACTGCTCACGCTTACCACCACGTGAGGTCACGTGACCCCCGGCTCTCCTTTCCTCCCTCCTACCCCCTCGCACACTAAAAGCACAATGTTACTGAACACCAGTCCATTACCAGGGTGCGGGACCCGCCATCGAGAGGGATGGTGGGAAGAGATGCCATCTCACGCCCCATGACTAATTATGTGAGGATGCAAATCGTTTTGCCACACTCCCTTTCTCCCCAATCATTATGTACGGGTTTGATTTGTGCTTTTCAACCAGAGAGGTGACACACAAGTTGTGGAGTGTGCAAGACTGAAGTTCACTAAAAGAGATGAATACTGTAAATGAGTATATTCAAGTTCTATCCTTTTTAGAATATATCAGTGTGAATACGATTACAGAGACAATTGGTATGTGTTTTGGTTCTACTTTGATTTTGAATTATTTAGTTTCTAGCAAACCTTGTTTTTTATAAGATGCATGGGCTTAATGACACAATTGACATATGGGAGATAATTTAGTTTGGACTGACTTTTACACAGTCTCTTCTTTTTTCAAAAGTTTTCTTGAAATATAATTGCATTTAAGTGTCTCACAACTAGGGATGCAGAATATCAACACATTCTCAGAATATAGCTTATCTGTGCCATACTGAGAAAATACATTTTTTGATTTCATTTGCTGTCAAATAAGGCCCTCTTAAAGTTAATCTTAAATCTCATTTCCACAAAATAGTGTTGTTGTTTTTTTTGTTTATCAGCCTTTACATGGGAATAAGTTTTGGCTTACCAGTATTGACTACAATTCATTAAAATGAAAATAGATTTTTCTCAAACACTGCAGAAACGACCTAAATGGTCAGAGCAAGTGCTTTGCAGTCATCTGTTTATATTCATACTATTATATTTAGGCTCTTTTGCATCTCTTTTTATTTTTCATATGTGGTTCCATGGCTTTTTTTTCCATTGAAGTCTGTTTGCAGAACTATTTTTAGAATAGATACTAGGTCAGTCTTTTATTTTGGACATGTCTACATACTGTATGTAAGAGGACAGCTTCAGTATAAATCAGGCTCTGTAAATTTACAATGTAACCAATGTGCATTGAGGCTCTCCGGTCTGTTATCGGCATTGATCGGGAGACATGCCTAAATTGCAATCTGCACTTTCATGTACAGAGAACAGACATGAAAGATACAGGCAGGGTAACAGTGTTAAGTGTGTTCCGTTCAACGATCACAAACGGGGTCCTGCACCGTTAATGAAAATAGATGGCGAGGGGATTGGGCCCACTAGGGCTAAATGAGCAGCAGTGTAGTGCTTTTTTTTTTTTTCTTTTTTTTTTGCGTGTGTGTGTGTGTGTGAGTTACTGTCAGTGTCAGCTTGACTTTATGCCATCCTTCCTCTCCATTTGGGCAGACAGTTCACTTTATGAAACCATCATTCTGCCTCCTACCCTCTGTGTCTTCAGTGCCATAGGGGGAAAAGGGAGAATTCCATTTTACTCGTGTCACCCATTCCTCTTAGTGAAAGTGAGGGGTAGCGAGAGAAGATATGGAAGCTCCAAATGGGACTCTTTTTCTTTTGGAGTGATGCAGGGATGTTCTGGAAATATTACATGTGCATCTGCATATTTAGATGTTTGCATGCACAGCACACGGCCTCTCATCGACCCTTTGCATGCGGTCATACACGTCTGTGCCTTTGACGGCCCCTTGCCTGCTTTTTGTTTTTATGCTCTGTTTCCAGTGGCACTTTGGGCCAATAAATTGGGATTTCCCTCCAATTAAAGGCCATCTGTCGGTGTGCCTCTGTAGAGGCATGGTGTGCCGTATCCTTCCACCCAGGGGCTAGTGTAACTGTCTTTTTTTCCTTCTCACACCCTGTCACCATCAGTCTGCTGTTTGCTCCTCTTAGGCAGCATTATACCAACATTTTGCCAGCATCCCCCTGATGTCTCCCACTCTCTCGCTTTCTGTTCACCACGCTTGGTTACTCTGGCCGTGCCCTCTGTTAGAAGTCTGACCTTGCTAATTGCTCTGGACCCTAGTGTGTGTGTGTGCATGCGTGTGGTCACTGTCAGAGCCATGACTAATAAGAGAGAGCAGATCGGAGCTGGGGAGATGGGCCAACAGCATAGTGTGTTCCTGTTATGGGGCTAGAAAAAAGAAAAAGAAAAACATGGAGGGGAGGCTGAACTTCAAAGGCCACCAACTGCTCTTTTAGCCACAAAAAAGGCTTTGTTCAATTACATTGTCTTGCACAAATGTCATCATTTACACAACATTATGTCATTCTAAACCTGCATGCTTTTCTTTTTTTTAAATGCAACTGGAGAATATATGGCTTCTATGCTTTTATTTATTGCATGCAATTACAATAATCAGAGACTGAATCTTTGAAACTTCAAAAAGGAAACAAAAGCACCATAAAACTGTAGTACATGCACTATATTCTAGGTTGTTTAAAGTCATATGACAGCTTTATGTGAGAAACAGTTGGGAATTTGTTATTTAAAAGAAAATCTTTGTTCATAGGAATTCATTAGAAATGGCTTTATTCACATCGGCCATTTTTACATTTTTGGTGCTTTTGAGTCCTTTATTGAATTTTGAAACATTCAGTTCCCGTTCATTGTTATTGAATGGAGAAGTGTCTTTAGAATTGCTCCTTTCAACATGAGGGTGAGTAAATAATGGTGTTGCTGTCCCGGAGTTGCTGTCATAGCAACAGGGGCCTGTTTCAATAAGGAGGTTCAACCAACTCTGAGTTAAAACTTGAACTCTGAGTTGATTTACCCTGAGATGGAAAAAAAGAAAAGTTTTTGGTTTCAGAACAGCTGAATTGAGTTAGTTCAATCAACTCTGAGTAGGTTGACTGAGTTAAGCGCGTGCACCATGACTATGAAAAGCCATGATCAATGGAGCTCCGAAATTACGATTCACCATGGCAACAGCACCACGACAAAAAGACGTCTGCATACTTCCGACCGATGTGATTCTTAATCACTGTTAAATTATCAGGTGAAAACTGACAGAAAGGCAAGTTATTGAACTAATACTCTTTTTCATGGTATCCCACAGGCAAAAAAAGAACGTGGCAGCAACTAAAAATGAACAATAAACCCATAATTCAATCAGTAAATCTTTAGGCATAAAAGGTTTATGGCTGTAGGCTACATGACTTTACAAACATTTGACAATTTAATTTGACATTAAATAAATATAATTTATATATATTAGGCTATTATAGGCAGTGCCTATTTCAATGTGCCACAGTTGTTTCCATGTAGTATACTGCTCTTTCCACATAATTAAATATTCTCTATTCCAACCTGTTACATTTTTTAAATTAGGCTAATGAAATCAACATTTCACTTCTAAGTTACTCCGCCAACAGCAAGAATGCAGAGGCTGGACCTGCACCACCACTGATAGATGAAGCGGAGATACACAATATCGGAAGAATATAAAATCCAACAGGAAAAATAATTACTGTTGCTTTTGTACTTGTAGGAAATAAAGATGAACAAATAAATTGTGAATCATTTTGTTTATTTAACAGCTGTGGTTGTGGTTACGGCATATTTCTCTACCCTTCCATCTGGCATCCTCCCATTCCATACAGTGATGTTTGATTTTTGGAAGGTGTGACGATGGGATTATGTGTGTCATCAATGCATCCAACCACACTGGAAATCCTAAAGGAAATTCTAATTATTAGGTTACTTTCAGAGGTCACAGCAAGATGTTATCAAGTGAACGTCCTTTATCAGATTAGCCTCATTTAAACCGAATTCTCCACCACTGACCTGCAATCCTGTGAATCTCTTTTTTGATGGCTCATACGGGTTTGTGTCCAGGAAACAACACAAAAACTCTCAGAAGGAGCGTGAGAGCGAGGCACACTTTCCTTCCCGCTCTTATACAGTGGCCTTACTAATGTGCTCTGCATCTCTGATGTTATATAGAATAATGTGCAATGAATGTACTGCACTGTAAAAAAAAAGCATTTTTGTCTCGTTGTTTCCAGTCAAAATATCTAAAAAATCTTAAATCAAGATGCATTTACTACAGAAGGGTAACCTAACTATATTAGGTAAACTGTGGGTTTACCTAATGGCGCTTTTCCACTACACAGTACCAGCTCGACTCGACTCGGCTCTGTTTGGTTTTCCACTGTGTAAAAGTTGTACCTGTACCTGCTTCCAGGTACTTTTTTTCGTACCACCTCCGGCGCGGTTCTGAGCGAGCTGAGGCGAGCTGAGGCGATACTAAAATGTGACGTGAAAACACAGCAGACTGCTGATTGGTCAGAGAGAATCGTCACTATTCACTGCGTCATCATTGCACGCGCCAGACGGAGTATCCTGAATAAAAAACAGCAAAAACAAAAACAAAAACATCCAAAAACAGCATACACTCGATTTCCTCCATTGTCCTGTGTGTGTGGGTAGCGGGTGTGTCTTGCGCGTCTCGCGTAAAAGATTAAGTCACGGCAGTTTCCTGCGGCGTCGCTATGACGACCAGGTACTATTGTGGAGGTACTATCTGCAATGGAAAACGGAGCGAAAAGCGAGCCGAGCCGAGCCGAGCTGAGTCGAGTCGAGTCGAGTCGAGTTGAGCTACTGGTAATGGAAAAGCGCCATAAGAAAACCTGCTCCCGACCAGGTTAGGTTCACAGAGTAATGGCGCTTTTCCACTGCATGGTACGGCACGGTTCGGCTCGGTACGGTTCGACTCGGCGCGGAACGGTTCGGCTCGCTTCGCTTTTCCACTGCGTGGTACGACTCGACTCGGTACGGCACGGTTCGGTTCGCTTTAGCTCGGTTGCTTTTCCATTGCAGTTAGTACCGCTTCAAACTGGGTGGGACTGATCGTTATAGTTGCCGCCTCTACTGCCATGACATGATCGTAAACGCGCCACATTTCAAACGCACAACACAGGGGATGGTGCTCTTGATTCTCGGCATGTGGATGTTTTTAAATTAAATGTTCTTATAATGGTTTACTATATGGAAGGAAAATTCTTAACGTGTAATTAAACGTTGCGTTCATATTCTGGGCTCATCTGATTTTTTGTACATAGCATAGCCTACTTTGTTATGATTTTAGTATCATAATGATTAATAAATGCACGCACAATTATCCGTGAACTTGATTTGAACAAATGCCTTTCAACTTGTGTGTGCAAAATTCAGAATTAAATGAATGTGCAGCAATCTTTACAAATAGAGAGTCTAGGCCTAATGTACTGTTTTAAACTATAGCCTACTGCCATTAAAAAAGCGCATTTAGTTAATGTTATGTTATTTTTTTCCATCTGCCTATGTTGATTATGAAAAGTGAACAGCACGAGTAGAGAGACATGGAGCGAGTCAGACATAATTTTGACCACTTCATTAAGTTTTGTTTTGTAGAAAGCATTTATTTAAAGTGAATTTCGTTTTGTATAAATTGTATCTTAATTTTAATAATTTTTTCATCAGACAATTGCCTGGATTGAATAAGATGCAAAATAGACAATTTAATCATTGAGGCGCCCGAGCGGTCACTTGCATTGTACGTTAACTGGAGCGCATCTCATCCTCAAATACACAAAGCTTGAAATGTCTTTAAACGAAATAATTCAAAACAAAAAGAAATAGGCTACTCTCTTATGTAATCCATTATGTGCATTTCTCTCTATAGGCGCGTTTACTACGAATATGGCGATCGTCAACTTCATCTTTGCCATGCACAGACACTGACAGAAAACACTATTTTATAAATAAAAATCAGTGCACGCGTTTTAATAAAATTAAAACTTTAATTGTGATCATTAAAATAGCCTAATTGAATATTAAATATTTTGTGGCCAAGTTTTGCTCATTTATTAATAGTATAGCCTATATGCTATATATAGGCCTAATTTTATTAAATTGAACAAGCCAAAATTCAGCATTCAATCAAATATTCAAAAAGACTTAATAATAATGTTATTTCAACATAATATCTCGTTATTTCGACATAATGTGTGTGCAGCAAGCAAGATGTGCATTTGTAAATCCGGGGACGCGTGCACTGATTTTTATTTATAAAATAGTGTTTTCTGTCAGTGTCTGGCAAAGATGAAGTTGACGATCGCCATATTCGTAGTAAACGCGCCTATAGAGAGAAATAACATTATTATTAAGTCTTTTTGAATATTTGATTGAATGCTGAATTTTGCGCTGTTCAATTTAATAAAATTAAAACTTTAATTGTGATCATTAAAATAATTGAATATTAAATATTTTGTGGCCAAGTTTTGCTCATTTATTAATAATAATATATATATATATATATATATATATATATATATATATATATATATATACACACATTTGTGTGTGTGCCCTCAGAAACTACAGCGTTGGCTGTTGTCTACTGGCTATTTAAATCTAGCGGGTTTGTCTCGTGCATGGTCTCGTGTCGCAAATACAATGACACTGGTAGTGACGATTCTGTCTGACCAATCAGTGATCTTCAGTGTTTTCACGTCACATTTTAGTATCGGTACGGTACGCTTGGAACCTCAACAGAGGTGGTACCATTTAAAGCGAGCCGAAGCGAGCCGTACCGTACCGTACCATGCAGTGGAAATGCGCCATAAGTGAGCCGTACCGAACCGAGCCGTACCGTACCATGCAGTGGAAAAGCGCCAAAGCGTGCCGTACCGAACCGAGCCGTACCGTACCATGCAGTGGAAAAGCGCCATAAGTTACCATGGCAACCTCTCTTTCAGAAACGGCTTGATTTACTCTTTCTTGGGTTTGACATACCTCCCATTCTGAAATAGAAAACCCAGAGTTTCCCTCATTTCTGGGTTAACAAACACTTAACCTCCTTTCTGAAGCGGGCCCCAGGTCCGTAAACTCAAACCTGCTTGGGAGCAGGCTTATTTCAGGTAAACAGGATTAGATATTTTTAAAGGCGCAGTAAGCAATTCTGGTAAACGCTGTTGATATTTGAAATCACCAAAACAAACATGCCCCTAGCCAAAAGGATCACACCCCTATCTTGATGCCTCCGATCCCACATTCACGTACACTCTATGCAACACAGTCAACGACTATGGCGGAATCTGCATGCCTGCCGCACAAGGGTATGATTTCATCAGTAAGTGAATGCAATTTGTGTTCCCAAGTGAAAATTAAATATAATGTATTTGAAGTACGTTTATTTTATGCTAAGTATACTACTTATACATTTTACATATATATATGTACTTAATATAAATACCCTGCAATTGTACTTTTAGTATACTAAATCAATATAAGTCTGCTAAATTGGAACAACTAATTTTGAACTTAATGCACTTTAGATATCCGTTAGTAGTGCTGAATGCAACTAAAAATATTGTCGCTCCCTCCAGTAACACACGAGCAAGTTCTTGATTTCAATGACTGATGGTTTATTCGGATTCATAACATTGATTCCTCATTCACAATTGAAACTGCTGACTAATATGAAGATGTCAAACAACACCAGACGTAAAAACTGAAAACAAACAAATATCAAAACAATCATCTTGTTCTTGGTATGACTCAAAGTAAAAATAAATAAAAAATAAATAAATAAATAATCACACATTACAAATATTTAAATCTCATTTAAAGTAATCCAGTAACAACATTAAACACATTTGTAAAAAGTACTTGATTAATATTGTAACACACTTCACTCAAAGGAAACAGACATAGGCCTACCTCATTAACTGCTTACAGAAGGGAGGATTCAAAGGAAACATCATCAACTCTTCCATTTAAGTTTCACATTCTTCTAGCTTCACTTGTGTGCTAGTTGCGTTTGCGAGTGAAACCGCATTATGCAGTGTATGCGATTGTGGGTCTGTTTATGACTCCCGGTAAACCAGTTCCGTCATAATTAGTTCCCCTTAGTCAACAGTAACTAATGACCTTATTTGGACATCCGCAACACTCCCACCAAATCACTTATGATTTCTCTATAGTAAACTAATTGGATTGTGTAACAATTAAAATATAACCATGAAATATCAACTAACCCATGGAATGATAGAGAGTAAAAAAATAATCAGAACATCATTAATCTCCATCAATCTGCTTCCAAGAGGGTGACTTTCTTCTGAACGTTTACCTTTCTCATCCAGGGTAGAGTCACAAATTAACAGCTTCACCTTTCTCACTCTGCCATCATCTCCTGGGTACACTTCTATCACCTTGGCCAGTTTCCACATGTTATGTAGTTCTGACCCAGAGAGAGTTGTCATGAAACAGCAGTCTTTTCCTCATAGTATCATTATTTCTGTGATACAATAGTTCAAATTATCATAGAAGTACTGGGATAAAAGTTTAAAGTTCAAATATAAACACTGATGTCTACGATAGCGATCAAAATAGAGTAGATCAGCTTTTGATTTGGCGCTTACATTGTTTCGCCACAAGGTGGCGATAAGTGACTGTTTAAAAATGTATTTGTTATTGGCTCATTTATTAAATAGAATGTAGTACTGTATGATGCTTCTAAAATAAGTCAGAAAAAAAAATCGCAGTATCGAATCGAAATACTTGTAGAATCGCAATTCTTTAAAAAATCGCAATACATATTGTATCGGCACCCAAGTGGCGTGATAATATCGAATCGGGAGAGAGGTGTATCGTCCCAGCCCTATATCCATTACCTTGGCATTCCTGCGATTCTTGCTCCATTTCTGTCTCTGCTGAAGATTTAAAAGATACCTGGCTATTGGATAAATATTGCACCCTACGCCATCGTTTACAGAGATAAAGATCTTCTTTAATAAACTCTCCAGGGGGCGGTTCAATAATCGTAGACTTCATAGTCAGGATGTGATTCGGTGTAAGAGGCTCTGGATCCAATGGGTCGTTCAGATGTTCAACAGTCAAGGGCCGACTATTCACAATAGCCATAACTTCATATAACAAAGTTTGCAGGGAAGTGCTATCTAGTCTTCTACAAGACTGATCAAGAACAGCAGTCAAGACATTTCTTACTCTGCATGTCTGTCTTTCCCAGACACCACCCATATGACTTGTAAACGGGACGTTCAATTTGAACTCGCATCCTAATTTCTTCAACTGCTCTTGATCCATTGCTTCTATCGCATTCATAAACTCTCGGCTTGCACCAACAAAGTTTGTGCCTTGATCACATTGAATTTGGCGAACAGTTCCACGAATAGCAATGAAGGAACACAGGGCATTAATAAATGCATCAGTAGATAAGTCATCAAGCATTTCAATGTGTATGTCCCTGGAACACATGCAAGTTAACAACAATCCATAACATTTAAGTTATCTTCTACCATCTGTGACATAGAATGGTCCAAAACAATCCATCCCACAAAACAGAGCCATCTGCATGCGATCTTCAGGGAGATCTTACATTTTTTTGTTCTTCTGTACACCTTCTGAATTTACTGCATTTCAAGCATTTATAGATATGAGAAGAGACTGCACTACTGCATCCTAAAATCCATATGCCATTGGACTGGAGTTCATTCATAGTCATTCCTTGTCCTTGATGTTGAACTTTTTCATGATAATGCTTAATTAGTCATTCCGAGAAGAAAAAAAAAATTCTTGGAAGAATGGCTGAATGTTTTACATGTGGATGCAGTATTTCCCACACATAGACTAATTTGTGCGCCACAGAATCAACACCGGCCGCCACAAATTGTGTTTCGTTATAAAAAAATGTTTTATGCTATTTAAAACACGCAGCGTGTTCATTCAGCTGCATTTCCTTTCCCTGCTCTCCCTCCGTCTCTCTGTCACTCACGCGTCTCTCTCACAAGCTATTTTTTGCGCTTGTCGCTTGCGATAGGGCGCATATTACTGAAAGAACGAGCAGAGAGATAGAGGCCCGGTCGCGAAATCAATTGAGAATTGACACGATGGTAAAAGATCGGAAGACTGAAGTTTCACGTGGAGCATTCGGGTATTTTTTTCCTGAATTACTGCTGGGTGTTGTGCTAAAAAAAAAAAAAATTACGTTGCCTTATCTTCTCTGAAAAGCGTTCCGCCCATTCAGCTGACATGAAAAACACTTTCAATAAACAAAACAAAACTATGATGAAATGTTTTCTGTGTTGACAAATCTTGTGCGATGTCCTAACTGCCAGGATAATCACACAACGCGTAGGCCTACAAGTCCGCTAATGACACGTCCGATTCGCGAACTAATGACTCCTTTGAACCGATTCAACCAAAACAATCTTTTAGTTAGACTGTTTGCGGTAAATGCAGTTGGGTTGTCGAGGTCAAAACTCGAAATAAGCTGTGAATCAAATAAATTTACTATAACTAAGAACTTGAAC